>NC_091075.1:2500000-3125000 GCF_032405125.1 Capricornis sumatraensis | reverse complement strand
GCAGACACACTGAAACCATAATCACAGAAAACTAGCCGATCTGATCACATGGACCACAACCTTGTCTAACTCAGTGAAACTAAGCCATGCCCTGTGGGGCCATCCAAGACGGGAAGGTCATGGTGGAGAGGTCTGACAGAATGTGGTCCTCTGGAGAGGAGAATGCCAAACCACTTCAGTTTTCTTACCTTGAGAACCCCATGAACAGTATGAAAAGGCAAAATGATAGGATACTGAAAGGGGAACTCCCCAGGTCAGTAAGTGCCCAATATGCTACTGAAGATCAGTGGAGAAATAACTCCAGAAAGAATGAAGGGATGGAGCCAAAGCAAAAACAATACCCAGTTGTGGATGTGACTGGTGATAGAAACAAGGTCTGATAATGTAAGAGCAATATTGCATAGGAACCTGGAATGTCAGGTCCATGAATCAAGGCAAATTGGAAGTGGTCAAACAGGAGATGGCAAGAGTGAATGTCTACATTCCAGGAACCAGGGAACTAAAATGGACTGGAATGGGTGAATTTAACTCAGATGACCATTATATCTACTACTGCAGGCAGGAATCCCTTAGAAGAAATGCAATAGCCATCATGGTCAACAAAAGAGTCTGAAATTCAGTATTTGGATGCAATCTCAAAAACGACAGAGTGATCTCTGTTCATTTCCAAGGCAAACCATTCAATATCACAGTAATCCAAGCCTATGCCCCAACCAGGAATGGTGAAGAACCCGAAGTTGAAGGGTTCTATGAAGACCTACAAGACCTTTTAGAACTAACACCCTGAAAAAAATGTCTTTTTCATGATAAGGGACAGGAATGTAAAAGTAGGAGTTCAAGAAACACCTGGAGTAACAGGCAAGTTTGACCTTGGAGTATGGAATGAAGCAGGGCAAAGGCTAATAGAGTTTTGGTAAGAAAATGCACTGGTCATAGCAAACACCCTCTTCCAACAACACAAGAGAAGACTCTACACATGGACATCACCAGATGGTCAACACCAAAATCAGATTGATTATATTCTTTGCAGCCAAAGATGGAGAAGCTCTATGCAGTCAACAAAAACAAGACCGGGAGCTGACTGTGGCTCAGATCATGAACTCCTTATTGCCAAATTCACACTTAAATTGAAGAAAGCAGGGAAAACCACTAGACCATTCATGTATGACCTAAATCAAATCCTTTATGATCATAGAATGGAAGTGAGAAATAGATTTAAAGGACTAGATCTGAGAGACAGAGTGCCTGATGAACTATGGACAGAGGTTCGTGACATTGTACAGGAGACAGGGATCAAGACCATCCCCATGGAAAATAAATGCAAAAAGGCAAAATGGCTGTCTGGGGAGGCCTTACAAAGAGCTGTGAAAGAAGAGAAGTGAAAAGCAAAGGAAAAAAGGAAAGATATAAGCATCTGAATGCAGACTTCCGAAGAAAGGCAAGGAGAGATAAGAAAGCCTTCCTCAGCGATCAATGCAAAGAAATAGAGGAAAACAAGAGAATGGGAAAGACTAGAGATCTCTTCAAGAAAATTAGAGATACCAAGGGAACATTTCATGCAAAGATGGGCTCGATAAAGGACAGAAATTTTATGGACCTAACAGAAGCAGAAGATATTAAGAAGAGGTGGCAAGAATACAGAAGAACTGTACAAAAAAGAGCTTTACAACCCAGATAATCACGATGGTGTGATCACTCACCTAGAGCCAAACATCCTGGAATGTGAAGTCAAGTGGGCCTTAGAAAGCATTACTATGAACAAAGCTCGTGGAACTGTTGGATTTCCAGTTAAGCTATTTCAAATCCTGAAAGGTGATGCTGTGAAAGTGCTTCACACCATATGCCAGCAAATTTGGAAAACTCAGCAGTGGCCACAGGGCCAGAAAATGTCAGTTTTCATTCCAATCCCAAAGAAATTCAATGACAAAGAATTCTCAAACTACCTCACAATTGCACTCATCCCAAACGCTAGTAAAGTGATGCTTAAAGTTCTGCAAGCCAGGGTTCAGCAGTACATAACCATGAACGAATGTTCAAGCTGGTTTCAGAAAAGGTAGAGGAACCAGAGATCAAATTGCCAACATCTGCTGGATCATGGAAAAAGTAAGAGAGTTCCTTCCATAAAAATATCTATTTCTGCTTTATTGACTATGCCAAAGCCTTTGACTATGTGGATCACAATAAACTGTGGAAAATTCTGAGAGAGATGGGAATACCAGACCACCTGACCTGCCCCTTGAGAAACCTATATGCAGGTCAGGAAGCAACAGTTAGAACTGGACATGGAACAACAGACTGGTTCCAAATAGGAAAAGGAGTACATCAAGGCTGTATATTGTCATCCTGGTTATTTAACTTATATGCAGAGTACATCATGAGAAATGCTGGACTGGAAGAAGCACAAGCTGGAATCAAGACTGCCAGGGAAAATATCCATAACCTCAGATACACAGATGACACCGCCCTTATGGCAGAAAATGAAGAGGAACTAAAAAGCCTCTTGATGAAAGTGAGAGAGGAGAGTGAAAAAGTTGACCTAGAGCTCAACCTTCAGAAAACGAAGATTATGGCATCTGGTCCCATCACTTCATGTGAAATAGATGGGGAAACAGTAGAAACAGTGTCAAACTTTATTTTGGGGGGCTCCAAAATCACTGCAGATGGTGATTTCAGCCATGAAATTAAAAGACGCTTACAGCTTAGAAGGAAAGTTATGATCAACTTAGACAGCATATTAAGAAGCAGAAACATTAGTTTGCCAACAAAGTTCCATCTAGTCAAGGTTTTTCCAATGGTCATGTATAGATGTGAGAGTTGGACTGTGAAGAAAGCTGAGTGCCATAGAATTGATGCTTTTGAACTGTGGTGTTGGGGAAGACTCTTGAGAGTCCCTTGGACTGCAATGAGATCCAACTAGTCCATTCTAAAGGAGATCAGCCCTGGGTGTTCTTTGGAAGGAATGATGCTGAAGCTGAAACTCCAGTACTTTTGCCACCTCATGCGAAGAGTTGACTCATTGGAAAAAGACCCTGATGCTGGGAGGGATTGGGGGCAGCAGAAGAAGGGGACAACAGAGGATGAGATGGCTGGATGGCATCACCGACTCAATGGACATGAGTTTGAGTGAACTCCGGAAGTTGGTAATGGACAGGGACACCTGGCGTGCTGACTCATGGGGTCGCAAGGAGTCGGACACGACTGAGCCACTGAACTGAACTGAACTATTTCAAATCCTAAAATACGATGCTATTAAAGTGCTGCACTCAATATGCCAGCGAATTTGGAAAACTCAATAGTGGCCACAGGACTGGAAAAGGTCAGTTTTCATTCCAATCCCAAAGAAAGGCAACGCCAAAGAATGCTCAAACTACTGCACAGTTGCACTCATATCACACTCTAGCAAAGTAAAGCTAAAAATTCTCCAAGCAAGTTTCTGACAGTACATGTATTGAGAACTTCCAGATGCTGAACCTGGATTTAGAAAAGTCAGAGAGAGAGGGAGAGGGCGGGATGATTTGGGAGAATGGCATTCTATCATGTATACTATCATGTAAGAATTGAATCGCCAGTCTATGTCTGACGCAGGATACAGCATGCTTGGGGCGGGTGCATGGGGATCACCCACAGAGATGTTATGGGGAGGGAGGTGGAAGGGGGTTTCATGTTTGGGAACACATGTAAGAATTAAAGATTTTAAAATTTAATAAAAAAATAAAAAATTTAAAAAAAAAAAAAAAAAAGAAAAGTCAGAGGAAACCAGAGATCAATTTCCAACCTACCTTAGATCATAGAAAAAACAAAAGAGTTTCCAAAAATCATATACTCCTGCTTATTGATTATGCAAAACTTTCAACTCTGTGGATTGCAACAAACTGTGAAAAATTGTTCAAGTGACAGGAATACCGTATCACCTTACCTGCCTCCTGAGAAATCTGTATACAGGTTAGGAAGCATCAGTTAGAACTGGACATGGAACTACAGACTGGATCCAAATTGGGAAAGTGGTACTTCAAGTTTGTATATTGTCACTTTGCTTGTTTAACTTATGTGCAGAATACAGCATGTAAAATGCTGGGCTAAATCAACTCACAAGCTGGTTCGAGATTACTGGGAAAAATATCAATAACCTTGGATATGCAAATGACATCACCTTTATGGTAGAAATCAAAGCGGAACTAAAGAGCCTCTTGATGAAAGTGAAAAAGGAGGGTGAAGAAGCTGACTTAAAACTTAACATTCAGAAAACTAAGAACACGGCTTCCTGTCCATCACTTCATGGCAAATAGATGGGGAAATAATGGAAACCATTACAAACTTTATTTTCTTGGACTCCAAAATCACTGCAGATGGTGATTGCAGCCATGAAATTAAAAGATGCTTGCTCCTTAGAAGAAAAGCTATGACACACCAAGACAGCATATTAAAAAGCAGAGACATTTCTTTGGCAACCAAGGTCCGTCTAATAAAAGCTATGGTGTTTCCAGTAGTGGATTTGAGAGTTGGGCTATAAAGAAACCTGAGCATGAAAGAACTGATACTTATGAACTGTGGTGTTGAAGAAGACTCTTGCAAGTCCCTTGGACTGCAAGGAGATCCAATGAGTCCATCCTAAAGGAAATCAATCCTGAATATTCATTAGAAAGCCTGATGCTGAAGCTGATGCTCTAATACTTTGGCTACCTTATGTGAAGAACTGAGACACTGGAAAGACTCTGATGTTGAGAAAGATTGAAGGCAGGAGAAGAAGGGGATAACAGAAGATGAGAAGGTTGAACGGCATAACTGACTCGAATAACATGAGTTTGACCAAGCTCCAGGAGTTGGTGATGCTCTGGGATACCTGGCATACTAAAGTCCATGGAGTTGCAAAGAGTTGGATATGACGGTGACTGAACTGAACTGAAGCTTAGATGCACTATATGTACAATATGATAATAGGAGTAAGATTCATTTTATTATGTAAAATATATATGATTTCTGTGAAGTTTTCTATTAATTAAAAATTTCTGTTAATCCTACTCCAGGGGACATATGATTCACTTATACATGTAGTAACCTGAGATCGACAAGTATCCAGAGATTAGACTGTGGGTACACAGCCCAGGAGGAAATGCAAGTTGTACAACTATCTGTGTTTCAGGCACTCCCACGAAAAATCCTTGAGGGTGGGAAGAGAACCAAGAGCTTCATCTGAAGTCAGCATCTTTGCTTTTAGACAATAAAGGTTTGATTTTGAGACCAAAAAGATACCTATGGAGCCACATTTTCTAGAATTGAGCATGTGGTAGTGGAAGGGTCCAGGTTCAGGGCTTTCTGCCCCAGCAGTCAACAAGGAAGTAATTAGGTTCCATGTTCAAGAGCCACAAATATCACTGAGCCTGTTTGCCCATAGCACAGAAAGCCAGACTCTGGCAGCAGGAGATTGCAGTAAAGTAAGATTCTATTGTAGTCATGAAGCAAGGGTTGGGAGGAGGGGGGAATGACAAGCCTCAAATCCACCTCTATTTGGTCTTTGATTTTTTTTTTTTAAAGGAAGAACTAATAAGCAAGGATTAATCGTCATCTTGTGACATTTCTCTGACACTTTTAAATCTAGTTTCAGGAGTCAGGATGTCTCTGGTTTATGATTCTCTGGTCAAGTGGTCCATGGCTCAGGGTCTAGGAGCTCATCTTACCCTGGAGAAACAGCCTGACCTAAAAAGAGCAATATTACTACATCAACTGTTATTGACAGCATCAACTTTAGTCACTTGACTCTGGTTGATTGGTGTTCAGTTAACAGAAGACTGTTCCCATAGTCACTGTCACACTTGTCCACACAGGGTCAGGGGACAAGAAAGAAAATGAAGTTTTGGATAGAGTTAATCATAAACTCGATAAGTGACTCTGTTTTAGGGGGACTCAGTTTTACAGATGTATAACAATATGTATAACTGTATCACATCCTTTCAATTTCTACTGAAAATCCAAAAGTCATTACCTTGTGTTATGTCTAGAATAATGGCATAGTCATTCAGTCATGGCCAACACTTTGTGACCACATGGACTACACCATACCAGGCTTCCCTGTCCTTTACCATCTCCTGGAGTTTTCTCAGACTCATTTTATTCGAGTCAGTTATACCATTCAAACATCTCATCTTCTGTTGTCGCCTTCTTCTCCTTCCATCAATCTTTCTCAGCATCAGAGTATTTTCCAGTTACTCACTTCTTCACGTAAGGTTGCCAAAGTATTAGAGCTTCAGCTTCAGCATGAGGCTTTCCAAAGAATATTAAGGACTTATTTCCTTTGGGATTGACTCCTTGGATCCCCTTGCAGTCCAAGGGACTCTCAAGAGTCTTCTCCAACACCACAGTTCAAAAGCACCAGTTCTCGGGTGCTCAGCTTTCCTTATGGTCCAACTCTCATATCCATGCATGACTACTGGAAAAATCATAGCCTTGATTAGATGGACCTTTTTGGGAAAGTAATGTCTTTGATTTTTAATATGTTGTCTAGATGTGTTATAGCGTTTCATCCAAAGACTAAGCGTCTTTTAATTTCGTAGCTGCAAGCACCATCTGCAGGGATTTTGGAGCCCCCCTCAAAATTAATCTGTCACTGTTTCCATTGTTTCCCCATCTATTTGTATGAAGTGATGGAACTGGACGACATGATCTTAGTTTTCTGAATGATGAGTTTTAAGCCAACTTTTTCACTCTCCTTTCACTTTTATCAAGAGGCTCTTTAGTTCATCACTTATTGCCATAACGGTGGTATAATCTGCATATCTGAGGTTATTTATATTTCTCCTGACAATCTTGATTCCACCTTGTGCTTCATCCAGCCCAGCATTTCACACGATATACTCTGCATATAAGATAAATAAGCAGGGTGACAATAT
The DNA here is from genome assembly GCF_032405125.1 of Capricornis sumatraensis. Taxonomy (NCBI): domain Eukaryota; kingdom Metazoa; phylum Chordata; class Mammalia; order Artiodactyla; family Bovidae; genus Capricornis; species Capricornis sumatraensis. The sequence continues at coordinate 3,118,116 of NC_091075.1, read as the reverse complement.
GCAGCCTTGATGTACTCCTTTCCCTATTTGGAACCAATCTGTTGTTTCATGTCCAGTTCTAACTGATGCTTCTTGACCTGCATACAGATTTCTCAGGAGGCAGGTCAGGTGGACTGGTATTCCCATCTCTTTCAGAAAGTTCCAGTTTGTTGTGATCCACACAGTCAAAGGTTTTGGCATAGTCAATAAAGCAGATATTTTTCTGGAATTCTCTTGCTTTTCCTACAATCCAATGAATGTTGGAAATTTGATTTCTTGTTCCTCTGCCTTTTCTAAGTCCAGCTTGAACATCTGGAAGTTCTTGGTTCACGTACTGTTGAAGCCCAGCTTGGAGAATTTTGAGGATTACTTTGCTAGCATGTGAAGTGAGTGTTTGTACATTCTTTGGCATCATTCTTCCTTGGTATTGGAATGAAAACTTACGTTTTCCAGTCCTGTGGCCACTGCTGAGTTTTCCAAATTTGCTGAAATATTGAGTGGAGCACTTTAATAGCATCATCTTTTAGGATTTGAAAAAAAATAACTCAGCAGGCATCCAGTATGCAGAGCCATAAATTATCACAGTGTATTGTAATTATATCATATAATTACCATAATATTACCATAAAATTACCATAGTATATGTCCATATATCATGCACACTAATCAGAGCTCGAATGGATGCCTTCTTCTAGAAACAATTACTTTTACTATGCATGGGACACAGCTGAAGACTGGGAGAATGTTTTGCACCAGGTGCTAAGTTGCTTCAGTCGTGTCCGACTCTGTGCGACCCCATAGACAGCAGCCCACCAGGCTCCCCCATCCCTGGGATTCTCCAGGCAAGAACACTGGAGTGGGTTGCCATTTCCTTTTCCAATGCATGAAAGTGAAAAGTGAAAGTGAAGTCGCTCAGTCGTGTCCGACTCCTAGTGACCTCATGGACTGCAGCCTACCAGGCTAATGATTTTCCAGGCAAGAGTACTGGAGTGGGGTGCCATGGCTTTCTCAGGTTAGATACCATACAGTATAATGAAACATTACCCACTTTGGATAATTCCTCATTTCTTACTCCGACCTAGAGCATGTGATCACCACTAGATGGCACCAATTATTTTCATCTCAGGTAGTTCAGTCAGTCAGTCAGTTCAGTCTCTCAGTCCTGTCCAACTCTTTGTGACACCTTGAATCGCAGCACACTGCGCCTCCCTGTCCATCACCAACTGCCGGAGTTCACTGAGACTCACGTCCATCAAGTCAGTGACACCATCAAGCCATCATATCCTCTGTCTCACCCCTTCCCTTCCTGCCCCCAATCCCTCCCAGCATCAGAGTCTTTTCCAATGAGTCAACTCTTCTCATGAGGTAGCCAAAGTACTGTAGTTTCAGCTTTAGCATCATTCCTTCCAAAGAAATCCCAGGGCTGATCTCCTTCAGAATGGACTGAGTGGATCTCGCTGCAGTCCAAGGGACTCTCAAGAGTCTTCTCCAACACCACAGTTCAAAAGCAGCAATTGTTTGGTGCTCAGCTTTCTTCACAGTCCAACTCTCACATCCACACACGACCACTGGAAAAACCATAGCCTTGACTAGACGGACCATGTTGGCAAAGTGATGTGTTTGCTTTTCAATATGCTATCTAGGTTGGTCATAAATTTTCTTCTAAGGTGTAAGCGTCTTTTAATTTCATGGCTTCAGTCACCATCTGCAGTGATTTGGAGCCCCCCCCCCAAAAAAAAAAAAAAAATCTATTTCCCATGAAGTAATGGGACCAGATGCCATGATCTTCATTTTCTGAATGTTGAGCTTTAATTCAAATGTTTCATTCTCCAATTTAACCTTCATCAATAGGCTTTTTAGTTTCTCTTCATTTTCTGCCATAAGGGTGATGTCATCTGCATTAATGAGGTTGTTGATATTTCTTCCAGAAATCTTGATTCCAGCTTGTACTTCAACCAGCCCAGAGCCTCTCATGATGTACTCTGCACATAAGTTAAATAAGCACCCAAAAAAGATGTCATTTTCATTAGAGGGGACTGAAATGCAAAAGTAGGAAGTCAAGAAACACCTGGAGAAACAGGCAAATTTGGCCTTGGTATATGGAATGAAGCAGGGCAAAGGCTAATAGAGTTTTGGCAAGAGAATGCACTGGTCATAGCAAACACCCTTTTCCAACAACACCAGAGAAGACCCTACACATGGACATCACCAGATGGTCAACACTGAAATCCGATTGAGTATATTTTTTGCAGCCAAAGATGGAGAAGCTCTACAAGCAAAAACAAGACCGGGAGCTGACTGTGGCTCAGATCATGAACTCGTTATTGCCAAATTCAGACTTAAATTAAAGAAAGAAGGGAAAACCACTAGACCATTCAGGTATGACCTAAATCAAACCCCTTATGATTTTACAGAGGAAGTGAGAAATAGATTTAAGGGACGAGATCTGAGAGACAAAGTGCATAATGAACTATGGACTGAGGTTTGTGACATTGTACAGGAGACAGGGATCAAGACCATCCCCATGGAAAATAAATGCAAAAAGGCAAAATGGCTGTCTGAGGAGAGCTTACAAATAGCTGTGAAAAGAAGAGAGGTGAAAAGCAAAGGAGAAAAGGAAAGATATAAGCATATGAATGCAGACTTCCAAAGAAAGGCAAGGAGAGATAAGAAAGCCTTCCTCAGCGATCAATGCAAAGAAATACAGGAAAAGAACAGAATGAGAAAGACTAGAGATTTCTTCAAGAAAATGAGAGATACCAAGGGAACATTTCATGCAAAGATGGGCTTGATAAAGGACAGAAATGGTCTGAACCTAACAGAGGCAGAAGATATTAAGAAGAGGTGGCAGGAATACACAGAAGATCTGTAGAAAAAAAGATCTTCACAACCAAGATAATCATGATGGTGTGATCACTCACCTAGAGCCAGACATCCTGGAATGTGAAGTCAAGTGGACCTTAGAAAGCATCACTATGAACAAAGCTAGTGGTGGTGGTGGAATTTCAGTTGAGCAATTTGAAATCCTTAAAGATGATGCTGTGAAAGTGCTGCACTTAATATGCCAGAAAATTTGGAAAACTCAGCAGTGGCCACAGGACTGGAAAACGTCAGTTTTCATTCCCATCCCAAAGAAAGGCAATGCCAAAGAATGCTCAAATTACCTCACAATTGCAATTATCTCACACGCTAGTAAAGTGATGCTCAAAATTCTCCAAGATAGCCTTCAGCAATACATGAACCATGAACGTCCAGATGTTCAAGCTGGTTTTAGAAAAGGCAGAGCAACCAGAGATCAAATTGCCAACATCTGCTGGATCATGGAAAAAGCAAGAGAGATTCAGAAAAAAACAAAACAAAACAAAAACAAAACATCTATTTCTGCTTTATTGACTATGCCAAAGCCTTTGATTGTGTGGAACACAGTAAACAATGGAAAATTGTGAAAGAGAAGAGAATAACAGACCACCCGACCTTCCTCTTGAGAAACCTGTATGCAGGTCAGGAAGCAAGTTAGGACTGGACATGGAACAACAGACTGGTTCCAAATAGGAAAAGGAGTACGTCAAGGCTGTATATTGTCACCCTGCTTATTTAACTTATATGCAGAGTACATTATAAGAAATGCTGGGCTGGAAGATACACAAGCTGGAATCAAGATTTCCAGGAGAAATACCAATAACCTTAGATATGCAGATGACATTACCTTTATGGCAGAAAGTGAAGAGGAACTAAAAAGCCTCTTGATGAAAGTGAAAGAGGAGAGTGAAAAAGTTGGCTTAAAGCTCAACCTTCAGAAAACGAAGATCATGGCATCTGGTCTCATCTCTTCATGAGAAATAGATGGGAAAACAGTGGAAACAGTGTCAGACTCTATTTTTGGGGGAGAGGGGGCCTCCGAAATCACTGCAGATGGTGATTGCAGCCATGAAATTAAAAGACGGTTACTCCTTGGAAGAAAAGTTATGACCAACCTAGATAGCATATTGAAAAGCCGAGACATTACTTTGCCAACAAATGTCCGTCTAGTCAAGGCTATGGTTTTTCCAGTGGTCATGTATGGATGTGAGAGTTGGACTGTGAAGAAAGCAGAGCACTGAAGAATTGATGCTTCTGAACTGTGGTGTTGGAAAAGACTCTTGAGAGTCCCTTGGACTGCAAGGAGATCCAACCAGTCCATTCTGAAGGAGATCAGCCCTGGGATTTCTTTGGTAGGAATGATGCTAAAGCTGAAACTCCAGTACTTTGGCCACCTTAGGTGAAAGGTTGACTCATTGGAAAAGACTCTGATGCTGGGAGTGATTGGGGGCAGGCGGAGAAAGGGACGACAGAGGATATGATGGCTGGATGGCATCACTGTCTCGATGGACATGATTCTGATTGAATTCCAGTAGTTGATGAATGACAGGGAGGCCTGGCATGCTGCGATTCATGGGGTCGCAAAGAGTCCAACACGACGGAGCTACTGAACTGAACTGAACTGAACCATTATCTTCATTACCTCCACCATAGTTTAGCCTCAAGTCAAACAACAAAGAGGGAACACAGCCCCATCCATCAGCAGACAGGGATTAAAGATTTACTGAGTATGGAGCTACCCAACAGAACAAGACCCAGTTTCCCCCTCACTCAGTCAGGAAGCTTCAGAAGCCACTTATCCTTATCTGAGGGCAGACAAACTGAAAACCACAACCACAGAAACTAATCAAATTGATCACATGGACCACCGCCTTGTCTAACTCAATGAGACTGATCTATGCCATGTAGTGTCACCCAAGAAGAACAGGTCATGGTGGAGATTATTAAGGATGGAAGTAATGTGTGATGCTGTAAAGAACAATATTGCCTAGGAAACTTTAATATTAGGTTCATGAATCAAAGCAAACTGGAAATGGTCAAACAGGAGATATCAAGAGTGAACATCTATCTACATTCTAGGAATCAGTGAACTAAAATGGACTGGAATGGGTGAATTTAAATCAGATAACCATTATATCTACTACTGTGGACAGGAATCCCCTAGAAGAAATGGAATAGTCCACATAGTAAACAAAAAGAGTCTGAAATAGAGTATTGGATGCAATCTCAAAAGTGACAGAATGATCTCTGTTCATTTCCAAGGCAAACCGTTCAATATCACAATAATCCAAGTTTCTGCCCCCAACCACTAGTGCTAAAGAAGAAAAGTTGAATGGTTCCATGAAGAGCTACAAGAACTTTTAGAACTAACACCAAAAAAAGATGTCCTTTTCTATCATAGGGGACTGGAATGCAAAAGTAAAAAGTGAGGAGACAGCTGGAAAGCTCATGTTTGGCCTTGGAGTACAAAATGAAGCAGAGCAAAGGCTAACAGAGTTTTGCCAAGAGAATGCACTGGTCATAGCAAACACCCTCTTCCAACAGCACAAGGGAAGACATGTGGACATCATCAGAAGGTCAATAACAAAATCAGACTGATTATATTCTTTACAGGCAAAGATGGAGAAGCTCTATACAGTCAGCAAAAACAAGACCAGGAGCCGACTGTGGCTCAAATCATTAACTCCTTACTGCCAAGTACAGACTTAATTGAAGAAAGTAGGGAAAACTATAGACCATTCAGGTATGACCTAAATTAAATCTCTTATGATTATACAGTGGAAGTGAAAAATAGATTCAAGGGATTAAATCTGATAGACTGAGTGCGTGAAGAACTATGGACGGAGGTTCGTGACATTGTACAGGAGGCAGTGATCAAGACTATCCCTAAGAAAAAGACAGTGTGGGGTCAGTTCATTTTCAGATAGTTCCTTGATCTGGGTTATACTTCTCAAGATCTATAGGCCCCTTCCTATATAGTCAGTGTTAACTACAGGGTTTTAATCTATTGCACCTATCACTTCCAGGGTGGTTCCCTCTGTTTCAGCTTGTTTGCTGGTCTCTTCAGCGTCTAATTTCCGACCTGACCCAGGGGGTACAGACACTTTTTTAGGCTCATTTGTTCAGTCGTGCTGTGGGGAGGGACGAAAACTGCAAACAAATATCACTGGCATGTGTGGAGAGTGCTCGCAATGTTTCAGCCGCACTAGGTTTACCCCCACTCACGGTGTGTGTGCTTTCCCAGTCTACACTGGTCAGGCTCTAGGTTGCTCTGCCAAGAACTCTCTGAGATGGGCCCTGGGTTGTATGCACTTCCAAGGTCTAAGCCACTCAGGTTCAGGTACTCAGGTACTCCACAAAGGTGCAGACTCTGTTGGGCCTGTGTTTTGTGCCCTTCCCAGGTCTGAGCCGCTCAGGTGACCAGGTGTTTGGCAAGCATGGTAGCTGCAACTTACCGCCTCCCTCCTCCTTGCCAATCGGTTTTCTAGGTGTACAACCAGTGCACCTTCTCAGGCGGATGTTGACCATCCAGAATCACAAGAATTCTTGGTTAGCAATGAAGCCTGCTTGCAGTTTGGTAGATGAGGCCTCTCTAGGGTATTGCCCCATTCTGGCTCTGGCTGCCCTCACCTGCCTATCTCCTGCAGGGGATGGGCCAGTCCTCAGCCGACTAGCTCTGGTCAGTCCTTTGTCTGTGAGTTGGCCTGGCAGTGTTTTAGTTTATGGCTTTTCACAAGGTAGCTATCCCATGGTCTGGTTTGCTATCTCAAGTTACTTCCCTCAGATTGCCCTCAGAGCATTCAGGCCCCGTCCTTATCCTAAGCAATGCAGCCGATGCTTCCCTGCCCAGCCCCCGCTTGCTAGTGGTGGATGCAGGCGTCTGCGCTGCTTCTCCTCTGGAAGTTATCATTGGGCATGTAATCTGTAGGTTTTAATTATTTATTTATATTTCCTCCTGGTTGTGTTGCCCTCTGAGGTTCCAAGGCTTGCCACAGACTCATTAGTGACAGTGTTTCCTGGTGTTTGGAAACTCCTCTCTCTCTTTTTTTAAGACTCCCTTCCTGGGATGGATCTCTGTCCCTACCTCTTTTGTCTCTCTTTTTATCTTTTATATTTTTTCCTACCTCCTTTCGAAGACAATGGGCTGCTTTTCTGGGTGCCTAATGTCCTCTGCTGGCATTCAGAAGTTGTTTTGTGGAATTTCCTCAGCGTTTAAACGTTCTTTTGATGAATTTGTAGGGGAGAAAGTGGTCTCCCCATTCTATTCCTCTGCTATCTTAGGACTGCCCCTATCTCCAAGATAAAGAAATGTAAAAGGCAAAATGGTTGTCTGAGGAGACCTTATAAATAACTGAGAAAAGAAGAGAAATTAAAGGCAAAATAGTAAGGGAAAGATATACCCATCTGAATGCAGAGGTCCAAAGAATAGCAAGGAGAGATAAGAAAGCCTTCTTCAGTGATCAGTGTAAAGACATAGAGGGAAACAATAGAATTGGGAAGACTAGAGATCTCTTCAAGAAAATAAGAGATACCAAGGGGACATTTCTTGTAAAGATGGGCTTAATAAAAGACAGAAATGGTATGGACCTAACAGAAGCAGAATATGTTAAGAAGAGGTGGCAAGAATATACAGAAGAAGTATACAAAAAAAGACTTTCATGACCCAGATAACCACAGTGGTGTGATTACTCATGTAGAGCCAGACATCCTGGAGTGCAAAGTCAAGTGGGCCTTAGGAAACATCACTACATACAAAGATAGTGCAGATGATGGAAATCCAGTTAACTATTGCAAATCCTAAAAGATGATGCTATGAAAGTGCTGCACTCAATATGCCAGCAAATGTGGAAAACTCAGCATTGGCCACAGGATTGGAAAAGATCAGTTTTCATTCCAATCCCAAAGAAAGCCAATGCCAAGGAATGCTCAAACTACCACACAATTGTACTCACCTCACATGCTAGCAAAGTAATGCTTAAAATTCTCCAAGTCAGGCTTCAACAGTATATGAACCATGAACTTCCACGTTAGACCTGGATTTAGAAAAGACAGAACAACCAGAGATCAAATTGCTTATGCCCTTCAGATCATTGAAAAAGCAAGCGAGTACCAGGAAAATATCTACTTCTGCTTTATTAACAATGCCAAAGCCTTTGACTGTGTAGATCACAACAAACTGTAGAAAATTATTCAGGAGATGGGAATACCAGACCATCTGACCTGCTTCCTGAGAAATTTGTATACAGGTTAAGAAGCAACAGTTTGAACTGGACATAAAACAACAGACTGGTTCCAAGTAGGAAAAGGAGTACATCAAGATATTTTGTTAAGATATATTGTCACCCTGACTATTTAACTTATATCCTGAGTACATCACGGGAAATGCCAAACTGGATGAAGCACAAAGTGGAATCAAGATTGTTGGGAGAAATATCAATAACCTCAGATATGCAGATGACACCATCCTTATGGCAGAAAGCGAAGAAGAACTAAAGAGCCTCTTGATGAAAGTGAAAGAGGAGAATGAAAAAGTGGTTTAAAACTCAACATTCAGAAAACCAAGATCATGGCATTTGGTCCCATCACTTCTGGGCAAATTGATGGGAAAACAATGTTTTTTAGGATCTCCAAAATTATTGCAGATGGTGATTGCAGCCCTGAAATTAAAAGATGCCTGCTCCTTGGAAGAAAAGCTATGACTCACCTAGACAACATATCAAAAAGCAGAGACATTACTTTGCCAGCAAAGGTCCATCCAGTCAAAGCTATGATTTTTCCTGTAGTCACGTATGGATGTGACGGTTGGACTATAAAGAAAGTTAAGTGCTAAAGAATTAATGATTTTGAACTGTGGTGTTGGAGAGAAGATTCGAGTCTCTTGGACTGTAAGGAGATCAAACCAGTCCATCTTAAGGGAAATCAGTCCTGAATATTCATTTCAAAAGACTGATGCTAATGCTTAAAATCCATGTTTTTGGCCTGCTGATGTGAAAAACTGACTCATTGGAAAAAACCCTGATGTTGGGAAAGATTGAAGGCAGGAGAAGAAGGGGATCATAGAGGATAAGATGGTTGGATGGCATCATTTAATCCACAGACATTAGTTTGAGCATTTCTTGGAATTGGTGGTGGACAGGGAAGTCTAGCGTGCTGTAGTCCATGGAGTCACAAAAAGATGGACATGACTGAGTGATTGAACTGAAGTGAACTGAAGAACGAATAAGTATATGTGATTTTGGCGGCAGCCAATAACATGTTGACTTACTATAAAAATTATAAACTTATTTACAACTATATTACTTATTTTAAAGATTTGTGCATTTGAATAAATCCCATCAAGTTCTGCTTATTTATGCTAAGGTGATATATATTAGCTTGTGAGCAGAATTATGGGAATCATGTTGACACTAAGAGTCTTATCATATGCTGATTAATTACTTACATAGCCTGCTCTGTGAACAACTTGTCTGTAACCTTCACTAACTTTTAAACTGGGCATTCGTAATTTTCTCACTAATTTGTAGACCCTCATTATATACTTTGGATTAAAGATTCTATTGTCATTCAACCTACCTCTTCTCTTTATTTATGGTATTTTCTGTTATTCATATTTTCAAATTTTATTTTTAACAGAATTAAATCTACCATAACTGAAAAGCCCTTGCCCATCTATGGGCCTATTCTTTGTTCTTTCTGTGATCTTGTCATGCCTGAGGTAGGGATTTGAGGTTAGCTGTTACTTATGACTGCTAGTGTATAGTTAAAATCTCTATGATACCTATACATCCAACCTCATTATTTTTGCCTCCTGTCATCCATCCCCTGCCCTACTGAAACCTGGCTAACTTACACATTCAGATGGAGATGACATGAGGAGGAGTTGTCCAACACAGTGATTAAGAAAATGGAACTGGGTGTTCTAGATGGTTCAGGGAAATCAGTGTAGGAAAATGTGATTATGTTATTATTGCAGTACAGCCAGAATTTTATAAAAATGAACAGGTTGTACTATTTATCTATAAATGTCCTGATTTTTTTCATCACTGTCATGTTTCCAAAACCCAAAAGTATGTTTGTCAGTAGAGACAGAATCTGTCAAATCATGGTGATTTTAAGAGTCTGGGCAGGGAATTTCCCTGGTGGTCCAGTGGCTAAGACTCTGCTCCCAATGAAGGGGGCCCAGGTTCAATATCTGGTCAGGGAACTGGCCTCACATGCTTCAACTAAGACTTGGCACAGCCAAATGAATACACAGTTTTGTTTTTTTTTTATTTTTAAGAATCTAGGCATTATTATAGGAAAGCTGTTTAATCTAAACAGAAATCAGGGAAAAGTCCATTTAAACACAAGATGGTATTTTTAAACTCAAATTGGGAAAGGGAATCCTAAAGAGGGAGTGTTGGGGAAGGATAGCAAAACAGTTATCTACATATAGTATTGGTATGGTTGTAAAATCCAGGGAAATTTGTGAAGAAGTATTTCTATATTTTATGGATCCAGCAGTTTTGCTTCTGTAAATCTTTCCTAGAGAAATCTATATCAATGTGCAAAGTTATATGTACAAAAAATCTTTTCTACTGCATTGTTAGCAATGACAAAATATTAGAGGGAATCCAAATTCTCAACAATACAAATGGTTAAACAAGTGACAGTGGAGCCATATTCAATAATACTCAGCTTCAGAATAAGTAACCAAAATAAGCTCGACCAGTGTTCATGGATGTAAAAAATTCCAAGATACATCTTACCACTCCACTTGGTAGTACTCATCATATTTTAAAATATGCATACCTATGATACATAAATTTCATGTCCAATTTTCTGTCCAACAAAACTACAAAAAGCTACAGACTTCTGATCAATATCTCACAAACTATACAGTCAATTGTAAGAAATATGTTCAAAAAATCTGAAATATGTTCAAAAACAGCAGATTTTTAAGAGCTTATTGTCCCCTCACCCACTTCTCTTCTGCTATGGCAACGACTAGAAGATTGCATGTAAGAAAGACAGCAAAGCTAACTCCCACCTCAAATCTTATCTGTCAATTATAGGATATTCAGTTCAGCCCAGTTCAGTTCAGTCACTCAGCAGTGTCTGACTCTTCATGACCCCATCGACTGCAGCACACGAGGTTTCCCTGTCCTTCACCATCTCCTGGGGTTTTGTCAAACTCATCCTGTTTGAGTCAGTGATGCCATCCAACAATTCCATCCTCTGTCGCCCCATTTTCCTCTTGTCCTCAATCTTTTCCAGCCTCAGAATCTTTTCCAATGAGTCAGCTCTTGCATCAGGTGGCCAAAGTACTGAAGTTTCAGTTTCAGCATCAGTCCTTCCAATGAATACTCAGGGTTGATGTCCTTTGGGATTGACTGGTTTGATCTCCTTGCAGCCCAAGGGAATCAGAAGAATCTTCTCCAGCACCACAGTTTGAAACCATCAATTCTTTGGTCCCTAGCCCTCTTTAGGGTCCAACTCTCACATCCATACATGACTACTGGAAAAACCATAGCTTTGACTATATGGACCTTTGTAGGCCAAGTGATGTCTCTGCTTTTGAAAACAGTCTAGATTCATCATAGCTTTTCCTCCAAGAAGCAAACATCTTTTAATTTCATGGCTGCAGTCACCATCTACAGTGATTTTGGAACCCAAGAAAATAAAGTCTGTCATTGTTTCTGTTGTTTCCCCATATTTTTGCCATGAAGTGATGGGACATGATGCCATGATCTCCATTTTTGAATGTTGAGCTTTAACCCAGCTTTTTCACTCTCCTCTTTCACCTTCATCAAGAGGCTTTTAGTTCCTCTTTGCTTTCTGCCATTAAAGTGGTATCATCTGCATATCTGAGATTATTAATAACAACCTGGAAATCTTGATTCCAGCTTGTGAGTTGATTCAGCCCAGCATTTCACACGATGTACTCTGCATATGAAAAGTGATAACAAACCTAGACAGTGTGTTGAAAAGCAGAGATATTACTCTGCCGACAAAGGTCCATATATCCAAGGCTATGGTCTTCCCAGTGGTTACATACTGTTGTGAGAGGTGGACCATAAAGAAGGCAGAATGCCAAAGAATTGATGCCTTCGAACTGTGGTGTTGGAGAAGACTACTGAAGGTCCTTTGGACAGCAAGGAGATCAAACCAGTCAATCTTAAGGGAGATCAACCCTGAACATTCACTGGAAGGACTGATGCTGAAGATGAAACTCCAGTATTTTGGTCATCTGATGTGTACAGATGACTCATTGGAAAAGTCCCTGATGCTGGGAAAGATCAATGGCAGAAAGAGAAGAGGGCATCAGAGGATGGGATGGCTAGACATGAACATGAACTTGGGTAAACTGTGGGAGATGGTGAGGGACAGGGAGGGCAGGCATGCTTCCTGGGGTCCGCAGGGTCACATAGACATGACTGGGCAACTGAAGAGCAACAAATCTGCATATAAGTTAAATATCAGTGATACTATACAGCCTTCACATACTCTTTTCTCAATTTTGAACCAGTCCATTGTTCCATGTTCAGTTCTAACTGCTGCTTCTTGTCCTGCATACAGCTTTATCAGGAGACAGGTAAGTTGGTCTGGTATTTCCATCTCTTTATGAATTTCCCACAGTTTGTTGTGATCCACATAGTCAAAGACTTTAGTGTGGTCAATAAAACACAAGTGGATATTTTTCTGGAATTCCCTTGCTTTTTCTATGATTCAATGAATGTTGGCAATTTGATCTCTGATTCCTCTGCTTCTTCTAAATCCAGATTGTACATCTGGAAATTCTCATACATTTGAAGCCTAGCTTGAAGGATTTTTAACATTACCTTGCCAAAATGTGAAGTAAGTGCAATTGTGCACTAGTTTGAACGTTCTTTGGCATTTCCCTTTTTTGGGATTGAAATGAAAACTGACCTTTTCCAGTCCTGTGGTTGGAATTACAGGGTATAATGAACTCATTTAAAAAATACATTCAAAGGAACCTGAGAACTTAAATGAAAGACTTGAATAAATTGCTTCCTAAAATAGGCAGTAAATAAAAAATTTAAGAGGAGTTGCAGTAGAAGGGTGTAAAATCTCTTTCTCCATGTCTTAAAATTATAACATTCCCACACATGTCCACAATGGTTTAAATATTTTACATTATATAGTGAATATTGAAAGACATACAAAAAGAGGTTACTTCCAACTAGGTAATGTTATAATTTCCCCCAGTGGAACTATGATTTCCTTTCTAAATATAGGAGCTCTCCTTTTTTGAGTCTGAGATTGGACTTTCTTATGGTTGACTTGTTAACACATTTATCTTTATCTGGGTTAGGTTAGATCAGTAACTCTGAAAACTCTGGTTTCTTCACTAAAAATTGCTTCAATGGTATATTTATCACCTGGTTGGCAAATGCTGGGTAATTTCCAGAACAAGAACTTACTATGAACCTGGGTGTGATCTGTGAGACAGAAACCAAAATATATTATTTGTTTTTCTTCATGAAATGAAATATATCCTATCTTTGATGCCAGAGTCCCTAAAACTCACAAAACATAAACTGACTGTCATTCACAGTCTCACATTCTCTTCCAATCTACACAGTAAAGTCTAAGTTCAATTACACAGATGGTGAGGCCAAATTTCCAAAAGAGGGACCACACTCCATTTTTGCTATCACCAAGTATACAGAAATATCTTAAGTTTCAGTAAATCTCAATACAAAATAAATAGTTACTCAAGCGCTCTATGGACCAGAGTTTATTATGTGAGTGTCTTCTTTCTATTGCAGGTAAAGAAGTTTGTGGTCTTTCATGGAACTTCCATTTACCAACCTGGAAATGGCATTCATTTTACTAGCTTTTGTTATCTTTTCTTTCTTTACCCTGGCTTCCATCTACACTAATCCCAATGAGAGGAATGAAGGTAAGGAGAGAGAGCTCTTCATAATAGTCTCAATTTCCTTTCCCCACCCAATCTTCTTTCTCTATGATTTGATTTGATTCAGTTTCTAATTATATGTTTGAGGGTATGTGTGTGTGTGTGTGTGTGTGTGTGTGTGAGAGAGAGAGAGAGAGAGAGAGAGAGAGAGAGAGAGAGAGTTTGCTTAATAACCTGAAATATCTACTATAATATTTTGCCCCTATTTATTAAGAAATATTTGGAAATGGTAACAACTATTCCCATGACTTTTAATCTCAGAATTTGATGGATCTTAATGCCCTAAATTTTATATATATATAAAATTTTTCTTTCACCATCCTTTGTTCCTGCCCCTCATCCCTGTTGCCCATTAGAAACTTAAAATGTGCAAGAAAGTCCAATGTCTTCCAAAGTCTTTAGAGGTAATTTTTCACAAGAAACAAATTCCATTATTTTGTAAGTATACCGTGTGTGTGGGGTGTGCATTTTTGTTCAGCTCTACATAGGAAGGAAAATAATTAAAGTTGTTTTTTGTGTTTTTGTTTGTTTGTTTGTTTGTTTTACTAATGAGCTCTTGTCAAAGCCCAAATATCTTTCAAAAAAATATGTGGACGTATTTAAATAACTCAACACCATGTTTCCTCATTGTCAATAATAACAAGTATAATTTAAATGTATAATTTAAATGGCTGTTATTTTACTGTAGTTCAGGGCTCACCATGTTTTATAGAAAATTAATGGTAACTGACCATTTTTGAGGCCAAAAATTTTAATGTGTGTGTATATGTATGTGTATACTTATATATGTATAATATATGCCAAGAAAATAACACAAAATTTAGGAGAATAAGACAAAATTGCAAAAAGAAAACTGTGTTTCTTAAAATTGTGATATCTCTTTATTAGCTTCTGGCAATGAAAGAAGTGCTGTCTGTTAAATACATTATTATTCTTTATCTTATAGACATACAACACTTGTAGGAAACAAACAAAGAAACGAAAAACATTGCAAATAGACATTCCATTTTGTGTTGACATGAAGATTAGGAAAATTAATTGAAGTCTATAAAGTATTTCTCATGCTCCATATTGTTTTAGTTTAATGGGCTTGGTTGAAAGAAAGAGTAAAACCAAAATACCAGTTCAGTCCAGTTCAGTCATTCAGAGGTGTCCAGCTATTTGTGACACCATGGACTGCAGCACGCCAGGCCTCCCTGTTCATCACCAACTCTCTGAGTTTACTTAAACTCATTTCCATTGAGTTAGTGATACCATACAACCATCTCACCCTCTGTCGTCTCCTTCTTCTCCTGCCTTCAACCTTTGCCAGCATCAGAGTCCTTTCCAATAAGTCCGTTCTTCGAATCATGTGGCCAAAGTATTGGAGTTTCAGCTTCAGCATCAGTCCTTCAAATGAACACCCAGAACTGATCTCCTTTAGAATGGACTGGTTGGATCTCCTTGCAGTCCAAGGAACTCTCAAGATTCTTCTCCAACACTGCAGTTCAAAAGCATCAATCCTTCAGCGCTCAGCTTTCTTTATAGTCCAACTTTCACATTCATACATGACTACTGAAAAAACCATAGCCTTGACTAGATGGGCCTTTGCTGGCAAAGTAATGTCTCTGCTTTTTAATATGTGGTTTAGTATCCTTTTAATTTTTGATCATAATGTTTCCTCCAAGGAGCAAACATCGTTTACTTTCATGGCTACAGTCACTATCTGCAATGATTTTGGAGCCTAAGAAAATTAAGTCTGTCACTGTTTCCGTTGTTTACCCATCTATTTCCCATGAAGTGATGGGACCAGATGCCATGATCTTAGTTTTCTGTTTGAGTTAGTTTCTGTTGAGTTTTAAGCCAGCTTTTGCACTCTCCTCTTGCACTTTCATCAAGAGGCTCTTAAGTTTTACTTTCTGCTGTAATGGTGGTATCATCTGCATATCTGAGGTTATTAATATTTCTCCCATCAATCTTGATTCTATCTTGTGCTTCATCCAGTCCAGCATTTCTCATGATATATTCTGGATAAAAGTTAAATAAGCAGGTGACAATATACAGCCTTGATGTACTCCTTTCCTTACTTGGAACCAGTCTGTTGTTCCATGTCCAGTTCTAACTGTTGCTTCTTAACCTGCATATAGATTTCTAAAGAGACAGATCAGATGGTCAGATATTCCCATTTCTTACAGTATTTTCCACAGTTTGCTGTGATCCACACAGTCAAAGGCTTTAACATAGTCAATAAAGCAGAAGTAGATATTTTTTCTGGGACTTTCTTGCTTTTTTGATGATTTAACAGATGTTGACAATTTGATCTCTTATTCCTCTGCCTTTTTAAAATTCAGCTTGAACATCTGGAAGTTCATGGTTCATGTACTATTGAAGCTTAATTTGGAGAATTTTGAGCATTACTTTGCTAGTGTGTGAGATTGTGCGGTAATTTGAACAATTACTTTAACTAAATGGTATTGTAATTGTGAGTGCAATTGTGCAGTAGTTTGAACAATTACTTTAACTAAATAGTAGTGTCTTTCTCTCACACATAAAGAAAACCTGGGAGTAGTAAGTTCCCTGCTGACAACATGCACTCCCTGGCATCCTGGACCCAGGCCACACAGTCTTGGTTCTCTCCAAACTTCTGCTACAACTCCTAAGTCTGGCCAATGTATCATTGGATGTCAGTCAGCAGGAAGGAAGAAGGGAAATCTATATTAAGGACACTGCCAGAAGCTACATATACCACATTCCTTTTGCCAGAATTTAGTCCATGGCCATACCCACAGGAAAACTGGGAAATGTAATAGCTATTTTAGAAGACATGTACTGAGCAAAACCTTTGGGTTTGTTCCTAAAGGAGGAGGAGTACAACCAGCAGTGTCTGCCAGACACGTAAACTTATAACCACATATTCACTCTAGGGCTGGTAGTCATTAAATAGGGAACATTTGAGCTAGAGGGAATGTTAAGAGAGCATCTAATTTACTGATGCTTAACAAGAAATAAATATCAGAAAGATGCATCATGCTTGGCACCCATCACAAGCCAAGCAAATATGTATCTCTGGATGTTATACTTGGCTGTGTCTTAAAAAACAAAAGCCTCTTCCACTCCCGATTTTTCTAGCTTTCATCTTTGTTTAAGAAGCACTTTCAGATGTGACAACATCCGAGACCCACAAATGTTTAGCAAGTTTCTCAAATGTTCAGTTAGTAAAAAAGCTAAAACTAGAGCACAAATCCCAATTCCAAGTTCCTGTCCACTGTCTGGACCCCTGTGACTCCCTAGTTTTGATCCATGGTCTGAGCCAGTCATAGAAATTTACCTTTCTATTACACTTTTATACTCCATTTTTCATAATTTCCTTTTTCTTCAATTCTTTTTCTCCTATATATGATGTTTATTTTCTAAGCTAAAGCAATTCCTCCCTTTAAATACTGTTACACTAACAGAACTAGAATTCTGCTCAAGAATTCCCATTAAAGAACACTCTTGCTTTCCTTCATAAACCACCAGGTCAGTTACAAGCACAATTTTGCATGAAAGTACAAAATTTATATGCTTTCCTAAATGTCGTAAGATCCATGAGTAAAATACACTTTTATTAAAATAACACATCTCTTTTAATTTCCTTTATGGCACAAGCAGTGAATTACAGGAGCCATTAAAAATAAAGTTGAGAGGCATTTAATTTCACATGTTTATTAAAGATCTAATAGGGTCTGCTATGAGTAACGGTGAATCTAAACCTGAAGAGACTCAGTTCCTATGTCAGGAACTGGCATAGTCTCATGCAGGATTCAGTTCTATAACCAGACCAGGCCCAGTAAATGTTTGACCAGAAGTTTTGACTAAGAACGATGAGATCATAACGGAAGTTCTTCCTCAGGGGAATTGAGGGATTTATAGAAGAGACGACCACCCTGGTGCAGTTGATATTGACAAAGTAAGATGGATGGGGTGAATTCCAAATAAGAAAGCTACTGAAATGAAAAGTTACATATATGAGATTAAAAAATTAGCTATAATTTTGAATGCATCTCAAGTCAAGAAAGGAATTGAATGGAACTGATCATTGACCAGTATCTTCTGAAGCCTTTCAGAGGTCAAAAGAGGAACCACACTTTTTCATAAGGTATTTCTTAAACCTAAAAGAAGTGAGCATATGCCTCAACCTCCCATGTGAGGTCAGAGGCTATCAAGCTCTAACTTGCCTACAAATCATATAGAGATTTTATGAAAAAGTAGACTACATTCAGTAGGTCTGAGTGGGGCATTTCTGCATTTCTAACAGGCTTCCAGGTGATAGTCATCATCCAGAAGATTAACCAAGCCACAGATGTGACACTCCCAAACCTCAGGAAGTCAGACTCATCTGTGTGCAGCAGGGGAGGAGGGAGCTTGGCTATGTGGCTGGTTGTCCGTGTTCCAACAATCAAGGTGTTACATGGCACAGGACACATAGAACAGGAGGAGATGGTCTCAGCTTCCAGTACAGTCTTGTCTCAAGTCCAAACACATCAAAAGTGGGTAAATTAACATTTAATAAAAATATTTTGTCTTTAGAAGTTGTGAGAACCATTGAAAATCATTTTTAATTATTTTTTAGGAAAAAAAATCGTAATCAATTGATTTACAATGCTATGTTAGTTTCAGGAGTACAGCACAGTGATTCAGCTATATAGGTCTACTTTTTCAGATTATTTTCCCTTAGATAAAATACTGATTATAGTTCCCTGTTCTATACAATAGGTCCTGGTTATGAGAGTTATTCTTTAAAAAATATCAGAAAATTTTAGCATTGTAAGATTTCTAAAACTCTTAATAGTTTGTACATCTCCACTATCTCATTTGTAATTAACATTCTCAATTCTCTTACTCTATGCCTTTCTATAAGAGAATAGTTAAGATAATTTTCTTATTGAAAGAGGGTATAAGGTATGACAAAGCCCTGAGACATTTCAGAAAAATTTACTTTTTGAGAAACTGACCAAGAACCCACATTTTTCCCATTATTGTAAGAAGTCTCCAGAAAAAGTTTTTCAGACTGTCAATTCAACTCTTTTCCTTGGAAGAAGTTTGGTTATTTTGATTCCTAACTGAAGTTACATAGATCATTTACATTTGAATATTCAGAGGTAATTAAGAATGTTGCTTTTTTTCTAGACCATAAGATATATTTTAGAATTTAAAGTCGAAACTTAACATAGTGCTTGTTTGCAAATCTGAGCCCAGTATAAGCAGAATTCAGTCACTGTAGAAAACCATGTAGCCCAAAAGAAATCTTGTCTGGGCAAGGAAGCTTCACCTATCACCACTGTGATGAAAAGTATTGTCTCCCATGGACTTTCTAATCACACCAACAGATTCTTGCATTACACAAGCACTCAGAATTAGTCATCCCAGATCGTTATTGATGTCCTTTGAGATTCATATGTGCTTATTTCAATGCCATATTGTCTATCTTCAAGGTAACAAAATAAAATATTTGTCACTTGATAATTATAGAATTAACTTGGATGGTGCATTTCCAAAAAAGTTTTAAGAATCCACTCAACCTGAAAAAAAAAAAAAAATGGCTATCTTATCTTGATGACTTAAAACTTGAGAAAAATTAGTCATAAAGGTAGTGAAACCAGAATAATGCAGGACTACTTTTTCCCAGCCCAGAACACTGTTTACTGGACTCTCTATCTCATTGTCAGAATAAAAGCAACAATGACAGAAATGTTTATTAGGTGTCTTCCATGTAAAAGGCAAGATGCCAAGCACTTTAGATTACTTTGTTAATGTGTTTAATCTTAAAATAACCTTATGATAAAGGTAATAGTAACCTGATTGTTTACAAGTGAGGACTCTGAAGCTTTAGCTTTCACTTCAGACTACTGGGCTAATGAGTGAAGCGTACAGGTGGGACCCTAGTGGACAGGATCCAGAACCTGGTGCACTTTCTCTCTAGATTCCCTTGAAAAGGTATTTGCTTTTTAAAATAGTGCATGTACCTCTCTTGTTTCCTACAAAGAACTTACATTGGCTAAAATATATATAATAAGATAAAGCTAAATTTTCAGTAAGTAGATAAAGAAATCCAAGCAAAGGGAAAAATAAAGGTGAGGAAAATAGAAATGAATAGTCTTGGTGAGGAGAAGACTAGCATCCCATTTCAGTGAAAAGTACAGATTGTGTCATTAAAGATTCCTGCGTTTCTGTTCTGGTTTTGCCATTGGTTACTCTGTGACTTAAGAAGATTGCACAAATTCCCAAAGCCTTTGTTTGTCATGTGATAGATATAAAATAACACTTGCCTCATAGAGTTGAAGTGAGACGTACATGAACTAAAGCATGGAAACGCAGAAGGGTGGCTGCTATTGAAGTTTTCTATTTTGAAGTCTTCATGATTAGGAATTTTAACAGAGCAATTAGAGTCATTATAAATTAAAGGAAAATATTTACTACAGAACCAAGAAAATTTACCTCAGGCAACCCACACACTGGGTCAAGATATTTGTTTTAAATATACTATACATCAATATAACTTATTCAATACCCATCAACTACAAGATGAAATCACATATAAAAGATAAAAACATGATGTCAGGGAATGGTAAAGACTCTTGGAGTCACTCAGACAAAGCCATTCACAAATGAACATTTAATAGAGTTATACTGCCTACCAGATGAGGAAAAGAAAGATGTAAAGAAACCTCAAAAATAAACTGACTATCAAAAGATAGAAACACATCTAAGAAAACTAATGAAACTTTGAATATTTTTTGCAAAAGGTATCCTCCATAAAATTGTGCTATGGAAACCACAAGTAAAGAGTGTTGTATGAAGTTACGGTCCCCCAAACCAATGCCTCCTCCATTCTTTATGTTAAAATTAGCTTATAGCTGCAGCTACAAATTTCCTTTTATTAAATGAGTGATATGATACATTTATTTTTACTATTTTGTTTTATTTTTCAAGATAAAGGTCCATTCACACTTTCTTTTTTTCTTTTTTTTCTTTTTCTTTTTCTTTCTTTCTTTTTTTTTTTTTTTGTTGTCTTATCTTAAATTTTACCCTGAGGAGATTCACTTTAAATCATTTCCAGTATTTATTACTATCATTAAAAAGAAGTTTCCTGTTATGGAATTATACAGTCAATAGTTTTTATCCAAGCATGCTGGATGAATGCTCTTAAATCTTCCCACTTGTAGGAAGTGTGTGTGAAATTTGGTCCTATGCTTTCTTTAAAGCCAAACCAGAGGAGGAAACTGACAATATTTACCTGAGCCCTGTGCAATTATAGTTAGGAAATTCCCCAAGCTTTTGTTTTCCAAAATCTCCTCCCTCTTGTGTTCCAGGAACATTGCAAAGAAGATTTTTTCCATACAATGTGGGAAGGACTTGCTGTCCATTCTTTCTCTTGACGCCTAGAGATTCTTGAGGGCTCTGTTGTTTACCTAGGGCTGGGACAAACACAGACCTTTCCCCTTTTACCTCAACCTGTTGGTGAGGACAGAAAGCTCCTTGTTCTTTGTCTCATGGATGGCTTGGCTGAGATTAGAGTTGTTTGTCCCCTCCCCCTCTGAAATTAGCTAACACACAAAGATAAACTTTTCCTGCACAGCTAACTGAAGGGGAACTCCACTGATGACAGAACAATGAGAAAAAATAAAGCATACCACCTGAAATGTCTCCACTACTCCCTATGAAGCTAAGGAGAAACCAGCTGATGAAGCATAATGATCTCAGACCTTGGGTGGCTTCTCTATCACAAGATTCTGAATAAAATCAAAATCATTCCTATTTTGGTTTTTGCCTTCCTAAATAGGATAATCTGATATGTACATGATAAAAATACTATATATTTTTAGCAATTATATTTTAGCTACAAAATATAATGCTATATTTTAGCAACTATAGTTGCTAATTGAAATATGACTATTTCTAGTATCAAGGAAAGAAAGATGTGTTCACTAGTAAAGAATCACATAAGAGACTCTAACTTGTTGGTTTTAATTTTTTTGTCTGAAAACCACTTCCAGATTCCCCACCTACACACTTACCTACATGTGCACAACTGAAAGTTTCATAAGACAATATTTAATCTCACTGCAAGCAATACATTTTAGTACTTTGTATAGTACTTTGCATAATACTTTTTAATACTTTATCTTTCTTTTTAAAGCTGACATCAATCCATCTAATAGACCACATGATATATTAAATTTCAGTTAAGTTCTATAAAATTCCATTAAATTCTAATCATGTCTCAATTCTAAATTCAGCAATAGCATCAAGTATAGCAATGTATATGTACAAATGAAATGTAAATGTACATAACCATTTTCACAAGGTACAAGTCAACCTTCCAGGCAGAAACCTTTGTTTAACTTACCATTGTCTAGAGAATAAAGTAAAAATTCCCACGGCTCCTGGTTTCTTCCAAGTGGGAATTTTCCTTTTACCTACAAATAATGCTCTCCTCCTTCTCGTCTATCTGAATTTTATTTTTCAAACTTAAATTCATTTTCTCCTTCTGCAATCACTCAAACTAAAATGAACTCTCCTTGTGGAACTTTTATATATTATTAATATGACACTGATCTTTATCACCTTGTGCCCTCCTTGCCTGGCCCTAAGAACTGCTTCCCAGTCCCTGGGTCACATGGTCAAGCAAGAAGAATCCTCTTTCTTGTGTATTTGAGGAAGGCATCGCCCTGTAGGGAGTAATGCCACATGCCCATCTTTCCCTCTTCTATGACACTCAACACAAGTAGACTAAGAAACAGAGCTAGTTTTGATTTTCTGGGGAGAGAATTCAATGTCTAAAGGTGAAAACCAGTAAACCAAATCTGGTGCCTTGAGGAGAAAATAAAATTATGTATGTGTGTGTGTGTATATATACATATGTGTATATATATATAATTGTTGTGTTTATTGGAAATACAGCTACAAAATAATAAGAATTCCATAACTTGTTACTGAAATTGCTTGACTATTCAGAAAAAATATATTTTTATTTCATTCTGTGTACAAAAAGACACTACTAGGTATGGAGTGCCAATAAACAATTTTCCAGTCTCCAGTCACACCCTTAAACTTTGTAGACTTATAAGAGAAATAAAGTAGACAGAGAAAAGCACAAAATAGTAATTCTTGCACACATCATACCTTTATCTTTTTATGAATTTTCCCTGAAAAATTAAAGGAAAAATATGATAGTAAATCACCAAAAGCAATGTTTTAAAGGAAAAGAAAAGCCACTTTGCATTCCCTTCGTATATCATCTTGTAATGAAGAGACTGAATCTATCTTAGTCACTGCTTCATTCCAGCACTTAAAACACTGCTTGGGACATAGTTATTTCTCAATGATTAAATACTGAGTGAATTAATAAATATGTTGTTGTTATTTGTTGCTAAGTCATGCCTTATTCTTTTGTGACCCTATGGACTGTAGCCTGCCAGGCTCCTCTGTCTATGAGATTTCCCAGGAAAGAATATTGGAGTGGCTTGCCATTTCCTTCTCCAGGGGATCTTTCCAGCCCAGGGTTCAAACCTGTGTCTCCTGGCTTGCTTCTTTACCACTGAACCACCAGGAAAGTCCCAAATCAATAAATACCCATAGATTGTTTATTTAGGCAGGTTTAACGTGAACTCCAAATATTATAAGCAGAATACATCATCTCACTCATTCCCTAACTTTTCCTATTGCTACTACTAGTAGCTGAAATTGTTTTATGTGTGTGAAAAAAGTGAAAGTGTTAGTTGCTTAGTCATGTCCAACTCTTAGCCCACCAAGCTCCTCTGTCCATGGAATTCTCCAGGCAAAAATACTGGAGTGAGTATCCATTCCCTTCTCCAGGGTATCTTCCTGACCAAGGACTCGAACCTGTGTCTCCTGCACTGTAGGCAGATTCTTTACCATCTGAGCCATCATGGAAGTCTCTGTTTTATGTATATTCGTCATTTAACCCCCATATTGAACTTATGAGGTAGATATTTCCACTGTACTGTATCTAAAAAACAAAAGAATACAACTTAGAATACTATTTATAAACAGGATCCTAACCCATGAACTTCTGAATGAACAGAACTGCCATGATGAAGCTGGTTTATGTACAGAGACAGGATGTGAACTATTTATAAGGCTCATTCTTGAAAACTCATTGATATACTTCACAAATGACCTCAGAAAACAGAACTCAATACAGAGAGGCTCTCCATGTTCTCCATGTACATTGGATCACTTCTTATAATGTTCAGGTTTGATATACCCATAAATGGATAAATATATTTTAACCTTAATCAAAACATAACAAGGATGCATATTCCTGCTGGACAAAATAAATTATTAATGCATGGCAAAGTCAAATATAAAAATTTTTATGCATATCCATTTTTTATATCATTCAGACTTCTGGTTCCTCTTATTTCCTTGAAATATGGAGAATTAAGTTTTATTAAGTTTATAATAATAAAATGTTTTATTTTATACCAGTTTTATTGTTCTTTAGCTTTCAAATTGAAAGATGTGAAGCTGCAGTATCAGCTTTAGAAGAACTTAGTGTGACTGCCTCCTCATACCTTTAGAGAAGACTTTGGTGTGATGCAGGCTATATCCTGTCTGGATTATATTGTCCACCTGCACCAGGCCCTGTCTTTGAAAACTGCCTGCTCTAATGACCAATAGGAAGTGTAAAATGTAAGTGACCCAACAGGGAATTTTAAGGGTATCCTAGGTAGGAAATGGTCCTTCATCAAAGGAGTGTCCAGCCTCCTGACAAACAGGGGCTTCCAACTTTTCACCACTCCCTCACCACACCAGACCCTGTGGGAGCTACCTGGTGAGAGCCCTGTGACTCTACCGTGATGCATGGAGCTTGAAAGATATTAAGTCCAAGACTGGTAGCTCTCTTCCTCATTAAGATAAATTTCAGATTATTTTGAAACCTCTTAGTAAGATTCTAAAACATTTTCTGTTAAGAATTTCTCCAGATGTTTCAGCTGCTGTTATACAACAGTGTCAGTGTGTATCTTTTATGCTTCCTACTTGAAAAGACTAGATGGAGGGTCATTAAAAAGCAACAGCTAGAATATATGTGTTAGAGTCAGAGAGAAATGAATTGACTCCTGCCCCTATTATTCACTTGCAGTAACTTGAACAAACTTTATAAATACTCCAAGGTTCACTTCACCTTTATAATAATAATAATCTGCACAAAACTGCTGTAAAATTTAAAATATGACAAAATACTTAAAAAAAAACACACATATTTTAAGAATGAAATCATAACTAGTGTTTTCATTATTTCATTCTTATTCTTCTTCTTGCTCAAACTGTTCTTTGCTTTGAGTCTGTAATCTGCTGCTTGTAGGGTGAGGTTGTTCAAGTGACTTTGTAACCACCAACCTGCTATGGTTAGGGAGCTTTCTGTCTGCTAAGCTGATGGCTTGCTGTTGTTACTAGAATACTCTTTTGGCATTTCTCCTATTACAAATCACTCATTTGCTCCATAGTACAATTATGTTGAAATTAGTCTTTTTTCTATAATATATTTTGTTCTTTTTGTGTGTTTTTTTTTTTTTTTTTTTTTGTTTTGTTTTGTTTGTTTGTTTTGTATTGGTTTAATTTTCTTGGTAACCCTTGGTATATGCTGAGAACCTTCTTCTCAGCTCTGTGGCAGACATGACCTGTTCTCAAAAGAAGAAAAGATACCTCCTTTAATCTGGAAAGATTTGCTGAGGCTTCTCTGTCCATGGAATTTCCTAGGCAAGAATACTGAGCGGTTGGTTTGTCATTTCTTCCTCCAGGGAATCTTCCCAATCAAGGGATCAAATCTTAGTCTCTTGCCTTGGTAGGCAGATTCTTTACCACTGAACCTCCTGGGAAGACCTTGATTCTACAGCTATACCATAAATAAGCACCAGGCTTCTGCCACATGGAAAAATATTTAAATGTGGAGTGTAAAAGTAGGAAGCATTCAATCATTTTAAACAGAGAAGATAAGAAATCAAATTGGACAAGAATGTTCAATAAAGCCATGTTTATTGTAATGGAAAGTGAAAACATGACAAATCATAGCAGGTACACAGAGGAATACTGTGTAGTAGCTGGGAAATTTCCACATGCACTGTCACTGAAATGCCCAGAAGTTCACTAAGTGAAGCAGAATGCTGCTGAATGGGATAAGATCTGGCTTGCACTTTTAGGTTTATGTAGGTATTTGTGTGTAAGTCTGCTTTTATATACATACAAATATATATATATATATATATATATATATATATATACACATATATATACACAAAAGTATATATGTATATATAAAAATATGTATATATATATATATATATATGCATACACAAAGAGATATATGCATATATAGTGGTAAAGAATCCACTTGCCAATGCAGTAGATTCCCAGGTTGGGAAGCTTGCCTGGAGGAGGAAATGGCAACCCATCCAGTATTCTTGCCTGGATAATTCCATGGACAGAGGAGCCTGGCAGACTGCAGTCATGGGGTCACATAGACACAGACACAACTGAGTATGCACGTAACTGCAAACATGCATATATACATATGTATATGTTTGCAGTGTAGTGTGTGTGTGCTCAGTCATGTCTGATTCTTTTGCATCCTTATGGGCTGTAGCTCACCAAGCTCCTCTGTCCATAGGATTTTCCAGGCAAGAATACTGGAGTGAGTTGCCACTTCCTTCTCCCAGAATGTATTATGCTTATCTGTAGGTTCATACAGGTAAATCAATCCGTTGACCATATTGACAATGATAAGGCCACGCTAAAACAGGCAAGAGTAACTCTGGACAGAGGAGTTGGAGGAAGGGGCTTCAGACCCTTTTGAACTGATTGAATGTTGATGATTTTCCTCCTGGCATGTTATAAATGTTTCACAGCTCAATAATCATATAGAGCTGCTTCAAATTTACAAAGTACTTTCACATTCTTCACTGGACTCGCATAAACGTGTGACATTGAGTCCTGGGGAGGCAGGAAGAGCCTTGTGTCCTTCCTGAGCTGGGACAGTAGACGTGATTTCTGAAGTTACACATCCAGTAAGCAGCAAATCATATATCCTGACACAAATGCAATGACCTCTATACTTCCAAGTAAGCAAAAATCTCCTCCTGAAAAACCCTGTGAACTCATGTTCGCCCTGACAAAATCTCTGGCTCTCATGTCAGAGGGTTCCTCACTGTAACTCCTTGCAGCTGGTTCCACACTGCTATAGCTCCCTTCTGAACAGACAACATTTTCATTCAGTCATTGAACAAATATTCATTGAACATCTGCTGTATTCTAGACATTGACAATATGGTATTGAATATGCCATTCTATCATGCATTTGGAAAATATTGATTGAAAGTTTAGCCTGTGTTCACTAATATTTGATTTAGGCAGATATTGACTCTTTCAATCAATAAAATTGCCCTTGTAAACGTACATGCACAGTATTTCTAAGCTTTGACATTAAATATTTAACCAGGTAACTATTTTATTACATCTAAGTGAACAGTGAAAATGAAGTCGCTCAGTCATGTCTGACTCTTAGCGACCCCATGGACTGCAGCCTACCCGGCTCCTCCATCCATGGGATTTTCCAGGCAAGAGTACTGGAGTGGGGTGCCATTGTGCTAAGAAGAAATAAAAGGTGGCAAAGTGTGTATAATATGGAAATTTGACTAGACAGAAGAGATCCAGAAAAACATCTCTGAACAAATGACATTTAAGCTGTGGGTTGACAGAGTTTAGTGTAAGGCAAGAGGAGAGGAGGAAAGAGAAACACATTCTGTCTTTGAAGTCACGAACAGACAGGTCATTCAGTGGAAAGGGGGCACAGAGAACTAACAGGATGTCTAGTGTGGTTTGACAATAGAGGGTCATCAGGGTGTCTGGGACAAGGGAGGCAAAGGAACTGGAACCCAAGTTCAGGATTTCTGATTTTATCCATGAAGCAAGGGTACAACAGTTAATGATTTTAAGTGGAGAGGTGGGAAGATATGATTAGATATACATTTTAAAAGATCATTGAGACTACAGTGGAAAAACAATGCTGGACTGAAGTAGACTAGGTAAGGAAGGGACAATGGATGTGTTTCCACTCAGTACTACTGGAATTTTGAAAGCAATTTCATGAAAAATAGAAATAACAAAAGAATAATTTCAAAAACCATGAAGTCAGATGAGCACAAAGTGAATAGATTTCTTATCTTTGAAAAAATTTATCTGCTTTGCAAGTTGTATCAGTCTGCCAAAAAAGAAGGTTTGATTTAAATTTATTTATTTGTAAAGGAAAATCACCCAATTATTCCATGCTAATCAAGCACCAAGATCATTTATCATTAAACGGTCTGTACATTTTTTCTAGACATGGCTTACAAATCAGGGTCAACAAATAGCCAAAAGGCATAAAACTTAGAGCTCAAGAGCAGTGAGGCAAAACCAGTGCAGGGAGAATGCAGGTTTTACCCATGTAATTGTGACCAGGAGGGTACAATAGCACTACAGTCTTTTCCAAAAAACCACAACAAAGAAACACAAAACATTAACAACTCCAGTTGCATAATAGACATATTCATCAAATATTACTATGTTAATCTGAAAGTACCAAAAACACATTCAGCAAGTTATAGTTGATAACTTGATACAAATTTTTTTTATCTTTCATACAGAATATGAGTTTTCTGTAAAATAAGAACTGATGATATCTGCAGAGCAAATAACACTATTTTGAGTGTTTACTTATATGTTTATTCCTCATTTGAGACTCATGACCATGTTTTGAAGTAAATGTGGATCATCATCTCTGCTTCAAAGACAAGAAAACAAAACTCCCTGGAGCAGCATGCCCAAGGCCCCAGCTAAGGAGATGTGATGTCTTGGTCTGTTGCATGATTGCAGGTTGTTTTTAATCAGCACAGAGGAGTCAGACATGAATGTGGAAAGTGAGACTGATTCAGATCTTGTTGTGGGTCTGAGGGTGAGTTGTCGAATTAACCCTCACACCTAAATTCCATGAGCAAAGACCAACAACCATTACTTACTATAGTAGTAAACTTTTTGTAAATAAACAGTAGCTTTCAACCCACCCTGGAAAAATATAAAATAGTATTGAAAACAAATGGTACAAATGGAAAGCAAGTTTACTGACTACATCTTCTTTGGTTCCTCTGAAGTCTTGTTTCCAATTACCTATGCTTGAAAATAAATTGCTTAAATTGGAATGTAAATACAACTTCCTTTGGCCCAAGGGAATTTCAGCATTAGGATAGCAGTGAGGTCCTAAAGAATGTCTAATGCTTGTGAAGACTGTGTGAGCTCCTTTCTGATTCTCTAGGAATTCAGGTCGGATTGGCATGTTGATCATCCTGGACTATTTCCATGCCATGTGGGTGAACTGCTGGACATTCCGAACCAATATTCACAGTGGTACTGCGGGTGACAAAGGCATCAAAGTTTCCAGTTGAATTGTTGGAATTAAAATGCCTGGATCCCAAATTGGACCCCTCTGATTTTACTTTATAAAAATGAGAAAAGTTGCTGTTGATAATAGGCCACTTAAGACTGCTGGCCAGGCTGTAGATTCACTGTTTTTGCACATAGATTCAGGACTAATTTTCTGCAATCTTTCTGTTCCCAATGGGCATCTTGTGCTCTTATGAACCACACATTCCAGGTTAAGACGGCATGACCAAGGCAAGAATGGGGGTCATGCTCTCTGTTTCTCCCACCTGGAAGCCAAGTGCCTGACTGGGACGATTTAGGACTACAGCTGCTTATCGCTGAGGGCAAATTTCAAATTCATTGTAAATGAAATTATAGCATCCTCTCTGCATCAATACTCCTGACACACCTAAATCAGGGAAATAGAGGAACCGATTTAATATTAGCTCAAAGGGATATTTGAAAAGGACAAGATGCAAGCAAGCATTTAATAGTGGGTCATTAGAAGTGGGATTAAGAGCTGCTGCTGCTAAGTCGCATCAATTGTGTCCGACTCTGTGCGACCCCATAGACGGCAGCCCACCAGGCTCCTCTGTCCCTGGGAGTCTCCAGGCAAGAATACTGGAGTGCGTTGCCATTTCCTTCTCCAATGCATGAAAATGAAAAGTGAAAGTGAAGTCGCTTAGTCATGTCCGACTCTTTGTGACCCCATGGACTGCAGCCTACCAGGCTCCTCCATCCATGAGATTCTCCAGGTAAGAGTACTGGAGTGGGGTGCCATTGCCTTCTCCGGGGAATAAGAGCAGATAGCAAATTTTTTCCTCTATAATTTCTTAGAAGTACTTTCAGTAGCCAGTCAGTAGAGGGAAATGTTTTACAGACACTTGCATTAAGAAAAAGAGTCTGCTCTATTGTCAGGTACTGCTTCTGTGGAATTCACTTCCCGCCAGACACTGTGGGGAGATACTGAGGAACACTGAGCTTTCCTTTTCCCAGTGAACTCTGAGGAAGACATCCATTCAGATAGATAATTCCTTAGTTATACATAAAAAGGGCATGACTTTTCGCTGCTTCTTTTTTTGCTCAAGGCTCTATAAGCAGGCTAACATTGTAAAACTGATCTCTCTTACAATAGAAGCTGAGTTTTCCTTTTCCCAGTGAACTCAGGAAGGCATCCATTCAGACAGATAATTCCTTAGTTATACATAAAAAGGGCATGACTTTTTGCTTCTTTTTTTGCTCAAGGCACTATAGAGCACCCTAACATTGTAAAACTGGTCTCTCTTATAATAGAAGCTGTAAAAGGACCAGCAGTTCTAAAGTGAGGAAGAACAGAGTGAAGGTCCATGGGCAGCAAAATCTTTGTTCTAGTTATTCAATACTTCATTTATATAACATGATTTTAGTAAGTTAAAAAATGTGAACTGGATTATAAAATTCTAAAAATTCACCAGACAAACTAAAATGACTAAATTGAAACAAACAAAAATACCAAAAAAGCAGAATATCTGGAATAATCACATGCTATTGGGGTGAATGCAAAATAAACTGATGCAGCCACCTGAGGAAGACAAGACTTTGGGTACACTTGTAGAATAGAAAGAAAGCCTGATATTATCACTGGGATCCCTGAACTGAACATGCCTTTGAGATTTGATGCAGTGCCGGGCACGTTGGCAGGACTCAGTGGAGGTTAGCTCTTCTGTGTCCTTTCTGAGACGGGAGAAATCAGAAGAGCCAGGAAAATAGGAGCTTTCAGGGAAGACTTGCTTCCTCAAGCCTCTGGCTGAGCACAGCAGGTGTCCTGTCAAGGTATTGGCATCAGGAGCAGTTAAACCCCAATTAGTCATCTCTGGCCTACAGGGGATGCCCTTGCTGGGGAATCCTGGGAGAGTCTTGGATCTTCACCTTTTGAGGACTCCTCCTTTGTCAAATTTATTATGTGTGCTTCCTTTTCTTCCATCAGCCCTGGAATGGGAAGAAGAAAGCTCAAACTACTTTCAGAAATGAGCAAATAAAGTTGTTGTTTTTTCTTTTACAATTGGTTCCATCGCAGAGAGAGCATTAGACTGATTTATTCAAATCAATTCTGGGTAAAAGAGAGTTTAAGAATGAGTTCTGTTTCCTCAGGAAACCTGGCTTTCCCCAGGAAACTCGATTAATAGATTAGCACTTGAAGTGTGGTGGGTGTGTGACTGGCTTTGGAGGGACTGGGGGCTGGCTGGCACTCCAGACAGGCTCAGCAAAGCATTTTCCTAGGAGACTTGAGTGAGATGTAGTCCTTTTTGGTATCAGGGGATGCCCTGATTCTTTTTGCATGTGTGTGTTTTATTATTTTTTTGTTAATTAATTTATTTTAATTGGAGGATAATTACTTTACAATATTGTGGTGGTTTTTGCCGTACATTGACATGATCAGTCACAGGTGCACATGTGTCCTTCTATCCTGCACCCCCACCCCCTCCCTCTCCACCCCATCCCTCTGGGTTGTCCCAGGGTATCAGCTTTCAGTGCCCTGCTTCATGCATTGAACTTGCACTGGTCATCTATTTTACATATGGTAATATACATGTTTCAGTGCTAGTCTCTCAAATTATCCCTTCCTCATTTTTACCCACATAGTCCAAAAGTCTGTTCTTCACACCTGTGTCTCTTTTGCTGCCTTGCATATAGGATCATGATTACCATCTTTCTAAATTCCATATATATGCATTAATATACTGTACTAGTGTTTCTCTTTCTGATTTAACTTCACTGTGTATAATGGGCGTGACAAGAGTGTTTCAGCTTACGGACTCCTCTGAAGGTTGTCTAGCCCACCTGAATGGGTTCGTCCGGCCACATGTGATTGTTTACAGCCTCCCAATCTGAGAGGCATGAGATGTTTTAGACTTACTAAAGGCAAAATCTTTTGGGGAGTTAGAAATTAGTAGTATAGTTTCTGTCATTGTGCAAAAGCTTTTAAGTTTAATTAGGTCCCATTTGCTTATTTTTATTTCCATTACTCTGGGAGGTGGATCATAGAGGATCTTGCTGTGATTTTTGTCAGAGAGTGTTCTTCTTATATTTTCCTCTAAGAGTTTTATAGTTTCTGGTCTTACATTTAGATCTTTAATCCATTTTTAGTTTATTTTTGTATAGTGTGTTAGAAACTGTTCTAGTTTCATTCTTTACAGCTGGTTGACCAGTTTTGCTACCACCAATTGTTAAAGAGATTGTCTTTTCTCCATTGTATATTCTTTCCTCTTTTTTCAAAGATAAGGTGTCCATAGGTGTATGGAATTATCTCTGGACTTTCTATTTTGTTCCATTGATCTGTATTTCTGCCTATGTGCCAGGACCAAATTGTCTTGATGACTGTAGCTTTGTAGTACAGTCTGAAGTCAGGAAGGTTGATTCCTCTAGTTATATTCTTTCTCAACACTATTTTGGCTATTATAGCTTTTTTCATGTTTCCATGCAAATTGTGAAATTACTTTTTCTAGTTTGGTGAAAAATACCATTGATAGCTTGATAGGAATTGCATTGAATCTATAGATTTCTTTAGGTAGTATACTAATTTTCATTATATTAATTCTTCCAATCCACAAACATGGTCTATTTCTCCATCTATTTGTGCTATCTTTGACTTATTTCATCAGTGTCTTATAGGCCTTCCCTTGTGGCTAAGATGGTAAAAGCATCTGCCTACAATGCGGGAGACCTGGGTTGGATCCCTTGGTTGGGAAGATCACCTGGAGAAAGAAAATGGCAACCCACTCCGTATCCTTGCCTGGAAAATCCCATGGATGGAGGAGCCTGGCAGGCTACAGTCCATGGGGTTGCAAAGAGTCGGACATGACTGAGCAGTGTCTTATAGTTTTCTATATATAGATCTTTTGTTTTTTTACATAAATTTATCCCTAATTATTTTATTATTTTGTTGCAGTGGTGAATGGAATTGTTTTCTTAATTTCTCTTCCTGTTTTCTGTTGTTAGTGTTTAGGAATAAAAGGGATTTCTGTGTATTAATTTTATATCCTAAAACTTTACTATATTCATTGATTAGCTCTAGTAACTTTCTGGCAGTATCTTTAGGGTTTTCTATGTAAAGGTTCAGGTCATCTGCAAACAGTGAGAGTTTTACTTTTTCTTTTTCAAACTAGATTCCTGTTATTTCTTTTTCTTCTCCAATTACTGTGGCCAAGAATTCCAAACTATGTTGAATAGTAGTGGTGACAGTGGGCATCCTTATCTTGTTCCTAATTTTAGAGGAAATGCTTTCAGTTTTCACCATTGAGTATAATGCTTTTTGCAGGTTTGTCATATATGAATTTTATTATGTTGAGATATTTTCCTTCTTTGCCTGCTTCTGGAGAGTGTTTGTCATAAATGGGTGTTTAATTTAGTCAAAGGGTTTCTCTGCATCTATTGAGATAATCATATGTTTTTTATCTTTCAATTTGTTAATACGGTGTATCACATTGATTGATTTGCAAATATTGAAGAATCCTTGCACTCTTGGGATAAAGTTCACTTGATCATGATGTATAATATTTTTAATATGTTGTTGGATTCTATTTGCTAGAATTTTGTTGAGGATTTTTGCATCTATATCCATCAGTAATATTGGCCTGTAGTTTGTGTGTGTGTGTGTGTGTGTGTGTGTGTGTGTGTGTGTGTGACATCTTTGTCTGATTTTAGTATTAGGGTGATGGTAGCCTCATAGAATGAGTTTAGGAGTTTACCTTCCTCTGCAATTTTCTGGAAGAGCTTGAGTTCAATAGATATTAAATCTCTAAATTTTTGGTAGAATTCACCTAAGAAGCCATCTGGTCCTGGGCTTTTGTTTGTTGGAAGATTTTTTATTACAGTTTTGATTTCTGTGATTGTGATTGGTTTGTTTAGATTTTCTGTTTCTTCATGGTTCAATTTACCAAGGCTAGATTTGTGGTCCAGGATATGATTTATCCTGTCGAATGTTCTGGGCACACTTGAACAAAAGGTGAAATCCATTGTTTGGGGGTGAAAAGCCCTGTGTTTGGGGTGAAAAGCCCTATTTGGTCTAACTGGTCCATTGTATCATTTAAAGCTGTGTTTCCTTGCTAATTTTCTGTCTGGTTGATCTATCCATAAAGGCCCACACTGATATTGTGTTACTGTTAATTTCTCCTTTCATGCTTGTTAGCATTTGGCTTCCATATTGGAATGTTCTTATGTTGGGTGCACATATGTTTATAATTGTTATATCTTCCTCTTGGATTGATCCCTTGATCATTATGTAGTGTCCTTCTTTGTCTCTTATCATGGTTGTCTTTTCAAAGTCTATTTTATCTGATATGAGTATTGCAACTCCTGCTTTTTTTTTTGGTCTCCATTTACATGTCTTTCTCCAGCCCTTCACTTTCAGTCTGTATGTGTCCCTAGGTTTGAGGTGGGTCTCTTGTAGACAGCATATATAGGGATTTTATTTTTGTGTCCATTCAGCCAGTCTTAATCTTTTGGCTGGAGCATCTAACCCATGTAAATTTAAAGTAATTATTAAGTATGATCCTTACCATTTACTTTCTTGTTTTGAGCTCATTTTTATAAATCTTTTCTGTGTTTCCTGTCTAGAGAAATTACTTTAGGATTTGTTGAAGTGCTGGTTTGCTTGTACTGAATTCTGTTAGCTTTTGCTTCTCTGTAAAGCTTTTGATTTCTCTTTCATATCTAAATAAGATCCTTACTGGGTAGAATAATCTTGGTTGTAGGTTTTTTCTCTTTCATCACTTTAAGTATGTCCTGCCGTTCCCTTCTGGCCTGAAGAGTTGACCTGAAAGATCAGCTGTTATCCTTATGACCTGAAAGAGTTGACCTGAAAGGTCAGTTGTTATCCTTATAGGGATCCCCTTGTGTATTATTTGTTGCTTTTCCCTTGCTGATTTTAATGTTTGCTCTTTGTGTTTAACTTTTGTTAATTTGATTAGTATGTGCCTTGGGTTTATCCTGTTTGGGACTCTCTGGGTTTCTTGGACTTGGGGAGCTATTTCTTTCCCCATTTTATGGGAGTTTTCAACTATTATCTCCTCAAGTATTTTCTCATGCCTTTCTTTTTGTCTTCTTCTGGGACATCTATGTGTCTTGAGGCATTTGACATTGGCCCAGAGGTATCTGAGGTTGTCTTCATTTCTTTTAATTCTTTTTTCCACTCTCTTTCATTTATTTCCACCATTCTATCTTCCACCTCACTTATCCTCTCTCATCTGCCTCAGTTATTCTACTGTTGGTTCTCTCCAGAGTTTTTCTAATCCAAGTTATTGCATTGTTTATTATTGTTTGACTTTTCTGTATCTCTTCTAGGTCCTTGTTAAACATTTCTTGCATCTTCTCAGTCCTTGTCTCTGGTCTATTTATCTGTAACTCCATTTTGTTTTCAAGATTTTGGATATTATTTACTATCATTTTTTCTGAATTCTTTTTTGGGTAGACTTGCTATCTACTCCTCTTTTGTTGGGTTTGGTAACCTGCTGAGTATTTATCTGACTTTTCATTTTGTTTAGGTTGCTGTGTTTGGGATGCCCTTTCTGCAGGCTGGAAGGTCATGATTCCTCTTAATTGTGAATTCTGCTCTCAGTGGGTGTGTTTGGACCAGTGGCTTTTCAAAGTTTTCTGGTTGGGGGAACTTCTGTCTGTGTTATGGTGGCTTGAGCTGGATCTCTTCTCTCTGTAGTGCAGTGAAGTCTCTATGGGTTTTTTTTATGGCTTTGGACAAAGGCTGTCTTTTAATGTTAGGGTTGTGTTCCTGTTTTGCTGGAGAATTAGCATGGTTTGTCTTGTACTGAAATTTGTTGGCTCTTGTGGGGAGCTTGGTTTCAGGGTATGTATGGAGACTTTTGGGTGTGCTCTTGTCTATTAATGCTCCCTGGAGTCTGAAGTTCTCTGATGTTATAAAGTTCTGGAATTGAGCCTCCTTCTCTGGGTTTCAGTCTTCCTCTTACAGTAGCTTCAAGACTTCTTCATCCATACAGCACAGAAGATAAAACCACTAGGTAAATAGTGAAATAATTTTCCATACCCAGGAACACCCAGAGAGATTCACAGAGTTATATAGAGAAGAGAAGAGGGAGGAGGGAGATAGACATGACCAGGAGGAGAAAAGTGAGAGTCAAAGGGGGAGAGAACAATCAAGTCAATAATCGAATCCCTAAGTGCTCTCCTCAGCCAGGAACACCCAGAGAGAGTCACAGAGATATATAGAGAAGATCAAGGAAGGAGACAGAGCTGACCCAGAGGGCAATAGGGAAAGTCAAAAGTGGAGAGAGCAATCTAGCCAGTAATCAAATCCCTGAGTGAAAATGGATACTGAAGATTAGACTCTTAAAGGTACAAAATTGATATCAAATATAAAAAAGCAAATATTAAAAACCTAGGACAGAGCTTTGACTCTCAAAAATACAATATAAAAATATAAAACAAAATCAATCACAAAATTTTTTTTTAATATGGAATTTGCTTTAGAAAAATAGTTTGTTTTTTTTTTTTTTTTTTTTTTAGAAAGGTAATGCTGCTGCTGCTGCTAAGTTGCTTCAGTCGTGTCTGACTCTGTACGACCCCATAGACGGCAGCCCACCAGGCTCCACCGTCCCTGGGATTCTCCAGGCAAGAACAGTGGAGTGGGTTGCCATTTCCTTCTCCAATGCATGAAAGTGAAAAGTGAAAGGGGAGTCACTCAGTCGCATCGGACTCTTTGCGACCCCATGGACTGCAGCCCACCAGGCTCCTCTGTCCATGGGACTTTCCAGGCAAGAGTACTGGAATGGGTTGCCATTGCCTTCTCCATAGAAAGGTAATAGTAGGGTATAAAAATGAAAGTTAATGGAGTAATAAAGAACTAATTTTTAAAAAGAAATTAAAAAGTTATAGTAGTAAAAGATATATATACTTAGGAATGTTTCTGGAGCTGTTGTGGTCAGTGTGGCATCAGTTCAGTGGCAGATTGTCCCTTGTTTCAGTTTGTGCTTGTTCTCAAGGTCTATAGTTGCCTCTCAAATACACAGTCTCAGCATGAACTGCAGGGTTTTAATCTGTTGCACTTGTCACTTCTGGGGCAGTTAACGTTTCTTTGTTTACTTTGGCTTCCTTTGTTTGCAACTCTCTTCAGTGTCTAATTTCTGCCCTGACACAAGGGGTGAAGTTTGCCACTTATTAAGGCTCACTTGTTCAGTTTTGCTGTGGGGAAGGAGGGATACTGCAAACAAATGCCACTGGCCTGTGTGGGGATTCCTTGCAGTGGATGGACCACACTGGGTTTGCCACAGACCAAAGTGGTGTGTACTTCCTGGGTCCACACTGCTCAGGCTCCAGGGTGCTCCATCAGGGTATTGTCCCAAGAAGACCCTGTGTTTCATGCACTTCCCAGGTCTAAGCTGCTCAGGTTCTCAGGTGCTCTGCAAGGGCACAGACCCAGATGGGCTGTGTTTTGTCCCCTTCCCAGGTCCAGGCCACTCAGGAAACTGGGGGCTTGGTGAGAGCACTGTCTCATGTAGGCCATGTGTCCTATGCTCTTCCCCAGTCCCAGGAAACTTGGTTTCCTAAATGTGCTGCGATGGTACAGTCCTAGGTGTTCTGAGTGTCTCCTCTGGGGAGCTGATTTCAGGCTGTAACACTCTGGTAGATATGATCTGTCCAGGATCTCAGGAAGATGTAGTTATCAACTGGCAGCCTTCTCACAGTTTGGTGGAAGATGTGGTCTCTGGAGCCATGATTGCAGCAGCCCCTTGACTTCTGGCTCTGGCTGTTACACACCTGACTCTCTGTCTCCAGGGAGGCAGAGCCCTAAATGGCAGACAGCTTGCTCTCTTTTGGTATTTGCTAGGGCACAATCCTTT
Organism: Capricornis sumatraensis; assembly: GCF_032405125.1. Taxonomy (NCBI): domain Eukaryota; kingdom Metazoa; phylum Chordata; class Mammalia; order Artiodactyla; family Bovidae; genus Capricornis; species Capricornis sumatraensis. The sequence goes on along the minus strand of NC_091075.1, from coordinate 3,080,070 downwards.
GCTCTGTGAGCCCACCAGGGGTCACCATGCAGTGCAAGAACCTTTTGTGGGAAAAGTGCTTTTTTGTGTGTGGGCGGTGGGGGGGGGGGGGAGGGGGGGCGTTGCTATCTCACCTTAGCCCCCTCAGATCGTCCTCAGGGCATTCAAGCCTAGTCCTTACCCTAAGGACTAGTGATGTAGCCTGAGCCTCCCTGCAGTGTCCCCACTCACTGCTGGCAGAGGCAAGTGTCTGAGCTGCTTCCCCACAAGTAGTTGTAGTTAGGCACACATTCTGTGTTGTTGTTGTTGTTGTTGTTGTTGTTATGTTGCCCTCTGAGATTCATATAGGATAATTTTGAAAGACATTATAATCATTTGCTTACAGTAATTTCAACAAATGAATTTATTGGCTACTTTGAATTAATTCTGAATAGAAATTATCAATACAGAAAAGTATATTCCTCACATTTTTATAGAAAAAGATTAAAAGTAATTAATTTTTGATCTCTACAACCATTTTCAGTTCATTTGAATTAATTTCTCTATAGTTATTTATACAGAAAAATCTTAGAAAATGTTAGCTAGAGAAGCAATTTTCTTTATGATGTGTATATATTTTTAAACTGAGTTGTAGTTGACATACTATATTCGTTCCAGGTATACAATATAATGATTCAGTATTTGTACACATTGCAAAATGAACACCATAAAAAAAAAATTAGTAATATCTGCCACCATTCATAGTTAGAAAAAAAAAAAAAACGTTTCTTGTGATGAGGACTGTTAAGATTTACTCTTTTGGCAACATAACATTTAGAAAATTAACAAGCAAAATATTACTTTAGGAACTTGGGAATGACAAGGATTCCAGGCATGATTTCCCCTGACCTGGGCAAAATAAATTCTGTTGTTCACACACTACTGGCTGAAAAGCAAAGTTAAGAATGATGGCACTAAAAATAAAAAAAAAATAAAAAAAAAAAAAAATGAAGTAGAGCTAAGCGGGAAGAAAGATGAGGGCAGAAGCCCCTCTGGGAGATGAGACACAGTGTGGGAGCTGAAAGAGAAAATCAATTCTTCCTTACCATTCCCTGGGGAGATGTAAAATATATGATTAGAGTACAAAGACATTCCATACTCAACTCCCAAGACTGCCTTTGAATTATGGACTGATGTCCATAGCCTAGCTACAGCTCTGCTTGAACTCTGAAACAAACAACTGTTGAATTTGCAGTTATAAATCTGTTAGATGCCGTTGATTTTTAATATCAGAAGCTGCCGCTAACATTGATAAAGTAATTTTCTAGTGAATAAAATGATATTTGGTGGGTATGAAAAAACTTCCAAAAGATGGTGCAATAACTATAAACAGGTGGAATTCGCTACTCCATTAATGAATTTTATAAGAATGGGAATCCACTAAACTCATAAATTGAAGAATACGGTTTGTTTACTCCTGTTTAAGAGAGGACAAAAGATGCTGGGAAAAATAAGATCCACAAACAGTCTATTTTCTCAGATGTTGTGATGCAAATAAGAAAAGTCTAGTGTGGAAATCCTGCAGCTTGATCTTGCACCTGAGAATCAAAACAAGAATCACTGTGGGGCCATTTCAAAGGAATATGCCACACAGCTGGTCTCATTCAGCTGATTTTATGTAGTGCTATGAGTATCTTTGAACAAAAAGATCTTTGCTACTGTCAACTGCTCCTGAGCATTTGTTTGTTTTGGGGAGAGTTTTTCTTTTTCTTTTTTTGAGGACTGAAAATGAAGGAAAAGAAGTGGTATTAAATCCTATCTTCAGGGATAAGCGTTATATATTATAATGTTGTTTGTTTATTTACATCTCAGAATTGTCATTAAATAATTCTTAAAACTACTCTTCAAAAAACAAAATATTGACTGGGTTTAATGTTATTATCCCTGAACAACAAGAAGGGAGATACTAAAGTTCTGTTAGATATTTAGAGAAAGGAATGCATATTTTCCAGAGGATAAACATAGTATTGAGTAGGCCAAATATCTGTTCAGATTTTTCTGTAACAGCTTGCAGATATGAGTCAACTCAATATTTATCTGTTGTTTTAATTTCCTTTCTTTCTTCCCTCCTTGTTTCCTTTTTTCCTTCCTTTCTCTCTCATTTTTACTTTCTTCCTCTATATAATTTGTTTTTATTCCAAAAAAAAAAAAAAAAAAAAAAGTTTTGGGGCCCCCTTTTTAAAAGCCAAAAATAGTGGATAAAGTCTGAGTCGACCCAGTGTTCTATTTACTCTTTCTTCCTTGACATTGATTCTCAATTTTAATGAACTAGAACTCACTTTACTTGGATAACAGAAACTCTAGAACTTTTAATCCTGACTTTTAAATTGCAGCCTATTGAAAAAATACATTTTATGCAAACATGCACATTCTTAGCTTCCCAAGAATACAGATCTGTGTTTTTTTTTTGTCTTGCTCTATTCTAGTCTTGTTAGTGCTTAAGTCAACATTTAAGAGATGGCCTTTGAACATATCATCAAGTTTTGGTTTAAACAACACTTGTTCTTCAGAATCCTAGGTAGTGTTATTTATGTGATACATCTGAGTTTGGGGCATCTGTCATGGGCAGTTTTTCAGGTCTATAACACCATCTCCAATTCAGGCACCATGCAGCACATGTTCAATCCTTTTAAAAGACTCTCCCTGCCACCCTCACTCTTGTACTATTACAAAGATTTAGGATTACATAAATATATTTCAGGTGTTTTTTCAACTTCTTGCTTTTATTAAGAAGTAATACAAATATTGCCAATGTTCATTTAACCCACTGGTTCTGATTAGGCAGAGCTTTTCAATACTGTGTAATACTTATGCTTCAGAAAAATAATTGAGAACTGAATATAACTGCTCTCTCTTGTCTGCTCAGGCTCACTAGATCTTATTCTTCTGATAAGTAACACTATTTACAAAAATAAGGCCTTTCCCCAAATATCTTATATCAACTCTTTGTTCCTACATGGTAAATTTGGGGAAAATATTAGATTTTCCATTGTATAAAAAAATAAACAGAGTCACAGAAATTAGCACCTTAGCAATAATAATGATGGAAAAATATTTTAAATCAACTAACTTCTAATGTCCAGTCTTAATCAATAAAATCCCTTTTTTCTCAGATATTAAGTCCATTTCTTAAACTATATTTAGGAAACACATACAATATTTTAATCCCTCTTTTTCAGAAATTTGAAAACACTTGCAAATACTATTCTATAATGTTCTTAGATCAATGCCCCCCAACCTTTCAGCACCAGGGACCAGTTTCACAAAAGACAATTTTTCCAAGGATGAGGGTAAGTGGATGGTTCTAGTGATAATGTGAGAGAGAACACATGAACCTTCACTCACTCCCTCAATTTTCCTCCTACTCTGCAGCCAGATGTTTAACAGGCCAGTCTGAGGCCTGCTGGCTGGGGACCCTTGCCTTAAATTATATCAGTACAAAATTTACCATTTTTGACAGCAAAAACATTTGATATTATGTCTTAACAGAAAATTTGGAGAGTTCTGAGACATTCATGAAACTTGAGAATTAGGAAGCAAAGAAAACAAACGAAAAAACCTGAATTTTTGTGCAATGCTGATGTTCTTGTGTGGAAAAATTCTATTGACCTACAAAAAGTCTCAAAAGAAATGATTCCTAGAAATTCTTTTCCTTAAGTAGACAGCAAGAATTGAAAAATAATTTATCATAAGGAGTTTTTCAGGCAGCTTCAGTGCAGCCTCCAAATGTTTGTACATTGTCAGGATCTGCAGACTTAGTGGATGTTTCTGAAATGTAGAGCTAGGTGCATCGGTATAGAACAGAGCATCAGTTCTAAGGGTGTTGAAGGAGATCCAAGCAGCAGAAGTTTGATAAATCCATTCAGGCAGAGACCTGGACTCTCTCTCTTATCTATACCAGCATTCCATATGCAGTATTAAGTTCTGTTCAGTTCAGTTCAGTCTCTCAGTCATGTCCGACTCTTTGTGACCCCATGAATTGCAGCACACCAGGCCTCCCTATCTATCACCATCTCCCGGAATTCACTCAGACTCACGTCCATCGAGTCCATGATGCCATCCAGCCATCTCATCCTCAGTCGTCCCCTTCTCCTCCTGCCCCCAATCCCTCCCAGCATCAGAGTCTTTTCCAATGAGTCAACTCTTTGCATGAGGTGGCCAAAGTACTGGAGCTTCAGCTTTAGCATCATTCCTTCCAAAGAAATCCCAGGGTTGATCTCCTTCAGAATAGACTAGTTCGATCTCCTTGCAGTCCAAGGGACTCTCAAGAGTCGTCTCCAACACTACAGTTCAAAAGCATCAATTCTTTGGTGCTCAGCCTTCTTCACAGTCCAACTCTCACATCCATACATGACCACAAGGAAAACCATAGCCTTGACTTGACAGACCTTAGTAGGCAAAGTAATGTGTCTGCTTTTGAATGTACTATCTAGGTTACTCATAACTTTCCTTCCAAGGAGTAAGCGTCTTGTAATTTCATGGCTGCTGTCACTATCTGCAGTGATTTTGGAGCCCAAAAAAATAAAGTCTAACACTGTTTCCACTGTTTTCCCATCTATTTCCCATGAAGTGATGGGACCAGATGCCATGATCTTCGTATTCTGAATGTTGAGCTTTAAGCCAACTTTTTCACTCTCCTCTTTCACTTTCATCAAGAGGCTTTTTAGCTCCTCTTAACTTTCTGCCATAATGGTGGTGTCATCTGCATATCTGAGCTTATTGATATTTCTCCCAGCAATCTTGATTCCAGCTTGTGTTTCTTCCAGTCCAGCGTTTCTCATGATGTACTCTGCATATAAGTTAAAAAAGCAGGGTGACAATATACAGCCTTGACATACTCCTTTTCCTATTTGGAACCAGTCTCTTGTTCCATGTCCAGTTCTAACTGTTGCTTCCTGACCTGCATACAGATTTCTCAAGAGGCAGGTCAGGTGGTCTGGTATTCCCATCTCTTTCAGAGTTTTCCACAGTTTATTGTGACCCACACTGTCAAAGGCTTTGGCATAGTCAATGTTGTCAAATATCTACATGGATTAGATTAAGGAGTAACTTAATGATTTGGACCTTACTTAAAAGTCATGTTATTATTTATCCTAAACTTTTTATATAAATTCACTTGCATTCATATCTACTAAAATGTCTGTCAACTCTAAATAAAATAAACTTCATTGGATATGCAGGTCAAGAAGCAACAGTTAAAACCAGACATGGAACAACAGACTGACTCAAAATTGGGAAAGAAGTACATCAAGGCTGTATTTGTTACCCTACTTATATGCAGAGTACATCATGTAAAATGCCAAGCTGGATGAATCACAAGCAGGAATCAAGACTGTGGGGAGAAATATCAATAACCTCAGATATGCAGATGACACCACCCTTATGGCAGATAGCGAAGAGGAACTAAAGTGCCTCTTGATGAAGGTGAAAAAGCTGGTTTAAAACTCAACAATCAAAAAACTACCCGTCATGGTATTTGGTCTCACTTCATGCAAATAGATGGGGAAACAATGAAAACAGTGACAGACTTTATTTTCTTGGGCTCCAAAATCACTGTGGACAGTGACTGTAGCCATGAAATTAAAAGATCCTTACTCCGTGGAAGAGGAACTATGGCAAATCTAGACAGTATTATTAAAAAAACAGAGACATCACTTTGGCTACAAATATCTGTCTAGTGAAAGCTATGGTTTCTCCAGTAGTCATGTAGGGTTGTGAGAGCTAGACCCTAAAGAAGGCTGAGTGCTGAAGAATTGATGTCTTCTAACTGTTGTGCTATCAATGACTTTTGAGAGTCCCTCAGACAGCAAGGATATCAAACTAGTCAATCCTAAAGGAAATCAACCCCGAATATTCATTGGAAGGGCTGATGCTGAGGCTGAAGTTTGGCCACCTGATGTGAAGAGCTGACTTATTGAAAACTACCCTCATGCTAGGAGAGATTGAATGTAGGAGGAGAAGGAGACAACAGAGGATGAGATGGTTGGATGACATCAGTGACTTAATGGACATGAGTTTGGGTAAAGTCTTGGGAATGGTGAAGGACAGGGAAGCCTGGCATGCTGCAGTCCATTGGGTCACAAAGAATCAGGCATGACTGAACAACTTATCATAAGCATAAAACATCATTGGGTGACAGGATGGTCTCAGTCTGTAATTGTCTTGGTCTTATCCATATTTATACTTATATAAATATTTATATTTATTTATAGAGTCTTAGTACCATCCATATTTATGATTTATAACTAAAAAAGAGTCAAATGTAGATCAGTTTTACCTCATAGCCATTACTAGAGATGTAAGAGCTGAATTAAATCTTTATTAATCTGATGCTTTTTCACCAATGTGTTTGCATCCTCACAGAGCATTACTGCAACTCAAAGAAAGGCAATGTGAGATATTTTTAATCTTTTATCCTTCTCTGATGAAACTGAAGTTCATGTTTCTCTCCCAAGTTCCTTTAAAAAATATATATATATATATATATATATTTATTTATTTTAAATTTTAAAATCTTTAATTCTTACATGCGTTCCCAAACATGAACCCCCCTCCCACCTCCCTCCCCATAACACCTCTGTGGGTCATCCCCATGCACCAGCCCCAAGCATGCTGTATCCTGCGTCAGACACAGACTGGTGATTCAGTTCTTACATGATAGTATACATGTTAGAATGCCATTCTCCCAAGTTCCTTATTCTCTGTGCCTACTTCAGTGTTTCTGTGATGTGTCAGACCAGTCTAACATTTTTATGCAGAATAATCCCTCACATGTAGCAAAAGACAAAACATCTAGTTGTACTGAGAAGGGAACTCAAGACCCTGAATCTCCCATGCACTCATTTGGAGACTACATCAGCTTCCCTTTCTTTAGGGTACACTATTTCTCTCTCACAATATATAAAAGACAGTTAGATTAGCATGGAACAGTCAGTAGGCTGATACAGCATCAGGATTCTTGTAGGCTTTTTCACTAAGAAAAATTCTTACTTTTGAAAATGTGTATGAGGGACTTTCCTGGTGGTCCAGTAGCTAAGACTGCACTCTCCCAATGTAGGGGGTCAGGATTTAATCTCTTCATGGAACTAGATCCCACATGCATGCCATAACTAAAGATTCTGTATGCCACAACTAAGAACCAGTGTGATCAATTTTTTTTTCTTTAAGTAATTAAGTTATTATGACTAAAATACCTAAAGAGGAAACTTGAAGAACTTATAATCCAAGCAGTTTCTTTACCTGGTATCACTTGCTTGAATGACACTGTATTTTAAAGATCTTGATAAATGGCTTTGCATTCAAGTATTAAAACAACTCTGAAAATTGAATTATTTGTCTATTTTAAAGATTCCAAATACCCTATTAGAGTAATTCAATAAATTTCAACATACGAATCACTTCCAGTGACTTCACTCAAATATTTATGAATTCTTATGATTATAAATTAAGTGAACAAGCATCAGGTTTGACTCATTATGTCAGTAGTCATCAGTTCAGTTCAGCCGCTCAGTCGTGTCCAACTGTTTGTGACCCCATGAATCGCAGCATGCCAGGCCTCCCTGTCTATCACCAACTCCCAGAGTTCACTCAAACTAATGTCCATAGAGTCGGTGATGCCATTCAGCCACCGCATCCTTTGTTGTCCCCTTCTCCTCCTGCCCCCAATCCCTCCCAGCATCAGAGTCTTTTCCAAAGAGTCAACGCTTCGCATGAGGTGGCCAAAGTACTGGAGCTTCAGCTTTAGCATTAGTCCTTCCAAAGAAAACCCAGGACTGATCTCCTTTAGAATGGACTGGTTGGATCCCCTTGAAGTCCAAGGGACTCTCAAGAGTCTTCTCCAACACTACAGTTCAAAAGCATCAATTCTTTGGCACTCAGCTTTCTTCACAGTCCAGCTCTCATATCCATACATGACCACTGGAAAAACCATAGCCTTGACTAGATGGACCTTTGTTGGCAAAGTAATGTCTCTGCTTTTGAATATGCTATCTAGGTTGGTCATAACTTTCCTTCCAAGAAGTAAGTGTCTTTTAATTTCATGGCTGCAGTCACCATCTGCAGTGATTTTGGAGCCCCCAAAAAATAAAGTCTGACACTGTTTCCACTGTTTCCCCATCTATTTCACATGAAGTGATGGGACCAGATGCCATGATCTTAGTTTTCTGAATGTTGAGTTTTAAGCCAACTTTTGCACTCTCCTCTTTCACTTTCATCAAGAACCTCTTTAGTTATTCTTTACTTTCTTCTATAAGAGTGGTGTCATCTGCATATCTGAGGCTAGTGATATTCCTGGCAGTCTTGATTCCAGCTTGTGTTTCATCCAGCCCAGCTTTTTGCATGATGAACTCTGCATGTAAGTTAAATAAGCAGTGTGGCAATACAGAGCTTTGACGTACTCCTTTTCTTATTTGGAACCAGTCTGTTGTTTCACATCCAGTTCTAACTGTTGCTTCCTTAACTGCATATGGATATCTCAAGAGGCAAGTCAAGTGGTCTGGTATTCCCATCTCTTGAAGAATTTTCCACAGTTTCTTGTGATCCACATAGTCAAAGTCTTCAGTGTACTGTAAAGTTTCAACTTCATCTCTACCAGAAGGAACGTACTTAATGGACTTTATTAAAATGCAGCCTATTTATTAAGCACTTGCTCTCCTATCCAAGACTATATGGTAACTATCATCAGCTCCTTTTTATAGATGAAAAGTCAGAGATTTAGTGAGATTGAGCATTTTATCCAAGGAGTCAGAAAACAAATCTTTGACTTGAAACTAGATCTTTCTAATTTAAAGTCATGATACCACGTTGCCTCCAGTAACAAGTTTTGGACAATCAGGTAACTGAATTTAGAACTTTCAGTATAGAAATGAGATTTATTAGTATTTCATTTTCTCATTGCAATATACAAAAGGGAAGAAATTAATGTTCTCCTTTTCCAATTTCATTCTTTAGAGTTTATTATGTTAAGAAGCTATAGCTCATTCTGTATATTTTCAGGTATATGTATGCATATGTATATATATATATATTTTTTATTTTCCTCTCTGTATTTATTTACTCATTTACTTTATTTTTTGTTTTTTATTTACCTTAATATGATTGTGCTAAAGTCTACATTGCTTTCTTAGACCAAAGATTGTAGAAATATTTCTAGCATATACTTCTATTTAATTTACTTTTTACTGAATTGCCTTATATTATATAGCTATACTAGTGTTTATTTAACTATCCTCTTTATATTTATAGACTTTGTTTATGCTCAGCATCTCTACTTCAAAACCTAATTCGTGTTATTGATACCAAACCTACTTCCATCAGTCACCTTTCCTTCCAAGTTAGCAGAAACTCCGTCTTTCCAGTATCTCAAGAGAAATCTCTCTTTCTCTCAGTCTGCACATACACAGGGTCAGCAAATCCTGTTGGCTCTAGCTTTAAAATATAACCTGAATTTGATCACATCTTTTAAAGTTTCCACTGCCACCACCCCGGCCCAAGCCACTGTCATCTCTCACCAGGAGTACTGCAACAATTGATGATGTCCTTCTCTACTGAAAACCCCTAATTCATTCACAGTAAAAGCCAACATTCCTGCCATAGGTCACAGAGTTAAATACACCCCCACCCCCATCACCAGCCTTTGATCTCCCATGCTATCTCTCTCCCCTAGAGCTCCAGAGCTGAAAGTCTTTCCTGCAGCCTTTGATCTCCTGTCCCCTCTTTTCCCCAGATCCTTCTGACCACACAGCCATCTGGACTCTTTTTGTGACACACAGGCTTGCACCTGCCTCAGGGCCCTTCCACTGGCCATTCTCTCTACTTGATTCAGTCTGACAGTTGATGTCCACAAGGCCCCCTCTTTCACCTTCTTCAAGTATTTTCTCAATGTCACCTTCTTAGTAAGGTTTATTCTAACTGCCACATTTAATTTGACTTCCATCTCACTACTACTGATCTTTTTGGCCAAGTTCTACTATGTTTTAATTACTTTTTGGCTGTACCTCAGGGCATGTGGGATCTTAGTTCCCCAACCAGGGACAGAACCAACACTGCCTGTGTTGAAAGGCAGAGCCTTAACCACTGGACGACTGGGGAATTTCCATATATATATATATATATAATATATATATATATATATATATAATATATATATATATATATACTTAATACAGCCTGAAAGTGAAAGTGTCAGTTTCTCAATCATGTCCAACTCTTTGTGACCCCATGGACTATAGCTTGCCAGGCTCCTCTGTCCATAGAATTCTCCAGGCAAGAATACTGAAGTGGATTATCATTTCCTTCTCCAGGGGATCTTCCAAACTCAGGGATCAAACTTCTGTTTCCTGCATTGCAACCATATTCTTTATCATCTGAGCCACCTGGGAAATCCATAATATAGCATAGATTTTTTTTAAAAAAGTCATTATCTTTTATTGTTATTTTGTCTCTCTCTGTTTACAAGAATGTGACCTTAGGGGATATGGGGAAAAGGGGCAGGAGTCCTTGTGAACTTTATTCACTAATGTATCCCAAGTATCTAGAACAGAGTCTGAAGCATGAAGGCTGCTGAATAACTGGCTCAGACAGTAAAGCGTCTGTCTACAATGCGAGAGACCCGGGTTCGATCCCTGGGTGGGGAAGATCCACTGGAGAAGGAAATGGCAATCCACTCTAATACTATTGCCTGGAAAATCCCATGGACAGAGGAGCCTGGTAGGCTACAGTCCATGGGGTAGCAAAGAGTCGGACACGACTGAGCAACGTTCCGTTCCTGTAAGTGAATGATCAGTGATGCTAATTCATGAGATATTGAAAATGCTGTTCATTCAGTCGTGTCTGACTCTTTGCAACCCCATGGACTGTAGCCCACCAGGATCCTCTGTCCATGGATTTCCTAGGCAAAAATATTGGAGTGGGTAGCCATTCCTTTCTCTGGGGGATCTTCCTGATCTAGAGATTAAACCTGTGTCTCTTGCATCTCTTGCACTGGAAGGTGGATTCTTTACCACCTGAGCCCCCAGGGAATGCTAATTCACATCTGCTCTACATAATAAAAATGGACAGTATGAGTGATCAAATGTGATAGAAGTAGAATTTCAGAACCATAAGATGCTTTAAAGTTTATAAAATACAACTCATTTCAAAATTTAGAAAACAGCACCAGAGAAATGAAAGAGATCATACTGCTGATTTATGGCAAAGAATAAGAAAAGTCTGGATTTTTTGGTTTAGTGCTCTTCCGCAGTCCGTCACTGGTTCTGTTAGCTGTCCTCTAAGTTTAACCTAGACTTCTTGAGTCTCTGGAGGACAGTCATAATTATATTCAAATGGTGTTTAACTTATTCCTCTCAAGGTATGTTGACTAATGCCTAAAGAAATGTCATCTTGATAGCTCATACACCAGCTCCAAGGATCCCCCACCCAACAATCTGAGACCAGCCACCAGAACAAATGCAAATGAACCCCAGACTCAGGATCAGAGCACAGTGGGATCCCGGAATCCATCACCAATTGATTTAAGCACCTAACCCTCTATAGCCTCCTCTGTTTTCATAGATGACTGTTTCTCACATGCAGTTAATTTAAAAATCAATCTAAATGCTTATATATCTGAGAGACAATTCACATCTTACAAAAGATATTATTAGCCTTTGTGGTATTGAACAGGAACGTCACTCAGGAAGAAATGAAGGCTCAGTAAGTTCTTCTCAGTAGGCAGGTTTCTGCTGTCTCTTTGCCTTGTCCTCTTTCTATAGATGTCATTCTTTTCTTCGGCAGAGTGGAAAAGCTGTGATAGTGAGTATCTAAGTTCTTTCATAACCAAATTAATTTCTGCTCTTCCAAATTGCTAATTTTCAATTCTTTTTCCTAAATTCTTTTTTTTTTTTTTTAACTATAGAGGAAGAACACCAAATAAAGGAAAATAAAAGAAAAAAGTCTGGAAAGAAGAAGAGAGATGCCACCCCTGATCCCACAACCACAGATATTTCCTACTGAGGATGTGGAGGAAATGACTTGTGGGAGCCACTTATCCACAGAAAAAATGATGAAGGGAAATCAAGGAAATTAAAAGATGCACTTACTGTTAGACATGATGGTCTCATAACCTTTAATGAACTGAATACTGGGGAAATAATTCTGTAACATTTTTGTGACTCAGCTTTATTTAAAAAAAATATTTCTTATACTTATTAAGAGCAATGTATCATGCTAGGGGCAGCAAATTATAAAAAGTAATATATCCGAAGTAGAAACAGTAAAATCATAATACAAAGGGCCAGAAGAGCCCAAACATTTAAAATCTGCCAAGAAAAGGAAAAATAAAAATAAAAAAAAAGAAAGAAACTTAAGACTCATACAGTAATCAATAGGCCTTAATTCTCCAAACACATGATGTTGAAAAACTATAATTGACAGTAATACTGTTTCCGTATCAAATAAACATGAAAGGTAAGGAACACTATGCATTTTTACAGCCTTAAAGCAGAACATTTGAAGTGTTTACAGAAAATGGAAATATTGTGATTGCTTTTGTTGTATTCAGTCACTAAGTCATGTCTGACTCTTTTGCAACCCCATGGACTGTAGTCCCCCAGGCTTCTTTGTCCATGGGATTTTCCAGGCAAGAACACCGCAGTGGGTTGTCATTTCCTTCTCCAAGGGATCTTCCTAACCCAAGGATCAAACTCACATCTCTTGCATTGACAGCTGGATTCTTTACTATTGAACCACCAGAGGAAGCTCATATTATTGCTTTAGTGGGTTTCAAACCACCAATGTCTAAGTTCTTCAAAAGAATATGATTTAAAATAAAATTTATAATGTATAAACATCCAGGAAAAAATATCATTCCATGTCTAATTTTTTTTTTCCCTAGAGTTAAAATTTCCATAATTATCATGCATGTATGCTAAATTGCTTCAGTGGTGTTCGACTCTTTGCAACTTCATGGGCTATAGCTCCCCAGGCCCCTCTGTCCATGGAATTGTCCAGGCAAGAATACTAGACTGGATAACCATTCCCTTCTTTCCAACCCAGGGATTAAACCTCGGTCTCCTGCATTGGAGGGAGATTCTTTACCATCTGAGTCACCAGGGAAGCCCACCATAGATATCTAACCTGCATCTGGTAAAGATCATAGCTTAGGTCTACATTTCTTCTTGCTAGTGAGTTCCAGTCTTGTAAAAAGCCCAGTTCATCCACACTTGTCCCTGTCATCTATATTTCACTCTCAAGCGAATGTCATAGATATATGTGCATATTACTATCAATATACTGTTTAGCGGGCTTTCCCTGTGGTTCATCAGTAAAGAATCCACCTGCCAATGCAGAAGACATAAGAGAAACAGGTTCACTTCCTGGGTTGAGAAGATCCCCTGGAGGAGGGCATGGCAATCCACTCCAGTATTCTTGCCTGGAGAATTCCATGAACAGAGGAGCCTGGCGGGCTACAGTTCATAGAGTCTCAAAGAGTCAGACATGACTGAAGCAACTTAGCACAACTGTTTAGCAAAGTTACCCAAGTAGTCACCCAGAGCATAGGTCAGAATACTAAAAATATTAACGGGCACATGAAGAATAAGTACTTAAAGATAAACAAAGCCAGATTTGAAATTGTCCTAGCTTTTGCTTATTGCATATCTTTCAGGAAATTAATTTATTTGAGCCTTGGTATTCTCTCTGGAAAATTAAGATTAAAATAAAGATCTCCTTTGCTGGATTAAAAAAAAAAACAACTTTATTGGAGTATAGTTGATTTACAATGCTGTGTTAGTTTCTGCTATACAGCCAAGTGGATCAGTTTATATACACTTTTTTTAGATTATTTTCCCTTGTAGCCCAGGCCGTTACAGAGTACTGAGTAGAGTTCTATGTGCTGTACAGTAGGTCTTTACTAGTTATCTCTTTGGTGAATGGATAAAAGACCATTCAGTGCCTGGACAGTTCACAATGAACTGATCCGCTATTATTAGAAAGAAATATTCCCTCAAATCTTTGTGTGGGTGCTTAGTCATGTCTGACTCTGTGATCCCATGGGCTATAATCTGCCAGGTTCCTCTGTCCATGGGGATTTTCCAGGCAAGAATACTGGAGTGAGTTGCCATGTCCTCTTCCAGGGGATTTTCCCAACCCAGGGATCGAACCCAGGCCTCCTGCAATGCAGGGAGATTATTTATCATCTGAGCCACCAGCTCAGAACTTGGTTTCTTAATTGCATTGATTGGAAATGGAAAGTGCTTAGCAATCAATCAGCAATATTTCAGGCCAGATGGCAAAGCAGAGACAGGAAATAAAACACTCAACAGAGTAACTGCTGTACCCCCAGGCTATAATTTTGTTATTTAGAGCATAATCAATCCACCCAATCCATGCAAAGTGTTTCAGAAACAGCCTTATCCCTCATTGCCTTTATTGTAGAACAGAGACATTACACTAAAAATAGAAAGTGTGCCATTTCATGTCTTCATAAAGTGATAAAGAAACTATCTCAGATAAATAGCATTTTTGTAAGCTTTATCTTCATCAAGCACAATTTTTTTTCAATGTTTTAATAAATGTTTCATTGTTGTAGTCTTTTGTTTTGTTTTTTAGGGTTCTATTGTTTCTTTCTGTTTTACAGCCAGATAAATAACAAATTGAGTTATTTATTCTTCTGAGTCTCGCAGAAACTGAAAGGTATTGGTATCTTCTCAAGAAATCCTGTTCTCCTAGCCTCCCATGGTTGATTCTTGATGAGAGAATTGATAAGAGTAGTATTTCAAACTCCATCTCCTGAAAATGTCAGAGCCCACACTGCAGTTAATGGGTCACTGTTCTGTCCACTCAGAGAATAGAAGCCACACAGAGAAAGATGTTTGCTCAGGCAAGAGACTGAGTCCATCAAGAAAATAAGAAGGAAAGATAGTAGATAGAGAGACTTAAAGACAATATAGTGACCCATATAGGTAAACATTTTGCTTCGTTTCATGATGGGTAAGACATCAATCTACTGTTTGTTGTTTTCCCAACTATCAGTATTTTGACTGATCAAAGACTAGAGTATTTCATTTCTCTTTAGCTGCATTTGGGAAGAAAGGCCAAGGACAGGAATTCTGGGTCACTCTATTCTTAAGAAAGTCTTTGAATTTCAGATACTCATGCCAGTGATAAAATACACAGACGGGTCCTAAATGCTACCTCTGCATTTATCCACCCAAATAAAATAGTCTTTATCTACTGACTTGAAAACTGAAGTAAATGTTTCTAAGAATAAAACCAACAATGCATTATTTGTGCTACCTGTAAATAAAGAATTACTAAAGTTTACAAATAACACTAAAGCCAACTTTACTCAATGCTTTTGAGTTTCTCTCAAACTTAATCTATTATTTGAAGAGTAACCACAAACTAGACCAACTAGCTTAAGTTTTAACTTTTACCTCTTTCAATCCTAGATCCTTCTGGAAGAGATATAAAAGTACAAAGAAAAGGCTAGAAGGCTTGCACAAAATAAAAATAGAAATGAAGAAGTGAAAAGTAAGTGAGCTGTGTTTTTCCGTCTCAGACTGTCTTGTATAATTCAAAGGTAACTCTTCACCCAGCCCTCATGCCCATCTGGACCCCATATTCATGCTACTGTGCTTGTGATTTTTCTGTCAGAAACCACATGGTGCCCTCTGCCTCCTAGCATGAGAAATATCTCCAGTGCTCTATCCATCAGTTTTCCACCCGCTGCACAAAACTAACAAAAACTACTAGAGGAGCAAGCATAAATAGCTCCTATAAACTATAAGAGGTTTGTTTTAAAATACTGTTGGCATCAATTAAGCATGAGAACATCAAGCTATGGTGCAATAGGGAATTAGAGAACATGGAATGCAGCAGCATGCATTTTTGAACCTCACTTCAACTCTGGGCAAGGAAGAATTAAAGGAGCCATTGAACAAAGACACTAAAAAGGGATCAAAAGGACCGGCTGCCGACCATTGACAGAAACACAGGTTTTAGGTTTCACTGGGATTAGCTGACTTCAATTAATATACAAGGTGGTTCTCTAGATCCCATTGCCCTTCTTATCTGTTATTTGTGAGAGAATTAACAATACAGAAAATTATTTCAGTGACTATTTTCTCAGTTTCCCAATGGTTGGGAGAGTGCATTGGAGAGTTTCATTTATTTATGTTAATCAATGCCTTAGGGAAATGGGATTCTTGGGAAGGTGTTGACAAACTACTATCACACAGGGAAAACCCAGTCACCCAACTTGTTTTTGTTAATGAAGCTTTATTGTAACACAATCATATTCATTTATGTATTGACCATGGCTAATTTTGGGCTACCATAGTAGAATTGAATAGTTATACCAGAAACCACACGACCCTAAAGGCTAAAAATATTTTACTCCCTGGTCCTTTATAGAAAAGTTTTGTTGACTTCCATCTTCGTTAATTAGTTTAATTCTTTCACAGAATGCCACTGAGAAATTTTGCTGCCATTTGACTGAAGCAAAATAATAATATGATAATCCAAGAAAGAAGCTGTCACTCTCTGAAAGTCTACCTCAAATTTATGACAGGTTTGAAGGATGGAAACTAGGAGGAATATCTAGACCAGTAGAAAAACTTAACCTGAATTTTACTTTTATAACAAGTAAAAAGAGTTATTTTTTTATTTTTATTTTTTTTTAATTTCTGCACATTCTTTCTATACTAACTAGCGTCAGGTTTATGCTGATACATGGTTCCAATAATTTCTCTCATTAATTTTTCACTTAACAATCATCTTCTCAATAAACAATTTTTTTTTCATTTTTTTTTTTTTAATCTGATGTGCCATGGTGTTTGTCTTTTCTCTAGTCTCTTCGACTTCTTGAGGAGCTGATTTAGAAAATGATATTTCTCCATATGTCCCTCGGAAATTGTTCAACTTTTGATAATATGAAAGTCTTCCTAGAAAAGAAGTTTTATGTAATAGATGTGGACAATTTAACACTTTATATTGTTGAAGGTGTGGAGAAACAAACACTCTTGTATGTGACAAATGAAATTATATGTTGACACAATCTCTATGGAAGGCAATTTAGCAATATTTAATTAAGTCACAAAGACACAACCCTTTGACCTAGCATTTCTAGCTTAAGGAAATTATCCCATAAGTCTACATTACCTACATATTTTTGAGTGATGCATGTATGGAGTTTCTGGATTGGTGACCATTTGGAGGCTTGGTAACAAAGATGGGCTCACAGAAAACATAGACCCATGCCCTATCCCCACACCTTTCCCTATGCATTTCTTCCATCTAGCTGTTCTTGTATTACAATCTTTTGTAGTAAACTGGCAACGTAGTTTTAAAAAATATATATGTAAAAGGTTATTATTTGCAGTTTTGTCTTTTTGGGTTTCCTTAGTGGCTCAGATGGTAAAGAATTTGCCTGCAATGCTGGAGACCTAGGTTCGATCCTTGGGTTGGGAAGAACCCATAGAGAAGGGAACAGCTACCCACTTTAGTATTCTGGCCTGGAATATTCTACGGACAGAGGAGCCCGGCAGACTGCAGTCCTTGAGGTTGCAAAGCGTCTAACACAACTGAGTGACTTTCATTATTGTCTTTTTACCAAAAGAATGATATTTAAGTTACTTTTGTAACTTAAATATCTCTTGGTTGGAGACTTAGTAAAATATATTAAGGCACATCCATATCTTCCATACACCAGTGGAGTGTGACTGTTTGAAAAAGAATAGATACATGTTCAAATACTAAGGCAAACATTCTTTTGTTTAAATAATTAACAAAACCTTATTGATCTCTTAAGTCTACACTAAGTACTATGGTAGGAAAAGAAGATACATTAGACAAAAATAGTTCCTGTTTATATGGAATACCAACTGTCAAATAAATGAGTATGGATGTATCTATAGAGTGGCAACAGGGTAAAGGCAAATGCAAGGAGGATGGGGGTGGCCCAGTCCAGTTTGGTTCAGTTGCTCAGTTGTGTCCAACTATTTGTGACCCAATGGACTGCAGCATGCCAGGCCTCCCTATCCATCACCAACTCTCGGAGACTACCCAAATTCATGTCCATTGAGTCAGTGATGCCATCAAACCAGCTCATCCTCTGTAACCCCTTCTCCTCCTGCCCTCAATCTTTCCCAGCATCGGGGTCTTTTCAAATGAGTTAGCTCCCAGCATCAGATGCCCAAAGTACCGGTCCTTCCAATGAACACCAAGAACTGATCTCCTCTACAATGGACTGGTTGGATCTCCATGCAGTCGAAGGGACTCTCAAGAGTCTTCTCCAACACCACATTTCAAAAGCATCAATTCTTATGTGCTCAGCTTTACTTACAGTCCAACGTTCACATCCGTATTCCTTTTCCTATTTGGAACAAGTTTGTTGTTCCCTGTCCAGTCCTAACTGTTGCTTCCTCACCTGCATATAGATTTCTCAAGAGGCAGGTCAGGTGGTCTGGTATTCCCATCTCTTTCAGAATCCTGCACAGTTTATTGTGATCCACACAGGCAAAAGCTTTGGCATAGTCAATATAGCAGAAGTAGATATTTTTCTGCAACTCTCTTGCTTTTTTGATGTTCCAGCGGATGTTAGAAATTTGATCTCTGGCCTTTTCTAAAACCAGCTTGAACATTTGGAATTTCATGGTTCATGTATTTCTGAAGCCTGGCTTGGAGAAATTTGAGCATTACTTTGCTACAGTGTGAGATGCGTGCAATTGAGCAGTAATTTAAGCATTTTTTGGCATTGCCTTTCTTTGGGATTGGATAGGAAACTGACGTTTTCCAGTCCCGTGCCACTGCTGAGTTTGCCAAACTTGTTGCTAAAGCTGAAATTCCAGTACTTCGGCCACCTCATGAGGAGTTGACTCATTGGAAAAGACTCTGACGCTGGGAGGGATTGGGGACAGGAGAAGAAGGGGACGACAGGGGATGAGATGGCTGGATGGCATCACAGACTCAATGGACGTGAGTCTGAGTGAACTCCGGGTGATGGTGATGAACAGGGAGGCCTGGCGTGCTGTGATTCATGGGGTCGCAAAGAGTCAGACACGACTGAGCGACTGAACTGAACCGAACTGAACTGTTGGCATATTGAGTACAGCACTTTCGTAGCATCATCTTTTAGGTTTTGAAACAGCTCAACTGGAATTCCATCACCTCCACTAGCTTTGTTTGTAGTGATGTTTCCTAGGCTCACTTGACTTCACATTCCAAGATGTCTGGCTCTAGGTGAATGATCACAACTTCGTGATAACCTGGGTCATGAAGATCTTCTTTGAACAGTTCTTCTGTGTATTCTTGCCACCTCTTCTCATTATCTTCTGCTTCTGTTAGGTCCATACCACTTCTGTCCTTTACTGAGCCCATCTTTGCATGAAATGTTCCCTTTGTATCTCTAATTTTCCTGAAGAGATCTCTGGTTATTTTACTCTGTTTCTTTGCACTGATCACTGAGGAAGGCTTTCTTATCTCATCTTGCTATTCTTTGGAACTCTGCATTCAGATGGGTATATCTTTCCTTTTCTCCTTTGCTTTTTGCTTCTCTTCTTTCCAATTATTTGCAAGGCATCCTCACACAGCCATTTTGCTTTCCTGCATTTCTTTATGTTGGAGATTGTCTTGATCCATGTTTCCTGGGCAATGTCACAAACCTCAGTCCATAGTTCTTCAGGCACTCTGTCTCTCAGATCTAGGCCCTTAAATCTATTTCTCACCTCCTCTGTTTAATCATGAGGGATTTAGGCCATACCTGAGTGGCTAGTGGTTTTCCCCATGTTCTTAAATTTAAGTCTGAATTTGGCAATAAGGAGTTCATAATCTGAGCCACAGTCAGCTCCCAGCCTTCTTTATGGTGACTATATAGAGCTTCTCCATCTTTGGTTGCAAAGAATATAATCAGTCTGATTTCACTGTTGACCATCTGGTAATGTCCATGTGTAGAGTCTTCTCTTGTGTTGTTGAAAGAGAGTGTTTGCTATGACCAGTGTGTCCTCTTGACAGAACTCTATTAGCCTTTGCCATGCTTCATTCCATACCCCAAGGTCAAACTTGCCTGTTACTCCAGGTGTTTCTTGACTTCCTACTTTTGCATTCCAGCCCCTGTAATGAAAATGACTTTTTTTTTTTTTTGGTGTTAGTTCTAGAAGGTCTTTTATGTCTTCACAGAACCATTCAGCTTCAGCTTCTTCTGTGTTACTGTTTGGAGCATAGACTTGGATTACCATGATATTGAATGGTTTGCCTTGGAAACGAATAGAGACCATTCTGTCGTTTTCGACATTGCATCCAAGTACTGTTTTTCAGACTCTTGTTGACTATGACGGTTACTCCTTTTCTTCTAAGAGATTTTTGCCCACAGCAGTAGGTATAATGGCCATCTGATTTAAATTCACCCATTCCAGTCCATTTTAGTCACTGATTCCTAGAACGCTAATATTCACTCTTGCCATCTCGTTTGACCACTTCCAATTTGCCTTGATTCCAGGTCCCTATGCAATACCGCTCTTTACAGCATCAAACTTTGCTTCTATCATCGTCCACAACAGGATGTTGTTTTTGCTTTGGCTCCATCCCTTCATTCTTTCTGGAGTTATTTCTCCCCTGATCTCCAGTAGCATATTGGGCACCTAATGACCACGGGAGTTCCTCTTTCAATGCCCTATCTTTGTGCCTTTTCATACTGTTCATGGGGTTCTCAAGACAAGAATACTGAAGTACTTTGTCATTCCCTTCTCCAGTGGACCACGTTTTGTCAGAACTCTCCACCTTGACCCATCCATCTTAGGTGGCCCTACATAGCATGCTTAGTTTCATTGAGTTAGACAAGGCTGTGGTCCATATGATCAGGTTGGATAGTTTTCTGTGATTGAGTTTTCAGTCTGCCTGTCCTCTGATGCCCTCTCTCAGCGCTTACTGTCTTACTGGGATTTCTGTTACCTTGGATGTGGGGTATCTCCTCAAGTGGGGTGGCCCCAAATTACTGCTATTTATTTACAGTTGTTAAGGAATTTCTCCATGTTTGCAAGTGTTCCTTCCTCTGCAATCTTTGGAAATAATTTTAGAAGGATACACATTACCTCTTCTCTAAATATTTGACAGAATTCTCCTGTGAAGCCATCTAGCCTTGGGCTTTTGTTTTGGGGGGAATTTTTGGTCACAACTTGAATTTCACTGCTTGTAATTGGGTTGTTCACAATTTTTATTTCTTCCAGGTTATCTTTTTTATTGCCATATAGTTTTCCATAATAGTCTCATAATCTTTTGTATTTCTGCATTGCCTGTTGTAATCTCTTTTTCATTTCTAATTTTTTTTTTATTTGATTCTTGTCTCTTTTCATCTTGAATCTGGCAAAAGGCTTGCCAATTTTGTTTATCTTCTCAAACAACCTGCTTTTAGTTGTATTAATCTTTCCAATTGTTTATTTCTTTTATTTTAATTTTTTTTCTTTCATTTATTTCTGCTTGGATATTTTCAATTTCTTTCTTTCTACTAATTTTGGGGTTTTTCTATTCTTTTTCCTTGCCACTTCTTCTTAACATCTTTAACTTCTCTTAGGTTCATATGATTTCTGTCCTTATTGTGTCCATCTTTGCATGAAATGCTCCCTTCATATCTCTAGTTTTCTTGAAGAGATCTCTTGTCTTTCCCATTTTATTGTTTTCTTCTATTTCTTTGCATTGGTTACTGAGGAAGGCTTTCTTATCTCTCCTTGCTATTTTTTGAAACTCTGCATTCAGATGGGTATATCTTTCCTTTTTTATTCCTTTGCCTTAAGCTTCTCTTCTTTTCTCAGCTATTTGTAAGACCTCCTTACCAACAAGACAGCCATTTTGCCTTTGTGCATTTCTTTTTCTTGGGGATGGTCTTGATCACTGTCTCCTGTACAATGTCATGAACCTCCTTGCATAGTTCTTCAGGCACTCTATCAATCAGATATAATCCCTTGAATATGTTTGTAACTTCCACTGTATAATCACAAGGGATTTGATTTAGGTCATACCTAAATGGTCTATGGTTTTCCCTACTTTCTTCAATTTGTTTGCATTTTGCATTAAGCAGTTCAGGATCAGAGCCACAGTCAGCTCCTAGTCTTTTTTTTTTTGCTGACTCTATAAATCTTCTCCATCTTTGACTGCAAAGAGTATAATCAATCTGATTTCAGTATTGACCATATAGTAATATCCATGTGTACAGTCTTCTTTTGTGTTTTTGGAAGAGAGAAGGGAATGACAAACCATTTCAGTATTCTTGCCTTGAGAACCCCATGATCAGTATGAAAAAGTAAAAAGAACCCTTTTAAAAAGTAATATAAAAGATTTACTTAAAATATCTACATTCTCAATGTACCAGACATTACATCTTAAACAACTTCTTAAAATTCCAGTGAAGAATTATGAATGTTAAGTTAAAAATGTTTGAAGTAAGAATTTCAAAGAGTTATTTTAGAGGAGATTATTGAATTACTTCTTTCCCCTCAAACATTCAGCCCTTTCTCCTTTTCTCTTAATCATTCTATTTTTATCTTGCTAATTTACTCTTTCCGGATAAAAATAGGAGCAATGAGCAGAAGATTTCCACTCTCTGTCCACCCAGCCAAAGCTATCCTTGTACACTTGATAACTTAGGGAGAATGATGTTGATATCTGATTCTTGATCTCCAAAGATTTACCTTTGGAACAAGAGATCAGGCATGACCACTCAAAGCTCTTCTGTAGCAGAAGGTTTTTTTTTATAGTGAAAATGAAAAGAGAAAGCTTCTGACATAGATATCAAAAGAGGTGGAGAGTGTCGCACTAGCTAGTCTTCAGCAAGGTAGCTACATACTTTTAAAATAGTTATCACAATAAATCAAAAGAATGTTTCAAGGTTGTAGAAATTTTACCAGATCCACTCCCACAATTTACATTTTAAGATAACAGGATTAGGCAGAAGGTTTTAAAGAAGGAGAAACTGTCCTCAGGCAGGATACAAACAGTTCAGTTCAATTCAGCTCAGTCCCTCAGTCCAGTCCTACTCTTGGCAACCCCATGAATTACAGCACACCAGGCCTCCCTGTCCATCACCAACACCCGGACTTTACCCAAACTCGTGTCCATCAAGTCAGTGATGCCATCCAGCCATCTCATCCTCTGTCATCCCCTTCTCCACCTGTGCCCAATCCCTCCCAGCATCAGGGTCTTTTCCAATGAGTCAACTCTTCGCACGAGGTGGCCAAAGTATTGGAGTTTCAGCTTTAGCATCAGTCCTTCCAATGAACACCCAGGACTGATCTCCTTTAGAATGGACTGGTTGGATTTCCTTATAGTCCAAGGGACTCTTAAGAGTCTTCCCCAGCACCAAAGTTCAAAAGCATCAATTCTTCAGCACTCAGCTTTCTTCACAGTCCAACTCCTACATCCATACGTGACCACTAGGAAAACCATAGCCTTGACTAGACCGACCATTGTTGGCAAACGAATGTCTCTGCTTTTGAATATGCTATCTAGGTTGGTCATAACTTTCCTTCCAAGGAGTAAGAATCTTTTAATTTAATGACTTCAATCATCATCTGCAGTGATTTAAGGAGCCAAAAATAAAATAAATAAATAAATAAATAAATAAATAAAGTCTGACACTGTTTCCACTGTTTCCCCATCTATTTCCCATGAAGTGATGGGACCAGATGCCATGATCTTCGTTTTCTGAATGTTGAGCTTTAAGCCAACATTTTCACTCTCTTCTTTCACTTGCATCAAGAGGATTTAGTTCCTCTTCAATTTTTACCAGAAGGGTGGTGTCATCTGCATATCTGAGGTTATTGATATTTCTCCCAGCCGTCTTGATTCCAGCTTGTGCTTCTTCCAGCCCAGCTTTTCTCATGATGTACTCTGCATACAAGTTAAATAATCAGGGTGACAATATACAGCCTTGAGAGATCCCTTTTTCTGTTTGGAACCAGTCTGCTGTTTCATGTCCAGTTCTAACTGTTGCTTCTTGACCTGAATATAGGTTTCTCAAGACACAGGTCAGATGGTCTGGTGTTCCCATCTCATTAAGAATTTTCCACAGTTTATTGTGATCCACACAGCCAAAGTCTTTGACATAGTCAATAAAGCAGAAATAGATGTTTTTCTGGAACTCCCTTGCTTTTTTGGTGATCCATCGGATGTTGGCAATTTGATCTCTGGTTCCTCTGGCTTTTCTGAAACCAGCTTGAACATCTGAAAGTCCATGGTTCACGTATTGCTGAAGCCTGGCTTGGAGAATTTTGAGCATCACTTTACTAGAGTTTGAGTTGAGTGCAATTGTGCAGTAGTTTGAGCATTCTTTGGCATTGTCTTTCTTTGGAATTGGAATGAAAACTGAACTTTCCAGTCCTGTGGCCACTGCTGGGTTTTCCAAATTTGCTGGGCTATTGAGTGCAGGACTTTCACCACATCATCTTTTAGGATTTGAAATAGTTCAACTGGAATTCCTCCACCTCCACTAGCTTTGTTCATAGTGATGCTTCCTAAGGCCCACTTGACTTCACATTCTAGGATGTCTGGCTCTAGGTGAATGATCACACCACCATGATTATCTGGGTCGTGAAGAACTTTTTTGTACAGTTCTCCTGTGTGTTCTTGCCACCTCTTCTTAATATTTTCTACTTCTGTTAGGTCAATACCATTTCTGTCCTTTATAGAGTCCATCTTTGCATGAAATATTCCCTTCGTATCTCTAATTTTCCTGAAGAGATCTCTAGTCTTTCCCATTCTGTTGTTTTCCTCTATTTCTTTGCATTGATTGCTAAGGAATGCTTTCTTATCTCTTCTTGCTATTTTTTGAAACTCTGAATTCAGATGCTTATATCTTTACTTTTCTCCTTTGCTATTCACTTTTCTTTTCACGGCTATTTGTAAGGCCTCTTCAGACAGCCATTTTGCTTTTTTGCATTTCTTTTCCATGGGGATGGTCTTGATCCCTGTCTCCTGTACAGTGTCACGAACCTCCATCCATAGTTCATCAGACATTCTATCAGATCTTGACCCTTAAATCTATTTCTCACTTCCACTGTATAATCATAAGTGATTTTATTTAGGTTATACCTGAATGGTCTAGTGGTTTTCCCTACTTTCTTCAATTTAAGTCTGAATTTGGCAATAAGGTGTTCATGATCTGAGCCACAGTCCTCTCCCCTTCTTGTTTTTGCTGACTGTAAAGAGCTTCTCCATCTTTGGCTGCAAAGAATATACTCAATCTGATTTCAGTGTTGACCATCTGGTGATGTCCATGTGTAGAGTCTTCTCTTGTGCTGTTGGAAGAGGGTGTTGTCTATGACTAGTGCATTCTCTTGGGTGAACTCTATTAGCCTTTGCCCTGCTTCATTCCGTACTCCAAGGCCAAATTTGCCTGTTACTCCAGGTATTTCTTGGCTTCCTACTTTTGCATTCCAGTCTGCTATAATGAAAAGGACATCTTATCATTATCATTATTATTATTATTATTATTATTATTATTTTGGTGTTAGTTCTAGAAGGTCTTCATAGATCCGTTCAACTTCAGCTTATTCAGCGTTACTGATTGGGGCATAGGCTTGGATCACCGTGATATTGAATGGTTTACCTTAGAAATGAACAGAGATCATTCTGTCGTTTTTGAGATTGCATCCAAGTATTGCATTTCAGACTCTTTTGTTGACCATGATGGCTACTTCATTTCTTCTAAGGGATTCCTGCCCACACTAGTAGATATAATGGTCATCTGATTTAAATTTACCCATTCCTGTCCGTTTGGTTCATTGATTCCTAGAATGTTGATATTCACTCTTGCCATCTCCTGTTTGACCACTTCCAATTTGCCTTGATTCATGGACCTAACATTCCAGACTTAGTACAGAGTTTAAACTGAGTTGTTTGTTGTGTAATCATCAGTTCCAGACTTAAACAAACAAACAAAAAATTATGTGACTAAGAGTAAAGAATTTAGGAAAAAAGTCATTTGTCCTTTCCTCCTCCTTGAGAATTCCAGACACTTATCTCCTCTTCAGCTTCTTCAGCATTATTGGTCTGGGCATAGACTTGGATTACTGTGTTACTGAATGGTTTGCCTGGAAATGAACAGAGATCATTTGGTCATTTTTGAGATTGCATCCCAGTACTGCATTTCGGACTCTTGTTTTCTATGATGGCTACTCCATTTCTTCTAAGGGATTCTTGCCCACAATAGTAGATATAATGGCCATCTGAGTAAAATTCACCCATTCCAGTCCGTTTTAGTTTACTGATTCCTAAAATGTTGATGTTCACTCTTGCCGTCTATTATTTGACCACTTTCACTTTGCCTTGATTTATGGACCTAACATTCGAGGTTCCTATGCAATACTGCTCTTTACATCATCAGTCTTTACTTCCATTACCAGTCATATCCATAACTGAGTTGTTTTTGCTTTGGCTCCATCCCTTCATTCATTCTGAAGTTAGTTCTCTACTGATGTCCTGAAGCATATTGAGCACCTACCGACCTGAGGAGTTCATCTTTCAGTGTCCTATATTTTTGCCTTTTCATATTGTTCATGGCATTCTCAAGGCAAGAATACTGAAGTACTTTGTCATTCTCTTCTCCAGTGGACCACATTTTGTCAAATCTCTCCACCATGATCCATACATCTTGGCTGGTCCTATATGGCATGGCTCGTAGTTACATTGAGTTAGTCAAGGCTGTGGTCCTTGTGATCAGATTAATTAGTTTTCTGTGATTGTGGATTTCAGTCTGTCTGCCCTCTGATAGAGAAAGATAAGAGGCTTATGGAAACTTCCTGATGAGAGAGACTGACTGAGGGGTGAACTGGGTCTTGTTCTGATGGGTGGGGCCATGCTCAGTAAATCTTTAATCCAATTTTCTGTTAAAGGGCAGGGCTGTGTTCCCTCCCTGTTATTTCCCCTGAGGCCAAACTATGGTGGGGGTAATGAAGATAATGGCAACCTCCTTCAAAAAATCCCATGCTACACTCAGTGCCCCCAGACACCACTGACCCACACCTCTGCCAGAGACTTCTGGACACTCATGGGCAAGTCTGGGTCAGAAGCTTATGGGGTCACTGCTCCTTTCTCCTGGGTCCTGATGTGCACAAGGTTCTGTTTGTGCCCTCCCAGAGTCTGTTTCGCCAGTCCTGTGTAAGCTCTGCCGGCTCTATGGTGGAGTTAATGGCAACCTCCTCCAAGCGGGCTTATGCCATACCCAGATATATTTCAGCTAGAGCCCCTGCCCCTGCAGCACTCCACTGCTGACCCATACATCCTCAGGAGACACTCATACACAGTACTGTCTGTCTCTGTGGTGTCTCTGGATCCTGGTGTGCACAAGGTATGTTTGAGCCATCTGAGCATCTCTGCCAGGTATGCGGTTTAATTCTAAATGCAATTTCGCCCCTCCTACCTTCTGTCTGGGGCTTTTCTGCCCTTGGACATGAGGTATCTCCGCACAGTTGCTACAGCCACCAAACAAGCACCACACAGCTACTGCTCCAGCGCCATTCAATATCATAGTAACCCAAGTCTATATCCCGACCAATAATACGGAAGTAGCTGAAGTTGAATGGTTCATTGAAAACCTACAAGACCTTCTAGAACTAACACCCCCCCCCTCCCCCCCGCCAAAGATGTCCTGTTCATTATGGAAGACTGGAATGCAAAAGAAGAAAGTCAAGAAATACTTGGAGTAACAGGCAAATTTGTCCTTGGAGTATGGAATGAAGCAAGGTAAAGACTAACAGAGTTTTGCCAAGAGAACACACTGGTCATAGCAAACACTGTCTTCCAACAACAGAAGAGAAGACTCTACACATGGACATCACCAGATGGTGAATACTGAAATCAGATTGATTATATTATTTGCAGCCAGAGATGAAGAAGCTCTGTCTTCCAACAACAGAAGAGAAGACTCTACACATGGACATCACCAGATGGTGAATACTGAAATCAGATTGATTATATTATTTGCAGCCAGAGATGAAGAAGCTCTATAGAGTGAGCAGAAACAAGACCTGGAGCTGACTTTGGCTCAGACCATGAACTCTTTATTTCTAAATTCAGACTTAACTTGAAGAAAGTAGGGAAAACCAATAGATCATTAAGGTATGACCTAAATCAAATCCCTTGAGATAATACAGTGGGAGTGAAAAATAGATTCAAGGGATTAGATCTGATAGACAGAGTGCCTGAAGAATGATGGATGAAAGTTTGTGACATTGTACAGGAGGCAATTATTAAGACCATCCCCAAGAAAAAGAAATACAAAACGGTAAAATGGTTGTCTGAGGAGGCTTTGCAAGCAGCTATGAGAAGAAGAGAAGCAAAAGGCAAAGGAGAAAAAGAAAGATATAAGCATCTGAATGCAGAGTTCCAAAGAATAGCAAGAGGCTATAAGAAAGCCTTTCTCAGTGATCAGTGCAAAGAAATAGAGGAAAACGATAGAATGGGAAAGACTAAAGACCTCTTAAAGAAAATTAAAAGTATCAAGGGAAATTTTCATGCAAAAATGGGCACAATAAAGGACAGAAATGATATGAACCTAACAAAGCAGAAGATATTAAGAAGAGGTGGCAACAATACACAAAAAATTATGCAGAAAAGATCTTGATGACCCAGGTAATCACAAAGATGTGGTCACTCATCTAGAGCCAGACTTCCAGGAGTGTGAAGTCAAGTGGGCCTAAGAAAGAATCACTACAAACAAAGTTAGTGGAGGTGATGGAATTCCAGTTGAGCTATTTCAAAGACAGTTAAAATATAATGATCTTAAAGTGCTGTATTCAGTATGTCAGCAAATTTGGAAAACTCAGCAGTGGCCACAGGACTGGAAAAGGTCAGTTTTCATTCCAGTCCCAAAGAATCCTTAAACTACTGCACATTGCACTCATCTCACACGCTAGTAAAGTAATGCTCAAAATTCTCCAAGCCAGGCTTCAACAGTATATGAACCATGGACTTCCAGATGTTCAAGCTGGATTTAGAAAAGGCAGAGGAACCAGAGATAAAATTGCCAACATCTGTCGGATCAATGAAAAAGCAAGAGAGTTCCAGAAAAACACTATTTCTGCTCTATTGATTATGTCAAAGCCTTTGACTGTGTGAATCACCACAAACTGTGGGAAATTCTGCCTCTGGAGGAATCCGTATGCAGGTCAGGAATCAACAGTTCTAACTGGACATAGAACAACAGACTGTTCCCAAATCAGGAAAGGAATACCTCTAGGCTGTATATTGTCACCCTTTGTATCATGAGAAATGCTGCACTGGATGAGAACAAGCTGAAATCAAGATTGCTGGGAAAAATATCAATAACCTCAGATATGCAGAAGGCACCACCCTTACGGCAGAAAGCAGAGATAAACTGAAAAGCCTCTTGATGAAAGTGAAAGAGGAGAGAGAAAATTTTGCCTTAAAGCTCAACATTTAGAAAACTAAGATCATGGCATCTGGTCCCACCATTTCATGGCAAATAGACAGGGAAACAGTGGAAGCAGTGACAGACTTTATTTTTTGGGTGCTCCAAAGTTACTGAAGATGGTGACTGCTGCCATGAAATTAAAAGACATTTGCTCCTTGGAAGAAGAGTTATGATCAAACTAGACAGTATATTAAATGCATAGACATTACTTTGCCAACAAATGTCCATGTAGTCAAAGCTATGATTTTTCCAGTTCTCGTGTATGAATGTGAGAGTTGGACTATAAAGAAGGCTGAGCACCGAAGAATTGATGCTTTTGAACTGTGGTGTTGGAGAAGACTCTTGAGAGTCCCTTGGACAGCAAGGATATCCAACCACTCCATCTTAAAGGAAATCAGTCCTGAATATTCATTGGAAGGACTGATGCTGAAATTGTAACTCCAATACTTTGGCCACCTGATGTGAAGAACTGACTCATTTGAAAAGATCTTTGTGCTGGGAAAGATTTAAGGTGGGAGGAGAAGTGGATGACAGAGGATGAGATGGTTGGATGGCATCACCGACTCAATGAACATGAGTTTGAGTAAACTTTGGGAGTTGGTGATAGTCAGGGAGGCCTGATATTCTGCAGTCCATGGGGTTACAAAGATTTGGACACCTCTGAGCAACTGAATTGACTCATCTCTCTTTGGGAATCCCAGATTCCTCTCTCCTCCTCGGGGACCCTGAACTTCTTATTAACCTATCTAGGAACTGACTCTCTCATGCTTGACTTCCCTGACCCCAGAGTACCATCACTACCCTCTGGCTAGTGCATGTTTTTGAATGTGTTTGTTGATTCCTGGTTTGGGAATATACACTGGAGGACAAAATGGCAACTCACTCCAATATTCTTGCCTGGAAAGTCCCATGGACAGAGGAGCTTTCCGGTCTATAGTCCCTGAGGTCATGAAGAGTCAGACCTGACTGAGCACGGATATGCACAAGGAGTGGACGTTTCCTCATTGCTCCTACTTTAATATGTGAAAAAGAGACTGTACCAGGGAGAGAACAAATAACTAATAATACTGATTCCTTTGTAAAGACAGGGATCAGGAATAGAATCAGTCCTGTAATTCTGATTTCACTGTTTCTACTAAATGTTTAGTTTGAAGCTATAAAAGGAAATGGAAGGCAAAATTGACATCAGTAAATAAATTTTCCTGAAATACTACTAACCCCAATCTACCCTTAGGTGAGCTAGAATGTGAGACTTCTTGGGCTGGTATGTGGTCTTTAGTGTCTGACACACAGGCAAGTATTTTTAAAAGTAATTGCTAAATGAATAAATTAAAATAAATTATTTTATTTGCTTTTTATACATTGTGTTATAAAGAGACAATTTTATTTTTCAAATTTATTCAGCATATGGATTAAGTCCCTACTATGCTTTAGGTACTTGTCTATATCCAGAAGGTAGTCAACAGTGAACAAAGTAGTCATCAGTGAACAAAGACAAACACGGTTTAGGATTATTTATAAAACAGAAACAGACTCACAGACTGAGAGAATGACATGGTTACTAGCGGGGAAGGGTAGGGGGGGAAAGATCGATTGGGATTGGAAAGGGTAGGGAGTTTGGGATTGACACACATATACTACTATATTTAAAATAGATAACCAACAAGGACCTACTGTACATAGCACAGGGAACTCTGCTCAAGATTCTATAATATTTAAGTGGGAAAAGAATTTGGAAAAGAACAGATGCATGTATAACTGAATCACTTTGCCTTACACTTGAAACTAACATAACATTGTCAATCAAATATACTACAATATACTTTTTAGTGTTATATCTATTCAGAGTTTATAAATTAAAAAAAATATCAGCTAGACTAAATATTTTTTTTGTGTAACTCAATAGACTTAGTAAAAACTCATAGCTAGAAAGAAGTTCAGATATTGTAATGGCCTTAATCATGAAGTAACTAGAGTCAAGAAAATTTAAGGTATTTGTCCCAAATCAAACAGGTAGCTCATGTCATAGTTGTGAACTTCATTCCCAGAGCTTTGTTCATTACCATCAACCTTGCTGCCAAGGATATATAATTGACTCAGTATGATTAGAGACAAGGGTTTCAATGTGTAGGCAAGTTTTGTTTTTTTTTTGTTTGTTTGTTTAATAAATAGATTCTTGTGAACTGTGAATTGTCTGCATGGCTAAATTTAATACTGCCTTCAGTTTTCATGTATACAAGGTCATCTGCTCTTTGCAATTTGTCACTTATAGAATATTCACGATAATATCTTCATTTGGTGAACTGAAGTCTTCTTACATTTAGCGTCTTTTAGAAATGTTAATTTCAAAGAGAAATGATGTGTTACAGCAAAGATAGGCAAATTAAACCATAGGCCAAATCTGTCATGGCGTCTATTTTTGTACAATCTATAAGCAAAAAATGATTTTCACATTTTTAAATAAATGGAAAAAATAGAACGGCATGTAGTGATATGTGAAAATGATATGAAATTCGAATTTTAATTTTCTATTAATGCAATTTTATCAGAACACAGCCATGCTCATTCAAGTGATGTTGATGTCTGCTTTCTCAATACAACAGCAAAATCGAATGTTTGCAACAGATATCGTGAGGCCTGCAAAGCTTAATGTACTTACTCACTGGCCCTTTATGAATAAAGTTTAGTTACCCTTGCATTTCAAAACCAAATATCTTATTATGCTTTCCTCTTGCTCCCAACATTTGTGGGACATTTACATAGCTATTTAATAGGAACCAGTGATTTCAGTATCTTTGAGGACTACACTAAAGCTATCTCAAATTGCAAATAACCCAAATTAGGTCCAGATTTTTCTTTACTTTCTCTTCTTATTTAATACTGTGTTAATGTCTGTATAATCCTCCCCTTAAAAAAACTACAGTTTGTAAGAGGTGTTTGCATTTGGTAGAAATAAAAGCTTTCTACACCTACCAGCAGAAGATTTGCCCTAAGCTACTTTGTAATGGGAGAGAAGGACCAGTCTCCCTGAAATCGACCAAAATTGTCTGCAAGGAAGGATGTGGCTTTTTTTTTTTTTTTTTTTATGGTTACTGTGCTTCAAGTTCCTTATATTCTATGCCTAGATGGTTAAAATTAAACATTTTACATAGATTTAAAAGTAATGTTCATTGAGAAGAGAGTTCTGTGCTGGTAATAGACATTCCGTCTAGTCAAGGCTATGGTTTTTCCTTTGGTCATGTATGGATGTGAGAGTTGGACTGTGAAGAAGGCTGAGCGCTGAAGAATTGATGCTTTTGAACTGTGGTGTTGGAGAAGACTCTTGAGAGTCCCTTGGACTGCAAGGAAATCCAACCAGTCCATTCTGAAGGAGATCAGCGCTGGGATTTCTTAAGAAGAATGATGTTAAGCTGAAGCTCCAGTACTTTGGCCACCTATTGTGAAGAGTTGACTAATTGGAAAAGACTCTGATGCTGGGAGGGATTGGGACCAGGAGGAGAAGGGGACAACAGAGGATGAGATGGTTGGATGGCATCACTGACTCTATGGAGGTGAGTCTGAGTGAACTCCAGGAGTTGGTGATGGACAGGGAGGCCTGGCGTGCTGCGATTCATGGGGTTGCAAAGAGTCGGACATGACTGAGTGACTGAACTGAACTGAACTGAAAGGTGAAAGGTGAAGTGGCTCAGTCGTGTCCGATTCTTTGCGACCCCGTGGACTGTAGCCTACCAGGTTCCTCCGTCCACAGGATTCTTCAGGCAAGAATACTGGAGAGGGTTGCCATTTCCTTCTCCAAGGGATCTTCCCGACCCAGGGATTGAACCCAGGTCTCCCACATTGGAGGCAGACGCTTTAACTTCTGAGTCACCAGGGAAGCTGAACTGAATAGACATAGTCAAGAAACAGTTTTTTTGTTTTACTTGAGATCACTTGAGCTATTAAAATGCCTTGTGCAATTTCACCTTTGACTCCAATAAAGTTTACTGACAAGCTAGTGAAAAGGAAACACACAAAACACATACCCATATGAAAGTATTTACCTTCACTAGAAGTTAAGTATACAACTTAAAACTGTGGTAAAAATATCATTTTTTCTACATTGCATTACAAAGGAAAAAAATGACCCTTTCTAATATTGACCATTGTGTAGTGAAATAATAAACATTGATATTCTTTTGTGAGACAACTTTTATTTATTTGACACTTAAAGAGTTTCCAAAAATAAATCCCTGCCAAAAGAAATCTCTTGAACATTTCAAGTTGTGGTGCATTACAGGAGATATCAAATATTAAAAAAAAAAAAAAAAGGATCAGTTCACTTTCTAAACTAATTATCAGCTTGGATACATGGTTGATATCTAAAGCATGAATTTAACACACCACTCCTCTGTTTAAAATCCTTTGAAGAGTCCCCATAATCTGCTGAGTAACATCCAGTTTCCAGAGGAATTAAACTCTCTGTCATCTTGGCCTGAATCTTTTCCCCTTATTTCCTGCCATTCTACCTGCAAAATAAATCTCTCCCTCACTCACCCACTGAAACTCACCTCCAGAAACTGGCGCCCAATCTCTTATGCATCACTGATTTTCCGCTCTTTCCTCGATCATTCGTAAATGCCATACTTTCTTCCATCTCAAAAATTATCTCTGGATCTCAGATATCCTCCAGCTAGCATACTATTTCTCTTCTTTTCTCTAAAACAAAAATTTTTCCAAGAGTTACCTAGGGAATTCCCTGGTGATCTAGTGGTTAAGACTTTATACTTCCACAATCTCTGGTGGGGGAATTAAGATACAAGCTGAGAAGAAAAAAAAAAAAAACAAAACAAAACAGAGAGAGACAGAGAGAGAGAGAATGACAGACAGTTGCCTTTATTTTATTTACAATTTGTCTCTAATTTCTCTTTTCTTTTTTTTTTTTTAAATTTTTGACTATTATGGAAAATTAAAAAAAAAAAAATAAGCGGCAAATTGTGAAATAAACACCTCTATACCCATCGTCAAGCTTCTACCAGATTTTTCCGAAGCCAACAGCAGATATATTAACCTATTTCAAAGAGATAGTCACACTTATCAT
The DNA here is from genome assembly GCF_032405125.1 of Capricornis sumatraensis. NCBI lineage: Eukaryota > Metazoa > Chordata > Mammalia > Artiodactyla > Bovidae > Capricornis > Capricornis sumatraensis. Next base: position 3,045,577 of record NC_091075.1, on the reverse strand, counting down.
CCCACCAACTGCTCTTTTCAAGGTAAACGATGACCTTCACCTTACTTTGTGCAGTAAAATAAATACACAAATTTTGTTCTGCAGAACAAATAACTTTGAATGAAAAATATATATATTTACTAAAAATGAGGAACACAGGAAAAAAATCAACAGAAAGTATACCACTTATGTGTAATCATTATTGACATTATAGTGAATTTTATCCTAGCATTTATGTTACACAAATTAATATGGATTTTAAAAAATAAGACTATGCTATTTTAAAACATTTTATTTTTTAATGAATTATGAATGTGCCTTATGTGTTCAATAAATTATAGGCCTAAATAATTCTTTAGGGTTATGACGACTGAGTCACGACTGAGTGACTGCACTGAACTGAACTGATGGGGTGAATATGAAGCCTAAACGCCTTCACATACACTGTGAGGTCGAATGGCCCCCTGTGAGAGTAGGATGAGAGTTCATGGAGAGAACACCATGAACTTAAAAATAGTGGAAGCAGTCTGTCTATACAGTAGTCACAGGAGAGCCAGGACACCTGGATCAATATCCATCTATTGACTCATGGCTAGGGTTAGCTCAAGACCCTCCTACTTGAACAAGGTTCTGTATCCAGAAGGGAAAGGGGAAAAAGTATTAATGGCACAAAAATCGACTGATGATAAAAAAGTAAATTCTACAGGATTTGGATGGGGATGACCTGACCGCACCCCCAGACTGGATAATGATGCGCCTGCCTCCCAGTGCTCCACCAGGACCGGAGGCCGCCTTAACGCCCAATCCAGGGCCAGGTGAAGTTCCTGCAGCAGCCACTACTCTTCCTCCAGCTCTCCTGGAGTTTGTAGGGCCGCCGTTTTGGCAGGCTCCAATCCCAGCAATGGAGACCTCTGATCAATGACCCCAGAATTCCACCTCAGCTGGACCTTCTAGACTGTATCCACCTCTCCCGGTGAGTACTGATGGGAAGGGGGAAGAAAACACAGCAATGAGACAGAGGCTGAGCTCCACCAAGGAACAGGGGGAAAGAACTCCACTATAGATGCCCCTCAGAGAGCTACAACAGCCTTCAGTTCAGGACGCATGAGGCACTACCATCAGCCCCCTATTATTACCAGCCATTTTCCTCTACAGATATATTAAACTGGCAGAGACACGCTCCACCATACTTGAGGGAGCCACAAGCCATGATTAGGCTAATGGAGACTATTTTTCAAACCCACCACCCTACATAGGATGACATAATCCAACTACTAGTCTCCCTTTTTAGCACTGAGGAAAGACACAGGATCCTGAGGCCAGAAAATGGTTAAGAGAAATGGCACCTGAGGGTACTGCAAACCCTCAGTGGTGGGCAGAACTAGCCACCCCTGATGAGAGGCCCAATTGGGACCGTAACACAGAGGAAGAGAGGGACCACATGGAGATATACTGGGTGGCTATTTTATGAGGTCTCACGAGGGGGGCCCAAAAAGCTATGAGTACTGCAAAACCCTCCAAAGTGATTCAAAGGGAAAGCAAATCACCCTCTGAGTTCTGCGAAAGATAGTGCGAGGCCTATAGACTTTACATGCCAATAGACCCAGCCAGAGGCTGCTGGGTCTCAGATGGAGATAAATGCAGCCTCTGTGTCTCTAGCCTACCCTGAAAATGTCAGATGGTGGGACACCAAGTGATTCATGACATTTTATACATCCCTGAATGCCCAGGACCTTTGTTAGGCAGAAACTTGCTATCTAAATTGGGGGCACAAGTGACCTTCCCCCCCACGAAAGACCCACTGTTCAAGTAGGCTCAACCACCTACTTACTCTTCCTCTCAGTAACCCCTCAAGATGAATGGAGGTTGCATAGTCTCCTGGCAAGGAAACCAGACCAGCTAAACAGTCAAGAGAGAGAGTTAACTCAACAATTCCCTGAGGTCTGGGTGGAAGACAATCTCCACACCGTCCCCCGTACCCCACACCCCCCCTCACCCAGCCTCAGGCTTGCAAAACAAGCCCCACTGGTAACAAAACTTAAACCTGGTACAATTACGTCAGCAACCGCCTTGGGCCTGCCAGACCTTGCTAAGCCATGAACTCTTTATGTGACTGAAAAGGACAAGGTGGCATTGGGAATGTTGTCCCAGATTATGGGGACATGGGACAGAGCAGTGGCTTATCTCTAATCAGCTGGACAGTGTTGACACTGGGTGGCTGGGATGCTTATGGGCAGTTGCTGCAGTTGCCTTACTGGTCTGGGAGGCAACCGAGCTGATTTTGGGCCAAGATTTGTTCATAAAAGTCCTGCATGAGGTCAACACTCTCCTGTGAGGGGCCCCCATAAATGGCTGTCAACATCCCAGATTACTCAATACCAGGGACTGTTATGTGAAAATCCCCGTATTACTACTGAGCCTTGTCAGGCCCTGAATCTGGCCACTCTCTTTCTTGTGGGAGAAGGTGGGCCCTCACATGATTGCAAGGAAATATGCCAGCAGGCCTGACTTGAGAGACCAGCCAATCCCGGACCCAGATTTGGTCCTGTACACCAATGGCACCAGCCTGGTGAAACAAGGACAATGGCTGTTGGGATATGCAGTAGTCATGGAAGAAACCATCGTTGAAGCTAGCTCTCTGATATCACACTGGTCCACTCAACAGGCCGAACTATATGCTCTAATCCAGGCCCTCCAGCTGTCAAAAGGACAAAATCTCAGAACTGCACTGCCTGCTCACAGGTCAATGCTGCCTCTCGGCACAGACAGAAACCTCCAGGGATTCAGGTAAAAGGTATGCTGCCCTTTGAACACCTGGAATTGGGCTGAAATGAAACCTCGCCAACACTACCATTACCTGCTGGTCATAGTATGTACGTTCTCGGGACGGCTAGAAGCTTTCCCTACCCAGACTGAAAGAGCATCAAAAGTAGCCCGGTGCCTGCTTAGGGAGATAGTCCCCAAATTTGGATTTCCAACCAGCACTGGGTCGGACAATGGCCCTGCTTTCGTAGCTGATTTAGTATAACAAGCAAGCAAAACTTTAAACATCAGGTGGAAATTACATACACTTTGTAGGCCCCAGAGTTCTGGGATGGTGGAAGGAAGCAACCGGACACTTAAAGAGACACTCTCCAAGTGGATCTTAGAGACTGACTGTTCCTGGGTGGACTTGTTTCTGACAGCTCTGCTCAGACTCAGGATGACCCTACAGTCCCATGGCTCTTCTCCATACAAAATTGTATATGGGAGACCCCCTTCCAAAATAAAACAGGTATCAACAAATTTGCCTCAAGTACGGGGAGATGAGATTTCACAGCAGATGGAACAGCCTGGTAAGGTAATAAATCAGGTAACTAAGTTTGTACAGAAAGGGTGCCATTCCCCCTTGGGGAATAGATTCACAAATTTGTGCCTGGGGATCAGGTGTGGTCAAGGACTGGAAACACGACTCCTTGGCCCCACATTCAGTTCAGTCACTCAGTGGTGTCCGACTCTTTGCAACACCATGTATCACAGCACACCAGGCCTCCCTGTCCATCACCAACTCACAGAGTTCACTCAGACTCACGTCCATCGAGTCCGTGATGCCATCCAGCCATCTCATCCTCTGTTGTTCCCTTCTCCTCCTGCCCCTAATCCCTCCCAGCAGCAGAGTCTTTTCCAATGAGTCAACTCTTCGCATGAGGTGGCCAAAGTACTGGAGTTTCAGCTTTAGCATCATTCCTTCCAAAGAAACCCAGCGCTGATCTCCTTCAGAATGGGCTGGTTGGATTTCCTTGCAGTCCAAGGGACTCTCAAGAGTCTTCTCCAACACCACAGTTCAAAAGAATCAATTCTTTGGCGCTCAACCTTCTTCACAGTCCAACTCTCACATCCGTACATGACCACAGGAAAAACCATAGCCATGACTAGACGGACCTTAGTCGGCAATGTAATGTCTCTGCTTTTGAATATGCTATCTAGGTTGGTCATAACTTTTCTTCTGCCGATTTGCCTTGGTTCATGGGCCTGACTTTCCAGGTTCCTATGCGATATTGCTCTTTACAGCATCGGACCTTGCTTCTATCACCAGTCACATCCACAGCTGGGTATTGTTGTTGCTTTGGCTCCATCCCTTCATTCTTTCTGGAGTTATTTCTCCACTGATCTCCCATAGCATATTGGGCACCTACTGACCTGGGGAGTTCCTCTTTCAGTATCCTATCACTTTGCCTTTTCATACTGTTCATGGGGTTCTCAAGGCAAGAATACTGAAGTGGTTTGCCATTCCCTTCTCCTGTGGACCACATTCTGTCAGACCTCTCCACCATGACCCACCCATCTTGGGTTTCCCAACGGGCATAGCTTAGTTTCATTGAGTTCGACCAAGGCTGTGGTCCTAGTGTGATTGGAAGGGTCCATATACTGTTGTTCTAACCAGCCCGACTGCAGTTAAAGTTGCAGGTGTCACTTCCTGGATCCACCACACGAAGGTGAGGAGAGCATACCATGCAGACCCAGAGGACGCCGTGCGGACTACAGAAAAGGACCCCACTGGGCCCCGTGAAACCAAGATCATCTTAAAGAAGAAATAGAGATGAAGCTCTACAATCAACTGCTGCTACGAGGACTTGCTAGTGTCATCTTGAGACTAACCATAGTTTCAGTACAAAGATGGGCCTGTGCTTTAATTAAAGTTGAATGTTGTGTACTTAATCCTGATATATCTGGCTATATGTCAGCCACCTTCGATGACATGAAAGGTCAGGTAAAAATTATGTCTGATGATAATTTTCCTTTTTGGACTTTGGTCCTATCTTGGGTAAAGGGTGATTGGTGGAAAACTATATTTACCATTGTTATAGTTGCCCTGATAGGTCTACTTTGTGAACACTTATTTTACAATGTATTATAAACTTTGTAACCAACCCAAAGGTTGATGTCGTTCTCCCAAAATGGAGGTCGGAGGGTCAGGGTGCAGTATATCCCTAAGAATGATGCCCATACTATGAGTTAAGAGCATCAAGAGGGGGGAATGAAGGAGAAAACAGACAGAACCGACGCCATCTTGAAAGCAGGACTCCATCTTGGGCCGGACTGTGGACTTTGAGCTATATGCCCAGTATCTATGGAAACGACATACCAACTGGAAAACCAGGCCCCCGGATGGAACCCCAAGGCTCGTAGCTAGACTCTCTGTTGCCTGAAAGATTACCCCAATTATCTGTGTAACCGAATAGAATCATAAATGCTATTATGCTTATTGGGATATGACCACAGTCTTATTGATAATTGTCCACTGTTAACTACCTAGGCTTAAGGCATATGAATCACGGGTTAACTTTGATTGTATCTTTCTTTTCCTTTGTTCAGACTAGTTTCAGGGAATTTGGGGAGGTGGGTTTGGGCACGTACACTTAGGGTATATAAAGTTTTCAGAAAAACTGGTCAGGGTCCTTGGCTAAGAGGAGACTCTGCCTTGGGCCTGCCAATGTGATGAACTGCACTCCACTATGTGCATTGTCCTTCTGAGTGAGTTTGTTTCCCGGAACACGTGGCTACAACATATGTGCTCAGAGACATTTAATAATTTGTTAGGATATTACTTTCTTGTGAACTGCTTTAAGACATCTACTTACTCTGTAATATAAGCACAAATCTCTGTGGAAGATGTAATACTAACTTATCAAGAACTAAACTAGGGGCATAACTGTCTCACACTAATTTCTTTTAAAATTTTTGTAAGCCAACACATATGGATCCAATTACTTAATTGTCTGCAGAGTTGTAAGGGCAGTTGCTTCTACCAGTTTTAACAATTCTGCTGGATCTCCACTGCAAACTGAAGGATGGCTCCTCTAACTGACCCTTTGTCCTTTTTGGAGGAAGCCAATCAGTAGCAGACAAAACTGGATGAGCATTATAGGTGTGTGTGTGTGTGTGTGTGTGTGTGTGTGTGGCAAATGTTTATGGTAATCTAGTCATTTTGAAAGGAAAAGAAAAAAGTACCAAGTAGGAACACCAAACCAGGAAAAGACAAAGAAGGAGAGGGAGCAAGACAAAGGGAGGGAACTTGCATATTAAGGAATTTCAATGCAGTCTATTTGTTTACTTCAAGGAAAATCTGTTTCACAAGTTCAATTACCATATAGCATGGTTGCACCTGGTAAAATATAACACTAAAGCCACACTGAGTTAAATGCATTTAAGGAAGTTGTAGAGCTGGAATTACAATCTCATGGAAACAACTTGAAATTTTCAAAATAGTTTCCTAAGCAGCAAATCACATCTCAGCATGAGAGGTAAAAGACTGGTTAACATTTCAATGGTTCCTCCTAATTATAGCAGAGGACAACACAATGCTATTTTCCATGAAAATCTCACCTTAAAAATAAAATTGAAAAATGTGACCAACCTCCTCACTTTAAGTTTTCTGCTGTAATTCCGCTCTGTTTCTCTGATTCCTGTTTAGTCTCATTCTTTGAAAAAAATCGAATGCAGGAAGACTGATATCAGTGAAATAGGGTGGAAGGAAAAGTGCAAAGCAGAATTACTGAGGAGATGGCTTTCTCCTCCACCATCTTGGAGACCATATGTCTTTTAATAATGTTTTCAGTGCTACCTACAGATAAGGAATGAAGCATAGATAATCATTAGGTGTTCAGTTCAGTTCAGTCCAGTTGCTCAGTTGTGTCCAACTCTTTGTGACCGCATGGACTGCAGCACACCAGGCGTCCCATTCTACCACCTACTCTTGGAGTTTACTCAACCTATGTCCATTGAGTCAGTGATACCATCCAATCATCTCATCTTCTGTCATCCCCTTCCCGTCCCACCTTCAGTCTTTCCCAGCATCAGGCTCTTTTCCAATAAGTCAGTTCTTCACATCAGATGACCAAAGTATTGGAGTTTCATCTTTAACATCAGTCCTTCCAGTGAATATTCAGGACTGATTTCCTTTAGGATGGGCTGGCTGGATCTCCTTGCAGTCCAGGGGACTCTACAGAGTCTTCTCCAACACCACAGTCTAAAAGCATCAATTCTTCTGCACTTTATAGTCCATCTCTCACACCCATGCATGAGGACTGGAAAAACCAGTTTCGACTAAACAGACCTTTGTTGGCAAACTAATGCCTCTGCTCTTTAATATGCTGTCTAGGTTGGTCACAACTTTTCTTCCAGGGAGCAAGTGTCTTTTAATTCATGGCTGAAGTCACCATCTACAGTGATTTTGGAACTCCCCTAAATAAAGTCTGTCACTGTTTCCATTGTTTCCCCGTCTATTTTCCATAAAGAGATGGGACCAGATGCCATGATCCTAGTTTTCGGAATGTTGAGTTTTAAGCCAACGTTTTCACTCTCCTCTTTCACTTTCATAAAGAGGCGCTTTAGTTCTTCTTCACATCCTGCCATAAGGGTGGTATTATCTGCATATCTGAGGTTACTGATATTTCTCCTGGCAATCTTGATTCCAGATTGTGCTTCATCCATCCTGGCATTTTGCATGATGGGGTCTGCATGTAAGTTAAATAAGCAGGGTGACAATATACAACCTTGATGTACTCCTTTCCCAATTTGGAACCAGTGTGTTGTTCCATGTCCATCTCTAACTGTTGTGTCTTGACCTGCAGACAGATTTCTCAGAAGGCAGGTCAGATGGTCTGGTATTCCCATCTCTTTCAGAATTTTCCACAGGTTGCTGTGATCCACACAAAGGCTTTGGGTAGTCAATAAAGCAAAAATGGATTTTTTCCTGGAACTCTCTTGCTCTTTAAGTGATCCAGTGGATATTGGCAATTTGATCTCTGGTTCCTCTGCCTTTTCTAAAACCAGCTTGCACATCTGGAAGTTCACAGTTCATGTACTGTTGAAGCCTGAATTGGAGAATTTTGAGCATTACTCTGCTAGCATCTGAGATGAATGCAATTGTGTGGTAGTTTGAGCATTGTTTAACATTGCCTTTCTTTGGGATTGGGACAAAAACTGACCTTTTCCAATCCTGCAGCACTGATGAGTTTTCCATATTGCTGGCATATTTAGTGCAGCACTTTTAGGATTTTAAATAGCTCAACTGGAATTCCATCACCTCCACTAGGTTTGTTTGTAGTAACTTTTCCTAAGGCCCACTAGAGTTTGCATTCCAGGATGCTTGGCTCTAGGTGAGTGATCACACCATCGTGGTTATCTGAGTTATGAAGATATTTTTGTATAATTCTTCTATGTAGCCTTGCTATTTCTTCTTAACATCTTTGCTTCTGTCAGGTCCACACCATTTCTGTCCTTTATTGTGTCATTTATCTCTGTCCTTTATGCCCATCTTTGCATGAAATGTTCCCTTGGTATCTCTAATTTTCTTGAAGAGGTCTCTAGCTTTTCCCATTCTATTGGTGTCCTCTATTTCTCTGCATAGATCACTGAGGAAGGCTTTCTTATCTCTCATTGCTATTCTGTGCAACTCTATATTCAGAGTAGAATTTATATTTCCTTTTCTCCTTTGCCTTTAGTTTCACTTCTTTTCCCAGCTATTTGTACAGGCTACTTACAAAAAAGACAACCATTTTGCTTTTTTGTATTTCTTTTTCTTGGGGATGGTCTTGATCACTGCCTCCTGTACAATGTCACAAACCTCCATCCAGAGTTCTTCAGGCACTCTGTCCATCACATCTAATCCCTTGAATCTATTTGTCACTTCCACTGTATAAACATAAGAGATTTGATTTAGGTCATACCTGAATGCTCTGGTGGTTTTCCCTACTTTCTTTAATTTAAGTATGTCATAGACCTAGATAAAATAAAGAATTCCACTGAAAATGTGAGAAGAATATCGAAGAAATGGCTTAAAGGTTGTCTAAGCTTCCAAAACAGCATGTACAGCATAGACTCACCTTAACAACAAAAAACAAGAAATGCACAATTCCCATCTTATGTATGCATACAAAAAAAAAAAAAAAGTGGCATTATCCTGTAGTTATCATTCACTCTCTCTGCATAGGGGAATTTTAAGTGCTCTTTTCATCATTGAGGGTTTGTTTTGTTTATAGAGAGCATGTATTGCTAGTGTAATTAAAAATAGTTGATCATTGTTGAAAACAGATTTGTTATACTATTCTTTCTTCTTTTATGTTTAAATTTTTCACACTTAAGAGTTTAGAAACTAAGGTAGAAAATGTTAGAAAATAAAAACCACTTGAGACATAGACTAATACTTCAAGTGGCTATTGGGGCTTATTGGGAGTAAGTGTGGTGACAGCAAATATAGTCAATAAAAAATCTAGACATTGTAGGGGAGAACATTGATGGTGGAGGAGTAGGTGGATGTGGAGTCCATCTCTCTCCATGGATACATCAGGAATATACCTTCAGACACAGAAGTGCATGGAGAACACCAGCTTAGAGCAGACAGGAGGACCTGACAAGTGGAAAAGAATATATAGAACCATGTAAAACTTGGTAGGACAAAGGTACTAGGGGAAAAAACAGGAGGGTTAGTAGGACTGGACCTGCCCTTGGTGGCTGGGGGAACTGAAGCAGGGGTATGATCTCAGTGGGGCAATTGTCTAAGTCAGAGGAAAAACATTTAAGGCTGAGAGTGAAAGAGCAGATCTGTGGCAGCCTAAATGGAATGAGAATCAGACAGTCCTTGCCACAGCCATGCATATGCCAGGCAGGAATCTGGGTTTCCGGGAAGGTGCAGTGGCTGGGAGCTGGAGTTTAGGGATTCGGGAGATTGGGGTGGGAAATGCCTGTGGAGGAAAGCCAGGAAGCCATGGAAGCAAGGCGATACTGCTGAGTCATGCATAGTGGGTGGTGCCATCACCATAGCCTCTCTCTGTCCACAGGCCAGCATTAGCAGCTGAACAATAGAGAGGTGGGCCCATCAAGTGCCTGATCCACTGAACCACAGAGTAGGATCCCACACAGGGTGCCCCTTTAAGTGCGTGATGTGCTGATCTGCAGAGTAGGACCCCAGTCAGGGGAGTCCCCTCTATGCGTCTGACGTGCAGAACAACAAGGGAAGGACCCCAGGCAAGGGATCCCTCTAAATGCCTGAACGCGAGGAGCTACAGAGAAAGACTGGCCAAAGAGGCTTCTGATCGCCAGCTACAAGTGGCTCAAAAAAAGACTCTGATAGGGCCATAACTCCCTATGTGGAGGCAGTCTGTGTCCCTGAACATTGGCGCTGCCAGGGTCATGGCAAGCCAAGCAGCTGCACCACTTCACGCTCAACTCTCATTGGTGCAGAGCTGCCACCAGCAAAAATAAGAAGAAGTCTTATATTTATGTGTGCAGGGTCGCTTCGGTCCTGTCTGACTCTTTGAAACCCTGAAGACTGCCAGGCTTCTCTGTCAGAGAGGGGGTTCTCCAGGCAAGAATACTAGAGTGCATTGGCCAATACTGGTTGCCATGCCCTTCTAGAGCACTATATTTCCTGCTACCCTAGCCGCCAACCCCCCTGAGAACCTGGTGTTGCCAGAAACCGTGCGACTCAAGCAGCTGCACCATTTCCACACCTGGCCCTCACAGGGGCAAATCCAAGCCTTCCAGGGCAGCTGGTAGATATAATTTTTGGTGTCCTGTGTTCGCCAGGTTAATCTATTGTGCTTAATTTTCATTTAACTGTTTGATTTTGCTTATAGGTGTATATGTATATGTGTATATTCAGCCACACTGTCAAAATAGAAAGTTATGTTATATTATGATATGAACCTCTGCCTTTCCATTGGGCTTTTGCAGTTTTATGGAGTGTTCTTTCCCCCCGCCCCCTTTTGTCTTTCTTCTTCCATTCTATTTGCTTTACTCTTTTGTATAATTTTAATTTTTACTTTTTTAAAACCTATTATATTCTTTTCTGCATTTATTCCTTCTTTTGCCTTTCCTACTGTACTTTTCCCCTTGCAGTTAATCTTTAATGTATGTAAATCTTCTTCATCTACCTCTATTTAACTTTGCATATCTATTCTTTCCTTCTTTCCTTTTCTAACAACATATTTGTTAGTTTTGTTTTCAATGCTTTATTCCCCACTTGACACCTTGTTTTAGTTTTGTTTTCCAGTTTGTGCTTAAGTTAGCTTTGTTCTTAACTGGTAAATACACTTTTTTATTTCCTTTGTCCACCAGATCAATCTACTGTACTTTATTTTCGTTGGACTGTTTTCACTTTGCTCATGGGTGTATATGTATATGCGTATATTCCATGATTTTAATTATTATTTGCCTAATTTTGCAACTGCTATTTGTCTGGGGTTCATCTTTGGTTTCTTGTGTTTGGATATTTGTTTTACTCTCCTTTAATGCCATAACAAACCACTTCTGAAATCTTTGTTCCTAACCCTGAGCCTTTGGAGTGGGAGAACTGACTCCAAGACCCTAGACTACCAGAGAATTAACCCTAGGGAGTATCACATAGTGAGAAATTGACAGTAACACAATAATGGTAGGAGACTTTAACACTGTACTCACACCAATGGACAGATCATCAAAACAGAAAATTAATAAGGAAACACAAGTCTTAAATGATATGTTAGATGAGATGGATCTCATTGATATCTATAGGACATTCCATCCAAATTCAGAAGAACACACCTTCTTCTCAAGTGCACATGGAACATTTTCCAGGAATACCATATCCTGGGTCACAAATCAAACCTCAGTAAATTTAAGAAAACTGAAATTGTATCAAACATCTTCTCTGACCACAGTGCTATGAGACTCGATATCAAATATAAGAAAAAAAAAAAACTGTAAGAAACACAAACCTATGGAGATTAAACAACAAGTTTCTAAATAACTAACAGTTTACTGAAGAAATCAAAAGGGAAATAAAAAAGAGCCTTAGAAAAAAAATGACAATGAAAACACGACAACTCAAAATCTATGGGATGCAGCCAAACCAGTTCTAAGAGGGAAGTTTATAGCAATACAATCTTACCTCAAGAAACAAGATAAACATCGAACAGACTACCTAACTGCATGCCTAAAGCTACTTAAAAAAGAAGAAAGAACGAAAGAAATCATAAATAGCCTAGCAGAAATAAAAGAAAAAGAAATGAAAGGAGAAGCAGTAGGGAAGATTAATAAAGCGAAAAGCTGGTTCTTTGAGAAGATAAACAAAATTGACAAACACTTAGCCAGACTCCTCAAGGAACAAAGAGAGAAGACTTAAATCAACAAAACTAGAAATGAAAAAGGAGAGGTTACAACAGACAATGCAGAAATACAAAGGATTATAAAAACAACCATATGGCAATACAATAGATAACCTGGACGAAATGGACAGATTTGTAGAAAAGTTGTTTTCCAAGACGGAAACAGAAAGAAATAGGAATTGTGAACAACCCAATTACAAGCACTGAAATTGAAGTAGTGATAAAAAACAACTCCCCCGAAACAAAAGCCCAGCAGGGGATGGCTTCACAGGAGAATTCTATCAAACATTTAGAGAAGAGCTAATGTGTATCCTTCTAAAACTCTTTCCAAAAATTGCAGAGGAAGGAACACTTCCAAACTCATTCTACGAGGCCACCATCACTCTGATATCAAAACCAGACAAAGACAACACACAAAAAAGAAAACTACAGGCCAATATCACTGATGAACATAGATTCAAAAATCCTAAACAAAATTTTAGCAAACAGGATTCAGCTACAGTTCTAAAAGCTCATACACCATGATCAAGTTGGGTTTATTCCAGGGATGCAAGGATTCTACAATATATGAAAATCAATCAGTGTGATACACCATATTAACAAATTGAAAGATAAAAACCACAGGATCATCTCAATAGATGTAGAAAAAGCCTTTGGCAAAATTCAGCACCTATTTATGATTAAAACTCTTCAAAAAATGAGCATAGAAGGAACCTACCTCAGCATAGTAAAGGCCATATGTGATAAGCCTACAACAAACATTACTCTCAGTGGTGAAAAACTGAAAGCAATTCCCCTTAAGATCAGGAACAAGACAAGGGTGTCCACTTTCACCACTATTATTCAGCATAGCTCTGGAAGTCCCAGCTACAACAATCAGAGAGGAAAAAGAAATGAAAGGAATCCAGGTCAGAAAAGAAGAAGTAAAGCTCTCACTGTTTGCAGATGACATGATACTGTGCATAGAAAACCTTAAAGACAGTATCAGCAAATTACTGGTGATGAACAGGCAGGCCTGGCGTGCTGTGATTCATGGAGTCGCAAAGAATTAGACACGACTGAGCGGCTGAACTGAACTGAACTGAACTGAACTGAAGTGAATCAGTGAATTTAGCAAAGTTGCAGGATACAATATCAATACACAGAAGTCACTTGAATTTCTATATAGTAAAAATGAAAAATCAGAAAGAGCAATTAAGGAACCAATCCCATTCACCATTGCAGCAAAAAGAATTAAATATCTAGGAATAAACTTACCTAAGGAGACAAAATAACTGTACACAGAAAATTATAAGGCACTAACGAAGAAAAGCAAAGATGACATAAATGGATGGAGAGATATTCCTTGTCCCTGGGTAGAAAGAAGCGATACTGTGAAAATGACTATACTACCAAATGCAATCTGCGGATTTAATGCAATCCCTATCAAAATACCAATGGCATTTTTCACAGAACTAGAACAAAAAATTTCACGATTCATATGGAAACACAAAATACCTGAAGAGCCAAATCAGTCTTGAGAAGGAAGAATGGAGCTGGAGGAATCAAGCTTCCTGACTTCAGGTTATATTACAAAGCTGCAGCCATCAAGAAAGTATGGTACTGGCACAAAAACAGAAATATAGACTGCTGGAACAAGATAGAGAGCTGAGAAGTAAACCTACGCACCTATGGGTACCTTATTTTTGACAAAGGAGGCAGAATATGCAGTGGGGCAAATACAGCCTCTTGAGTAAATGGTGCTGGGAAAACTGGACAGCTACATGTGAAAGAATGAAATTAGAACACTTCCTAACACCACACACAAAGACAAATTCAAAATGGATTAAAGACCTAAGTGTAAGACCAGAAACTATAAAACTTTTCGAGGAAGATATAGGCAGAACACTCAATGACATAAATCAAAGCAAGATCCTCTTTGACCCACCTCCTAGAGTAACAGAAATAAAAACAAAAGTAAACTAGTAGGATCTGATTGAACTTAAAAGCTTTTGCACAGCAAAGGAAACTATAAGCAAGGTGAAAAGACAACTTCAGAATGGGAGAAAATAATTGCAAATGAAACAACTGACAAAGGATTGATTTCCAAACTATACAAGCAGCTTATACAACTCAATACCAGAAAAACAAACAACCCGATAAAAAAGTGGGGAAAAGACCTAAACAGACATTTCTCCAAAGGAGACATACAGATGGCTAACAAACACATGAGAGATGCTCAACATCGTTCATTATTAGAGAAATGCAAATCAAAACCACAATGAGATAGCACCTCACACCAGTCAGAATGGCCCTCGTCAAAATGTCTACACACAATAAATGCTGGAACGATTGTGGAGAAAATGGAACACTCTTGCACTGTTGGTGGGAATATAAATTGATACAGCCACTATGGAGGATGGTATGGAGATTCCTCGAAAAACTAGGAATAAAACCGCCATGACCCAGCAATCCCATCCTAGGCATATACCCTGAGGAAACCAAAATTGAAAGAGACCCATGTATCCCACTGTTCACTGCAGCACTATTTTCAATAGCTAAAACATGGAAGCAAACTACATGCCCATCAACAGATGAATTGGTAAAGAAGTGTGGTATCTATACACAATGGAATATTCAGTTCAGTTCAGTTCAGTCGCTCAGTCGTGTCCAGCTCATTGTGACCCCATGAATCGCAGCATGCCTGTCCATTACCAACTCCCGGACTTCACTCAGACCCACATCCATCGAGTCAGTGATGCCATCCAGCTATCTCTTCCTCTGTCGTCCCCTTCTCCTCCTGCCCTCAATCCCTCCCAGCATCAGAATCTTTTCCAATGCGTCAACTCTTTGCATGAGGTGGCCAAAGTACTGGAATTTCAGCTTTAGCATCATTCCTTCCAAAGAATTCCCATGGCTGATCTCCTTCAGAATGGACTGGTTGGATCTCCTTTCAGTCCAAGGGACTGTCAAGAGCCTTCTCCATCACCACAGTTCAAAAGCATCAATATTTTGGTGCTCAGCTTTCTTCACAGTCCAATTCTCCCATCCATACATGACCACTGGAAAAACCATAGCCTTGGCTAGACAGAGTGAAGTGAGTCAGAAAAAGATAAATACCATATTCTAATACATATGTACGAAATCTAGAAAAATGTACTGAAGAATTTACTTACAGGGCAACAATGTAGAAACAGACATAGAGAATAGACTTATGGACATGGGGAGAGGGGAGGAGAGAGTGAAATGTATTGAAAGAGTAACGTGGAAACTTACATTACCATATGTAAAATAGGTAACCAACGGAAATTTGCGTTTGGCTCAGGAAACTCAAACAGGGGCTCTCTATCAACCTAAAGGGGTGGTATGGGGAGGTAGATGGGAGTGAGTTCAAAAGGGAGGGGATATATTTATACCTGTGGCTGATTTATGTTGAGGTTTGAGGGAAAACAGCAAAATTTTGTAAAGCAATTATCTTTCGAAAAATTGATTAAAATAATAAAACTGCTAGAAATTAAAAAAAAAAAAAAAGAGGTGTCAAGAATACCCAAAAGAACTATACAAAAATGATCTGCAAGACCCAGGTAAACACAATGATGTGATCACTCACCAAGAGCCAGTCATCCTGGAATGCAAAGTCTAGTGGGTTTTAGGAAGCATCACTACAAACAAAGCTAGTGCAGGTGATGGAATTCCAGTTGAGCTATTTCAAATCCTAAGAGATGATGTTGTGAAAGTGCTGCTCTCAATATGCCAGCAAATTTGGAAAACTCGGCAGTAGCCACAGAACTGGAAAAGGTCAGTTTTCATTCCAGTCCCAAAGAAAGGCACTGACAAAGAATGTTCAAACTACCACAAAATTGCACTCATCTCACACACCAGTAAAGAGATGGTCAAAAATCTCCAAGCCAGGCTTCAACATTACATGAACTATGAACTTCCAGATGTTCAAGCTGGATTTAGAAAAGACAGAGGAACCATAGATCAAATTGCCAGAATCCACTGGACCATTAAAATAACAAGAGAGTTCCAGAAAAACATCTATATCTGCTTTATTGGCTACCCAAAGCCTTTGATTGTGTGGATCACAACAAACCATGGAAAATTCGTAAAGAGATTGAAATACCAGACCATCATACCTGCCTCCTGAGAAATCTGTATGCAGATCAGGAAACAACAGTTAGAACTGGACATGGAAAAACAGACTGGTTCCAAACTGGGATAGGAGTACATCAAAGCTGTGTATTGTCACCCTCTTATTTAACTTATGTGCAGAGTACATCATACGAAATGCCAGGCTGAATGAAAGGACAAGCTGGAATCAAGATTGCCAGGAGAAATACTAATAACCTCAGATAAGCAGGTGACATGACCATTATGGAAGAAAGAGAAGAACTAAAGAGCCTTTTGATGAAAGTGAAAGAGGAGAGTGAAAAAGTTGGCTTAAAACTCAACATTGAGAAAGCTAACATCATGGCATCCAGTCCTATCACTTCATGGTAAATAGATTGGGAAACAATGATGACAGAGAGACTTTATTTTTTGCGTTCAAAATCACTGCAGATGTTGACTGCAGCCATGAAATTAAAAGACTCTTGTTCCTTGGAAGAAAAGCTGACAATCCTTGACAGTACATTAAAAAGTAGACATTACTTTGCCAATATGGTCCCTCTGGTGAAAGCTATGTTTTTTCTAGTAGTCATGCATGGATGTGAGAGTTGGACCACAAAGAAAGCTGAGCACTGAAGTACTGATGCTTTTTAACTGTGGCATTGGAGAAAACTCTGTAGAGTCCCTTGGACTGCAAGGAGATTCAACTAGTCCATCCTAAAATAGATCAGTCCTGAATATTCATGGAAGGACTGATGCTGAAGCTGAAAGTCCAATACTCTGGCCATTTAATGCCAACAACTGACTCATTGGCAAAGACCCTGATGCTGGGAAAGATTGAACGCAGGAGGAGAAAGGGACGACATTGAATGAGATAGTCGGATGGCATCACTGGCTCTATGGCTATGAGTTTGAGTAAGCTCTGGGAGTTTGTGATGGACAAGGAAGACTTGCATGCTGCAGTCCATGGGGTCGCAAAGAGTTGGACACAACTGAGCAACTGAACTGAACTTAAAAGGGTAGATTGAAATCTGTCCAAGTTTAATTTACAAAAATTAAAAATATGACTCTCCACAGTGAGCTGTCACTTCACATCTTGCAGAATAGCTGTCATTAAAAAGGACAAAAATTACATATATTGGTAAAGATGTGGAGAAATGGGAACCCTTCAATAGTATTGATGGAAATGAAAATTAATATGGCTGTGATGGAAAACATTATGATGGCTTCAAATTTTTTTTTTTAAAAAGAACTACCACATTATCCAGCAATTCAACTCTTGGATATACATCTGAAAAAATAAAAATACTAATTTTAAAGTATTGTCCCATTGTCCATAACACTATTGCTTACCATTGCCACGATATGGAAGCAACCTGGGTGTCCATCAACTGATGAATGTATAAAGAAGTGGGGTATATATATTTATATAATGGAATATCACTCAGCTATAAGAAAGAATGAAATTTTGCCACTTGCAGAAACATATATGGACTTGGAAAGCATTATACTAAGTGAAATAAACCAAACAGAGAAAGACAAGTACTGATGATATCACTTAAATGTGGAACTTAAAAAATACAACAAATTTGCAGATATAACGAAAAGAAGCAGGATCACAGATACAGAGAACAAACATGGTTACTGTGATGGGGACAGACATGTAATATAGGGGTGAGGAAGGAGACTCAAACTATTGAGTGTAAGATAGTCTCAAAAATATGTTATACAACATGGGGAATATAGGCAATATTTAATAATAACTGTAAATGGAAAGTGACCTTTAAATTTTATAAAATCCTTAAATTAAAACAAACAAACAAACTAAAAATTCCCATGCCTCTTACAAATATAAAGTGAGCATGTTTCAAAGATTTATATAACTCATTAATGAGGAAACCAGAAGGATGGCAAAGCAGGTTCAAATGGTTATAGGGGGAAAAGAGAGTTCATAGTTTCTGAAGGAAAGTATGATGAAATAAGATTGTTACATTAATTATACAACTGGCTAAGGTCCTACAGGGCAATACAAATGTAACCTTTGACTTATCTTTTTAATAGAAAGTTTTCATGTCTCTACTGGACAAAGTTCATCTGCAATGCTCTTGGACAAGAGTCTTTGCATTGTTATCAGTTTTCTACAATGTAGCATATATCCCTAAAGAATAATAAAATAGTGTGATCAACAGTAAATAGTAAAGCAAAAAAAAATACACAGATTTAGAAGATTTGGTGATTCATGTGTGATCCTGTTAGATAATGCTTCAATATGACTTTGAAAAGTCATGTGATCATCCTTTAGCCTGAAGGCTTTGGATATTTATTTCTTAAATCAAAATAGCATAAAAATCTGATCCAGAATTACCTATTTAAAAAATATTATAAGGTTTTTTTTTTAATTGAAGTATAGTTTATCTACAATGTTGTATTAGTTTCTGGTGTACAGATGTGTTCCATTAGAGGCTATTACAAAATATTGAATATAGTTCCCTGAACTTCACAGTGGGATACACATATACAGTAGTGTGTATCTGTTAATCCCAAACTTCCAATTTACCCCCCTCCTCCTCTGCTCTTTGGTAAGCATAAGCTTGTTTTCTGTGTCCATGAATATATTACAAGACTCCTCTTGAACATAATAATTTACATTATTATTTTCCTCCTTGAAATAATATTTCTAGTTGCCTTGCTCATATAGAAGTTATTCTAATTTAATATATATTTTTGACTCATTAATCACTATTATTTTCTGCAACAACTAATATTTAAAATGCTTTCTTGTCATAAGGCTCATAAATGTCTAAAAAATATTATTCTGCATTGAGTTTGTTAATCAGTATTAATAATACACAAGTGATAAAACCAACTGAGAATTTTTATCAACAGTTACATGTGAAGGAGTTCCCCCCCCACCCCCCCACCCATCAAGCAATTCTTGGATGTCCTCTACCCAGAGAGAGCATCAGATTACACAGGTTAAGGGTTCAGTCCTAAAGCCTGGCATGTCCCCCATCCTCCATACTCTTTAGACTCAGAACAAGTCCAGTTTGTCACCTGTGCTTCTGACTGAAAAGGTATAAATTACAGTTTTCAGGGACCCCATTCTTCAGGTTTGATTATTTTGCTGGAGTAGCTCATAGAACTCAGTGAAACATTTATTTACTAGATCATCATTTTTTTAAATTCATTTTTATTTATTTATTTGCCTCACTAGGTCTTAGCTGCAACACAAGGGTTCTTTATTTGCAGCTTGTCGGAATCTGGGCACCCAGAGACCATGGACACTCAGTGTCCTTTCCTCATATCTTGCTCTTCGCATCTCTTCTATATGGCTATTCTTTTTTTTTTCTTTTTTTTAATTTTAAAATCTTTAATTCTTACGTGTGTTCCCAAACATGAACCCCCCTCCCACCTCCCTCCCCATAACATCTCTGTGGGTCATCCCCATGCACCAGCCCCAAGCATGCTGTATCCTGCGTCAGACATAGACTGGTGATTCAATTCTTACATGATAGTATACATGATAGAATGCCATTCTCCCAAATCATCCCACCCTCTCCCTCTCCCTCTGAGTCCAAAAGTCCGTTATACACCGCTGTGTCTTTTTTCCTGTCTTGCATACAGGGTCGTCATTGCCTTCTTTCTAAATTCCATATATATGTGTTAGTATACTGTATTGGTGTTTTTCTTTCTGGCTTAGTTCACTCTGTATAATCGGCTCCAGTTTCATCCGTCTCATCAGAACTGATTCAAATGAATTCTTTTAAAGGGCTGAGTAATACTCCATTGTGTATATGTACCACAGCTTTCTTATCCATTCATCTGCTGATGGACATCTATTCTTAAGTTATACACTTCCAGTTAAAAAAAAAACAAAAAAACAGTGGTATAGGGACTTCCCTGGTGGTCCAGTGACTAAGACTGTGTTCCCTGCAGGGGTCCAAGGTTTGATCCCTGGTCAGGGAACCAGATTCCCACATGCTGAAAAAAAAAAAAAAAAAAAAAAAACCGCACAAAAACCTGTGTGTTGCAGCTAAGACCCAGTGCAGCCAAATAAATAAATAAATAAATAATGAGTTTAAAAAAAAACTCACACAAAAAAATGATGATCTAGTAAATAAATGTTTCTCTGAATTCTATGAGCTATTCCAGCAAAATAATCAAACCCTGAAAAATTAAATTATTGACCATAGGTAACTGATTCAACTTCCAGTGGCTCTCCCCTCCTACTAAGTCAGAGGGTGGGACAGAAAGGTTCCAACCTTCTATTCTTGGTTGGCTTCTCTGGCAACCAGTGACCATATTCAGGTGTTTTCTCAAAGTCACCTCATTAACATAAATCCAGTAGTAATGGAAAGGGACTTGTTATAAATAACAAGATGCCCATTTCATCTTATAACTTTCAAGTGATGCTGGGAGCTGAGGACAAGAGACCAAATATTAAATTTTTGTTATTCTTATAGCTCAGGAAGCGCCAAGGATTTTGGAAGCTGTGAGACAAGAACAGTAGACAAAGGCTGAATATGTGCATGAGAAATATATTTTGGTCATCTGAATAATCAAATATGTATTTCTTATAGATCACAATATCACACAAAATGTATAATAGTTTTAATTAAAATTATTAAAAGTAAAATAAAATATTTATTGGAAATGCATCTCTTAATGCATTAAAATTGACAAGACAATTCTTATTGTCCTTTTAGTGGTAATACATTAAAGTAAGATCCTGAAAAGGAAAGAGAGATGCCTTTCCTTTGAAAATAGAAGAAAGATAATTTTGAAAAAGGAAAACAGGAAGGAAATTCTCTTTCCTCTTGCATGGGAACATTTTGTACAGATGAATTTTAGGAAACATATATATATGTAAATATTATATTCATAATTTGTGGTCATGCTCAGTCATGACTGATTTTTGCATCCCCAAGGACTGTAGCCCACTGGGTTCCTCTGTATATGGGATTTTCCATGCAAGAATATTAAAGTGGGTTGTCATTTTATCCTCCAGGGGATCTTCCCAACCCAACCCAAAGATCGAACTAGTGTTTCTATTGGAAGGCAAATTCTTTACCAATAGTGCCACCTGGGAAGCCCAACAAGATTAAGCCAGTCTTGGTTTAATTAAACCAATCCTCTGGTTTGTGTGTGTTATGTAGACTTTTTGTGACCCTTTAGAGTGTAGCTTGCCAGGCTCCTCTGCTCATGGAATTTTTAGTCAAAAACACTGAAGTTGGTTGCATTTCCTCCTCTAGAGAATCTTTCTGACTCAGGGATCAAACCTGTGTCTCCTGTGTCTTCTGCATTACAGGCAAATTCTTTGCCTGCTGAGCTATCAGGGAAGCCCCATTGATTTATAAGTGATTTATATTTTAAAGATAATAATCCTATAAATGACATACATTTAGCAAATATTTCTTATTTGTCGATTGTCTTAACTTAGCATTATATAGTGTTAGTCACTCAATTGTGTCCATCTCTTTGTGACCCCATGGACTGTAGCCTCACCAGGCTCCTCTGTCCATGGAATTCTCTAGGCAAGAATACTGGAGTAGGTTGCTGTTTCATAAAAGGGTTTTTTTTTTTTTTTTTCAATATTTTGTTATGAAAATTTACAAACACAGAAACATTATAAGAACAATATATAAAACATATTTACCAAACAATTATGTTCAACAATATCTTAATAATTTGCCACCTTTCCTTTATTACATCACTGTATTTTTGTTAAAACATTTCAAAATAGGCCGTGAACAGCATTCCACTTCACATCTTCATGATTTAGCAGAGATTTCCTAAGAACTGAGACATTTTCATCTATCTAACATCAGCATCATCATCACTTCAAATATGTACACCTAGTATAGAGAAGTTTATAGTTGTGTCACTAAAATTCTAAAAATAAGTAAATAAATAAGCCTGCTAGCCTTCAAACTCAAAGAAGATCTTTCAGTGACTAAGTTCTTCATTCTCATAAAATTTCTAGCAAGCCTAGAAGAAATTATGGACATCACAAGTTAAAAAATCATAAGATTATTTGCTTCTTTTTTTCACCACAGCTGCAGGGAAGAACAGGGCAACAGAAAATTCCCCCCAGATTGTGAGAAGCCCAAGCCACCCTTGATCATCCCACTCTCTCTCTTTTTTCTAAATATTCCTCATAAAGTAATTCAAATGGGCCCAACAGTTCAACAAAAGACACCTGGGAATGAGGGCCTGAAAGGCAGCTATGGGAGTTGTTAACCTCATATAAACATGAGTAAACAGACCAAATAACAGCTTGAAACATTTAGTTTTACCCTCCTTGAATCATCTGGAAGTGCAAGTCACTTGTCTTCCAGTTACCTGACATCTCCCAGGCACAAAGGTATCTGTGTCAAACATTCCCCAGCAGAGCAGTCCTCCTTTCAACATATCCTGGTTTAGTAAAAAAAAAGAAAAAGAAAAAGCTTGTGTTCCCAGTTTTTTGTTTTTTGTTTTTTTTGCAACCACATATGTAATGAAGACAAATTTGGGTTCTTTTCCAGTCTTTTATGTCTGCTCAAGTGAAGAGGAACTAAAAAGGCTCTTGGTGAAGGTGAAAGAGGAGAGAAAAAGTTGGTTTAAAGCTCAACATTCAGAAAACAAAGATCATGGCAACTAGTCCCATCACTTCATGGGAAATAGATGGGGAAACAGTGGAAACAGTGTCAGACTTTATTTTTTGGACTCCAAAATCACTGCAGATGGTGATTGCAGTCATGAAATTAAAAGATGCTTACTCCTTGGAAGGAAAGTTATGACCAACCTAGATGGTGTAGTCAAAAGCAGAGACATTGCCAACAAAGGTCTGTCTAGCCAAGGCTATGGTTTTTCCTGTGGTCATGTATGGATGTTGAGAGTTGGACTGTGAAGAAAGCTGAGCACTGAAGAATCGATGCTTTTGGACTGTGGTGCTGGAGAAGACTCTTGAGAGTCCCTTGGACTGCAAGGAAATCCAGCCAGTCCATTCTAAAGGAGATCAGTCCTGGGTGTTCACTGGAAGGACTAATGCTAAAGCTGAAACTCCAGTACTTTGGCCACCTCATGTGAAGAGTTGACTCATTGGAAAAGACTCTGATGCTGGGAGGGATTGGGGGCAGGAGGGGAAGGGACGACAGAGGATGAGATGGCTGGATGTCATCACTGGCTCGATGGACATGAGTTTGAGTGAACTCCAGGAGTTGGTGATGGACAGGGAGGCCTGGCATGCTGCGATTCATGGGATCTCAAAGAGTCAGACACCACTGAGCGACTGAACTGAAAACTGAATATTCCACCAGAAGGGGAAAATTTTATCACTGAAATCTAAATTAAATGATGCAAGATAGAGATTATAAAATGTGTGCTCATTTTAACCTTCTAATTAATGTGACTATTAAAGTTTGGGAGGAATTCAAGCATTTTATTTTTAACTATGACTTAGAGGCTGGCAGTCATTAAAGACTCAGCACCTGCTCAGTGAAACTTAATGAAAAACAGAAACAACTCCCTTTTGCCATGAATTCAAACAATTTAAAAATACTTCCAGTAATAGGCCTGAAACCCATTATGAAAACTGTGGGGTTTTTGTGCCCTGGAATTTACAACATTAGAAATTCCTTGGAACCAAGAACTGGCTGTATCAGCAGAGAGGGAAGCAGGTGTCCACAATTATGTGGCATCCAATAAGGCATCCATGTGGGCCTGATCCAGCCAGCCCAACTCACTGACTACACTGGTAGGTGTGGATGAATTTTCTTCTGTACTTGGCCATATGTCTTCCTGGCATTTAAGTTCAAATTCTATTTCAACATACAGATGCTACTTTTTCACATCCTACTGACTCATAAAAAAAGCATGAATGATAAAAGTACTAGCTAATATTTATGTGTGTGTTTTTTTTTTTTTTTCCAATTTATGGGCTCCCTTTGTGTAAACTGTCTTACTGCATGACATGTAAAAGACATTCAATCAAGTTCTGTGAATCTATTATATGTTCTCATTTTTCAATATTTCACAGTAATCTTTCAAAAGACCATGAATAAGTAATAAAGCTATTTGACATGTAATGAAAGTGGGGCTTAAAGCAATTTCATTACTTTCTGAAGGTCATACAGGAACATGATACTAGGCCTTATTACTCATGTGAGAGAATTGAGACTATTACTGAAATTCTCTGTTAATTTCATGTTTGTACTGCTGAGTTCTTTAGGTTTTGTTCACGTCAGTTCTTTCTCTGCTTAAGTAGCAAGGCTCTGGGTGTTTCTACCCTTGGTAACTTCCATACCCTGGGAAAACAATCTGGAAGAGGAGGGCTGGAGGAAATGTAAGAACTGTCATGCTATTTGCTGTGATGGAGTCCAGTCAAATCTCCGCCCAATAGAAAGGGCAGACATCAACATCCATCACCATGGGAAGGAGAAAGAGAACCGAGGTGACTCAGGGAGTAGAAGGCTGAGGAATGGAAGTCACACTGCTGAGTTTCAAGGATATCACAATATTTCTGATGGAGGACTGAGGCCAAACTCTGGAAAGATGATCATTAGATAGCTGTAGTCAAAGTAATGAGATTGGTAAGGACCCCTGGAATCATGAAAAGCTTGCCACCCAGTTCAGTGTATAATACCAGGCCCCCCTAGGTCTTCTCACCAGATAAGAATGCCTCTGTCTTACTGCTTCCTCTGACTGCCAAATCTTCTGTTCCTCCTCACACACTGCACACCAGGACAGGGGACACAGGGAGCAGCAATGGGGTTAATGTGTTGTGTCATCAGGAATAAAGGGAGAGTATGTCCTACAGGTTTCGCTCATACTGACTATGCCATTCATCAGCCCTTGTTAACTCAACTTGAATGCAATTTAAAATATAATTAATAGTAAAGGTAACATTTTTCTTACCAGGTTCTACACGGAGCACTTGCTCTGAATTCTCATTTATGCCTCACTCTTTTCCTATTAGACTTGATCCCTTCTTTTAAACTTAAGAGCACAGTAAACATGGGGTGGAGCTAACTTTTGCACCAATCTTTCTGATGCCAGATTATATAATTCTTTACTATATTATACTGTCTTTATTGAAATAAACTGGCATATCTAAAAATTAAAATAAATGAGAATATAATAGAAAAGAAAGAAATGAGTGAGGATATGTTATCCACATTCCTTTGTAAAGACAAATTCCATTCCCATGTGAAATATGCAGATTATGTTCCTGGCACTCGCACAAAATGTCACGTAAATGACATTAATAAAACATTTTCTGCACTACATACATGTACAGTCTAGCCATTGGTGAATGTGGCATCTAGCTGGTTCCACTGCTCCAGATGATCTGTAGGAGGTGAAGAGTCTTTAGAACTTTCCCATGACTTGATCTCCCCTGGGAAATGACTATTTGCCTTCCCATTGCAAATTACAATCTTCTAATGCTGTTTGATTAGTACGAAGAATCAAAATCAGTAACACATAAAGAAAGAATGAAAGGTACAGATAGCAGTCTCTTGGTGGAAATCATAATATATATTACTATCCACATTCCAAAGCTAGGAAGTGATGTTTTTTCAAAGAATATTTATGGGTAAGTCATCCTTGATGAGGATGACTTGAAGTCAGAGAGCATCAAAAGGACTTGTTGCCTGAAAAGCAAAGGCAATTTGTTGAATTCCATGGACACTAAAATATATGGGGTCGCAAAGAGTAGGACACAACTGAGGAACTTTCATTTTTACTTTCTCTAATTTGACCACTGCCATTGGGTAGCTAGGGCTTTTAGACTGACAATTATACCCATTTAATCAAATGGAAATTTTGGGAAAAACAAACAAACAAACAAACAAACAAAAGCATAGACAAATGACTAAACTTGTTTGGATTCTTCTATTATAAATCATGAAATGCTAAAGTCTTTAAAACCTTAACTTCAAAGCACCTGATGCCGAAATATTGCAGGCAGCCTTCATAAGAGAGCTATAAAGTTACTAGAAGAAAGTGAAGAGGAACTAAAAAGCCTCTTGATGAAAGTGAAAGAGGAGAATGAAAAAGTTGGCTTAAAGCTCAACATTCAGAAAACTAAGATCATGGCATCTGGTCCCCATCACTACATGGCAAATAGATGGGGAAACAGTGGAAACAGTGTCAGACTTTATTTTTTTGGGCCCCAAAATCACTGTAGATGGTGACTGCAGCCATGAATTTCAAAGACACTTACTCCTTGGAAGGAAAGTTATGACCATTCTAGGTAACATATTAAAAAGCAGAGACATCACTTTGCCAACAAAGGTCCATCTAGCCAAGGCTACGGTTTTTCCTGTGGTCATGTATGGATGTGAAAGTTGGACTGTGAAGAAAGCTGAGCACCGAAGAATTGATGCTTTTGAACTGTGGTGCTGGAGAAGACTCTTGAGAGTCCCTTGGACTGCAAGGAGATCCAACCAGTCCATCCTAAAGGAGACAAGTGCTGGGTGTTCATTGGAAGGACTGATGCTGAAGCTGAAACTCCAGTACTTTGGCCACCTCATGTGAAGAGTTGACTAATTGGAAAAGACCCTGATGCTGAGAGGGACTGGGTGCAGGAGGAGAAGGGGACAACAGAGGATGAGATGGCTGGATGGCATCACAGACTCAATGGACATATGTTTGGGTAAACTCTGGGAATTGGTGATGAACGGGGAGGCCTGGCGTGATGCAATTCGCGGGGTCGAAAGGAGTCAGACATGGCTAAGTGACTGAACTGAGCTGAACTGAAAGTTACTAGTTGTTTTTTAGAGTTAATGTTTGCTGACTATTTTGTGACAGTTATAATGTCTATTTCAAAATACTTTACTCAATACACTTACTGGAAGACAGTTTAAAAACTGTAGATCTATATCCTGGAGGAGGGCATGGCAACCCTCTCCAGTATTCTTGCCTGGAAAACCCCCTGGACAGAGGAGTCTGGCAGGCTATATAGTCAACAGGGATGCAAAGAGTCAGACAGGACTGAAGTGACTTAGCATGCAGATATGCACATAGATCTGCATGTTTAAGAACAACTGATGAAAACACTGAAAAAGTATTAAGGGTCTTAATAGGAAAACACTTTGAAACATAGACCTTTATCTAATGCTCCAGAATGAGGAGTACCTGGAGAGATTTTAAAAACAAAACAAAATTTCCCTTCTACATGAAAGTCTTGACTATAACTTTTCCCCTTCCCTTAAAAATAATAGAAAAAAATATTGGTTCTTTTTCTTCTTGTATCTCTAAAGATCCATATTAGCCCCTCCCCCCACCATGATTAGCACTCTATACTTTAAAATTTGTCTAGTTCAGTTCAGTTCAGTCGCTCAGTCATGTCCGACTCTTTGCGACCCCATGAATCGCAGCATGCCAGGCCTCCATATCAATCACCATCTCCCGGAGTTCACTCAGACTCACGTCCATCGAGTCCATGATGCCATCCAGCCATCTCATCCTCCATCTTCCCCTTCTCCTCCTGCCCCCAATCCCTCCCAGCGTCAGAGTCTTTTCCAATGAGTCAACTCTTTGCATGAGATGGCCAAAGAACTAGACCTTCAGCTTTAGCATCATTCTTTCCAAGGAAATCCCAGGGTTGACCTCCTTCAGAATGGACTGGTTGGATCTCCTTGCAGTCCAAGGGACTCTCAAGAGTCTTCTCCAACACCACAGTTCAAAAACATCAATTATTCGGCGCTCAGCCTTCTTCAACAGTCCAATTTTCACATCCATACATGACCACAGGAAAAACCATAGACTTGACTAGACGGACCTTAGTTCACAAAGTAATGTCTCTGCTTTTGAGTATACTATCTAGGTTGGTCATAAGTTTTCTTCCAAGGAGTAAGCGTCTTTTAATTTTATGGCTACAGTCACCATCCTCAGTGATTTTGGAGCCCCCCCAAAATAAAATCTGACACTGTTTCCACTGTTTCCCCAACTATTTCGCATGAAGAGATGGGACCAGATACCATGATCTGCGTTTTCTGAATGTTGAGCTTTAGGCCAACTTTTTTGCTCTTCTCTTTCACTTTCATCAAGAGGCTTTTTAGCTCCTCTTCACTTTCTGCCATAAGGGTGGTGTCATCTGCATATCTGAGCTTATTGATATTTCTACTGGCAATCTTGATTCCAGCTTGTGTTTCTTCCAGTCCAGCATTTCTCATGATGTACTCTGCATATAAGTTAAATAAGCAGGGTGACAATATACAGCTTTGATGTACTCCTTTTCCTATTTGGAACCGGTCTGTTGTTCCATGTGCAGTTCTAACTGTTGCTTCCTGACCTGCATACAGATTTCTCAAGAGGCAGGTTAGGTGGTCTGGTATTCCCATCTCTTTCAGAGTTTTCCACAGCTTATTATGATCCACACAATCAAAGGCTTTGGCATAGTCAATGAAGCAGAAATAGATGTTTTTCTGGAGATCTCTTGCTTTTTCCATGATCCATCAGATGTTGGCAATTTGATCTCTAGTTCCTCTGCCTTTTCTAAAACCAGCTTGAACATCAGGGAGTTCAAGGTTCATGTATTGCTGAATCCTGGCTTGGAAAATTTTGAGCATTACTTTACTAGCTTGTGAGATGAGTGCAATTGTGCGGTAGTTTGAGCATTCTTTGGCATTGCCTTTCTTTGGAATTGGAATGAAAACTGACCGTTTCCAGTCCTGTGGCCACTGCTGAGTTTTCCAAATTTGCTGGCATATTGAGTGAAGCACTTTCACAGCATCATCTTTCAGGATTTGAAACAGCTCAACTGGAATTCCATCATCTCCACTAGGTTTGTATGTAGTGATGCTTTCTAAGGCCCACTTGACTTCATATTCCAAGATGTCTGGCTCTAGAGGAGTGATCATACCATCATGATTATCTGGGTCATGAAGATCCCATTTATACAGTTCTTCCGTGTATTTTTGCCACCTCTTTTTAATATCTTCTGCTTCTGTTATGTCCATATCATTTCTGTCCTTTATGCAGCCCATCTTTGCATGATATATTCCGTTGGTACCTCTAATTTTCTTAAAGAGATCTGTCGTCTTTCCCATTCTGTTGTTTTCCTCTATTTCTTTGCATTGATCACTGAAGAAGGCTTTCCTATCTCTTCTTGCTATTCTTTGGAACTCTGTATTCAGTTGCTTCTATCTTTCCTTTTCTACTTTGCTTTTTGCCTCTCTTCTTTTCACAGCTATTTGTAAGGCCTCGCCAGACAGCCATTTTGCTTTTTTGCATTCCTTTTCCATGGGGATGGTCTTCATCCCTGTCTCCTATACAATGTCACGAGCCTCATTCCATAGTTCATCAGGCAATCTATCGATCAGATCTAGACCCTTAAATCTATTTCTCACTTCCACTGTATAATCATAAGGAATTTTATTTAGGTCATACCTGAATGGTCTAGTGGTTTTCCCCACTTTCTTCAATTATAGTCTGAATTTGGCAATAAGGAGTTCATGATCTGAGCCACAGTCAGCTCCTGGTCTTTTTTTTGTTGACTGTGTAGAGCTTCTCCATCTTTGGCTGCAAATAATGTAATCAATCTGATTTTGGTGTTGACCGTCTAGTGATGTCCATGTGTAGCGTCTTCTCTTGTGTTATTGGAAGAGGATGTTTGCTATGACCAGTACATTTTCTTGGCAAAATTCTATTAGCCTTTGCCATGCTTCATTCTGTACTCCAAGGTCAAATTTTCCTGTTACTCCAGGTGTTTCTTTACTTCCTTCTTTTGCATTCCAGTCCCCTATAATGAAAACGGCATCTTTTTTGGGTGTTAGTTCTAAAAGATCTTGTAGGTCTTCATAAAACCATTCAACTTCAGTTTCTTATTGGTGGGGACATAGACTTAGATTACCATGATATTGAATGGTTTGCCTTGGAAATGAACAGAGATCATTCTGTCGTTTTTGAGATTGCATCCAAATACTGCATTTCGGACTCTTTTGTTGACCATGATGGCTACTCCATTTCTTCTGAGGGATTCCTGCCCTCAGTAGCAGATATAATGGTCATCCAAGTTAAATTCACCCATTCCACTCCATTTTAGTTTGCTGATTCCTAGAATGTCAATGTTCAACGTTGCCATCTCTTGTTTGACCACTTCCAATTTGCCTTGATTCATGGACCTGACATTCCAGGTTCCTATGCAATATTGTTCTTTATAACATTGGATCTTGCTTCTATCACCAGTCTAAGTTTGTCTGTTACAAATTAAATTTTCATATGTAAATTCCACAGAAGGAAATGGCTGAGAAGACTGATCGTCAAGAAAGAGGCAGGTGATTCAGTTAACACACATATACACACACATCCAAACACATATACACATTCTAGTACACTGTCTAAGCACTCCTGACTTGACCATCGCACTATACAATTGACATGTTTTGATGGGATCAAGATAAAAGTTTTCTCTTTTAGAAGAGATGAAACTAATACCAACTACACTAAAAGGTATACTTAGAATATGCTAGGACAGAGAAAATTAGGGACAGTTTTCCAATTGAGCCATGTATGTGAAGTTGAGCTATTCTGGTAGATTCTTGTTCAATGATTTAATGTTTTATTCACAACTTTATGTTTTATGCATGAATGATATCAGTGAGTAGGCCAAGCACCAATTTTAATTAGATGGAACCCATTAACTGTCCTTTCCTAATTCTTTTACTGTATAGTCTACTCAAAATCTGGATTATTTCCCAAAGGAACTCCATTAAGTAGGGGAAAGCTTTCTTAAGTTTGTTCCTTTCCATTCCTAAGTTTCTGTTTCTTTTTCTAAAAATGAAGAGCTGCTGCTGCTGCTGCTGCTGCTGCTGCTGCTGCTAGGTCGCTTCAGTTGTGTCCGACTCTGTGCGACCCCATAGATGGCAGCCCACCAGGCTTCCCTGTCCCTTGGATTCTCCAGGCAAGAACACTGGAGTGGGTTGCCATTTCCTTCTCTAATGCATGAAAGTGAATAGTGAAAGTGAAGTCGCTCAGTAGTGTCTGACTCTTCGCAACCCCATGGACTGCAGCCTACCAGGCTCCTCCATCCATGGAATTCTCCAGGTAAGAGTACTGGAGTGGGTTGCCATTGCCTTCTCTGAATCCAGCTTGATAGCAGAATATTATTTTTATATATTATTCAGAGCTATCATTTTAAAAAATTCCAAAAATCCCCCCAAAGAAATCCCCCCAAAATCCAGATCTTAAATATCTTTTAAGTCTGTCCATTATAGGGCAAAATTTAGTGAGACCAGTTCTCTTATGTCTGATGTGGTCTAAGTACAAAAGGATAGAGCAAGCCCGTCATCAAATGTGTAGAATGACATATTCATTAGAATATGGGGCAACATGAGAATGAGAATAGAGGAAAATATTTTTTAAAGAAAGCAAGAAAAACTCCAAACATGTAATAGCAACTGCCTCTAAATGTAGGATTATGAGTTATATTTTCTTCTTTCTCATAATTTTCTACACCCACTAAACTTTATTATATTTAGGGTGAGTGCAGAAAGAGCTATGATTCGAACTTCCAAAGTCAAAAAGGAAGAGACTCAGATGTTTTCAGTTGAAAGTCATAGGATAAGTTGCTATCAGATATCCTGTATTCGACATTGTTGTTGGTGTAGGCAGCTTCCATGGAGAATGACAGGCAGATTTGCCAACATCCGTAACATAATAATTGAATTAAAATACTTGCTAGTGTTTAAGCCCTAAAATTTCAGAGAAAGTAAAAAATAAAATGTAAAGGCCTTTCCAATATCCCTCCTGTAGTTCATTGTCTGAAAACCTGGAAACAGTTTTTAAACTAATTGATTCCATCCGACCAAAGTGTTTCAGTTTCTCAGAGTTTACAAAAATCGCTAAAATAAGTACTATTAATCTAGTTTGTAAAGCACATGGACTGAAGTTTTACACATTTGCATAAATTAAACCTACCATCATTGATCCAGGGGTGACCTTTGTCACTTAGCAGTTATTTTCTGATTCTCTGAACACAAAGGGAGGAGGCAGTGTATTTGAATGGCTCCTTGTGTCTGACATTTTGTGATCCACAGGACAGGTCTTCAGGGCACAATGAGTCAGCCCTGGGCTGTATCCTCTGTTTTATGCAGACGGTGACAGAGTACTCTTGTGGGATTTCACCCTTAATTTTGTCTGCAGGTTGTGTAAATTAGGTGCTTTCATGAAGTAAGAAAAATAATTTCCCGACTACATTACAACACAAACATTTCCCCCTGAACCTAAAGTAGTTGAATCACAAAAATGGTTTGTAGCCTGGTTGGTCAGAATACAAAAACATACACAAGAAAGATGAAATTTATTCTGGAAAATATAATTTCCTAATCTGGAAAAGCCCTCAGAAATGTTAAATTATTATGATATGTTGTAGAAAAGTTAAATTATATTGTGCTTTTTTTTTTCCTTTTTTTTTCTTTTTGCCTTATGATTATTAAAAATAAATTGGTTCCTTTAAAAACTTTTGAAGATTTTGTTACTTAGAGTTAGGCTTTTGGAACTTACAAAGGTTAGTGTATATGAACACAGGTGAAGGTATTATCATGAAATATTACAGTAAAGTTGAGGAGTTTCCTGCAGTAACAACAAAGTCTTTAAATTCTTCTTCTCCACACCCATGATGCACCCTGGTATTCTTGTGGAGAATCTTGGGTTTTCACATCTGATTGAAACAGTAAATACAGAGTGCAGATGCAGATCTCAGACAGAAACTCTTTGCAATTATTCAGTTATTCATCAAGTATTTATGGAGTGACGACCATGTATCATGCACTGCCCCAGGGTCTGTGAATCAAAAGATACAAGATCCTCACTTTCACAAAGTTTATTTTCTACAGGCAAGAGACCCACTAAACAAATATATATTTAAAACACTGAAGGTTACATTGGATGTTCCAAAGATAAGAAAACAGGCATTATAAGAGAGTAAAACTAGAGGGAGCAGCCAAGATCAAGAGGAAAAGCAATGTAGGGAGGAAATCTCCACTTTCTTAGGGTCCCTAGCTGGATCTGCAACTTAAACTGACAGAGTCTCAGGAGAAAAGTATTCACATTTATTTTATATGACATAGGAGACTGCTGAAGGAAATAGAGACCTGAAGAAACAGACTTGAGTATTTCATGCTAAGTTTGATGAGCAGCAGGCACCACTGGAAAAATACAATAGGTTTGAGAGTGATGCTGAAAGCTCTGTTTCTCTGTACCCAAGTGACAAATCAAATCTCAGAGATAGAGTTTTGAGTTAAGTAGTAAAGGATCTCTACTGGTGGCAAAGATGGTAAAGAATCTGCCTGCAATGTGGGAGACCTGGATTCAATCCCTGGGTTGGGAAGATTCCCTGGAGAAGGGAATGGCTCCCCACTCCAGTATTCTTGCCTGAACAATTCCATGAACAGAGGAGCCTGGCAGGCCACAGTCAATGGGGTCGCCAAGAGTTGGACACAACTGAGTAACTTTCACTTTCACTTAGAAAAAGATAGCTTTATTGCTTTGCCAGGCAAAGGAGGACACAGTGGGTTTGTGCCCTCAAAAGCATGTGTCCCCACTTGGAGAAGATAGTGACAAGTTTTATAGTAAAAGAGGGCATGATCAGCTCATGGGCATTCTTCTGATGGGTGAGAGAAGTAGGAGTCAACATCATCAATCTTCAGGTTTAACTGGTCTGGGGTCTACATGCTTGTGGGCCACATACCATAACTTCTCTCACATGGAAGCAGGTATTTAAGTATCTGCAAAATAGCTGAAGATACTATTGTATGTATCCTTTGATGGGGAAAAACAAACTTACCCCAAGTCTGGTCTTGCTCTTTCTTCTTTTCACATATTCTCTCCCATCAAATTAACAGTTGCTTGAACCTGCCCATTGGAAATTGGGGAAGGGTGAATGAAGGCAGTTTCCTATAATCAAAGAAATGGAGGACACAGAAAGTCCTTTTGCTCAGGATCCTCACAGTATTATTATTCCACAGTATTAGTCATGTGTGCTCAGTATAATAAGCTGGGGGGATTGTCAAGGTGTGTTTTTCAGGATTCTTCCTGATGTTTCTTTGTCTTAGGAGATAAACATGTTCCTTTTCTCCAGATACAGGGAAGACACTTCTCAGATGAGAGTTTTATAATCTTTCATGGGAGATGGGAAGAGGAAAATTTGCAGTGAGCTTTTTCTTCTACCATCTTTTCAAATTCTTTCAACTTAAAATAGTCAACATGCCAGGTGCCATATTTTGGGATATTGTGTCCAGAACTCTATCACTAGCCTTGAGAAGATCTGAGGAAGATAATTCCAAGAAGGAGAAACAACAGGTGAAAGGACGCTGTAGCAGGAAAATGTGTGGATTTTATAAGCCATCAAATACAGTAACGAAGAGGAGGAGTAGGAAGTAAGGATGGACCGTGGGACACAGGACATCAAAAGACTTGTTAGATTTTTTTCTGAGAGAAATTTATGCAAATACCTCTCACCATTTATGACATTGCTTTTGAGACTCAAAGTGATCTTTGTTCAAGAGGAGGCTCTTTTTTAAAAAACATATTCTAGGCTATCCCTTTGGCCATTGATAAAAGAGAAATGAGAAATAGGGAAGTCATCCTTACATATATCTGAGTTAACTTGAATTTTATCCTAACAAGAACAGCCTGTTTGTGGCCTATCAAACATACATTGTACTTCTTTAATTATTAGAGAAAAGGGCACATTGACCAGAAGTAAAGAATGTCTATGTTAAAAACAAAGATTAAATATTTCCCTTCCTGGGACATCAGTGCTTAGTTATTCTATCCATGATAAGACTCCCATTCCAGGTT
This sequence comes from Capricornis sumatraensis, assembly GCF_032405125.1. Lineage (NCBI taxonomy): Eukaryota > Metazoa > Chordata > Mammalia > Artiodactyla > Bovidae > Capricornis > Capricornis sumatraensis. Next base: position 3,010,595 of record NC_091075.1, on the reverse strand, counting down.
TCAAGGTCATCCTGACCCTGTGTTTGTGCTGATACAGCTTTTTTTGAAAACTTGAAGGCTATCTTTCAGGCTATAGTCCACAGTTTGGCTCAGAAAAAAAAAAAAAAAAAACCTGTTTCCTTTTCCTATTATACATTTTAAAAATTGATTTATTATTTACTGAAGGATAATTGCTTTACATAATTATTTTGCTGTATTCTGTCAAACCTCAACATGAATCAGCCATAGGTATACATATATCCCCTACCTTTTGATCTTCACCCTATCTCCCTCCCCATCACACTCCTCTAGGTTGATACAGAGTTCCTGTTTGAGTTTTCTGAGCCATAAAGCAAATTCCATTTGGCTATTTATTTTACATATGGCAATGCAAATTTCCACGTTACTCTTTCAATACATCTCACCCTCTCCTCCCCTCTCCCCATTCCATAAGGCATTATCTATGTCTGTTTCTCCACTATTGCCCTATAAGTAAATTCTTCAGTACCATTTTTCTAGATTTGGTACGTATGTGTTAGAATACGGTATTTATCATTCTCTTTCTGACTCACTTTACTCTGTATAATAACAACTGACTCAGATGCATTCCTTTTTATGGGTGAGTAATAGTCCATTGTGTATAAATACCACACTTCTTTACCAATTCATCTGTTGATGGGCATGTAGTTTGCTTCCATGTTTTAGCTATTGAAAATAGTGCTGCAGTGAACAGTGGGATACATGGGTCTCTTTCAATTTTGGTTTCCTCAGGGTATATGCCTAGGATGGGATTGCTGGGTCATGGCAGTTTTATTCCTAGTTTTTCGAGGAATCTCCATACCATCCTCCATAGTGGCTGTATCAATTTATATTCCCACCAACAGTGCAAGAGTGTTCCATTTTCTCCACAATCGTTCCAGCATTTATTGTGTGTAGACATTTTGACGAGGGCCATTCTGACTGGTATGAGGTGCTATCTCATTGTGGTTTTGATTTGCATTTCTTTAATAATGAACGATGTTGAGCATCTCTCATGTGTTTGTTAGCCATCTGTATGTCTCCTTTGGAGAAATGTCTGTTTAGGTCTTTTCCCCCACTTTTTTATCGGGTTGTTTGTTTTTCTGGTATTGAGTTGTATAAGCTGCTTGTATAGTTTGGAAATCAATCCTTTGTCAGTTGTTTCATTTGCAATTATTTTCTCCCATTCTGAAGTTGTCTTTTCACCTTGCTTATAGTTTCCTTTGCTGTGCAAAAGCTTTTAAGTTCAATCAGATCCTACTAGTTTACTTTTGTTTTTATTTCTGTTACTCTAGGAGGTGGGTCAAAGAGGATCTTGCTTTGATTTATGTCATTGAGTGTTCTGCCTATATCTTCCTCGAAAAGTTTTATAGTTTCTGGTCTTACACTTAGGTCTTTAATCCATTTTGAATTTGTCTTTGTGTGTGGTGTTAGGAAGTGTTCTAATTTCATTCTTTCACATGTAGCTGTCCAGTTTTCCCAGCACCATTTACTCAAGAGGCTGTATTTGCCCCACTGCATATTCTGCCTCCTTTGTCAAAAATAAGGTACCCATAGGTGCGTAGGTTTACTTCTCAGCTCTCTATCTTGTTCCAGCAGTCTATATTTCTGTTTTTGTGCCAGTACCATACTTTCTTGATGGCTGCAGCTTTGTAATATAACCTGAAGTCAGGAAGCTTGATTCCTCCAGCTCCATTCTTCCTTCTCAAGACTGATTTGGCTCTTCAGGTATTTTGTGTTTCCATATGAATCGTGAATTTTTTTGTTCTAGTTCTGTGAAAAATGCCATTGGTATTTTGATAGGGATTGCATTAAATCCGCAGATTGCATTTGGTAGTATAGTCATTTTCACAGTATCGCTTCTTTCTACCCAGGGACAAGGAATATCTCTCCATCCATTTATGTCATCTTTGCTTTTCTTCGTTAGTGCCTTATAATTTTCTGTGTACAGTTATTTTGTCTCCTTAGGTAAGTTTATTCCTAGATATTTAATTCTTTTTGCTGCAATGGTGAATGGGATTGGTTCCTTAATTGCTCTTTCTGATTTTTCATTTTTACTATATAGAAATTCAAGTGACTTCTGTGTATTGATATTGTATCCTGCAACTTTGCTAAATTCACTGATTCACTTCAGTTCAGTTCAGTTCAGTTCAGTTCAGCCGCTCAGTCGTGTCTAATTCTTTGCGACTCCATGAATCACAGCACGCCAGGCCTGCCTGTTCATCACCAGTAATTTGCTGATACTGTCTTTAAGGTTTTCTATGCACAGTATCATGTCATCTGCAAACAGTGAGAGCTTTACTTCTTCTTTTCTGACCTGGATTCCTTTCATTTCTGTTTTCCTCTCTGATTGTTGTAGCTGGGACTTCCAGAGCTATGCTGAATAATAGTGGTGAAAGTGGACACCCTTGTCTTGTTCCTGATCTTAAGGGGAATTGCTTTCAGTTTTTCACCACTGAGAGTAATGTTTGTTGTAGGCTTATCACATATGGCCTTTACTATGCTGAGGTAGGTTCCTTCTATGCTCATTTTTTGAAGAGTTTTAATCATAAATAGGTGCTGAATTTTGCCAAAGGCTTTTTCTACATCTATTGAGATGATCCTGTGGTTTTTATCTTTCAATTTGTTAATATGGTGTATCACATTGATTGATTTTCATATATTGTAGAATCCTTGCATCCCTGGAATAAACCCAACTTGATCATGGTGTATGAGCTTTTAGAACTGTAGCTGAATCCTGTTTGCTAAAATTTTGTTTAGGATTTTTGAATCTATGTTCATCAGTGATATTGGCCTGTAGTTTTCTTTTTTGTGTGTTGTCTTTGTCTGGTTTTGATATCAGAGTGATGGTGGCCTCGTAGAATGAGTTTGGAAGTGTTCCTTCCTCTGCAATTTTTGGAAAGAGTTTTAGAAGGATACACATTAGTTCTTCTCTAAATGTTTGATAGAATTCTCCTGTGAAGCCATCCCCTGCTGGGCTTTTGTTTCGGGGGAGTTGTTTTTTATCACTACTTCAATTTCAGTGCTTGTAATTGGGTTGTTCACAATTCCTATTTCTTTCTGTTTCAGTCTTGGAAAACAACTTTTCTACAAATCTGTCCATTTCGTCCAGGTTATCTATTGTATTGCCATATGGTTGTTTTTATAATCCTTTGTATTTCTGCATTGTCTGTTGTAACCTCTCCTTTTTCATTTCTAGTTTTGTTGATTTAAGTCTTCTCTCTTTGTTCCTTGAGGAGTCTGGCTAAGTGTTTGTCAATTTTGTTTATCTTCTCAAAGAACCAGCTTTTCGCTTTATTAATCTTCCCTACTGCTTCTCCTTTCATTTCTTTTTCTTTTATTTCTGCTAGGCTATTTATGATTTCTTTCGTTCTTTCTTCTTCTTTTTTAAGTAGCTTTAGGCATGCAGTTAGGTAGTCTGTTCGATGTTTATCTTGTTTCTTGAGGTAAGATTGTATTGCTATAAACTTCCCTCTTAGAACTGGTTTGGCTGCATCCCATAGATTTTGAGTTGTCGTGTTTTCATTGTCATTTTTTTCTAAGGCTCTTTTTTATTTCCCTTTTGATTTCTTCAGTAAACTGTTAGTTACTTAGAAACTTGTTGTTTAATCTCCATAGGTTTGTGTTTCTTACAGTTTTTTTTTTTCTTATATTTGATATCGAGTCTCATAGCACTGTGGTCAGAGAAGATGTTTGATACAATTTCAGTTTTCTTAAATTTACTGAGGTTTGATTTGTGACCCAGGATATGGTATTCCTGGAAAATGTTCCATGTGCACTTGAGAAGAAGGTGTGTTCTTCTGAATTTGGATGGAATGTCCTATAGATATCAATGAGATCCATCTCATCTAACATATCATTTAAGACTTGTGTTTCCTTATTAATTTTCTGTTTTGATGATCTGTCCATTGGTGTGAGTACAGTGTTAAAGTCTCCTACCATTATTGTGTTACTGTCAATTTCTCACTATGTGATACTCCCTAGGGTTAATTCTCTGGTAGTCTAGGGTCTTGGAGTCAGTTCTCCCACTCCAAAGGCTCAGGGTTAGGAACAAAGATTTCAGAAGTGGTTTGTTATGGCATTAAAGGAGAGTAAAACAAATATCCAAATACAAGAAACCAAAGATGAACCCCAGACAAATAGCAGTTGCAAAATTAGGCAAATAATAATTAAAATCATGGAATATACGCATATACATATACACCCATGAGCAAAGTGAAAACAGTCCAACGAAAATAAAGTACAGTAGATTGATCTGGTGGACAAAGGAAATAAAAAAGTGTATTTACCAGTTAAGAACAAAGCTAACTTAAGCACAAACTGGAAAACAAAACTAAAACAAGGTGTCAAGTGGGGAATAAAGCATTGAAAACAAAACTAACAAATATGTTGTTAGAAAAGGAAAGAAGGAAAGAATAGATATGCAAAGTTAAATAGAGGTAGATGAAGAAGATTTACATACATTAAAGATTAACTGCAAGGGGAAAAGTACAGTAGGAAAGGCAAAAGAAGGAATAAATGCAGAAAAGAATATAATAGGTTTTAAAAAAGTAAAAATTAAAATTATACAAAAGAGTAAAGCAAATAGAATGGAAGAAGAAAGACAAAAGGGGGCGGGGGGAAAGAACACTCCATAAAACTGCAAAAGCCCAATGGAAAGGCAGAGGTTCATATCATAATATAACATAACTTTCTATTTTGACAGTGTGGCTGAATATACACATATACATATACACCTATAAGCAAAATCAAACAGTTAAATGAAAATTAAGCACAATAGATTAACCTGGCGAACACAGGACACCAAAAATTATATCTACCAGCTGCCCTGGAAGGCTTGGATTTGCCCCTGTGAGGGCCAGGTGTGGAAATGGTGCAGCTGCTTGAGTCGCACGGTTTCTGGCAACACCAGGTTCTCAGGGGGGTTGGCGGCTAGGGTAGCAGGAAATATAGTGCTCTAGAAGGGCATGGCAACCAGTATTGGCCAATGCACTCTAGTATTCTTGCCTGGAGAACCCCCTCTCTGACAGAGAAGCCTGGCAGTCTTCAGGGTTTCAAAGAGTCAGACAGGACCGAAGCGACCCTGCACACATAAATATAAGACTTCTTCTTATTTTTGCTGGTGGCAGCTCTGCACCAATGAGAGTTGAGCGTGAAGTGGTGCAGCTGCTTGGCTTGCCATGACCCTGGCAGCGCCAATGTTCAGGGACACAGACTGCCTCCACATAGGGAGTTATGGCCCTATCAGAGTCTTTTTCTGAGCCACTTGTAGCTGGCGATCAGAAGCCTCTTTGGCCAGTCTTTCTCTGTAGCTCCTCGCGTTCAGGCATTTAGAGGGATCCCTTGCCTGGGGTCCTTCCCTTGTTGTTCTGCACGTCAGACACATAGAGGGGACTCCCCTGACTGGGGTCCTACTCTGCAGATCAGCACATCACGCACTTAAAGGGGCACCCTGTGTGGGATCCTACTCTGTGGTTCAGTGGATCAGGCACTTGATGGGCCCACCTCTCTATTGTTCAGCTGCTAATGCTGGCCTGTGGACAGAGAGAGGCTATGGTGATGGCACCACCCACTATGCATGACTCAGCAGTATCGCCTTGCTTCCATGGCTTCCTGGCTTTCCTCCACAGGCATTTCCCACCCCAATCTCCCGAATCCCTAAACTCCAGCTCCCAGCCACTGCACCTTCCCGGAAACCCAGATTCCTGCCTGGCATATGCATGGCTGTGGCAAGGACTGTCTGATTCTCATTCCATTTAGGCTGCCACAGATCTGCTCTTTCACTCTCAGCCTTAAATGTTTTTCCTCTGACTTAGACAATTGCCCCACTGAGATCATACCCCTGCTTCAGTTCCCCCAGCCACCAAGGGCAGGTCCAGTCCTACTAACCCTCCTGTTTTTTCCCCTAGTACCTTTGTCCTACCAAGTTTTACATGGTTCTATATATTCTTTTCCACTTGTCAGGTCCTCCTGTCTGCTCTAAGCTGGTGTTCTCCATGCACTTCTGTGTCTGAAGGTATATTCCTGATGTATCCATGGAGAGAGATGGACTCCACATCCACCTACTCCTCCACCATCAATGTTCTCCCCTACAATGTCTAGATTTTTTATTGACTATATTTGCTGTCACCACACTTACTCCCAATAAGCCCCAATAGCCACTTGAAGTATTAGTCTATGTCTCAAGTGGTTTTTATTTTCTAACATTTTCTACCTTAGTTTCTAAACTCTTAAGTGTGAAAAATTTAAACATAAAAGAAGAAAGAATAGTATAACAAATCTGTTTTCAACAATGATCAACTATTTTTAATTACACAAGCAATACATGCTCTCTATAAACAAAACAAACCCTCAATGATGAAAAGAGCACTTAAAATTCCCCTATGCAGAGAGAGTGAATGATAACTACAGGATAATGCCACATTTTTTTTTTTTTTTGTATGCATACATAAGATGGGAATTGTGCATTTCTTGTTTTTTGTTGTTAAGGTGAGTCTATGCTGTACATGCTGTTTTGGAAGCTTAGACAACCTTTAAGCCATTTCTTCGATATTCTTCTCACATTTTCAGTGGAATTCTTTATTTTATCTAGGTCTATGACATACTTAAATTAAAGAAAGTAGGGAAAACCACCAGAGCATTCAGGTATGACCTAAATCAAATCTCTTATGTTTATACAGTGGAAGTGACAAATAGATTCAAGGGATTAGATGTGATGGACAGAGTGCCTGAAGAACTCTGGATGGAGGTTTGTGACATTGTACAGGAGGCAGTGATCAAGACCATCCCCAAGAAAAAGAAATACAAAAAAGCAAAATGGTTGTCTTTTTTGTAAGTAGCCTGTACAAATAGCTGGGAAAAGAAGTGAAACTAAAGGCAAAGGAGAAAAGGAAATATAAATTCTACTCTGAATATAGAGTTGCACAGAATAGCAATGAGAGATAAGAAAGCCTTCCTCAGTGATCTATGCAAAGAAATAGAGGACACCAATAGAATGGGAAAAGCTAGAGACCTCTTCAAGAAAATTAGAGATACCAAGGGAACATTTCATGCAAAGATGGGCATAAAGGACAGAGATAAATGACACAATAAAGGACAGAAATGGTGTGGACCTGACAGAAGCAAAGATGTTAAGAAGAAATAGCAAGGCTACATAGAAGAATTATACAAAAATATCTTCATAACTCAGATAACCACGATGGTGTGATCACTCACCTAGAGCCAAGCATCCTGGAATGCAAACTCTAGTGGGCCTTAGGAAAAGTTACTACAAACAAACCTAGTGGAGGTGATGGAATTCCAGTTGAGCTATTTAAAATCCTAAAAGTGCTGCACTAAATATGCCAGCAATATGGAAAACTCATCAGTGCTGCAGGATTGGAAAAGGTCAGTTTTTGTCCCAATCCCAAAGAAAGGCAATGTTAAACAATGCTCAAACTACCACACAATTGCATTCATCTCAGATGCTAGCAGAGTAATGCTCAAAATTCTCCAATTCAGGCTTCAACAGTACATGAACTGTGAACTTCCAGATGTGCAAGCTGGTTTTAGAAAAGGCAGAGGAACCAGAGATCAAATTGCCAATATCCACTGGATCACTTAAAGAGCAAGAGAGTTCCAGGAAAAAATCCATTTCTGCTTTATTGACTACCCAAAGCCTTTGTGTGGATCACAGCAACCTGTGGAAAATTCTGAAAGAGATGGGAATACCAGACCATCTGGCCTGCCTTCTGAGAAATCTGTCTGCAGGTCAAGACACAACAGTTAGAGATGGACATGGAACAACACACTGGTTCCAAATTGGGAAAGGAGTACATCAAGGTTGTATATTGTCACCCTGCTTATTTAACTTACGTGCAGACCCCATCATGCAAAATGCCAGGATGGATGAAGCACAATCTGGAATCAAGATTGCCAGGAGAAATATCAGTAACCTCAGATATGCAGATAATACCACCCTTATGGCAGGATGTGAAGAAGAACTAAAGCGCCTCTTTATGAAAGTGAAAGAGGAGAGTGAAAACGTTGGCTTAAAACTCAACATTCCGAAAACTAGGATCATGGCATCTGGTCCCATCTCTTTATGGAAAATAGACGGGGAAACAATGGAAACAGTGACAGACTTTATTTAGGGGAGTTCCAAAATCACTGTAGATGGTGACTTCAGCCATGAATTAAAGGACACTTGCTCCCTGGAAGAAAAGTTGTGACCAACCTAGACAGCATATTAAAGAGCAGAGGCATTAGTTTGCCAACAAAGGTCTGTTTAGTCGAAACTGGTTTTTCCAGTCCTCATGCATGGGTGTGAGAGATGGACTATAAAGTGCAGAAGAATTGATGCTTTTAGACTGTGGTGTTGGAGAAGACTCTGTAGAGTCCCCTGGACTGCAAGGAGATCCAGCCAGCCCATCCTAAAGGAAATCAGTCCTGAATATTCACTGGAAGGACTGATGTTAAAGATGAAACTCCAATACTTTGGTCATCTGATGTGAAGAACTGACTTATTGGAAAAGAGCCTGATGCTGGGAAAGACTGAAGGTGGGACGGGAAGGGGATGACAGAAGATGAGATGATTGGATGGTATCACTGACTCAATGGACATAGGTTGAGTAAACTCCAAGAGTAGGTGGTAGAATGGGACGCCTGGTGTGCTGCAGTCCATGCGGTCACAAAGAGTTGGACACAACTGAGCAACTGGACTGAACTGAACTGAACACCTAATGATTATCTATGCTTCATTCCTTATCTGTAGGTAGCACTGAAAACATTATTAAAAGACATATGGTCTCCAAGATGGTGGAGGAGAAAGCCATCTCCTCAGTAATTCTGCTTTGCACTTTTCCTTCCACCCTATTTCACTGATATCAGTCTTCCTGCATTCGATTTTTTTCAAAGAATGAGACTAAACAGGAATCAGAGAAACAGAGCGGAATTACAGCAGAAAACTTAAAGTGAGGAGGTTGGTCACATTTTTCAATTTTATTTTTAAGGTGAGATTTTCATGGAAAATAACATTGTGTTGTCCTCTGCTATAATTAGGAGGAACCATTGAAATGTTAACCAGTCTTTTACCTCTCATGCTGAGATGTGATTTGCTGCTTAGGAAACTATTTTGAAAATTTCAAGTTGTTTCCATGAGATTGTAATTCCAGCTCTACAACTTCCTTAAATGCATTTAACTCAGTGTGGCTTTAGTGTTATATTTTACCAGGTGCAACCATGCTATATGGTAATTGAACTTGTGAAACAGATTTTCCTTGAAGTAAACAAATAGACTGCATTGAAATTCCTTAATATGCAAGTTCCCTCCCTTTGTCTTGCTCCCTCTCCTTCTTTGTCTTTTCCTGGTTTGGTGTTCCTACTTGGTACTTTTTTCTTTTCCTTTCAAAATGACTAGATTACCATAAACATTTGCCACACACAGACACACACACACACACACACACACACACACACACACACACACACACACACCTATAATGCTCATCCAGTTTTGTCTGCTACTGATTGGCTTCCTCCAAAAAGGACAAAGGGTCAGTTAGAGGAGCCATCCTTCAGTTTGCAGTGGAGATCCAGCAGAATTGCTAAAACTGGTAGAAGCAACTGCCCTTACAACTCTGCAGACAATTAAGTAATTGGATCCATATGTGTTGGCTTACAAAATTTTTAAAAGAAATTAGTGTGAGACAGTTATGCCCCTAGTTTAGTTCTTGATAAGTTAGTATTACATCTTCCACAGAGATTTGTGCTTATATTACAGAGTAAGTAGATGTCTTAAAGCAGTTCACAAGAAAGTAATATCCTAACAAATTATTAAATGTCTCTGAGCACATATGTTGTAGCCACGTGTTCCGGGAAACAAACTCACTCAGAAGGACAATGCACATAGTGGAGTGCAGTTCATCACATTGGCAGGCCCAAGGCAGAGTCTCCTCTTAGCCAAGGACCCTGACCAGTTTTTCTGAAAACTTTATATACCCTAAGTGTACGTGCCCAAACCCACCTCCCCAAATTCCCTGAAACTAGTCTGAACAAAGGAAAAGAAAGATACAATCAAAGTTAACCCGTGATTCATATGCCTTAAGCCTAGGTAGTTAACAGTGGACAATTATCAATAAGACTGTGGTCATATCCCAATAAGCATAATAGCATTTATGATTCTATTCGGTTACACAGATAATTGGGGTAATCTTTCAGGCAACAGAGAGTCTAGCTACGAGCCTTGGGGTTCCATCCGGGGGCCTGGTTTTCCAGTTGGTATGTCGTTTCCATAGATACTGGGCATATAGCTCAAAGTCCACAGTCCGGCCCAAGATGGAGTCCTGCTTTCAAGATGGCGTCGGTTCTGTCTGTTTTCTCCTTCATTCCCCCCTCTTGATGCTCTTAACTCATAGTATGGGCATCATTCTTAGGGATATACTGCACCCTGACCCTCCGACCTCCATTTTGGGAGAACGACATCAACCTTTGGGTTGGTTACAAAGTTTATAATACATTGTAAAATAAGTGTTCACAAAGTAGACCTATCAGGGCAACTATAACAATGGTAAATATAGTTTTCCACCAATCACCCTTTACCCAAGATAGGACCAAAGTCCAAAAAGGAAAATTATCATCAGACATAATTTTTACCTGACCTTTCATGTCATCGAAGGTGGCTGACATATAGCCAGATATATCAGGATTAAGTACACAACATTCAACTTTAATTAAAGCACAGGCCCATCTTTGTACTGAAACTATGGTTAGTCTCAAGATGACACTAGCAAGTCCTTGTAGCAGCAGTTGATTGTAGAGCTTCATCTCTATTTCTTCTTTAAGATGATCTTGGTTTCACGGGGCCCAGTGGGGTCCTTTTCTGTAGTCCGCACGGCGTCCTCTGGGTCTGCATGGTATGCTCTCCTCACCTTCGTGTGGTGGATCCAGGAAGTGACACCTGCAACTTTAACTGCAGTCGGGCTGGTTAGAACAACAGTATATGGACCCTTCCAATCACACTAGGACCACAGCCTTGGTCGAACTCAATGAAACTAAGCTATGCCCGTTGGGAAACCCAAGATGGGTGGGTCATGGTGGAGAGGTCTGACAGAATGTGGTCCACAGGAGAAGGGAATGGCAAACCACTTCAGTATTCTTGCCTTGAGAACCCCATGAACAGTATGAAAAGGCAAAGTGATAGGATACTGAAAGAGGAACTCCCCAGGTCAGTAGGTGCCCAATATGCTATGGGAGATCAGTGGAGAAATAACTCCAGAAAGAATGAAGGGATGGAGCCAAAGCAACAACAATACCCAGCTGTGGATGTGACTGGTGATAGAAGCAAGGTCCGATGCTGTAAAGAGCAATATCGCATAGGAACCTGGAAAGTCAGGCCCATGAACCAAGGCAAATCGGCAGAAGAAAAGTTATGACCAACCTAGATAGCATATTCAAAAGCAGAGACATTACATTGCCGACTAAGGTCCGTCTAGTCATGGCTATGGTTTTTCCTGTGGTCATGTACGGATGTGAGAGTTGGACTGTGAAGAAGGTTGAGCGCCAAAGAATTGATTCTTTTGAACTGTAGTGTTGGAGAAGACTCTTGAGAGTCCCTTGGACTGCAAGGAAATCCAACCAGCCCATTCTGAAGGAGATCAGCGCTGGGTTTCTTTGGAAGGAATGATGCTAAAGCTGAAACTCCAGTACTTTGGCCACCTCATGCGAAGAGTTGACTCATTGGAAAAGACTCTGCTGCTGGGAGGGATTAGGGGCCGGAGGAGAAGGGAACAACAGAGGATGAGATGGCTGGATGGCATCACGGACTCGATGGACGTGAGTCTGAGTGAACTCTGTGAGTTGGTGATGGACAGGGAGGCCTGGTGTGCTGCGATACATGGTGTTGCAAAGAGTCGGACACCACTGAGTGACTGAACTGAATGTGGGGCCAAGGAGTCGTGTTTCCAGTCCTTGACCACACCTGATCCCCAGGCACAAATTTGTGAATCTATTCCCCAAGGGGGAATGGCACCCTTTCTGTACAAACTTAGTTACCTGATTTATTACCTTACCAGGCTGTTCCATCTGCTGTGAAATCTCATCTCCCCGTACTTGAGGCAAATTTGTTGATACCTGTTTTATTTTGGGAGGGGGTCTCCCATATACAATTTTGTATGGAGAAGAGCCATGGGACTGTAGGGTCATCCTGAGTCTGAGCAGAGCTGTCAGAAACAAGTCCACCCAGGAACAGTCAGTCTCTAAGATCCACTTGGAGAGTGTCTCTTTAAGTGTCCGGTTGGTTCCTTCCACCATCCCAGAACTCTGGGGCCTACAAAGTGTATGTAATTTCCACCTGATGTTTAAAGTTTTGCTTGCTTGTTATACTAAATCAGCTACGAAAGCAGGGCCATTGTCCGACCCAGTGCTGGTTGGAAATCCAAATTTGGGGACTATCTCCCTAAGCAGGCACCAGGCTACTTTTGATGCTCTTTCAGTCTGGGTAGGGAAAGCTTCTAGCCGTCCCGAGAACGTACATACTATGACCAGCAGGTAATGGTAGTGTTGGCGAGGTTTCATTTCAGCCCAATTCCAGGTGTTCAAAGGGCAGCGTGCCTTTTACCTGAATCCCTGGAGGTTTATGTCTGTGCCGAGAGGCAGCATTGACCTGTGAGCAGGCAGTGCAGTTCTGAGATTTTGTCCTTTTGACAGCTGGAGGGCCTGGATTAGAGCATATAGTTCGGCCTGTTGAGTGGACCAGTGTGATATCAGAGAGCTAGCTTCAACGATGGTTTCTTCCATGACTACTGCATATCCCAACAGCCATTGTCCTTGTTTCACCAGGCTGGTGCCATTGGTGTACAGGACCAAATCTGGGTCCGGGATTGGCTGGTCTCTCAAGTCAGGCCTGCTGGCATATTTCCTTGCAATCATGTGAGGGCCCACCTTCTCCCACAAGAAAGAGAGTGGCCAGATTCAGGGCCTGACAAGGCTCAGTAGTAATACGGGGGTTTTCACATAACAGTCCCTGGTATTGAGTAATCTGGGATGTTGACAGCCATTTATGGGGGTCCCCTCGCAGGAGAGTGTTGACCTCATGCAGGACTTTTATGAACAAATCTTGGCCCAAAATCAGCTCGGTTGCCTCCCAGACCAGTAAGGCAACTGCAGCAACTGCCCATAAGCATCCCAGCCACCCAGTGTCAACACTGTCCAGCTGATTAGAGATAAGCCACTGCTCTGTCCCATGTCCCCATAATCTGGGACAACATTCCCAATGCCACCTTGTCCTTTTCAGTCACATAAAGAGTTCATGGCTTAGCAAGGTCTGGCAGGCCCAAGGCGGTTGCTGATGTAATTGTACCAGGTTTAAGTTTTGTTACCAGTGGGGCTTGTTTTGCAAGCCTGAGGCGGGGTGGGGGGGAGGTGGGGTGCGGGGGACGGTGTGGAGATTGTCTTCCACCCAGACTTCAGGGAATTGTTGAGTTAACTCTCTCTCTTGACTGTTTAGCTGGTCTGGTTTCCTTGCCAGGAGACTATGCAACCTCCATTCATCTTGAGGGGTTACTGAGAGGAAGAGTAAGTAGGTGGTTGAGCCTACTTGAACAGTGGGTCTTTCGTGGGGGGGAAGGTCACTTGTGCCCCCAATTTAGATAGCAAGTTTCTGCCTAACAAAGGTCCTGGGCATTCAGGGATGTATAAAATGTCATGAATCACTTGGTGTCCCACCATCTGACATTTTCAGGGTTGGCTAGAGACACAGAGGCTGCATTTATCTCCATCTGAGACCCAGCAGCCTCTGGCTGGGTCTATTGGCATGTAAAGTCTATAGGCCTCGCACTATCTTTCGCAGAACTCAGAGGGTGATTTGCTTTCCCTTTGAATCACTTTGGAGGGTTTTTCAGTACTCATAGCTTTTTGGGCCCCCCTCGTGAGACCTCATAAAATAGCCACCCAGTATATCTCCATGTGGTCCCTCTCTTCCTCTGTGTTACGGTCCCAATTGGGCCTCTCATCAGGGGTGGCTAGTTCTGTCCACCACTGAGGGTTTGCAGTACCCTCAGGTGCCATTTCTCTTAACCATTTTCTGGCCTCAGGATCCTGTGTCTTTCCTCAGTGCTGAAAAGGGAGACTAGTAGTTGGATTATGTCATCCTATGTAGGGTGGTGGGTTTGAAAAATAGTCTCCATTAGCCTAATCATGGCTTGTGGCTCCCTCAAGTATGGTGGAGCGTGTCTCTGCCAGTTTAATATATCTGTAGAGGAAAATGGCTGGTAATAATAGGGGGCTGATGGTAGTGCCTCATGCGTCCTGAACTGAAGGCTGTTGTAGCTCTCTGAGGGGCATCTATAGTGGGGTTCTTTCCCCCTGTTCCTTGGTGGAGCTCAGCCTCTGTCTCATTGCTGTGTTTTCTTCCCCCTTCCCATCAGTACTCACCGGGAGAGGTGGATACAGTCTAGAAGGTCCAGCTGAGGTGGAATTCTGGGGGCATTGATCAGAGGTCTCCATTGCTGGGATTGGAGCCTGCCAAAACGGCGGCCCTACAAACTCCAGGAGAGCTGGAGGAAGAGTAGTGGCTGCTGCAGGAACTTCACCTGGCCCTGGATTGGGCGTTAAGGTGGCCTCCGGTCCTGGTGGAGCACTGGGAGGCAGGCACATCATTATCCAGTCTGGGGGTGCGGTCAGGTCATCCCCATCCAAATCCTGTAGAATTTACTTTTTTATCATCAGTCAATTTTTGTGCCATTAATACTTTTTTTTTCCCTTTCCCTTCTGGATACAGAACCTTGTTCAAGTAGGAGGGTCTTGAGCTAACCCTAGCCATGAGTCAATAGATGGATATTGATCCAGGTGTCCTGGCTCTCCTGTGACTACTGTATAGACAGACTGCTTCCACTATTTTTAAGTTCATGGTGTTCTCTGGTGGTCATCCTACTCCCACAGGGGCCATTCGACCTCACAGTGTATGTGAAGGCAGTTAGGCTTCATATTCACCCCATCAGTTCAGTTCAGTTCAGTCACTCAGCTGTTTCCGACTCCTTGGGACCCCATGAATCACAGCAAACCAGGCCTTCCTGTCTATCACCAGCTCCTGGAGTTCACTCAGATTCACATCCATCGAGTCAGTGATGCCATCCAGCCATCTCATCCTCTGTCGTCCCCTCCTCCTCCATAGTCTCCTTGAAATCCCTTCTTTAAATTTTTAATCAGGCACACCAATACAGTTGCCTTAGATTCACTTTCCCCCATCTTGCTTACCATCTCGGACCTTCTTCTGCTTTTTCTTTTCTTTCTGTCTACAAAGTTCTCAGTACCCTATGTACTTCTGATATTTCCACTCAATGACCCTTAAATTGTCATCCTGCCTCCTTCCTAATTGAGGTGAGAAGAGCCTTAACTTCCAGATCCCAGAGGGAGAAGGAGCATCTGCATGCCTTCATATGCCAGTCAGCACAGCCAAACCAGAACGCCACGTGGTCCAAGACTGTTTCTCCCTTAAGTTTTAAAGCCAATTCCGCCTTGGTGGGCTTGATCAGGTGCAGATGAAAATACAGATGGGGTAAATATCCCATGTCCCAGCCATCTCTGGAAAAGCCAATTCATACTCACTTCTGTATCCCCCTCCTTCTAGCCTGACAATTCTGAGAGGGTCAAAATTTCATAGTAGATGAGACACCTCCTTGATGAGAGCAGAATATGAGCACACAAAAACCAAGTTTCTTCTCCTAAAAATCCCCTGGCAATTGCTTGGTAATAATTTTCCCCAAGACGGTGTGGACACCACCTCCTAAATGACCTTCACAAATTTCCTTCCTAAACCCTAACACACTTGCCAACATGTGTACCAAGCAAACGTTTCCACCTGCCTAATCCAGGCTCCTGTGGGTCTGTGCCCCTTCTTATCCCTCCCAGGGGGGATGATCAGGCCCCCTCTTCCACCCTACCGAGTGGGTTCCTCCTCACCTGAGTGCTGTTCACTACCTGCTAAAGTGAAAGGTCCAGGCATTGAGAAGTAGAATCCTTCCAGAAGAGCGAGGCGCCTTCCTCCCTCTAGAAGATTTGAGCCACAAGGCCTTGGAGTAGTCTCAAATGGGACTTGTCTCCTCAAAGTGAGGAGTTTTCCGGCCCATGCAGCAAATGTAGCCACGCGTTCCAGGAAACAAACTACTCAGAAGGACAATGCACATAGTGGAGTGCAGTTTATTACACCAGCAGGCCCAAGGCAGAGTCTCCTCTTAGCCAAGGACCCTGACCAGTTTTTCTGAAAACTTTATAGACCCTAAGTGTATGTGCCCAAACCCACCTCCCCAAATTCCCTGAAACTAGTCTAAACAAAGGAAAAGAAAGATACAATCAAAGTTAACCCGTGATTCATATGCCTTAAGCCTAGGTAGTTAACAGTGGACAATTATCAATAAGACTGTGGTCATATCCCAATAAGCATAATAGCATTTATGACTCTATTCAGTTACACAGATAATTGTGGTATTCTTTTAGACAACAGAGAGCGTAGCTACGAGCCTTGGGGTTCCATCCAGGGGGCTTGGTTTTCCAGATGGTATGTTGGTTCCATAGATACTGGGCATATAGCTCAAAGTCCACAGTCCGGCCCAAGATGGAGTCCTGCTTTCAAGATGGAGCCTGTTCTGTCTGTTTCCTCCTTCACATACATACATGCATACATGTTTTACTACTATAATCATTTTTTATTTCTGAAAAATAATATTTGACCAGGAGTTCATCAGTCAGAAATCTAATATGATTTGTTCATTTGAAGACAAGATATGAATAAAACTTAAAATTCAAATAAAGTCTTATTAAAAATATAAAATAGTTTTCACTGTAAATATTAAGGAAGACCCCACAAAATTAAACACATAAAAGGATTGTTTTAGTCCTGCAGCTGTGGCGAGATAGCTAGCAACTCAGAAGAGGGACTCTGATGTCTCACTGTCTGAGTTCAAACATTTTATTGTTTCAATCCTGACCTTTATTTCTGTCCCTAGTAACATTCTGCAAGATATTATTTCTCTTTCCCAGAGAATCCAGTCTGAGTTCTAGTTATGTACGCTTGGAAAACTGTTTCTCTATACCTAATTTGTAAAACAGACATAAGTGGGTTGTTGTGAGGATTAAATTGGTTAATTCAAGTAAAAAGTTCTTACAATAATGTTTGGCATTAGAAGGTGATAGAGAGAAGCTTAATGGGATAGACACATTAAAGTTGTGTCTAGCAAGCACCATTATGGTGCATGTTTGTTCTCTCATTAACTTGTTTTGACCTTCTGAAAGCCTTTTAATGCCAGTTTTCTCTTTTGTATGAAGTAAGAGATTGAATTTCATTTCCAACATTCCAGTTCAGTTCAGTTGCTCAGTCGTGTCCGACTCTTTGTAACCCCCTGGACTGCAGCACACCAGGCTTCCCTGTCCATCACCAACTCTCAGAGCTTGCTCAAACTCATATCCATTGAGTCAGTGATGCCATCCAACCATCTCATACCTTGTCGTCCCCAATAGCCATAGAATATTTATATTTCTAGGATCTTTATTGGACTTCAATAGTATATAAATTAGTTTGAATATTGTTGTGTGTGATATGGGCTTAACAAATCTGAAATAGTCACAATAATTGAGTGATCACAAACATTTCTAATTCAGGTGCCAAGTTTGGGGAATGCATAGGTAGCACCATAATAAATAATAATAAAAGTCTCCTTCCAGCTGGGTCCAGATACATGACAGACAACTGTAAACAGGATCCTTGTCAAATAGCTTATGTGGGTATTCACTGTAGAAAAGAGAGAGTTGAAAATTCTTCTTGATTAGTTATTGGGAAGAGAGTCAGGCAAAATGCAGCAATGCTAGAGACCTCACCAACCACCCTTGGATAACGTTAAATGGAGTGGATTCTCCGCGAAAGATAAATGAAATTTTGCAGGCTGTTACTAGGGAGTGAAATAAAGGTCAGGACTAAAAGGATGAAACGCTTGGAAATTGATCAACAAATTTTTCTGTACTTCATCAACTACACATCAATTAGTGTGTAACCTCTGAGAAGTCAATTTAAGACATGGATGCCTTGGGCTTACATTTTTCTTTCTCGTAAAATGCAACAAAATCCCTGAATATAACAACCGTTCACTTCATCTTTATTAAATCAGTTAATGAACCCTCTAAAATTTTCAACCA
Source organism: Capricornis sumatraensis (assembly GCF_032405125.1). NCBI lineage: Eukaryota > Metazoa > Chordata > Mammalia > Artiodactyla > Bovidae > Capricornis > Capricornis sumatraensis. Next base: position 2,992,436 of record NC_091075.1, on the reverse strand, counting down.
AAGGAAACTGAAGTAGAGCCAAACATTAGGGTTTCAGAGAACTTAGAATTTGTAAATTTAAAGACTAAATACTTCATATTTATAAAAAGAACTGATAGAATAACTTGATCAAAACCATATGACTTAGTGACAGGAGTTAGGGCTAAAATTTCAATTATCTTAGCCTGACTCCCAAAATAATCCTATTCCCATCACACCAAATTATCTTCACTTTTGGTGATGAACAAAATCATCACAAGCCAAGATTCAAATATCAAGTTTCTGTTCTATCAGTTGAATGTTAAAATCTAGACCATTTGAGCTCTGTGGTTCAAAAGAGATTCAAAATTCCGATTCTCAAAATCTTAAATACACCTTAAAGAATACCAACACAAAATTTATTAGCAGTTTTATATTATACATAATTCACCCAATAAAAAAATATCACTGTTGTCTTGGCATCATTTGGATTTATTCTGAAAATTCTTGAGACTATTTTTGGCTAAAACAAACATATAAACAAGGTTAAAAGAAGGGGTGAGACGGTAAATCCAAAAAATGTCTCACTTCTTTCTTTTTTTAAAGAAAAATATTACTAATTGGGATTTTTCCTATGCAATTGACTGATTCTTACCTAATTTATTCTTCATTACAAAAACATATAAAGATCACCTATATAACTTTTTAACCTGCTGCAATGACAAAATTTTTCTTCATGCCATATGGTCAACAATTTTAACCCAGTAGCTTGAGTAACAATTGCCACAATGTAGTGGTGTCTGAATGTTCGACACATGTTGCTACCTCTATTATTTTTGTTCCAAATAAAAATGAGTCTGCTGTGCTTAGCCACTCAGTTGTGTCTGACTCTTCCTGACCCAGGAATGGAAGCAGGATCTCTGGCATTGCAGGCGGATTCTTTACCAGCTGAGCTACCAGGGAAGCCCAATTGAGAGTTTAGAGCAAATAACTGTTCCCCCCTACCCCCCACCACAGTTTTTCAGGCATATGAGGGCTAGGAAGATATGCATACTCTCAGTAGTGTGTGCCTTTTTGGAGTTATGGTTTCTTGTGAAAACATGTGTTTTGGCTCAGATATTAGCTTGATGCAGCATTTATGATCGGTGATGTTTTTCCAGCTAGCCACATGTAGCCAAGAAGATGCCGGAGAAATTTTTGAGTGAGCATTGTACTGAATACATACTTTAGGACACTCAATGTTTTAATTTTATACATTTGATATCTCTAACATGTCTAATTCACCATTTCCTCTAAGTAGAAAGAATGCAAAATTTTGTCACACATGCTTTCAGAATCAATCAAATTTTTATTTGCTAGGATTCTGTTTTCTACAACTTCTTTTATTAGTTTTATTCTTCAGCATTAATTTGCAACCCAAGAATAGCAGTAGATAATTAAGGGAGCCCTAGGAGAACTAATACAGGAAATGAAAACTAAAAGGCATGGAGTTAGTGTAGACCCAGAAGTGGTCAAAAGGGAACTAAGGATCAAAAGCCAGAGGTAGGTCAGTGTACTGGTGTGAAATCCAGAGTCAGAAAGCAGAGAAATAGAAGGAAATGAGGCCACAGGCAGTTAAATAAAGCAGAGCAAGACTGGGAATGTGAAATAACATCATCTACCTAAGCAATCAGGAATCAAAGAAGAAACACTCTTCAGAAGGGAGCTTCTAAATTAAGCAGTATTCTGTCTCCACCAGGATTAGTTTTAAATGTTCCCATCTATGGGCAGGAGCTAATCCCACCACAAAGAGAGAGATGGTTAACCAGAAATCAAGAGCAGATCCTGGTAATATTAACATCTACTTTTCCTAGGATAGAGTGGAATTTTATTCAACAGAAAGTTAGATAATAAATATATAATAATGAAGATAACATAAAATTTCCTACAAGTTTTGGAGAATAGTTACAAAATATATCTTTCCAGATTTGAATGGCAACCTAATTTCTATCTTTGTCAAGGTCAAAATCCATAAATAGCTATCCTAGAATTTGATCTAATTCCTGATTTTCTCTTTTTCCCCCCTATTTATCTTTTCTAGAATTTTTTTTTTTACATATTAATTTTCTTTATTCCTATAATCGTTTCTGCTTCCCTCATAGCTCAGCTGGTGAAGAATCCACCTGCAATGCAGGAGACCCCAGTTTGATTTCTGGGTTGGGAAGTTCCTCTGGAGAAGGGATAAGCTATCCACTCCAGTATTCTTGGGCTTTCCTAGTGGCTCAGATATTAAGGAATCCACCTGCAATACAGGAGACCTGGGTTTGATCCTTGGGTTTGGAAGACCTGGAGGAAGACATGGCAATCCACCGAAGTATTCTTGCCAGGAGAACCCCATGGATAGAGGAACCTGGCAGGCTACAGTCCATGGGGTCACAAAGAGTCAGACATGGACACGACTGAGTGACTAAGCACATAATCACTTCTAGAGTCACTCTTGTTTTAAGTTCTCATTCTTTTTTTTTTAATATCTCATGATTTCCAAATTCAAGTCAACATGAATTCAATATTTCTAGGCTCCAGACAACACATCAAAAAGAGCAAGGGAAAGTCTCTCCACTCAGGGAGTTTTATTTCTGCAGGAGTCCATGTGTCCTCAAGAAACTGTCAGACCAGGATGTTTGATGGCACACAATGGAGGCACTAAGTGCTGTGGTTGTGAAAAGGCTATGATAACAGAAGACATTTTCCAGATTCCTAGAACAGAATTGAAATCATGTTTAGTTGGCAAGAATCAAGAAATGCTTATAGAGGAAATCTAGTGAATTTATAATAAAATTAAATTAGATAAAGTTTAATGAGTAAACATTGAATTCAAGAGTAAGAACCATGTGTGATTCCTCATTTTATTCATATGTAGTACCTAGAGCCAGACTCTGGAATATGGCAATACTTTAAGGACACAACAAATATTTGTTGAACTGATCTTGAGTGATTGGATTAAACCCTGAACAACTAGTAGGATTTCAGTTAAGAAAAATTGGGATAAACAGAGCAAGTCTTTTCAAAGAAGAGAAACACATGGCATTAGCAAAAATAAATAAGAAAATATGAGCTGAGAGTAGCCTAATTTGGATGGTTAAAAGTGTTTACAGAAAAAGCCTATTTGAGAGTTTAATGTTATTTTATACAAAACCCTTAGGTTTCAGGATTCTGGTGAAAGTGTAAGCCCCGTACTGAGGACAAGGTGGCATAGAGTACAACAACCAGGCAGACTCTGTTTTAAGATATCTGACAAAATGAGCCTGAATAAGAAGCAGCCCAGGAGAGAGGCTGCAAGCTGGAGAGTACACTGTCGTAGGGAGAGTGCTACAGGAGCAAAAAGGGCAATGTGAGTGGAGACGAAGGTAAGACAGATGGGGTAGAACTGCAAGACAAACGGGTACAGGACCAAAAACAGGAGGAAAAAGCACTGAGCTGGGTGAAGAGAGGCCTCACCTTGGCTTTGCCATCAGCTCAGCAAGTCACTTCTCTGAGTTTGTTCTCTTGTCTGTAAAATGGAGATGAAGCTCATCATATTATCATGTCTAAATAAGACATTTGTGAAATACCTGACATATAGAGCATACCATCATACAAAATAAGTGTGTTTATATAGAATTATATACAGAATATATTTTTTATAGAAAATATGAATATTAAAAGTATATTGATTTCCTAGGGCTGCTGTAACAAAGTACCACAAACTGCTAATTTAAAACAAGAACTGCATTATCTCATCAATCCAGGGGGCAGAAGGCTAAAATCAAGTGTTAGCAGGGTTGATTTTTTCTTAGAGGATCAGGGATAGTCTTTCCTCTCTCTTAATTTCTGGTGGTTGCTGGCGATCTTGGGTATCTTGTGCTTGTAGTGCCTAACTCCAACCTCCACCTCTGTTGTCATGTGGCATTCTCCCTGTTTGTCCTTATATGTCCCCATGTTTCTCCTTTTCTCATTAGAATGCCAATCATTTTGGATTGAGGGCCCAGTCTACCCCACTATGGTTGGGAAGGTCCCTTGGAGGAAGATGTGGGGAAATTAACAAGATGGCACCAGTCAGGCTTTCTAGCCCCATGCTCTCATGCTCTCTCACCCCGTGTCCTGTAAACAGTGACTGCACGGTTATGTAACAGCTGAGATCACTTATTGCAATGTGCAGGCATATCAGGAGGTACTCATTTGGTCACAGGCTACTTGGTGCGGTTCTTCTGTATGAGCTTCACCATGAAAGCCCTGGCTACTGCTGCACTGGGGCTACACTGGAGCAACATCATGGTTATGTTATATGAGGTTATGTTTTGGCTGTTATGGCTATGTTATGGTCATGTTATGTCTGCTGCTACGGCTGCTGCACCAGTCAAGAGAGAATAAATGCATCTGCAGTTCCTACAGCTCCTCACATTTTCTTCCAGCCTCTCAGCTTGCATCTTGCCCACCATGGGTTCAGTGAACAGTGTGCACAGTGAGACACAGCAAGACAACTGGCACTGTGAGCAAGATCAGCAAGAGAGAGGCCATGAAACCCACTCCAGTATTCTTGCCTGGAGAATTCCCATGGACAGAGAAGCTTGGTGGGCTACAGTCCGTGGGGTCACAAAGAATCAGATACTATTGAAACGACTTAGCATGCACACACTACCCCATTATGACCTCATCTTTTATTACATCTACAAAGAATCCATTTCCAAATAAGGTCACTTTCTCAGGTTCCAGGCTGAAATGAATCTGGGGAGGGCACTCTTGAACCCAGCATAAAAAGTATATTTTAAACATACCCATATTTCTCCAATAGCTTCAATAGGCTATTATTATAAGAACTAGAATTTGGCTCTTAGTATGGAGGAGAACCAAATGATTAACAGTCTAGGTAAGGGAATTTGAATTCCACCTGTTCTTCTTTCTGTTTATGTAGCCTTAGAGGCTGTACTCTCTTTAGCAGTTGCTCTTCTCCGCAGATCAACAGGGAGCTGAGTGTTTGGGGAGGACTAAGAACAGTAATCTGTACAATGTGCTTGGCACAGTACTGGCCCAAAGGGATGGTGCTCACCTATCCACTCCAAGACCAACTTGTGCTATGTGTGTGTTTGTGGTGGGGATGGTGAGGTGGGGCACATGGAGGGGTCTGGTCTGCTCAAGTGAAGGAGATGACTCACTATTTCATCCAGCCACAGGCTAAATGAATTGCCTGCAGAGCCACTTGCACCTTTACAATTTACCCCTCTGCCACTAAGACTTCCCCAGGCTGGCTTGTTCAGTACAATCCTGAATGATTTGCACAGCTATTGACCCACATCCCACAGAAATGTTGGGTCACTTATCACTGTTCCATGTCTAGCATTTCAGTTTGCCCATCAGTTTTATACATAATATTGAAGTGAAAGTGAAAATTGTTTCATTGTATCCTACTCTTTGAGACCCCATGGACTGTACAGTCCATGGAATTCTCCAGGCCAGAATACTGGAGTGGGTAGCCATTCCCTTTGCTAGGGGATCTTCCCAACCCAAGGATCGAACCCAGGTCTCCCACAGTGCAGGCAGATTCTTTACCAGCTGAGCCACAAGGGAAGCCCAAGAATACTGGAGTGGGTAGCCTATCCCTTCTCCTGCTGATCTTCCCATCCCAGGAATCGAACAAAGGTCTCCTGCATTGCAGGTGGATTCTTTGCCAACTGAGCTATGAGGGAAGCCTATGCATGATATTTTAATACTGTGAAAATCAACTGCTTCACCATCATCATCATCTTCTTCCTAAGTTATTTTTGGAAAGAATAATTTAAAATAGGCTTTGTAAATAGGTAATTATGTACATAAGTAATGCCTTAACTTTCATAAATGTGTAACACATTATCTTGCTAATCCTTTATAATTATTTCAGGTGGAAAACAAGGATTTTTATCTCAGTTTAAAAAAATGAGAATGTTGATGTTCAAACTAGTTACATGACTTAAATACAGCAGTTTGCTGTATCCTGACTAGTGGAATATCTTCCACAGTACTTGTTTATATCCTAGGAGTTAACTGTTGGTCACCTGGTAATGAAACATAAAAATTTCAATCAGTATACACAGTTTGTGGTAGTCACTATATTATCCATAAAGAAGGCTGACTACTGTATCTTTGAGTAGACCTAAGACTTGGCCTGAAGTTATATTGTCAAAATCTATATTGACCTGTTGCTCGATATAACACTTAAATTTATATTTGCTCAATTTAACACTCTTTTTCCAACTTGCAGTTTTCCAGTCTGTTGTGCTGAGAAGCTTGGGGGGAAGGGGTGGAGAATCCAAACAATATCTTTGTTATTTATGAGGCAGTTTTATATCATGAATCCATATTCTTGTATTCAACTGATATTATAGAGTCATGTACAAATGCAGCACAGGTACATGGTACCCTTTAACCCCATACTTTCAGTCTCCAGATGGGCAAATATTCTCAAAATGTTAAGAAAATGATTTTTAAAATTTCTGTATGTTCTTGCTTATTGTGGTAAAGAATCCACCTGCCAATGAGGAGGCGCAAGGGACACAATTTCAATCCCTGGGTTGGGAAGATCTCCTGAAGGAAGAAATGGTGACCCACTCCAGTATCCTTGCCTGGAGTATTCCATGGACAGAGGGAGCCTGGCGGGCTATAGTCCACAGGATCATGAAGAGTCGGACATGACTGAGTGACTGAGCACAAACATGCTTGTTATGAAGTGCTTGCACAAGCAGGTAGGCAGGAATTCCTACAAACTGATGTTGAAAATAAGCAAATTATGCATTAACATCAAACTTCAGGAAACCCAAGGTTAAGTAGCAAGTGGCTGAATCTAGAAAAGTGAAATGCAACAAAATTCCTGGCAATTCATAATTTGCTTATGCTTTAATTTTGGTATTTGGGATCTACCTGTATTCAAGTGTATCTTCACTACCATTTCAGTTTGCTTTATCATAAGTACAGTCATTTTAATTTATAACAGCTATATACAACAGGCAATAAATAAAACTGCAGGCGATCTTGCAGCGTGTGTGAAAAAGATGAAAGGAGATGCTTTTGTCTTCTGAGCTCATTTATTATTACTATGTCTGAAATATATCAGCTACCATATGTAAATCTTAACAGAATCCAGATTTCATGAGTTTATGGCTTGCCTGAACTTCCTTTTTTATTTTTTTTAATTTTTATTTTTACTTTATTTTGCTTTACAATACTGTATTTTTTTTTTTTTAAACCCTGGGTGTACTGCAGATGAAAACTATCTGCATTACTTTAGAAACTGCACTTTATAGACTAAAAAAAAAAAAAATTCCGATTTATTTCAGAACATTCTAAATTCTAGGAATGTTTATTGATGTAAACCCACATAGATTAAGATATTTTGAGACTTGGGGTAAACAGTCACCACTTTGCAATAGGTTTGGAAAAGATAAAGTATTTCGGCACTTGCTTTGCCACACAGCATTCGACGGTCTAAATTAGAGCTTCATAATGCTTTCTGAAAAGAAAAACCAACTTCCTGTCATTCCTCTGGGTTTCTGGATATGGCACCAATGTGCACAACACAAAGTGTAAACAGATCTAAATAGTGAGGGAGGAGGCCAAGCCAGTCTGTTATTCCATACACTCCCCACAGCCTGATCAGTCTCAGACAGCCTCTCCTAAGGGCTGGCAGCTGACATTTCCACCCAAATTCTGGACTTTTGGCGTCACCAATATTTACTTATGGAAATAAAGGGGCGTGGCCTTGGCGGGAGAGGCGGGTGGAGGAGGGGTCTGGGGCCTAAGGGGCTCTGACTGCCTCACAGCACCAGAAACCTTGTCTGCTGTGATCATTAACCTTTCTGGAAAACGCAGCTAGCTGTGCTCTGAGGTCTGTCTTTAGAATGTGAGGAGAGCCACACAGATACCGCACAGACTATTCAGAGAGGGGTTCCCTTGTGAGCTTTAGCTCCACTGTGGAGTGGCAGAAAAATGAGATTTCACCGGTTCTTTCTTCTATTTGTCATGTTTATGATGAGTCTTCTACTTATTCATGGACGAAGAAAAGGTAAGACTTTTCCCATTTGTAACGGAGTAACTTGATTTCATATCTGTTTGTGTGAATGGGCTTCTGAGCCTGACTGTGTTTCTGTTGAAAATCACTTAGGTATGTGCTTGTTGGGGCAGGGAGTGCGGTGGGGATGGAGCGGGGGCGGGTAGGGTCGGTGGTTGAAGGGGGTTGGGAGTGAGTGTTTAGGAGTTCAGAAATATGTTTTCTATTCTGTTAGGTCCATTATTTGGATATTTTAAAAAATAGCAAATGATGATAAATATCCTACCATTGCTTTTCTAAATTCAAAGAAAATCGATCCCCAAACTATCATAGTTACATTGTCCTTATAAGTAAAAAGAGTTGTTATTTCTAGATAAATAGTTAGATGTGTCACTTTAAAAAGTGCCATTTTTTTTATTATGCTTATAGAGCCAAAATAAAAAAGTCAAAAATCTATATGGTCAGGATAACATTAAATTACTTGACACATTTTTCAAGGATTATATCTGTTCTGTTGTTCTTAATAGGAACTTAGTAAACAAAGTTATTTTAAAGTGTTTTTACTTCAAAACTAAACATCTAGGAGTTCAAAGCACTGGCAAGTTAAAAAAAAAATTAGTTTTTTTAAGGGAAAAAGCCAAGCCTAATTTAAATAGAGAGATGATAACATTTCTATCTAAATATGTTAGATTATTTCCTTGAAAGTATACTTATCCATTTACAACAGAAAATGGTGCATATAACTAAGTAAACATTCAGTTTCTGCCTTTTAGTTAACCAGAAGTTTGATCACTGAGATTAGTTCAAATGAGGTCTCCTGATCTGCCCTTTTTACATAAATAAGAAAAATGCTTCAAATTAGCAACTCTGAAAGCAGATGATTCCTTCTTACTGTTTATAGCAATTGAATTGCTATTCAAACTGTTTCTCCTCTAAAATTACAGAACAACTTGGAAAATATTCTTGTGAAATATTTGTACTTAATTCACAATGTAAACTAAAAGGTCTAGGAGTATTTAGAAAGAAGTCATGTAGGAGGAGAATTTTACTATTAGATCCCAGCATCAATATAAACTGTTAGGAATACTTGCCATGCATTTACATCCCATTAATTTTTTATATCACAATCATATCTGAACAGATAGCAGATAATCACAGTATAATTTGGATCCAGAATATTCCCTCACAATCTTCAGATTAAACAGCAACTAATTTTCTGTAAATGCTCTAATATTTTCCTCACCCCCCCCCCCCCAGCTAATTTGGCAATAAGAAGAAAATTGCACAGACACAACGGCCTTCAGAGGAGACGTATTCCTCTCCATTCACGAGTGCCCTTCCCCTGAGGTATTTCTGATGGAAAATGGTTTTGGCAATGTTTACATTTTGGCAATGTTCCAGATCAGCTGTACCTGAGAATGTTTGTTCATATTTTGAATATGTGATAATGACTTTACTGTGATGTCCCATGAAGTAATGCATACTATGGTTTGCATACTAACAGAGAAATAAAATGATATCTGGGAATTGCTCTAATAATTTGATGGGATAGATGAGGAAAATGTAGGAAAATCTTGATAACTATTGAATCTAAGTGATAGTTATATGAGGATTAATACTATTTTGTTTGTTTGAAAATTTACATAATTAAAAAAGCAGGCACCAGAAGAATTTAATTAATAATAGATGTATCTGTAACTAGTGTTTTGAAAAAATCTGAATATATCCCTATGTTATTCAGAATAAGCACATTTCACATGAACACCATTCTAGGCTTGAAAATATTCAGACAAAATTTCCCAGCTCTACTAAATGGATGATGTATTAACCTCAATATTTAGTAGTATATTCTTCCTGAAAATGTTTATTTTCAGATATAAAATCAACTTAATGACATAGCAGTTTTTCAGCTTCACTAATAGAATTAATATTGATGGTTGCATCCTTAAGGATATACCCTGAATAGAATTTTGTTCCTGATTTTACACCACCACCATTACCAGTAGTGTTGCTTGAATCAGTTAACTTCAAATATCACCCAAGTTTAAATAACTTAATACAAAAATAAGAAATTGACATTCCATTGTAATTATTTTAAGCTCTTCAATTCTAATGAAGTATATCTTCCTTTTAAAAAAGTCATAGAAATTTCCCTCAGCCTGGTTAACATAACACAGGCAATTGCTAAATTAGTCTATTCATTTGGCCTGTGGACTGGAGTGTTTATGGCACTATTCATTCAGGGGAATAATAGTTGCTGTTCAGTTCAGTTGCTCAGTCGTGTCCAACTCTTTGCAACCCCGTGGACTGCAGCACGCCAGGCCTTCCTGTCCATCACCAACTCCCAGAGCTTACTCAAACACATCTCCATTGAGTGGGTGATGCCATCCAACCATCTCATTCTCTGTCGTCCCCTTCTTCTCCCACCTTCAATCTTTCCTAGCATTATGATCTTTTCAAATGAGTCAGCTCTTCACATCAGGTGGCCAAAATATTGGAGTTCCTCTTCAACATCAGCCCTTCTAATGAATATTCAGGACTGATCTCCTTTAGGATGGCCTGGTTGGATCTCCTTGCAGTCCAAGGAACTCTCAAGAGTCTTCTCCAACACCACAGTCAAAAAGCATTAATTCTTTGGCCCTCAGCTTTCTTAATAGTCCAACTCTCACATCCATACATGACTACTAGAAAAACCGTAGCCTTGACTAGACAGACCTTTGTTGGCAAAGTAATGTGTCTGCTTTTTAATATGCTGTCTAGGTTGGTCATAACTTTCCTTCAAAGGAGTAAGCATCTTTTAATTTCATGGCTGCAGTCACCATCTGCAGTGATTTTGGAGCCAAAAATAAATAAATAAATGCTGCTGTAGCTGATATTTAATACATGCTTTTCAAACCAGTGAAGACCGTAGTAGAGCATTACATAAAGGAAGAGCAGTTCAGTAATAAGCATTTATCAAGAGGGCTGAGATAAAAAGCCAAATTCTCTACACCTGCATCTGGAACAAGTTACTCTTTACTATCAAAATATGAAAAATAAATTTGGGGGCGAAATCCAGAAAAATACAAGAGGAAGTTCTTGATCAGCCAATTATTAGAGACTAAAAGATGCTTTAAAAGTTATATATATATATATATATATATATATATATATATAAATCCTTTGGTGTGTGTTGATAATGAATTTCAGTCTCAAATAAATAATGGTAAAATCAGTGCTTAGAAGGAATGGAAGTTCAAGATTTTTCCAGGACTTTTTGAAGGTAACAAGAGGCATCTCGAAGTAGCCAGGAAATTCCTGCATTTTCAGGAAAAGATGCCTCACAAATGCAAACAAAAACCCTTTAGTCAGTCACAGGTTGTATTGGCTTTCTCCACAAACCACCTGCCTAAGAACTAGGGCTGTAAGTAAACAAGATAGAGTAGTGAAATTTGAACTGTCAAAGTTAAGGAAGATTTTGACCTGTAAACCAAATTTGTAAACCAAAGGGAAACTTAAGTTGAAAGCGATATAAAACATTTAATAATGGCAATACTTTACAAAAGGCAGGTAATCCTTTTAAAGAACTGCTCAGGTTACAGCATCCATTTTCTCAGTGTTTAGGCTAGTCCTGCATTCCAGCTATAGTTCTTTGACGAATGTGTAAAAGTCACATTTTGGAATCCAGTGGTAGTATAACAGCCAATGAAAGAGAAACATTAAGATAATTTCCCTGTGGGAAACTATATTCAATATCCAGTGAACCATAATGGAAAATAATGTGAACAGGAATATATATATATTCCTTATATATATAAATATATTCCTGAGTCACTTTGCTATACAGCAGAAATTAAAACATTATAAATCAACTATGCTTCAATAAATTGTTTGTAAAAATAAAAAAGAAAAAAAAAAAAAAGATACTTTCCCAAGATCTTGCCAAACCAGTGCTCTAAGTGTTGTCTTCAGGTTTCATAGCCTGATTCTCACTATCCTGAATATTTGCATATTTTTCATATGTCTAGCAACCAAGATACTTTGACAGCTGGATAAAATGCTGTAAATATTTGTAGTGGAACTCTGAGGCTGAACTTTCCTTCATTTGTCCACTTTGTTTTCTACAAGCTTTAGATAAAATCACCTGTTTTGACTTGATTTGGTTAGGGTTAAGGAAGATTGTAAAAGGACAGGTCACCTAAACAGTTGACTTTGAATTTTTACAAATTAACCCTTTAGAGTGGTTTAGACTTTCAGCTCATTTGATGGGAAAGCCATATTATCTTCACTCCATTTTTCCTTCTCCCAGAGTCTTTTTCAAAGATCCCCAGTGAGATTTCCTAATAGTTGAGCAAATTAAATAAAATAATAATTAATATAGTTAATTAAATATAAATAGTTAATTAAAGTAGTTACTTCAATATAAAATTTATTTTCTTGATACTCTTTTTTCTCAAAAATACTTTGGCAACACTTTCAGCTGTAAGTGAATTAGAGTGAAGGAAAGCAAAAGAAGGGTGTCAGGAAATCCAGATTCAAAGGTTGATGCAAAAGCTACAAAGTGAAAATGAGGTAGGGGCTTTGGACTCTCTTGATATCAACTTCCAACAGTGTCATCCTGCTATAGGCCTAATTTTATTCGTAGTATATGCTATCTACACATCCTGTTAACACATACTTTTTCTAGCTTTCTAATAACAATTATAATACATGTTCATGGTATAATATTTTTTTCTAATAGTCTGGAAGAATATCAAGTCAAAAGTAAAATACTTTCACACTCCCCTAAAGTCCATGCTCTTTTCTCAGAGGTAATGGCTATGAAAATAGTTTTGGTAAAGCTAAATTAACACATTAAAGGTAAATTAACACACTAATTTAAACTGAGACCCTTGATTGCCATCCAAATACAAGTGTTTATAGTTCTGTATTTTTAATAAAACAATTAATAAAACTGCTTTTTAATAAAACAATTTTATTGAATTGTAATTGATTTACAATAGTATGTTTGTTTCAGGTGTATAGCCAAGCGATTCAGTTATAAATTTTTTTCAGATTCTTTTCCATTGTAGATTATTATAAGCTACTGGATATAGTTCCTCATTGCTTATGTATCTTATCTATAGTAGTTGTTTCTGTTAATCCTCATTCTCCTCATTTTGTCCCCCATTTGTAACCATACATTTGTTTTCTATGTCTGTGAGTTTATCTTATATATATAGGTTCATTTGTATTATTTCATTCCACTACCACAGTGGGGCTTTTTATGCTTTCTCCACACCCAAACACTCTGGTGTGTGATCAACTTTGGTTCTGTCTGCCTTATTCTTAATGACTTAAAGTCACAGGCTTCTGATCAGCCATCCACCTCTACCAAATCTCTGCTCTGCCTCCAAATTCTTTGTGTCCTATTGTGGCCCTTCTCAGTTTTTGGCTTATCCAAAAGCCAACTTCTGCCTTTAATACGGAATCTCCATTTCAATGGAGCATTTTGTCTCCAACATTAGCAGGGCTCTCTGGAAATAACTCTTCTTACTTTTGGGTATCTCTCAATCCCATTCGGTTATATTTCAAACCTTTAATGACCTCTATCTAGTTTCCTTTAACTTTTTGAAATCTTTATCCAACTCACAGCAAGAGATAATTCCTCTTCCCAGAGAAAATGGAGATAATCAAGGTTCAAACTGGACCTGCCCTCAAACTACATGCATCTACATCTGTTTAATGTTCTCTGTTTTCCCTTCCTGGCCTTTCATTAAGAGATTTCTCTCTTGGTTATGGGTAATCTCTCCATATCTCAGGAACCTTGATCCAACAATTACTCCCTTTCTTCCCCAGCAGATTCAATATGTTAAAACTGATCTATTTCATCTTAAAAAAAAAAAAAAAAAGAAAGAAAGAAAGAAAGAAAAAAAAAAAAAAGGTGTGCCATTTATCCCATGGTGCTCTTTAGTGACCAACCCAGGTTCTTTTCTGCAGTCAGATTTCTTGAAAAAAGTGGTACTTCCTTTTTTCCCATTTACTTTCAATGCACTGCTCCTGTAGCATTCTGGGAAAGGTCTCTAGTGACTTCCTTCTTCTTGAATTCAATGAATAGATCAGCTGTCTCTGTGGGTCAAATAGTAGGATGAACTTTCCTTGGTTTCAGTGATACCATGCTCCTTTTTGACCATCTCTGGAATAAATCACTATGCTTTTCAGGACCTGTACAGGGTATCCAACTGCCTATCTGGAGTCACCTCAGCTGCCCTGCAGAAACTTGAAGCCCAGGGCCATAGTAGATATATAGATATAAACCACAGCTTCTGCACAGCTATTCCTATAACTCAGCTCTCTATTCCAATACCATTCATGTCATCAGGAAGGATTTCCCTGATGATCTTTTATGTAAAAAAGAAGTACCAAAATAAAATCTTAAAACAGTTTTTCACCCTACCCAAGATACTTCCGTTTTCCTTTTATTGGATGATTTTTCTCCATAAAACCTAATGCCATGTGACGTACATAACATATATTTACTTTGTTGTTTGATTAGTATCTTCCTCCCTTGTTGGAATGTAAGTTTCATGCGAACAGGAATTTGCTCTGGTCATAGATATATACCTAGTAACTGTCCTCAACTCTTCAGAAATATTTGATGAGTTATTGAATGAATAGCTAAAAATAGGTTCTTTAATTCTTCTCACTCAAATATTTCTCCTGTGTTGTCCAAATTGCCATATATTAGGCACTATGCTGTGAAATATACAACTTCTGAGCACAGTGCCCTAGTGTTCAGTTCTATGTGATTGCCCAGGCTTTCATTTCTACTTGATAACCTGCTTCCTCCTTTATCTCTATGACTATCTCAATGTCTCTTATAGCTCTCCAGCATGACCTCCACACCTTAACTACTCACTCCAGCTTCCAGGTGTCTTTCTGGAAAGTCGTTTTTTATTTTATCATACGGTCTTTTTAACCTGTAATGTCACACCTTGATTAAATGACCTTGGTTAAAGTGTCACACCTTGATTAAAATCCTTAACTGTCTGTAGCCTTCAGGAGGCTAAAGTGAGAACTTCTATAATTTAGCAAGCATCACTTTACAAAAGGTATCTTTCCAGGAGCACCTCTTCTCCCTTGTCCTCCCTCAAAGTGGATAAGTGTTAAGAAGGGACTGCCTGAGTTCTAGCTCTGGCCACACAGCTCATCCCTTGTGAGCCTCCCTTCATTTTCAGGCCTGTAAAATTGAGCTAGTAAAGGCATGTACCTTATCATAACCATACCTCCTACATAGTAAGTGTTAAACAGATAATAGCTAGAATTGTTACCATTACTTTAAAGTCAGTCCATTTTTCACGTCTTACTTTATAGCTACACTTCTGTTCATTTATTCTTTTCCTTACTATCAAGTCATCCTTTGAGACACCTTCCCTGGTTTTGATACCTCCTACTGATTTTATTAAGTGCCCACTTTTTGCTCTCACCACTGTTTGTATACTTTTGTCAAAGTACTGGACTCACTGCATTGTAATAATGTGTTAACTGACTTGGCTCCTTCCCTCCCCCACCTCCCCATGTTGGAAATTCTCTGAAGGCAGAGTGTGGGTATTCTGACTTTGTTAAATTAACATTTGTTAAGTGGGGCATAGTACAGAATAGTGAGCCTTATTTAAACAGCTGGCCACAGATATGTTGAAATAGAGAAGTTTATTACTTACAGGTCTGAAGGAAGCACCCAGCATGCCTCAAGGGGCCACATGGAAAGGTAATTGGGAGAGTGCAGACAGAGAGAAGGGCCATCATGCATGCATGTGGTGGTTTGCTTTGGATTCCTAGGCAATGAGTCAAATTGACTGAATTCAGAACAAGATTGGGGTTTTGGTCTGCCACAGTGGGTCTTATCTAAGAGGCACATAGGTAAACAGACCTTAGGGGCAGGGAGGGTGTTGGTCACAAGGGCTATTGGGAAGTCACCTCAGGAACTTCCATCTGCTTGTGACCTTTCACTGCTATCCAGGGCATGTGCTTCATTCAGAGTCTGATACTGGTTTAAGGCCCCCACACAAAATGCATTCCTGGCAGCAATACCATGGGTCTAGCTTTGCTAGACTCTCAACATTCAGTTCAGTTCAGTCACACAGAGGTGTCCGACTCTTTGTGATCCCATGGACTATAGCACATCAGGCTTCCCTGTCCATCACCAACTCCCAGAGCTTACTCAAACTCATGCTCGTTGTGTTGGTGATGCCACACAACCATCTCATCTTCTGTTGTCCCCTTCTCTTCCTGCCCTCGATCTTTCCCAGCATGAGGGTCTTTTCCAATGAGTCAGTTCTTTGCATCAGCATCAGGGTCTTTTCCAATGAGTCAGTTCTTTGCATCAGGTGGCCAAAGTATCAGAGTTTCAGCTTCAGCATCAGTCCATCCAATGAATATTCAGGACTGATTTCCTTTAGGATGAAGTGGTTGGATCTCCTTGCACTCCAAGGGACTCTCAAGAATCTTCTCCAACACCACAGTTCAAAAGCATCAATTCCATGGCCCTCAGCTTTCTTTATAGTCCAACTCTCACATCCTTACATGACTACTGGAAAAATCACAGCTTTGACTAGATGGAATTGTGTAGGCAAAGTAATATCTCTGCTTTTTAATATGCTGTCTAGGTTTGCCATAGCTTTTCTTCCAAGGAGCAAGTGTCTTTTAATTTCACAGCTGCAGTCACCATCTGCAATGATTTTGGAGCCCAAGAGAATAAAGTCTGTCACTGTTTCCATTGTTTCCCCCATCTATTTGCCATGAAATAAAGGGACTTGATGCCATGATCTTAGTTTTCTGAATGCTGAGTTTTAAGCCAACTTTTTCACTCTGTTCTTTCACTTTTATCAAGATGCTCTTTAGTTCTTCTTCACTTTCTGATGTAATGGTAGTATCATCTGCATATCTGAGGTTACTGATATTTCTCCCAGCAATCTTGATTCCAGTTTGTGCTTCATCCTGCTTGGCTTTTCACATGATGTACTCTGCATATAAGTTAAATAAGTAGTGTGATAATATACAGCCTTGATTTACTTCTTTCCCTATTTGGAGCCAGTCTGTTGTTCCATGTCAAGTTCTAACTGTTGCTTCTTGACCTGCATACAGATTTCTCAGGAGGCAGGTAAGATGGTCTGGTATTCACATCTATTGAAGAATTTTCCATAGTTTCTTGTGGTCTACACAGTCAAAGGCTTTGGCATAACCAATAAAGCAGAAGTAGACATTTTTCTGGAATTCACTTGCTTTTTTTATGATCCAACAGATGTTGGCAATTTGATCTCTGCTTCCTCTGCCTTTTGTAAAACCAGTTGGAACATCTGGAAGTTCATGGCTCACATACTGTTGAAGCATGTCTTGGAGGATTTTGAGCTTTACTTTGCCAGCGTATGAGATGAGTGCAGTTGTACAGTAGTTTGATCATTCTTTGGTGTTGCCTTTCTTTGGGATTGGAATGAAAACTGACCTTTTCCAGTCCTGTGGCCACTGCTGAGTTTTCAAATTTGCTGGCATATTGAGTGCATTACTTTAACAGTATCATCTTTTAGGATTTGAAATAGCTCAACTGGAATTTGATCACTTCCACTAGCTTTGTTTGTAGCAATGCTTCCTAAGGCCCATTTGACTTCGCATTCCAAGATGTTTAGCTCTTGGTGTAATCACACCATTGTGATTATCTGGGCCATGAAGTTGTTTTTTTTTTTTTTTTTTTTTAATGGTTCTGTGTTTTCTTGCCACCTCTTCTTAATATCTTCTGCTTCTGTTAGTTCCATACTGTTTCTGTCTTTTGTTGTTCCCATCTTTGCATGAAATGCCAAGCTGAACTTTTGCTTCCCTACATCTATGCTATAAGTGTCTGCACTTCCAGGTATTGCTCCCTCATCTTACCAGGTTCAAACTCTGCCTCTCTCCCCCAGGATTCTCTTCCAACTCTATTTTCTGTATGAGGCTCACCCTGATCCAAAGAGTTTAAATAATTTTCCACTCTCAACAATCACTATATTTTTACCAGTAGTTATTTAAAGGAATTTATCATATTCTACTTTATTTAATCAAATCATTAATACTGGAATATAAGTTCCTTGACAATAAGACTTGGCCCCTAACGTTTAGACTATAAACTTGTATAGTGTGGGAATAGCCTGAAGTTACCTTTCAGTTCAGTTCAGTTCAGTTCAGTCGGTCAGTCATGTCTGACTCTTTGCAACCCCATGAATCACAGTACGCCAGGCCTCTCTGTCCATCACCGTCTCCCGGAGTTCACTCAGATTCGCATTCATCAAGTCAGTGATGCCATCCAGCCATCTCATCCTCGGTCGTCCCCTTCTCCTCCCGCCCCCAATCCCTCCCAGCATCAAAGTCTTTTCCAATGAGTCAACTCTTCACATGAGGTGGCCAAAGTACTGGAGTTTCAGCTTTAGCATCATTCCTTCCAAAGAAATCCCAAGGCTGATCTTTAGAATGGACTGGTTGGATCCCCTGCCAGTCCAAGGGACTCTCAAGAGTCTTCTCCAACACCACAGTTCAAAAGCATCAGTTCTTTGGTGTTCAGCTTTTTTCACAGTCCAACCCTCACATCCATACATGACTACTGGAGAAACCATAGCCTTGACTAGATGGACCTTAGTCAGCAAAGTAATGTCTCTGCTTTTGAATATGCTATCTTAGTTGGTCATAACTTTTATTCCAGGGAGTAAGCATCTTTTAATTTCAAGTATAGGAAATTCTTGCATGGAGTATAATATCTGTAGAATGTCTTGCACAAAACTAAATATAATATAGAAAATTATTGTATTCTTAGTCATAGCCCAGTTGAAACTGTTTACCTCAGATTGGGGCTTGAATCCATGTGCTGGTACTTGAATCCAGCTTGGGACTCAAACCCATGACTTGAACTTAGCCAAAACCCACAGCACCTCGTTTCCTTTATTAGGAAGCTCAGGTTCTTGATGTCTCATCACAGAAAGAATTCAGTGAGAGAAAAAGTGATACATAAGAAGATTTATTCAGATTCAGAGAGAAGCAAACTCCACAGACCTCTGTGCCACTGTAGAGGACAAGTGCAGCTGAAAAATGTAGCATGTGGCATGTGGTTAGTTTGTATGGGCTGAGTAATTTAATATGCTAATGAACAGGAGGATCATTCCAACTATTTTGGGGAAGAGGTGGAGATTTCCAGGAATTGGGGTATCACCCATTCCTTGGTCTTTTGACAGTGTCTTGGATCTGTCGTGGTGCCTCTGGATGTGTCATTTAGCTTGCTAGTTGAGAATCAAAGTCTAGTCAAAGTTGAATTGTCTGCCATCTTGGACCCCTTGATTCTAATCTGTTTATGTTGTGTCCTTGGGCTATGTCATTCTTCAGAAAGTTGTGCCCTGTCCCTTTCCCTCCTGTTACACAGTGTCCAAGAATCATGTCAGAGAAAATCTTTAAAGTTCCCAATTTACTGATGATATCAAGCTCTTTTACAAAGACCCTGATGCCTTAATGATAATGCATACAATGTACTGAATTTATAAATATATAAAATATAGTAGTTATGTATATTTATTATTATAATAAATGTTTATTCCTATATATGAAAAATATATATGTATATATATGATAGACTAAAGCCTAATTTCAGAGTTTTCTTCATTTTGCAAACTGATTCCTCATTACAAAGTGTGTAATAATTCTTTTTGCAGATATTTAGTTAAAGTAGCTATTATAGGGACTTCCTTGGTGGTCCAGTGGTTAAGACTGCACTTTTAATGCAAAGGGTGAGGGTTGCAACCCTGGTCAAGGAACGAGGACCCTACATGTCCCATGGTGCAGCCAAAAAAATTAAAATGAAAAAAATAAATAGAGTACCTGTTCTCTATCATGTTCAGGAATCTAAAATGTCTTTGTAGCATAACTTTTTTGTTCTGTTATTCAATTAGTGATATCAATTAAACTTTATTATTACATAGCAGTAATATATTTGAAAAATATGCTGTTCTTAATAGCAAAAGAGTATTTAAGTGACTTGAGAAAAACAAAATCGCTTTTTATTAACTTCTTCAACACATTTCACTTTTAGATGTATTTTGAAATTTTTAATTGTGTTGTATGTTATTAAATGCCACAGTTCTCTTGACATTATCATTAATATCAAAATGTTATATGAATTCTAAACTTTCTTGATCTTAAAATTATAAGCAGTTATCAATAGAAACTGCAGCCTGGCTTGCTGCAATCCTTGGGGTTGCAAAGAGTCAGACATGACTGAGTGACTGAACTGGCTGACAGATCAAAAGAAATGTTCAAAATCTTTTCAGTGTATCCACAGTTCTTCAGAATATTGCTAATTTATAAATAAAACCCCTGATAATATTTTAATTATAAATTAAATCCTGTTACCACTCAAAATAAAATAACAATGCAAACCACATATCTTCTGCTTTGCTTTGTTAAAATTCTATTAGAGAAGAAAAATAAGCAGAATATACAGTCTTTCCCAAGGGTTCCTCTACTGATTTCAGCCCTGCACACCTGTTGTCATATCCACAGCTTGGTCAGACACTGCCACTATTCCAACCTCATTCCAATGAAGCAATGACCATTGACTAGTCCCTTTCTTTTGCTAAGATTGTATAATTCATTATTTCCATAATTGCTGCCAGTATTACAGGTTTTCCTGATGCTCTGTCTTCATCTCATTGTTTTGGAAGAATTCTGGTCTTCATACAGGCATATTATTGCTGTAGGAGAATACACAAGCAGTCAGATTGGAATTGCTTCAAATTCTTCATCCAGCCCCAAATTGTCTGGAAAAACCTGCATTTCTGTGGTCAACTTGCTGCATTGCACTCCACAATAACTGTTTCTAACCTTTTCTACTCATTTTAAGTTTTAGACCATTATTTTAAAGAAGATGGCCTTGCCTCATATCATAGAGAAAAGAGAAGTCAGCACATGTCAGCTTCCAAGTATAAAACAAGACTCCCACTTAATCCAGTTCCCACTCTACCCACACCAACCCTCCTTTTCCTCTATGTGTCATTGAAGGTATTACCTCCATCTATGCATGGATCCCTTTCTTTCTGACTTTCTCAGGAACCTAACTGGCAGATCATCTCAATGAGAATAAGAAAAATTTATTTATTTAGAACTTGCTATAGCAAGGGAGTCAGCTACTGTTACTCTTTGTCTATTATAAATAATTCTGTTCTGGACATTCATGAACAAGTTTTTGTTTGTCCATGTTTTCAGGTCTTTTGGGTATATACCCAAGAGTGAGATTGTTGGATTATATAGTTTTTCTGTGTTCAACTTATAGAGGAACTGCCACAATGGTTGCAGCAATTTATATCCCTTTCAGCATTACATAAGGGTTCCAATTTTTCTATATTCTTACCAATACTTGTTATTATAGCCATAGTAGTGAATGTTAAATGGTATCTTACAGTGATTTTGATTACATTTCTCTAATGACTAATCATATTGAGCATCTTTTCATGTACTCAATAACCATGTGTCTATCTTCTTTAGAGAACTGTCTACCCAAATTCTTTGCACTTTTTTTTTTCAATTAACTTACTTGTCTTTTAATATTTAAGATGTAAAGTTCAGTTCACTTGCTCAGTTGTGTCCAACTCAATGCCTCACCATGGACTGCAGCATGCCAGGCCACCCTGTCTATCACTATCTCCTGGAGCTTTCTCAAACTCATGTCCATCGAGTCAGTGATACCTCTGTTGTCATCTGTCATCCTCTGTCATCCCCTTCTCCTCCTGCCTTCAATATTTCCCAGCATCAGGGTCATTTCTAATGAGTCAGTACTTCACATCATGTGGCCAAAGTAGCCTCAGCATCAGTCCTTCCAATGAATATTCAGTACTGATTTCTTTTAGGATTGAATGGCTTGATCTCCTACAGTCCAAGAGACTCTCAAGAGTCTTCTCCAATACCACAGTTCAAAAGCATCAGTTCTTCGGCACTCAGCTTTCTTTATGGTCCAGCTTTCACATCCATACTTTTATATATTTGAATACATAGCCCTCATCAGATACATGATTTGAAAGTTAGTTTCTTCCATCCTATTAGTTGTCCTTTCACTTTCTCAGTGTTATCTTTTGAGCACAAAAGTTTTTAGTTTTAGTAAAGTTCAATTCGTCTCCCCCCCCCCCCTTTGGTTGCTTGTGCTTTATATGTTATATTAAAAATACCATTGACTAATCCGAGGTCACAAATACCTTATATTTACATTTATATTTCCTTCCAAGAGTTTTATAGTTTTGTCTTTTATATTTATGACTGTAATATTTAGAGTTAAATTTTGTGTATGGTGTGAGGAAGGGGTTCAACTTCTTTTGCATGAGGATATCTAAATTCTCTAACACCATTTGTTGAAATTACTATTTTTCGCCCACTGAATTACCTTAGCACGACTGGCACTACTGTCAAAAATCTGTAGACCACAAATGTAAGAATTTATTTCTGTACTTTCAGTTCTGTTTCATTGATCTGTATGTCACTGCTTGAATTAATCCTATAAGAGTCATATTGATTATTGTAATATTGTAGCATGTTTTCAAATCAGAATGCGTGAGTCCTCCAATTCTGTAGTTATTCAAGGTTTTGTTGGTTATTCTAGTTCCCTTGAATTCCCATACAGATTTTAACATTAGCTTGTAGTTTCTGCAAAAAAGTCAGCTGTGACTTGGATAGCAGTATGTTTAATCTGGAGATCAATGTGAAAAGTATTGCCTTTTTTTTTTTTTAATTAATGAATTAGTTTTTGGACTATGTTGGCTATTTGTTGCTGCAGGTGAGCTTTCTCTAGTTGTGATGAGTGAACTCATTGCAGTGACTTATCTTGAGGAGCATGAATTCTAGGTGTGCAGGCTTCAGTAGATGTGGCTTGCAGGCTCAGTTGTTGTGGCACAGGGCTTCGTTGTACCTATCATACGCTAAGTCACAACAACAACAAAAATCAATAATTTAAAAAGACTGAAATCATCAAGCAACTTTTCCAACCACAATGTTATGAGACAAGAAATCAACCACAAGTTAAAAAAAAAAAAAAACGCAAGAAACTATAATTGCCTTCTCCAATAAGCATATGTAGGCTAAATAATATATGACTAAGCAACCACTGTTTAGTAACTGTTGAAATCAAAGAGGAAATTTTAAAATTCCTTGAGACAGAGAAGGTGGAAATGTAATTATCCAAATTCTGTGGGACATAGCAAAAGCACTTCAAAGAGGGAAGTTTATAGTGATACAAGCCTTCCTTATAACCAAGAAAAATCTCAAGTAAACAATCTAACATTATACCTGAAGGATTTAGAATAAAATTGAAACCCAAAATTAGTTGAAAAGAAAATGAAGAATAAAAGTAGAATAAAGATTAGGGCAGAAATAAATGAAATAGAGACAAAAATTTTTAAATAAAAAAGATAAGTGAAACATATTTTTTTAAAATAATAAACATTTAGCCAGACTCATGAAGTAAAAAACAAAAAAATTAAAGAGGGCCCAAATAAATAAAATTAGAAATGAAAAGGGAGCAGATACAACCAACAGCACAGACAGAAATACAAAGACTCATAAGAAATTACTATGTACAATGATACTCCAATAAAATGGACAACATGAAAGAAATGTATAAATACCTAGAAATGTACAGTCTCCTAAGACTAACTAAATAAGAAAAAATAGAAAACATGAACAAACTAATTACCAGTATTCAAATTTATCAGTAATCAAAAAACTCCCAACAAACAAAAGTCTAGGACCAGAGGCCTTCACAGGTAAATTCTACACAACAGTTGAAGAAGAGTTAACACCTTTCTTCTCATAGTAATCTTAAAAAACTGAAGAAGGAACACTGAAAATCCTTCTATGAAGCCATTGTATCATCAGTTCAGTTCAGTTCAGCCACTCAGTCGTGTCCGATTCTATGCGATCCCATGAATAGCAGCACGCCAGGCCTCCCTGTCCAACAGCAACTCCTGGAGTTCATTCAAACTCAGGTCCATCAAGTCGGTGATGCCATCCAGCCATCTCATCCTCTGTCATCCCCTTCTCCTCCTGCCCCAATCCCTCCCAGCAACAGAGTCTTTTCCAATGAGTCAACTCTTCGTATGAAGTGGCCAAAGTATTGGAGTTTCAGCTTCAGCATCAGTCCTTCCAATGAACACCCAGGACTGATCTCCTTTAGGATGGACTGGTTGGATCTCCTTGCAGTCCAAGAGACTCTCAAGAGTCTTCTTCAACAAAGCATCAATTCTTCGGTGCTCAGCTTTCATCACAGTCCAACTCTCACATCCATACATGACCACTGGAAAAACCATAGCCTTGACTAGACAAATCTTTGCTGGCAAAGTAATGTCTCTGCTTTTGAATATGCTATCTATGTAGGTCATAACTTTCCTTCCAAGGAGTAAGTGTCTTTTAACTTCATGGCTGCAATTACCATCTGCAGTGATTTTGTAGCCCCCAAAAATAAAGTCTGACACTGTTTCCCCATCTATTTACTAAAGTCAGAAAAAGACTCCAAAAATAAAATAATTATAGGCCAGCCAATATCACTAATGCACATAGATGCGAAAATTCGCAACATAATATTAGCAATCCAAATTCAACAATCTATTAAAAGGATAACACATCATGATCAAGTGGGATTTATCACAGAGATGGTTCCATATCCACAAATAAATCAATATGATAGAACTGCATTAACATATTGAATTAAAAAATGTATGCCTTTCTCAATAGGTGGAGCAAGAGTTTTTGACAGTGCAGTGTCTATTTTTGATTAAAAGTTTCAAAAGAGTGGGAATAGGGAGAACATACCTAAGCATAATAAAGATCATATATGACAGAAGTAGAGCCAACATCATCCTTAACAGTGAAAAGCTGAAGTCATTTCTTCCAAGATCAGGAACAAGAAACATTTGCCCACTCTTGCTAATGTAATTGAACATAGTATTAAAAGTACTTGCCACAACACTCAGGCAAGAAAAGGAAATAAAGGTATTCTAATTTGGAAAGAAATAAATCAAACTGTTACTGCTTGTGGATGAGATGATGCTATATATAGGTAGACCCCAGCCATTGTGGCACATGGGATGGGTTTTGTGGAAGAGAATTTTTCCATGGACTTCGAGTGGGCAGTTTCAAAATGATTCAAGTGCATTACATTTATTGTGCACTTTATTTCTATTATTATTATGTATAAAAATAAAGCTCCGCCTCAGATAATCAGGAATTAAGTCCCAGAGGTTGGGGACCCATCCTATATGCAGAATTCTAAGGATATCATAAAAACTACTAGAACTCATCAATGAATTCAATAAAGTAGCAGGATACAAATTACACAGAAATCTATTGCATTTATATGGGTTAGTAGAAAGAGAAATTAAGGATACAATCCTATTTACAATTCCATCAAGAATGAAATACCTAGGAATAAATGCAAGTAAGGAGGTAAAATATATTCATAAAACTATAAGACATTGATAAAAAAGTAAAGATTAATACAAATGAAAGATATACCATGTTCATGAACTGGAAGAATTAATATTGTTAAAGTTACCACATTACCTAAGGGAATCTACAGAGTCAATGCAATTCCCATCAAAATACCAATGGCATTTTTCTCACGAATAATTCTAAAAATTCTATGGAAATGTGAGAAACCCTAAATAACCAAAACAATCTTGAGAAAGAAGAAAAAGCTTTCAGATCATGGTCCCTGATTTCAAACTGTATTATGAAGACACAGTAATCAAAACAGTATACTACTGGCATAAAAACAGACACATAGACCAATAGAACTGAATACTGAGGCCAGAAATAAACTCATCCAAGGATGGCCAGTTAATCTACAATGAAGGAGGCAAGGGTCTACAATGGGGTAGAGAGCCACTTCAACAATTTAGGAGAACTGGACAGCTATATACAAAAAAAAATATACTACTTTTTAAATATACTACAGTCAGAAAAAGGAATATACTAATCTCAAAAAAAAAAACAACTACTTTTGACATCATATAAAAAATTAATTTAAGTGTAAAGCCTGAAACCATAAAACTCCTAGAAAAGAAAAATAGATGGTATGCTCTTTGACATCAGTCTAAGCAATATTTTTTTGGATCTGTCTCAGGCAAATGCAGCAAAATGAAAAATAAACAAATGGGACCATATCAAACTAAAAAAAAAAATTGCACATTGTAGGAAACTATCAACAAGTCGAAAATATAGCTGAGTCAATGGGGGAAGATATTTTTCAAAGGATAATGCAATAAGGGGTAATATTCAAAATATACAAAGAACTCATACAACTCACAACAGACTGGTTCCAAATAGGAATAGGAGTATGTCAAGGCTGTATATTGTCACCCTGCTTATTTAACTTATATGCAGAATACATCACGAGAAACGCTGGGCTGGAGGAAGCACAAGCTGGAATCAAGATTGCAGCACAAGCTGGAATCAAGATTGCCAGGAGAAATATCAGTAACCTCAGATATGCATATGACACCACCTTTATGGCAGAAAGTGAAGAGAAACTAAAGATCCTCTTAATGAAAGTGAAAAAGGAGAGTGAAAAAGTTGTCTTAAAGCTCAACATTCAGAAAACAAAGATCATGGTATCCGGCCCCATCATTTCATGGCAAATAGATGGGGAAACAGTGGAAACAGTGGCTGACTATTTTTGGGAGTTCCAAAATCACTGCAGATGGTGATTGCAGCCATGAGATTAAAAGACATTTACTCATTGGAAGGAAAGTTATGACCAATCTAGACCGCATATTAAAAAGCTGAGACATTACTTTGCCAACAAAGGTCCATCTAGTCAAGGCTATGGTTTTTCCAGTAGTCATGTATGGATGTGAGAGTTGGATTATAAAGACAGATGAGTGCAGAACAATTGATGATTTTGAACTGTGGTATTGGAGAAGACTCTCCAGAGTCCCTTGGACTGCAAGGAGATCCAACCAGTCCATCCTAAAGGAGATCAGTCCTGGATGTTCATTGGAAGGACTGATGTTGAAGCTGAAACTCCAATATTTTGGCCACCTGATGGGAAGAGCTGATTCGTTTGAAAAGACCTTGATGTTGGGAAAGATTGAAGGCAGGAGGAGATGGTTAAATGGCATCACCGACTCAATGGACATTAGTTTGGGTAAACTCTGGTAGTTGATGATAGATAGGGAGGCCTGGTGTGCTGCAGTTCATGGGGTCGCAAAGAGTCAAACACGACTGAGCAACTGAACTGAACTGAACTGAACATACAACTCAACATCAAAAACAAAGAAAGACAAATAACTTGATTAAAAAATAGGCAGAGGACCTGAATAGACATTTTTCAGAAGATATAGCCACATACATATGAAATGATTCTCAACAGTCTCCAATCATCAGGAAAATGCAAATCCAAACCATAATGAAATTTTGCTCCTGTGAAAATTAGTTATATTTTGCTCTACCATATATTTAAAATGCATTGCTTTTGTTGTCATTCAGTCACTCAGCTGTGTCTGACTCTTTGTGACCCAATGGACTGTAGAATGCCAGGCTACTATCTCCTGGAATTTGCTCAAACAATCCCATTGAGTCAATGATCCCATCCAACCATCTCATCCTCTGTTGCCCCTTCTCTTCCTGCCCTCAATCTTTCCCAGCATCTGGATATTTTCAAATGAGTCAACTTTTTGCATCATGTGGCCAAAGTATTTAAGCTTCAGCCTCAACATCAGTTGTTCCAATGAATATTCAGGATTGATTCCCTTTAGGGTTGACTGGTTTGATCTCCTTGCTATCCAAGGGACTCTGAAGAGTCTTCTCCAGCATCACAGTTCAAAAGCATCAATTCTTTGGTCCTCAGCCTTTTTTTTCATTGTCTAGTTCTCACATCTTTGATCCCTGGGTTGGGAAGATCCCCTGGAGAAAGGAATGGCTATCCACTCCAGTATTCTGGCTTGGAGAATTCCATGGACTGTCTAGACCATGGGGTCGCAAAGAGTCAGGCACAACTGAGCGACTTTCACTGTACATGACTACTAGAAAAACAATAGCTTTGACTATATGTACTTTGTAGACAAAGTAATTTCTCTGATTTTCTTCCAAGGAACAAGCATCTTTTAATTTCATGGCTGCAGACACCATCCACTGTTATTTTGGAGCCCAAGAAAATAAAATCTGTCACTATTTCCATGGTTTCCCCATCTATTTGCCATGAAGTGATGGGACCAGATGCCATGATCTTCATTTTCTGAATGTTGAGCTTTAAGCCAGCTTTTTCACTCTCTTTCACTTCCATCAAGAGGCTTTTTAGTTCCTCTTCACTTTCTGCCCTAAGGGTGGTGTCATCTGCATGTGTGAGGTTATTGATATTTCTCCCGGCAATCTTGATTCCAGCTTATGCTTCTTCCAGCCCAGCGTTTCTCATGATGTACTCTGCATACAAGTTAAATAAGCAGGGTGACAATATACAGCCTTGATGTACTACATTCTCTGTTTGGAACCAGTCTGTTGTTCCATGTCCAGTTCTAACTGTTGCTTTTTGATCTGCATACAGATTTCTCAGGAGGCAAGTAAGATCATCTTGTATTCCCATCTCTTGAAGAATTTTCCACAGTTTGTTGTGGTCTACACAGTCAAAAGCTTTAGCATAGTGAATGAAGCAGAAGTAGATGTTTATTTTTTCTGGTATTCTCTAGCTTTTTCTATGATCCAACAGATATTGACAATTTGATCTCTGGTTCCTCTGCCTTTTCTAAATCTAACTTGTCCATCTGGAAGTTCTCAGTTCACATACTGTTGAAACCTGACTTGAAGAATTTTGAGCATTGCTAGCATGTGAAATGAGTGCAATTGTGCAGTAGTTTGAACATTCTTGGACATTGCCCTTCTTTGAATTGGAATGAAAACTGACTTTTTCTAGTCCTGTGGCCATTGCTGAGTTTTCCAAATTTGCTGGCATTTTGAGTGCAGCACTTTAACAGCATCATCTTTTAGGATTTGAAATCGCTTTTTGACCTGCATACAGGTTTCCTAGGAGGCAGGTAAGGTGGCCTGGTATTCCCATCTCTTTAAGAATTTTTTCATAGTTTGTTGTGATCCACACAATCAAAGGCTTTAATATAGTCAATGAAGCAGAAGTAGATGTTTTTCTTAAAATTGTTTGCTTTTTCTATGATCCAGTAGATGCTGGCAATTTGATCTCTGGTTCCTCTGCTTTTTCTAAGTCCATTGCATTCTAAGTCTAATGCATTACTAATTACTAAGCAATAGTCTAATAGTACTAAGATTAGTACTATTCTAGTACTGAATTGTCTTATAGTACTAAGATTCCTCAGGACTATTTTAAAAAATTGAACTATATAAATAGAAAACCCAGAGATAAATCCATACACCTATGGACACCATATCTTTGACAAAAGAGGCAAGAATATACAATGGAGAAAAGACAAGTCTCTTTAACAAGTGGTGCTGGGAAAACTGGTCCACCACTTGTAAAAGAATGAAACTAGAACACTTTCTAATTTAGAAAGATGGCAATGATGACCATAGACAAAAATAAATTCAAAATGGATTAAAGATCTAAATGTAAGGCCAGAAACTATAAAACTTCTAGACGAAAACATAGGCAAAATACTCTCTGATGTAAATCATAGCACGATCCTCTATGACCCACCTCCCAGAATAATAATAAAAGCAAAAATAAACAAATTGGACCTAATTAAACTTAAAACCTTTTGCAGAACGAAGGAAACTAAAAGCAAGGTGAAAAGACAGCTTTCAGAATGGGAGAAAATAATAGCAAATGAAAAAACTGACAAAGAATTAATCTCAAAAATATACAAGCAACTCCTGCAGCCAAATTCCAGAAAAATAAGTGATACAAACAAAGCATAGGCCGAAGACCTAAACAGATGTTTCTCCAAAGAAGACATACAGATGTCTAACAAACACATGAAAAGATGCTCAACATCACTCATTATCAGAGAAATGCAAATCAAAACCACAATGAGGTACCATCTCACATCGGTCAGAATGGCTGCTATCCAAAAGTCTACAAACAATAAATGGTGGAGAGGCTGTGAAGAAAAGGGAACTCTCTTACACTGTTGGTGGGAATGCAAACTAATACAGCCACTATGGAGAACAGTGTGGAGATTCCTTAAAAAACTGGAAATAGAATTGCCATACAACCCAGCAATCCCACTGCTGGGCATACACACTGAGGAAACAAGAATTGAAAGAGACACGTGTACCCCAATGTTCATCACAGCACTGTTTACAATAGCTAGGATATGGAAGCTACCTAGGTGTCCATTGGCAGATGAGTGGATAAGAAAGTGGTGGTACATATACTTGACTCCTTATCTCCACTTTGCCCTTCTCTGCTTCCCTGTCCTCACTGGTAATCACCAGTTTGGTCTCTTTGTCCATGCGTTTGGTTTGTTGTTGTTATATTCACTAGTTTGTTGTATTTTTTAGGTTCTACATATAAGTGATATCATACAAAGAAAATAAAGAAAAACACCAATACAATATACTAACACATATACATGGAATTTAGAAAGATGGCAATGATGACCCTGTATGCGAGACAGCAAAAGAGACACAGATGTGTAGAGTGGACTTTTGGACTCTGAGGGAGAGGGAGAGGGTGGGATGATTTGGGAGAATGGCATTGAAACATGTATACTATCATGCAAGAAATGAATCACCAGTCTATGTCCGATGCAGGATACAGGATGCTTGGGGCTGGTGCATGGGGATGACCCAGAAAGATGTTATGGGGAGGGAGGTGGGAGGGGGGGTTCATGTTTGAGAACGCATGTACACCTGTGGTGGATTCATGTCAATGTATGGCAAAACCAATACAGTATTGTAAAGTAAAATAAAGTAAAAAAAAAAAAAAAAAAAGACAAAGTGTTTGTCTTTTTTAGGGACAATTTTATTAGTTAGATAAAATACACCAAATTAAGATTTGGGTCCTGATATCTTTGATTTGATCAGTAACTTTCTTAGCAGGTGCAAGTATCAGGGTCAATATCCAAAATGATTTTAAAAATAGTTAAGACTACCAGTGTGGGTCACTGAGCAAAGAAGGTTTATTAGATGAAAAATAATTTAACATAAAACCCTCTTTAATAGCATAAATTCAGACCATTAAAGAAATACAATGCTGTATTTATATTGAAAGGTAAGTAAATATGAAGTTAATTTCAGCACCAAAAAACCCTAGTAACTTTTCATAATTAATTTGCTATAATAAGAAATTAAGAATGAGTAAATTGGTTTGCTGGATAACAATTCTTATGTGTTTCTTTCTCCTTTGCTTCCAAATATAGGTCTTCTCTATCTAACTTCACTGAGTCTGTCAGAAGAAGACTGAAGGAAAAGATACCCGCCCACATAATACTGTGATTTAGAAGTTCCTCTATGAAAAGGAGTTGTTTGAAAGCACCTGGCAGTTTATTAGTTTCACCTGGATTCTCTTCTTCCTGGTTCTCTTGTAGGGAGCAAATAGCAAATTCAAATGCAATTCGAGTCTGAAGTATAGTTACTTGCTTGCAGAGCAAAATTATTTTATCTTTTTCTGCACATTGTTATTCTTACTCTGTTTAAGAAGAAAAACCATTTAATGTTTTAGAACTTTGTAATAATAAAATATACACGGGTTTAAAATTGTTCTTTCCTAGTCTTATAGTTTTTCAAATGTATTAGAATTACTTTGTATATGTATGTTTTTTTTTTTAATCCTAAATTTGAGATCAATTGCATTGACTATCTGGTTTTGCAGAATAAGGAGAACAGAATTAGTTAAGTATTTATATAGAAACACTAAGAAATAAACTGTTAATTGCTGCCAGTTTTATATAATAGGCTTTAATGTTTATGAATGTATTTTTTTACTTTGAATATAATATCCATTTAAACTTGTAAAAGAAAGTCTGAAATACGAATTGTAGTTCATTTTATATTACAACCAAAGTGTTCATTTCTGAACCTGTTCTTCAACATGTCATCATAAGAATTTGGTGTTTGTTTTATTTTTCTCTTAAAAGTTCTTTGCAATTTCTAACATTTTCAGAAGACAGAAAATTTATACAGTTTAATCAAGATGGCTAAGGAGATCAGAAGTAACTGTGCCACCTCAATTTACGGTCATGGGTAACTCAGTGAGGTGGAGCAGATAGAGAGCAGTGTAAGAAAGAAGAGTTGTAAATGTTAATCTCTTCTTTCTTGGTTCAGTCCTTTCTAAACTCTATGAAATCAGTGAAGGTTTTGGTCCTTTCACATTTTCACTCTCCTTTACAGAGCCAGTGATCACATGTCACATGTCCACAGTGTCCAGGGTGACCCCACCACCCAGACCCAGTACCTGGGCTCACACATCAAGTCTCCAGGGTTACCCTCTCCCAGACCTTGTACCTAGGGTCACATGTCCACAGTCTCCACGGTGTCACTCACCCCACCCTGAATATTGGTCACATGGCCACATTCTCAAGGGTGACACCCCTCCCAGACACTGTACCTGGATTCTAATGTCTGCAGTATCCAGGGTGACCCCCAAGACCGTATACATGGGATCACACGTCCACAGTCTCCAGGGTCAACCTTTTCCCAGACACTGCACTTTGGGTCACAAGTCCATAGTCCCCTGGGTGACTCCTCCCTCTCAGAACCTGTACCTGGGGTCACATGTCCAAAATTTCCAGGGTGTCCCACATCCCAGGCCATGGCCTTGGGGTCATTTGTCCAGGTTCCAGGGTAAACCTGTCTCCCAACCCTGTACCTGTGGTTGCACATCCACACTCCCTAAGGTGACCCCAGCTCTCAGACCCTGCACCTGGTTCTCACATCCAGTCTCCAGGGTGACTCTCCTTCTCAGACCCTACACCTGGGGGACACAGGTCCACAGACCCTAGGCTGAATCTCTCCCAGACCCTGTGCCTGTGGTTACAAGTCCACAGTCTCCATGGTGACCCCCTCCCAGACACTGTACATGGTGTCACACATTCATGTCTCCAGGATGAGGAGCTGGCTTCACATATCCAACGTCTCCCACATGACCCACATCCAGTCCCTGTACATAGGGTCACATATACACAGTCTCCAGGATGATGCCCCCTTTCTGGCCCTGCACCTGGGATCACATGTCCACAGTTGGCAGGGTGCCCCATATCACCAAACCGTGCACCTGGAGTCATATGCCAATAGTCTCCAGAGTGAGCCCTCTCCCTAGACCCTGCACCCAGGGTCACACGTCCACAGTCTCCAGGGTGACCCCCCTCCCAGGCCTTTGACCTGAGATCACACTTCCACAGGCTCCAGGGTGAACTCATCCCATACCGTCCCCCTGAGGTCATATGTCCACAGTATCCTAGGTGGCACCCCTCACACAAAATGTTTCTGGGGTCACATGTCCACAGTTTCCAGGGCAACTCCCCCTCTCCCACCCTAGACCTGGGGTGACATGCCCATAGGCTCTAGGTTGAGCCCCCCTCACCAGACCTTTTACCTCTGGTCACACGTTTACATTTTCCATGGTGACCACTGCTCCCAGACCCTGAACCTGGGGTCCCATCAAAAATCTCAAGTGTGACACCCCGCAAGACCCTGTATCTGAGGTCACACATCCACCATCTCCAGGGTGACACCTTCCCAGAGCATGTTCTGAGGTCACATGTCTACAGTCCCCAGTGTGATCTCTCCCAGGCACTGTATCAGGTGTCACACGTCCACCATCCTCAGGGTGACCACCCCCTCACAGACCCTTCATCTGAGGTTTCATCTTCAAAGTCTCCAGGGTAACAAACATCCCAGACACTGCATCTGGTCTCACATGTCCACGGTGACCAGTGCCTACCTCACAAGAACTTGTACCTGGTGTAACTGGTCCACAATGTCTAGGTTACCACATCTCACTAGACCTTATAAGTGTGGTCACATGTCCATAGTCTCCAGGGTGCCCACTGCTCCCAGGCCCTGAATCTGAGGTCACAGGTCCAGTTTCCATGTTGACACCCCCAGATCCTGTAAATGGGGTCACACGTCTACAGTCTTCATGGTGACCACACCAAACCAGACCCCGAAACTGGAGTCACAAGTCTACAACGTCCCTGTTGACACCCTCCCAGACCCTGTACCTGCAGTCACATGTCTAGAGTCCCCAGGGTGACCTCTCCCAGGCACTGCACCTGGGGTCACTGTACCACAGTATGCAGGGTGACTTCCATCAGACCCTTCACCTGGGGTTACATTTCCACAGTACCCTGGGTGACACCTCTCCCCAGACCCTTTACCTGGGGTCACACGTGCACAGTCTTCACAGTGACCACCCACAAACCCTGTACCTTGGGTTAAAGGTCTGCAGTATCCAGGGTAACCCCCTCCAAGACCATATACATGGGGTCACATGTCCACAGTCTCCAGGGTCAGCCTCTACCCTAGACACTGCATTTTGGGTCACACGTCCATTTTCTCCAGGGAAAGAGCACCTCGCAGACCCAGCACCTGGGGTCACATGTTTGCAGTCTCTGGGGAGACGCCTCCCCAAAACTGCACCTGTGGTCACATTTCCACAGTATATAGAGTGGCACAGTCCCACTTGACTATGTACCTGGAATCACAAGTATGGAATCTCCAGTGTGACACCCCTTCCCAGATCCTGCACCTGGTATCACATGTCCACAGTCTCCAGCATGACCTCCTTCACAGACCCTGCACCTTGGGTAACATATCCATTCTCTAAGTGACCTCACCTTCCAGATGATGTACCTGAGGTCAGATGTCACAGTTTCCAGGGTGACTTCATTCCCCAGACCATGTATCTGGGATCACATTTCCAGTTTCCAGACTAACCCCCCTCCCAGATCCTACACCTGGGGTCACATGTCCAGTCTCCATGGTGAACCCTTCCCAGAACCTATACCTGGGGAACATGTTCACAGCCTCCAGGGTGACCCATCTCCCAGACCCTGCACCTGGGGTCACGTGTCCACAGTCTCCACGGTGAACCTCTCCCAACTCTGTACTCAGGGTTGGATGTCCACTAGCTCCAGGGTGACCCCATCCCAGACCCTGGACTGAGGCCACATGTCTACATGCTGAAGCATGACCCCATCTCCCTGACCCTGCACCTGGGGTCACACTTAAGCAGTTTTCAGGGTGAACCCTTTGTGACCCTGCACTTGGTGTCACATTTCTACAGTCCACTGGGTGACTTCATCCTTTTCATCATCTTCTACCTGGGGATACATGTGCTTAGTTCTCTTGGTGATCCCCCTCCCAGACCCTGTACCTGGGGTTGCATGTCCACTCTCTCCAGGGTGACCCTCTCCCAGACCCTGCACCTTGGTATCATGTTCAGTGTCTACAGGGTGACAAACCTTCTCAGGCACTTTACTTGGGGTCACATGTCCAGTCTCCTGGATGAGCCCACCTCCAGGCAAAGTAACTGAGGTCACATAACCACAGTGTACAGGGTGACACCACCTCCCAGACTCTGCACCTAGGGTCTCACGTCCACATACTCCAAGGTTTGTCTTTGCCAGACCATGCATCTATGGTAACCTGTCAACAATCCCAAGAGTGACCTCACTTCCAATACCCTGACCAGAGGTCATATGTCCACAGTCTCCATGGTGACCCCCTCCCAGATCATATACATTGGGACACACATTCACACTTTGCAGGGTCAGCCTCTTCTCCAGACACTGCATTTTGTGTCTCATGCCCATAGTCCCCAGGGTGACTCCACATCCCAGAAACTGTACCTGTACTGTAGGCCCTGTATACACAGTCTCCAGGGAGACCCTACCTCACAGACCCTGCATCTGGGGTTCCACAGCCAATGTCTCCAGGGTGAACCCACCTTCTAGACCCTACACCTGGGTCACAGTATCCAGAGTGACCCCCTCTTGGCCCTGATCCTGGAGTCACATTTCCACAGTGTCCTGGGTGACACTGCACAGACACATCCACATTCTCCAGTGTGATCCAACCCTCCCAGACCGAGCAACTAGGATCACATGTCCACAATCTAGGGTAACTCCACCTCCCAGACACTATACCTGGAGTCGCACATCCACAGTCTCCATGGTGATCCCTTCTCTGATCAGTCACCTGGGATCACACCACCACTATCTCCAAGAAGAGCCCCCTCCCCAAACCCTGCACTTTTATTAGACATCCACAGTCCCAGAGTGACCCCACCTCGCAGTTTCTGTAGCTGGGGTCACATATCCACAGTCTTCAGTGAGAGACCTCTCCCCAGAACCTGCACCTGGGGTCACATGTCCACAGTCTCTAGGGTGACCCCTTCAATGTACCTGCACCTGGGGTCACGTGTCCACAGTCTCCTTGGTGACCACCTTCCCAGATCCATACTTATGGTCACAATTTGAGTTTCCTCGGTAGCCTATCCTCTCAGACCCTATACTGGGGTTACTTGTCCACAGTCTCCATGGTAACAAACATCCCAGACCCTTCACCTGGGGTGACATGTCCACAGTCACCAGAGTGACCACCATTCCTAGACCCTATACCTGTGGTCACAAGTCCATAGTATCCAGGGTAACTCACTTTTCAGACCCTACACAATGGTCACATGTCCACACCTTACAGGATAACACCCTCCCAGACTCTGTATCTGAGGTCACATGTCTTCAGTTCCCAGGGTGACCTCTCCCAGGCACTGTATTTGGGGTTACATGCCCACAGTCTCTGCTGTGATCATCTTCCCAGACCATTACCTGTGGTCACATGACCATAGTTTCCAGGGTGACACCCTTTCCAAGACCCTTTAGCTGGGTCACATGTCCACTGACTTCAGGGTGACCTCCCACCCAGATCTTGTACCTGTGGTCAAGTGTATTCAGTCTTCAGAGTGACACCCTCCCAGACCCTGTACCTGGAGGCACACTGCTAAAATATCCAGGTTAACTCACCTGCCCAGATTCTCCACCTGGTATCACATGTCCACAGTGTCCAGCATGACTTACCTCCCAGACCCAGGACCTGGGGTCACACTTCCCCAGTGTCTAGAGAGGCACCTGTCTGCAAACACTATACATGTAGTCACATGTCCACAGTTTCCAGGGTGACCCCATCCACCAGACTGAACAACTAGGATCATGTGTCCACAGTCTCCAGGGTAACTCCACCTCCCAGACCCTATAACTGGAGTTGCACATCCATAGTCTCCATGGTGAACCCCTCCGAGACCATGCACCTGGGATCACCAACCACTGTCCCCAGATTTCCCCCTCTTATCCATGCACCTGGGGTCACATCTTCACAGTCTGTGGGGTGACCCCACACCCCAGACCCTGCACCTGGGGTCACATGTCCACAATTAGCAGGGTAACCCCAAGTCCTACACACTGTATCTGGATTCACAGGACCACAGTCTCTATGGTGACCCCCTCCCATACCATGCACCTTGGATTACACATCCACAGTCTGCAAGGAGAGCCCCCTCCACAAACCCTGTACTTTGAATCACTCATCCACAGTCCTCAGAGTGATCCCTTCTCCCAGACCCTGTACCTGGTGTCACATGTCTGCAGTCTCCAGGGTGATCCTGCCTTCAAGACCTGGTACTTGTGGTCACATGTGCACAGTTTCCAGGGTAACCCCCCCCCCCCCAGACCCTGCACCTAGGGTCACATGTCCTGTCTCCTGTTAAACCC
Source organism: Capricornis sumatraensis (assembly GCF_032405125.1). NCBI lineage: Eukaryota > Metazoa > Chordata > Mammalia > Artiodactyla > Bovidae > Capricornis > Capricornis sumatraensis. The sequence goes on along the minus strand of NC_091075.1, from coordinate 2,954,762 downwards.
TCCCAGATCCTACACCTGGTGTCACATGTCCACAGTCTCCAGGGTGACAACTATCTCCAGATCCTGTACTTGGGGCCACACGTCCACATTCTCCAGTGTGATCCAACTTCCCTGACCAAGTACTGGGGTATCACGACCAGTCTCCAGGGTCACCAAACTTCCCAACCCTGCACCTGGGTTCTCACATCCACGGTCTCCAGGGTGAAACCCTTCCATGCCCTGCACCTGAGGGAACATGTCCACAATCTCCAGGGTGACCCTACCTCCCAGTCATGTACCTGAGGTCATTTGTCCACAGTCTCCTGGGTGAGAACCCTCACCAGAATCTGTCACGGGGTCACATGTCCACAGTCCCCAAGTGATCCCAACTCCAAGACCCTGTACCTGGGGTCACATGTCCAGTCTCCAGGGTGACTCCAGTTCCCCAGACCTTGTACCTGAGGTCAGTGTCCACTCTTTCCAGGGACAACACACTTTGCATACCATACACCTGTGGTCACACCTTCACAGTCTCCATGGTGACCCCCCCTCCACTTCTGTACCTGGATTACATTACCACAGTCTATAGGGTGAAACACCTCTCTGGACCATGTACCTGGAATCACACATCCAGAATCTCCAGGGTGAACCACTTCCAGAACCTGCACCTTGGGTAACATGTCGAGAGTCCAGGCTGACACCCTTCTCTAGACCCTGCACCTGGGGTCACATGGTCACAGTCTCTAGGGTGATGCAACAAGCTAGACCCTCCACCTGGGGTCACAGGGCCACAGTATTCAGGGTGACACCCTCTCGACCCTGGACCGGGGGACACATTTCCACAGTGTCTAGTATGACACTCCTCCACAAAAACTGTACCTGGGCTTACATATACAGAGTCTCCAGTGTGACCCTGCCCTCCAGACTGAGTAACAAGGATCACATGTTCACAGTCCAGGGTAATAACTATCTCCCAAAACTTATGCATGGATTCATACGTCCACAGTCTCCATGGTGACCTCCTCCCAGACCATGCACCTGGGATCACACGTCCACAGTGTCAGGGTGACCCCACCTCCAAGACATTACACTTGGGGTCACATGTCCATAGTTCTCAGGGTTTACTCAGACCCTGTACAGGGGGTTACATGTCCACAGTCTCCAAGGTGACTCTATCCAGAACATGCACCCGGGGTAAACTATCAACAATCTCAAGAGTAACCCCACTTTTCAAACCCTGCATCTCAGGTCACATGTTCACAGTCTCCATGGTGACCCCCTCCCAGACCATGCACACTGGGACACATGTCCACACTTTCCAGGGTCAGTCTGTTTCCCAGACACTGCACTTTGTGTCTCACATGCACAGTACCCAGGGTGATCCCACATCCCAGAACCTGTACTAGGGGACAAGTATACACAGTCTCCAGTGATATCCCACCTCACAGACCCTGCATCTGTGGTTGCACATCCAAAGACACCAGGGTGACCTCACCTTTTAGACCCTGCACCTGGGGTCATATGTCCACAGTATCCAGGGTGACCCCCCTCTTGACCCTGGACCTGGGGACACATTTCCACAGTGTCCTGGGTGACACCCCTCCACAGACCATATACCTAGGGTCACACATCCACAGTCTCCATGGTGACCCCCTCCCAGACCATTCAACTGGGATTATACGATCTCCTTATCCAGAGAGAGCCCAATTCCCAAACCCTGCACTTGTAGTCACATGTCACAGTCCTCAGTGTGACCTCACCTCCAGCACCCAGTAACTGGGGTCACACGTTCACAGTAGCCAGAGTGATCCCACCTTCCAGACCCTGCACCTGGAGTCACATGTATAGTCTCCTGGTTTACCCCCTTCCAGACCATATACATGTTGTCACAAGCCCACAGTCTCCTGAGTCAGCCTCTTACCCAGACACTGCACTTTGGGTCACACTTCCACATTCCCCCAAATGAACCCACCTCCCAGAACCTGTAATGGGGGATATGTGTACTCAGTCTCCAGAGAGACCCCACCTCACAGACCCAGCAGCCGGGGTCCCACACCCAAAGTCCCCAGGGTGACAGCACCTCCTATACCCTCCACATGGGGTCACGTGTCCACGGTTTCTTGGGTGACCTCCTTTTGACCCTGGACCTGGGGTCACATTTTCATAGTGCCTAGGGTGACACCCCTCTGCAGACACTGTACATGGGGTCACACATCCACAATCTCCAGGGTGACTGCGCCCCCTAGACCGAGCAACTAGGATCACATATCCACATTACAGGGTTACCCCACCTCCTAGAGCCTAAACCTGGAGTCACACATCCATGGTCTCCATGGTGACTCCCTCGTAGACCATGCACCTGGGATCATATGACCACTGTCTTCAGGTTGACTCACACCCAACCCTGCACCTGGGGTCACATTTCCAAAATCACTAGGATGACACTGCTCCCTAGATCCTGTACCTAGGGTCACACCTGAACAATCTCCTGAGTGACCCCACATCCCAGACCCTGCACCTGGGGTCACATGTCCACAATCAGCAGTGTAACCCCAAGGCCTACACACTATATCTGGATTCACAGGTCCACAGATTCTACGGTGACCCCATCCAGTACCATGCACCTTGGATCACACGTCCACAGTTTGCAGGGAGAGAACCTTCCCCAAACTGTGCACTTTGAATCACACATCCACAGTCCTCAGGGGGACCATACCTTCCAGACCCTGTACCTAGGGTCACATGTACAGTCTCTGGGGGACACCACCTCATAGAACCTGCACTCGGTGTCACATGTCCACAGTGTCCAGTATGAACCCCCCTCTCACACCCTGTACCTGGGACACATGTCCACAGTCTTTAGGGTGACCCCTCTCCCAGACCCTGTACCTGGGGTCACACTTCCACAATGTCCTATGTGACAGCCCTACCTAGATCCTGAACCTGGTGTCACATGTCCAGTCTCCAGCATGACCTCCATCCCAGACCCTGTACATGAGTTTACATGTCCACAGACTCCAGGGTGACAGTACTCCCCATATTTTGTACATGGTTTTACATCCACATTCTCCAGGGTGACCCAACCTCCCTGTCCATGTACTGGGGTCTTACAACCACAGTCTACAGGGAACCTTCCCTCTCAGACCCTACACCTGGGGTCACATGTCCATTATCTACAGGATGACCCCACATCCCAGACCATGTACTTGGGGCCGTATGTCTAACAGTCTGCCAGGTGAGCTTCTTCCCAGAACCTGCACCTGGGGTCATATGTCAACAATCTCCAAGGTGACCTGTCTCCATACACCCAGCACCTGGGGTCAAACGTGCACACTCTCCAGGATGACAACCCTCCCAGACCTTGTTCCTGGGGTTATACATCTACAGTCTCCATTGTGACACCCACCTACCCGACCCTGCACCTGTGGTCACCTACCCACAGTCTCCAGGGTGAAAATATCCCCCAGATTGTATACATGGGGTCACACATCCACATTCTCCAGGGTGACCCAACCTCCCTGACCCAGTGCTGGGGTACCAAAACCACAGTTTTCCAGATGACCATCCTCCCAGACCCTGCACCTGGCTTCTCACGTCCACCGTCTCCAGGGTAAATCCTTCCCAGACCCTTCACCTGGAGTCACACGTATATGGGCTCCAGGTTGAACTTTCAGAAGTACCTGCACCTGGGGTCACATGTCCACAGTCTTCAGGGTAACCTTCCCTTACAAACCCTACCCCTGATATCACATGTCCACAGTTTCCAGGGTGACAACTTCTCATACCTTGTACTTGAGGGCACATGTCTCCAAGATGACCCCTCCCAAGCACTGTCTTTGGATTCATAGGTCCACAGTCTCTTCTGTGACCTTCCTCTCATATGCTGTACCCAGGGTCACACATCCACATTCTCCAGGGTGATACCCTTTCCCAGATACTGTACGTGGGTCACACGTCCACAGTCTCCAGGGTGACAACCCTCCCAGACCCTGTACCTGTTGTCATACTTTCCCAATCTAGGGTGAATCCCTACCCAGATACTGCACCTGGTGTCACATGTCCACAGTCTCCAGCATGACCTACCTCACAGACCATGCACCTAGGGTAACATGTACACCATTTCCAGGTGACCTCACCTCCCAGATGATGTACCTTGGGTCAGATGTCACTGACTCTGGGGTGAGTAACCTCTCAAGTCCCTGCACCTAAGGTTACACTTCCACACTCCTCAGAATGACCCTACCTCCAAGACCCTACACATGGGTTCAAAGGTCCACAGTCTCCAGGGTGAACCCACCTCCCAGACCAGGCACCTGGAATTACATTTCCAGTTTCCAGAGTAAACCCACCTCCCACACCCTACACCTGGGTTCACATGTCCACAGTCTCCACGATGAAACCCTTCCAACCCTGTACCTGGGTTGCACGTCCACAATCTCCAGGGTGACATCCTCCCAGACCCTGGACTGGGGTCACATGCCTACAGTCTGAAGGGTGACCCCACCTTCCAGACCCTGCACCTGGCTCACACTTATACAGTCTCCAGTGTGACTGCTCCTGATCCTGCACCTGGTGTCACATTTCTATAGTCCCCTGGATGACACCTCTCCCAAGTCCTGTACCTGGGGTCCCATGTGCATAGTCTTCATGATGAGCCTCCTTGCAGATCTTGTCCCTGGGGTCAAATATCTGCAGTATCCAGTGTAACTCCCCCCAGACCATGAACATGGGGTCACACCTCCACAGTTTCCAGACCCTCTACCAAGGGTCACATGTCCACAGTTTGCATGGTAACCCCAACTCCTAGGCCCTATACCTGAAGTCACAAGTCCACAGTCTCCATGGTGATCCCCTTCCAGACCATGCACCTTGGATCACACATCAGAGTCTCCAGGGAGAGCACCTTCACATAATTTGGCACTTTTAGTCACATGTCCACAACGACTCCACCTCACAGACTCTGTTCCTGGGGGTCACATGTCCCCAGGTACTACTGTGTGACCCACCTCCAACACCCAATACCAGGGGTCACATGTCTACTCTTAAGTCCCTGCACATGTTCACACTCTATAGAGTGACACCACCTCCCAGAATCTACATCTGGAGTCAAAAGTCCACAGTCTCCAGGGTGGCCCCACCTCCCAGACCATGTACCTGGCATTACATTTCCAGTTTCCAGAGTAAACCCAACTCCCAGACCCTACACCTGGGGTCACATGTCCACAGTCTTCGTGGTGAATCCCTCCCAGAACATACCCTGGCCTACATCCACAGTATCCTGGGTAACCCCTCTTCACAGACCCTGTACCTGGGATAAAACTTCCAGTTTTATCACTCCAAGGTGACCCCCCCTCTACACGCCCTGCATCTGGGGTCACATGTCCAAAATCTCCAGGGTGACCCACCTCCCAGATCCTGCACCTACAGTCACGTGTCCACAGTCTCCATGGTGAAATTCTCCTGACCCTGCACCTGGGTCGCATGTACACAAGTTCCAGGGTGACACCCTTCCCGACCCTGGATCAGGGTCACATGTCTACAGTCCCCTGGGTGATACCTCTCCCAGGTCCTGTACCTGGAGTCCCATGTGCAGAGTCTCCATGGTGAGCCCCCTTGCAGATCCTGTCCCTGGGGTCAAATATCTGCAGTATCCAGGGTAACCACTCAGACCATAAACATGGGGTGACACCTCCAGTTTCCAGGATGAGCCCACCTTCAGACCCTGTACCTGGGTCACATGTTCACAGTCTTAGGGTAACCCTAACTCCTAGACCCTATACCTGGAGTCACAAGTCCACCGTCACCATGGTGACACCCTCCCAGACCATTCACCTTAGATCACATGTCAGAGTCTCTGGGGAGAGCTGCCTCACCAAATCCTTCACTTTTAGTCACATGTCCATAGTCCCTGGGGTGACCCCACCTTGCAGACTCTGTACCTGTGGTCACATGTCTACAGTCTACTGTGTGACCCCACCTTCAACACCTAGTACCTGGGGTCCCACGTTCACACACAGTTTCCAGGGTGACCCCACCTCTCAGACCCTGCACTGGGAGTCGCATGTCTACAGTATTCAGTGTGACACCCTCTAGACCCTGGACCTGGGGTCACATTTCCACAGTGTCAAGTGTGATACCCCTCCACAAACACTGTATCTGGGCTCACACATCCACAGTCTCCAATGTGGCCCCACTTCCCACACTGAATAACTGGGATCACATGTACACAGTCCAGGGTGACCCCGCCTCCCAGGCCGTATACCTGGAATCAACCACAGCCTCCATGGTGACCTCCTCCCAGGCCATGCACCTGGGATCACATGTCCACAGTCTCAAGGTAACCCCACCTCTGAGTGCCTACACCTGGAGTTATATGTCCACAGTCCCCAGGGTTTACCCCTCCCAGACCCTGTACCTGGGGTTACACATCCATAGTCTCCACAATGACCCCCTCCCAGACCCTGCACATTGGTAACATGTCCAGAGTCTACAGGGTGACAAACCACACCAGACACTTTACCTGGGGTCACACGTCAACAGTCGCCTGGATAAGCCCACCTCCTGACCCTGTACCTGGGGTCACATGACCACAGTTTGCAGGGTGATAGCACCTCCCTGACCTTGCACCTAGGATTGCAAATCCATGGTCTACAAGGTGACTCTTTCCCACACCATGCACCTGGGTAACCTGTCAGCAATTCCAAGAGTGATCCCATTTCCCAAACCCTGCACCTGGTCTCACACGTCCACAGTCTCCAGGGTGAAGCCCTCCCAGACCTTATACCTAGGGTTACATGTCCATAGTCTCCATGGTGACACCCCCTCCCAGACCCTGAAGCTGGGGTCACATATCCACAGTCTTCAGAGAGAGGACTCTCAAACAGTGCACGGGGTTCACATATCCAAAGTCTCCTACGTGAACCCTCTCTAGACCATGCACCTGAATTCACAAGTCCACAGTCTCCAGGGTGACATCCCTCCCAGACCCTGCACCTAGGGTCATATGTCCACAGTCTCCATTGTGACACCCCCTGCCAAAACCTGCATCTAGGGTTACATATCCACAGTCCACCATGGACAGTCCTCCCCAGATTTGTACATAGGGTCACATGTCCACATTCTCCAGGTGACCCAGCCTCCCTGACCCTGTACTGTGGTATCATGACCACAGTGACCAAACCTCACAGACCTGGCACCTGGGTTCTCAGGTCTATGGCCTCCATGGTAAACTGCTCCCAGACCCTGCACCTGAGGTAACATATTCACAGTCTCCAGGGTTACCCCATCTCCCAGATCAGGTCCCTGGGTACATATGTTCACAGTGTCTCTGATGAGCCCCCTCCCCAGACTCTGCACATGGCGTCACATATCCACAGTCCCTGAGAGACCTCACTTCCCAGGCCTTGTACCTGGGATAATATGTCCAGTCTCCAGGGTGACCCCACTTCCCCAAACTCTGTACCTGGGGTCACACTTCCACAGTCTCCAGGGCAATCTCTTCCCAAACCTGTTGGCATCACTGCCCAGACACTGTATCTGTGGTCACATGTCCACTGTCTTCAGGGTGAGGACTCCCAATCACTGCATCTGGGTTCACATATCCCAAAGTCTCCTACAAGACCCCATCCTGTCCCTGTACATGAGGTCATGTGTACATGAGGTCTACAGGGGGGACCCTGACTTCCAGACCCTTTACCTGGGATTACATGTCCACAGGCTCCAGGGTGAACCCACCTCATCAGAACTTTTACCTGTGGTCACACATCCATAGTCTCCAGAGTAACACCCTCCTGCCAGACTCTGTACATCCACAGACTTCAAGGTGATCCCACCACACCAACCCGAGCACTGGGGATCACATGTCTACAATCTTCATGGTAATCACTCCTAACAGACCTACACCTGGGGTCACATGTTCAGTTTCCAGGTTGACACCCTCCCAAACCCTTTTCTGGAAAAGGCAATGGCAACCCACTCCAGTACTCCTGCCTGGAAAATCCTATGGATGGAGGAGCCTAGGGAGCTGCAGTCCATGGGTCACTACGAGTCAGACACGACTGAGCAACTTCACTTTCACTTTTCACTTTCATGCATTGGAAAAGGAAATGGCAACCCACTCCAGTGTCCTTGCCTGGAGAATCCCAGGAATGGGGGAGCCTGGTGAGCTGCCATCTATAGCATCACACAGAGTCGGACACAACTGAAGCGACTTAGCAGCAGCAGCAGACCCTTTTCCTGAGATCACACGTCTTCAAATCCCAGGGTGTCCTTTCCCAGGCACTGTACATAAGGTCATACATCCAAGGTTTCTACTGTGATTATCCTCCCAGACAGTGAAATTAGGTTCACATGTCCACAATTTCCAGGCTTACACCTTTTCCCAGAACTTGTACCTGGTTCACACATCCAGTCTCCAGCTTAATGTTGTTTCCCAAACCCTGTGCCTGCTTCACACATCTGCAGTTTCCAGGCTGACACCATTTTTAGACCCTGTACCTGGGTCACATGTCCACAGTCTCCAGTCTGACACCCTTTCCCAGACTCTGTACCTGGAGTTGCACTTTCATAATATCCATGGTGACACCCCTGCCCAATCCTGCATCTGGTGTCACATTTCCACAGTCTCCAGCATTATCTCCCTCCCAGACCCTTTACCTGGGATCATACTTCCACAGTCTCTAGTGTGACCCCCCACCCAGACTCTGTACCTGGGCTCAAATATCTGCAGTCTCTGGTGTGGCACACCTTACAGACCCTGCACATGTAGGGTGCAGTCTTCAAGGTGACCCACCTCCAAACACACTGCACCTGGGGTCAAATGTGCACAGTTTCCAGGGTGAAACCCTTCCCAGATCTTGAACCTGGGGTCACATATCCACAGTTCAAGGCGAAGACTCCCAAACACAGCACTTGGTTTCCCATATCCAAAATCTCCTGTGACCCCCCACCAAATCCTGCACTGGGTTCACATGTCCACAGTTTCCTGGGACACACTCTCAGACCCTGTACCTGAAGTCACATGTCTTCAGTCCCCAGGGGGACCCCTCCTAGGCACTGTACTTGGGGTCACATGTCACCAGTCTCTTCTTTGACCATCCTCCCAGACTCTGTACTTGGGGTCACATGTCCACAGTCTCCAAGTGACCCCACCTTCCAGGTCCTGTGCCTGGAGTCACACATCCACTGTCTCCAGGGAGACAACACCACTCAGACCATGCATCTGGGGTCACGTTCACAGTCTCCAGGGTGACCCCTTCCTGAACCTGCACCTAGGGTCACATTTCCACTGTCTATAGGGTAACACATGTACCCAGAGGTTGTACTTGGAATAACATGTCCAGAATCCCCAGGTGACCTTCTAGAACCTGCACCTGGGGTAACATATCCAGTGTCTTCAGGCTAACACCCTACCCTAGACCCTGTACTTGGGGTCACATGGCCACAGTCACCACAGTGAACACCCTCGCAGACCCTGTACCTGAGCCCACATCTCCACCATCTCCAGGTGACTCCTTTCCAAGACCACGTATATGGGATCTCATATCCAGTCTCCAGCCTGGCTCCACCTCCCAGACTCTATACCAGGGTCCACAGTCTACAGGGCGGACCCCGACTTCCATACCCTTTACCTGGGATTACATGTCCACAGGCTCCAGGGTGAAGCCACCTCATCAGAACTTTTAGTTGAGGTCACACATCCATAGTCTCCAGAGTAACTGGAGGGTTCAAAAATTGCACAGTCTCCAGTATGACCCCACCTCCCATACACTATACCTGGGGTCACACATCAGCAAACCTTGCACCTGGGGTCACATGTCACTCTCCGGGGAGAATCTTCTTGCCAGATCCTGAACCTGGGATCACACATCCACAGTCTCCAGGGTGATCCCACCTCCCAGACCTTTCACCTAAGGTCACAAGTCCACAGGCTCCAGGGTGACCCCTTCGAAATACCTGCACCTGGGTCACATGTCCATAGTCTCCTTGGTGACACCGCAACATGACCTGGGGTCACATTTCTAGTTTCCACAGTAAACCTCCGAGACCCTGCACCTGGAGTCACACCACCACAGCCTCCAGGGTGACTGCACCTCATCAGTACTTGTACCTTGGGTTACATGTCCACAGTCTCTAGGGTGACCCCACCTCATCAGAACTTTTACCTATGGTTACACCTCCACAGTCTCCAGAGTGACCACCACTCCCAGACAGTGAACATCTGGTCACACATCCATAGTCTCCAGGGTGACACTGCCCAGAACACTGAATCCATGGTCACACATCCAGACTTCAGGGTGACCCCACAACTACAGTCCGAGCACCTGGGATCACACATCCACAGTCTCCAGGGTTACCTTCCCTCACAGACACTACACCTGGGGTTACATTTCTGCAGTCTCTACTGTGACCATCCTCCCAGACCTTGTACCTGGGTTCACAAGTCCACAGTCTCCAGGATGACACCATTCAGGACACTGAACCTGTGGTCACATGTTCACAGACTTCAATGTGACCCCACAATTACAGTTCAAGCACCTGGGATCACACATCCACAGTCTCCAGGGTAACCTTCCCTCACAGCTACTACACCTGTGGTCAAATTTCCAGTCTCTACTGTGACCATGCTCCCAGACCCTGTATGTGGGGTGATACTTCATCAAAGATGCTGAACCTATGGTCACACATCCATGGGTTTCAGGGTGATCCCACAGCACTGGTTCAAGCACCTGGGATCACATGTCCACAGACTCCAGGGTAACCTGCTCAGTCACTACACATGGGGTCACACATCTGCCATTTACAGGATGACAGCCTCCCAGACCCTGTACCTGAGGTCACATGTCTTCAGTTCCCCAGGGGACCCCTCCCAAGCACTGTATTTGGGATCACATGTTCACAGTCTCTACTGTGACCATCCTCCCAGACATTGCACCTGGGGTCACGCATCCACAGTTTCCATCATGATGCCCTTTCCCACACCCTTTACCTGGGTCACACGTCCACATTCTCCAGGGTGACTCCCTTCCCAGACCCTGTACCTGGGTTCTCATATCCATGGCCCAGGGTAGACCCCTCCCAGACACTGCACCTGAGATAACATGTCCACAGTCTCCAGGGTGACCCCACCTCCCCCATCCTGCACTTGGGGTCACAAGTCCACTGGCCCCAAGTGACCCTACTTCCCAGACCCTGGACCTGGGGTCACATGTCCACAGTTTCAAGAGTAACCCTGACTCCTAGACCCAATTACTGTAGTTGCAAGTCCACAGTCTCCTTGATGATCCCCTCTCAGATCACTCACCTTGGATCACACGTGCAGAGTCTCCAGGGACAGTCCGCTCCCCAAATGCTGTACTTTGAGTCACACATCCACAGTCCCCAGGGTGACCCCACCTCCCAGACCCTGCACCTGTGGTCGCATTATAGTCTCCAGGGTTACCCCACCTCCAAGACCCAGTACTGGGTTCACATGTCCTCAGTCTCCAGGGTGATCCCCTCCCAGACCCTGTATCTAGTGTCACATGTCCACAGTCTTCAGGGTGACCCCTTTCAAATACTGCATCTGGGGTCACACATCCACAGTCCCCAGGATGACAATCCTCCCCAGACCCTGTACTTGGGTCACATGGCCACAGTCTCCATTGTGACCCCCCGCCCAGGCCCTATATCTGGTGCTAAATGTCTGCAGAAATCACAATGACCCCCTTCCAGACCATATACACAGGTCACACATCCACAGTCTCCAGAGTCAGCTTCTTCCTCAGACACTGCATTTTGGGTCACATGTTCACAGTCCCTAGGGTGACCCCACCACCAAGACCCTATACCTGAGGTCCCACGTCCACAGTCTCCAGGGTTACTCCAGCTCTCAGACCCAGCACTTGGGTTCATATCCACAGTGACAAGGTGAGCCCCCATCCAGACCCGACACCTGTGGTCATATGTACATAGTCTCCAGGATTACCCCCTCCCAGGCCATATATATGTTGTCACAAGTCCACAGTCTCCAGGGTCAGCCTCTTCCCCAGACAGTGCACTTTAAGTCACATGTTCACTGTCCCAGAAATGAACCCACCTCCCAGAACCTGTAATGGGGGACACGTGTACACAGTCTCCTAGGATATCCCTCCTCACAAACCCTGTATCTGGTGTTGCACATCCAAAGTCTCTAGGATACTCCACTTCCTAGACCCTACATCTAGGGTCAATGTCCACAGTATCTAGTGTGACCCCCTCTTGACCCTGGATCTTGGGTCACATTCCCACAGTGTCTATTGGTGACACCCCTCTGCAGACACTGTACCTGGGGTCACACATCTACAGTCTCCAGGGTGACCCCACCCACCAGACTGTGCAACTAGGATCATGTATCCACAGTCCAGGGTAACCCCACATCCCAGACCCTATACCTGGAGTCACAAGTCAATAATCTCCATGTTGACTCCCTCCCAGACCTTGCACATGGGTTCACATAACCACCATTTTCCAGCGTGATCCCCTCCCAACCCTGCACCTGGGGTCATATTTCCATAGTTTCTAGGGTGATGCTTTTCTCCAGACCCTGTACCTAGGGTCACACCTACACCACACCCCAGACCCTGCACCTAGAGTCACATGTTCCATTTGAGATGCTGCAGAGGAATCAGACCTTATCTTGAGTTGAGGGGAACTCAGTGTTGTTTCGACTTGTGGTGGGAAAGTCAGGGTTCCTCTCGAGTTGCGATGGGGATCTCTGGATTCCTCTCAAGTGGCAACAGGGGAGTCACGACTCCTCTAGAGTTGAGGTGGGGAACTTGTGTTTCCACTCAAGTTGCAGCAGGGGAGTCGGACCTCCTCTTGAGTTGCAGCAGAAACTCAGAGTTCCTCTCTAGTTGTTGCTGGAAACTTGGGGTTTCCTCTAGAGTTGTCCCAGGGGACTCAGAGCTCCTCTCCAATTATAGCAGGGAATCAGTGTTCCTCTGGAGTTCCAGTGTGGGATGCAGATCCACTGTAGTCATGGTGGGAAACTTAGAGTTCTTCTCAAGCTTCATTAGTACTCAGAGTTCCTCTTGACTCGTGATGGGACCTCGTATCAAATTCCCTTCCTTTAGGGCAACTCGTCTCTAGCAGGAGTGTGCAGGATGGCTCCTATCTTGTTGCAATGATGGGTGGCTGCTCACTGATTCTGGCAAGGGACTACTCTCTCTTTGTGGTCTAGGTCAACTCTGTAGTTGCGGGGGTTTCAATTTTCTCTAATGGTTGTATTCAAGCTCTTCTCTCCTTGTGGTGTTAGGTTCGTCTATATTGGCAGAACAGGGGTTCTTCCCTCCGTGTGATGTCCAGTGGCCTCCTCTCAAGTTGTGGTGGAGGGCTCATCCTGAGGGGCGAGGCTGTGTCCTCTCCGGTTGGGGTGTGCATGTCTCCACAGGGGAGGTCCTGTCTACTTTTCGCTCTATAGGTTCCTCACTAATATTTGTGGGATTGCTGTTCTCTAGCTGTGAGGGCCTCAACTAGACTTCCTTTAGGGAGCTCATCTCCATTGGAGGCAGAAGGTCTTCCCTCTCAGTGTGATATCCTGGGGGACACCACTTTAGTTGTGCCTGGGGAATCTGCTTCAGTTTTGGCCTGGGAGCCACTCTGTCATTTGATCCAGTGGCCCCTTTTCTTGTTACAGCCTAGGGATCCTGTGAAATTTCAGCGGGGAACCTGGAGTGCCTCTTGAGTTGCAGCATGTGACTCGGGGTTCCTTTAGAATTGTGGTGGAGACTCCTCTGGAGCTGCAGTGGGACAGATCCTCTCTAGTAGCAATGTGCAGGCTGGTCCCTGTCTAAGTGCAATGTGTGGGAGGCTACACTCTAGATGCAGCATGGGTCCACTCTAATTGCAGTGGGGGTGCACTGTTTATTTGCTGTGGGTCAGCTCGTCTTTAGTTGTCGTTTGCAGCCACCTCTCTAGTTGTGGCAGAGGAACTCCTCTTTAATTGTGGTAATTGGGCTGCTCTCTAGATGTGGTAGAGTGCTCTTCTCAAATTGGGAGTTGGGTGACTCTTCTATGGTTGTAATGAGAAGGGGCACTTTTTCTAGTTGTGATGTGCAGGAAACTCCTATCTTTTTGTGGCAGGGTGTGCCTCCTGCTTAGTTGTGGTCTGAGACTTCCTCTCTTGTGGTGGTAGAATGCTCCTCTCAAATTGTGGTGGGGTAAGCTTCTCTTGTGGAGAAAGCAATGGCACCCCACTCCAATACTCTTGCTTGGAAAATCCCATGAATGGAGGAGCCAGGCGGGTTACAGTCCCTGGGGTCGCCAAGAGTTGGACACGACTGAGAGCTTTCACTTTCACTTTTCACTTTCATGCATTGGAGAAGGAAATGGCAACCCACTCCAGTGTTCTTGCCTGGAGAATCCCAGGGATGGGAGAGCCTGGTGGGCTGCCGTCTATGTGTTCACACCGAGTCAGACACTACTGAAGGGATTTAGCAGCAGCAGCAAGCTCTTCTTGGGAATCCTCTGGAGTTGCATCAATGGGCTAATATCTCTACTTGTGTTGTGATGGAAAATTGGGGTTTCCCTTATGTCACTGCAGGTGAATTGAGCCTCATGTCGTGTTGAGGTGGTGAAATCAGGGTACTTCTTGAACTGTGGTGGGAAACTTAGGGTTGTCTCAAGTTGCAACAGAGGAGTCAGGCCTCCTTGCAAGTTGAGGCAGGTAACTCGGGGTTCCTCTTGAGTTGTGTCGGGGATCTCAGGTTTCCTCTCAAGCTACAGCTGGGAAGTTGGGCCTCCTCTTGAACTGCAGGGCGAAACTTGGGGTTCCACTTGAGTCTCAGCAAGGACTCAGAGGTACTCTAAAGTTGTAATGAGAAATCAGTGTTCTTCTTAAGTTGCAGTGCGGGAACTATGGTTCCACCGTAGCCATGGCAGTGAACTCGGGGTTTCTCTCAACTTGGGGGTTACTTCCTCTGGAATTGCATTGGGGCCTCCTCTCTAGTTCTCTTGGCACAACTTGTCTCTAGCAGGGATGTGCAGGGTAGCTTCTGTCTTGCTGCAATGTTGGATGGCTACTCGCTAGTTTTGACATCATACTTCTCTATTATTCTGGTCAGGGTCAACTCTGTAGTTGTGATGGTTTCGATTCTCTCTAGTTGCAGTGTCCAACCTCTTTTCTACTTCTGGTGTGAGGTTTGTCTCTTTTAGCAGCAGAGGGGCTCCTATCTATGTGTCATGTCCAGAAGGCTCCTCTTGAGTTGTGGTGGTGGGCTCCTCTCCAGTTTCAGGGCTGTGTCCTCTCTGACTGGGGTGTGGTCATCTCCATGGGGGAGGTCCTCTCTACTTTTGGTACTAGGGGTTCCTCACTAATATTAATGGGATTGCTGCTCTAGGTGTGAGGGACTCCACTCGACTTACTTCATGGAGCTCATCTGCATTGCAGGCAGAAGGTCTAGGTGTGATATCCTGGGGGACACCACTCTAGTTAATCTGGGGGAATTTGCTTCAGTTTTGACAAGGGAGTCCCTCCGTCACATTGGCCAGAGGTACCTTTTGTTGTTACAGCCTAGGTCTCCTGTCAAATTGCCTCTTGAGTAGTAGCAGCTGACTCGGCGTTCCTTAGACTTATGGTGGAGCCTCTTCTCAAGCTACAGTGGGGAAGACCCTCTCTAGTAGTGATGTGCAGGCTGGCCCCTCTCTAGTTGCAATGTGCTGGAGGCTACTCTCTAGTTGTGGCATAAAGCTCCACTCTAGTTGCAGTGAGAGTCCACTCTTTATTTGCGGTGGGATGGCTGTTCTCTAGCTGTTGTCTGTAGACTCTTTAGTTGTTGTCTGTAGACTCTTCTCTAGTTGTGGTAGTCGGGGCTCCTTTTAGTTGTGGTAGTGTGATGGTGTGACTCCTCTCTAGTAGCAATGTTTAGGGTGGCTTCTGTCTAGTTGTGATGTGTGGATGGCTAAACAACCTGTGGCATAGTGCTCCTCTCTAGTTGGTGTAGGGGGTCAACTCTTACTTGTGTTGGATGAGCCCCTCTATAGTTTGGTGTTCAGTATCATCTCGAGTTTTTTAGGGGATTCTTCTCTAGTTATGATGTGTGACTGGCACCTCTAGAGTTGCAGTGGAGTGTTCCTCTCAAATTGTGGAGGGGCTTTCCTTTCTGGTAGCAATGTGCACAGGCACTCTTTCCAGCTGTGATATTTGTGAGCCTGCTCTCTAATTTTGGCACAGCCCCTCCTCTTTAGTTGTGGCATGGGAGCCTCCTCTCTAGTTGAGGAAGGAGGCTTCTGTGTAATTGTGTTGTATGGGAATGCTCCTCTCAAGTGGTGACATTCAAAGGGCTGTTCTGTACTTGCGCAGAGTTTACTCTTCTCTGATGGTGGTGGGGGGGTCTACTCTACTGGCACAGGTGGTACGTCTCTATTTGGGGGTGGAGGGGACCCTCTTGAGGTGCAATGTCCAGCGTCTCCTCTCCAGTTGTTGGTGGTGGGTCACTCTCCAGTATTGTCAGGTGGGCTCCTCTCTCTTTGTGGCCATGGGGTTCTCTTGAGTTATGGCATAAACCTCCTCTCAAGTTCAGAAGGGGACTTGTGGCTCCTTTCTAGTTGCTGTCTTGCCTCCTCTGGGAGTTCTCTGTGGTGAGGATGTTCTATTTGTGGCATTTGGGTCTCCTCACTAGTTTTCATGGCTCCACTCTAGTTGTGAGAATTTTGTCTTATGTTACTTCAAAACTTTAGACAAGAACACCAAAGAATGGAAAGAGAAAATTCCTCATCCTTAACTGAATTGATATTTAGGGGAATTACTGATAAGTCTGGGTATAAAGTGGCCCTGTTTATCATGTTTTTGTTGTTTATCTCATTAACATTCTGATAAATCTTGGAATGATTATATTAATTAGGATGGATCCCTAGCTGCATATACCCTTGTGCTTTTTCCTCAGTCACCTCTCCTTCTCTGACCTCTGCTATTCCACAGCCATTGGCCCAAAGATGCTGCTGGACCTATTTTCCAGTTCAATTCAGTTCAGTCACTCAGTCATGCCTAACTCTTTGAGACCCCATGGACTGCAGCACACCAGGCCTCCCTGTCCATCATCAACTCCCAAAGGCATGACCATCGAGTCAGTGGTACCATCAAACCATTTCATCCTCTTTCATCCCCTTCTCCTCTGGCCTTCAATCTTTCACAGCATCAGAGTCTTTTCCAATGAGTAAGTTCTTCACATGAGATGGACAAAGTATTGGAGTTTCAGCCTCAGCATCAGTCCTTCCATGAACACTCAGGACTGATCTCCTTTAGAACAGACTGGTTGGATCTCCTTGGGGAGTCTCCAAGGGACTCTCAAGACTCTTCTCCAACACCGCAGTTAAAAACATCAATTCTTTGATGGTCATCTTTCTTTATAATCCAAATCTCACATCCATACATGACTACTGGAAAAACCATAGCCTTGACTAGATGGACCTTTGTTGGCAAAGTAATGTCTCTGTTTTTTAATATGCTGTCTAGGTTGGTCATAGTTTTTCTTCCAAGGAGCAAGCGTCTTTTAATTTCTTGGCTGTAGTCACCATCTGCACTGATTTCGGAAGCCCCAAAAATAAAGTCAGCCACTGTTACCACTGTTTCCCTATCTATTTGCCATGAAGTGATGGGACTGGATGTCATGATCTTAGTTTTCTCAATGTTGAGCTTTAAGCCAACCTTTTCACTCTCTTCTTTCACTTTCCTCAAGAGGCTATTTAGTTCTTCTTCACTTTCTGCCATAAGGGTGGTGTCATCTGCATATCTGAGGTTATTGATATTTCTCCCTGCTTGCCAAGAACAAGTCAATCTCTTTCCATGGCTGTGCTCTGTAATTCTTGATCTTTTCTATCTTTGCCAATTCTGAGTGTCCCCTGCTGGCAGTGATGGCCTATGACCAGTACAAGGCCATCAGCATCCCCTTGCTTTATGTGGTCAGCATGTCCAGCAGGGTGTGCTCGCTGCTCGTGTCTAGGGTTTACCTGGTGGGGATGGCAGACGCTCTGATACACACAGCATTAACATTCAATTTATGTTTCTGTGAGTCAAATGTAATTAACCATTTTTTCTGTGATTTACCTCTGCTTGTTTGTTTGTTTGTTTGTTTGTTTTTCCTGTTCTGCTAAGATACAGAGGTCAATGAGTTAGTGATATTCGCTGCTTTGGGTTCTATTGAACTGAGTACTATTTCAGGAGTCCTTGCTCTTATTTTCATATCATCTTTCCAGTCATGAAGATCCACTCTGCTCAGGGGAGAGTCAAAGCTTTTACCAGCTGCACCTTCCACTTAACTGCAGTGTCAATTTTCCAGGGAGCTATACTCTTTATGTATTTCAGGCCAAGTTCATCCTACTTTCTAGATGAAGACAAAATGAACTTTTTGTTTTACACCCTTGTGATTCCCTTGCTAAATCCTCTGATATTTAGCCTATGGAACAAGGATGTAAAAGAGGCCTTAGTAAAATTGAAAGCTAAATATTTGTATTATGCACATGTACACACAACCACACACATATAGTAATTGTGTAATTAAAATTATATGGCATGACACATGAGAAACAATTTTCTCAAGTTCCTAAGTGAATAATTATTTGTATTAAACTCCATTGTTAAGACTGGAAGAGGAAATGGTAACCCACTCCAATATTCTTGCCTGGAGAATCCCTATAGATAGAAGAGCCTTGTGGGCCACAATCCATGGGGTCACAAGGAGTCAGACATGACTGAGTGACTAAGCACAGCTTCACTGCTAAGAAATATTGCAGGTTTCCTCAGATATGATGCTTAGTATGTGGGCAGGGTTTATACATGGCACTTACAATTTTTGAAAAACGTTTTGACTTTTCTACTTATGCTAATTTTTGTTCATTTTTCATTCAAACATTATTTCAGTCTCACTAAAACATTATGCAATGTCTTAAAGGTTTTGTCGTAAAGTAAGTCAAAGATTTACTGAGTGATCTTTCAGGACTCAGGCTTTTTATATTTTATAGTACATCTTATAGATTCTATACTAATGAATTTAAGCTAATACTAGTAGTAGACATTAATGAACTAAGCTGTTTAGTAATAAATGAGCCACAAAATCATCATGAGATAAAAAACTTAAGGGCATTTGTGAGACATTATGGCATGTTAGGAAAACTTTTCATTGTGGAAAAAGCTACAAACATAAAATTATTATTTTATATAAAAGATGCATAGGTTTCTATTTCTACCATATTTTATCAATTCACAAAACTCTTTTGGAACTGTTGCTCATAAAAGGAAACTTAACTGAAAATATTGTTTGAAAATTAAAGTCTAAGTCAAACAGGGCATCAGTGGATTGGCAGATATTGTTCAGTAAATAAACATGTAATCTAGTTAATTTGTCTCCATTCAAATGTCAGATGTATATTACAGCATCTAAAGACTGATTTGAACTGCATATTGGTCAATTTTATTGGAATTAATAAATATGATATGAAAAAAAAAGAAAAATAAATAAGCCCATTAAATGGAAGTCAAAAATAGTATTGCAGCAGAAAACGTTTGATTAAAATATGCTTCCTTGTTTAGAATTGAATAACTTAAAGAAGAACTGAGTGTTTTTTAGGAAATTCACAATTCAAATCCAAATTGTGGTAATGGCATGGAGATACTCTTCAATTCCTTGAAAATTCTTGAAATTTCACAAAAATAGTGAACAGCGTATCAAAAGACTGATGTATTCTAGGCTGTCTACTTCAGTCCTCATCGTTAACTTTCCTGCTTCTTTCCATAGCACATCCCTCTTACACATCATTGATGACTGATGGAAAATATCTGTAATGTCAGCAGTTGCTTCTCATCTTTCCTTTCTAATTTTATTGACTTGAGTCTTCTCTTTGCTTCTCTTGATGACTCTGACTGAAGCTTTATCAACTGCATATTCTCAGAGAACCAGCTTTTAGTTTCACTGATCTTTGTTATTGTTTTCTTTATTTTTTTTTAATTTAATTTTAAAATCTTTAATTCTTACATGTGTTCCCAAACATGAACCCCCCTCCCACCTCCCTCCCCATAACATCTCTGTGGGTCATCCCCATGCACCAGCCCCAAGCATGCTGTATCCTGCGTCAGACATAGACTGGCGATTCAATTCTTACATGATAGTATACATGATAGAATGCCATTCTCCAAAATCAGCCCACCCTCTCCCTCTCCCTCTGAGTCCAAAAGTCCGTTATACACCGCTGTGTCTTTTTTCCTGTCTTGCATACAGGGTCGTCATTGCCATCTTTCTAAATTCAATATATATGTGTTAGTATACTGTATTGGTGTTTTTCTTTCTGGCTTACTTCACTCTGTATAATTGGCTCCAGTTTCATCCATCTCATCAGAACTGATTCAAATGAATTCTTTTTAACGGCTGAGTAATACTCCATTGTGTACATGTACCACAGCTTTCTTATCCATTCATCTGCTGATGGACATCTAGGTTGTTTCCATGTCCTGGCTATTATAAACAGTGCTGCGATGAACATTGGGGTACATGTGTCTCTTTCAATTCTGGTTTCCGCAAATCAATCAATGTAATTCACCACATTAACAAATTGAAAAATAAAAACCATATGATTATCTCAATAGATGCAGAGAAGGCCTTTGACAAAATTCAACATCCATTTATGATAAAAACTCTCCAGAAAGCAGGAATAGAAGGAACATACCTCAACATAATAAAAGCTATATATGACAAACCCACAGCAAACATTATCCTTAATGGTGAAAAATTGAAAGCATTTCCCCTAAAGTCAGGAACAAGACAAGGGTGTCCACTTTCACCGCTACTATTCAACATAGTTCTGGAAGTTTTGGCTACAGCAATCAGAGCAGAAAAAGAAATAAAAGGAATCCAAATTGGAAAAGAAGAAGTAAAACTCTCACTGTTTGCAGATGACATGATCCTCTACATGGAAAACCCTAAAGACTCCACCAGAAAATTACTAGAGCTCATCAATGAATATAGTAAAGTTGCAGGATATAAAATCAACACACAGAAATCCCTTGCATTCCTATACACTAATATTATTTTCTTTATATTTTCATTTATTTATGCTCTGATCTTTATGTTTTGGTACCTTTTTTTTTACTTCAAGTTTTGTTTATTCTTTCTCTAAAGAAGAGAGTGAAAAAGTTGGCTTAAAGCTCAACATTCAGAAAACTAAGATCATGGTATCTGATCCCATGACTTCATGGCAAACAGATGGGGAAACAGTGGGCACAGTGGCTGGCTTTATTTTTCTGGGCTCCAAAATCACTGCAGATGGTGATTGCAACCATGCAATTAAAAGACGCTTACTCCTTGGAAGGAAAGTTATGACCAACCTAGATAGCATATTCAAAAGCAGAGACATTACTTTGCCAACAAAGGTCCATCTAGTCAAGGCTATGGTTTTTCCAGTGGTCATGTATGGATGTCAGAGTTGGACTGTGAAGAAAGCTGAGGACTGAAGAATTGATGCTTTAGAACTGTGGTGCTGGAGAAGACTGTTGAGAGTCCCTTGGACTGCAAGGAGATCCAACCAGTCCATCCTAAAGGAGATCAGTCCTGGGTGTTCACTGGAAGGACTGATGTTGAAGCTGAAACTCCAATACTTTGACCACCTGATGAGAAGAGCTGCCTCATTTGAAAAGACCCTGATGCTGGGAGGGATTGGGGGCAGGAGAAGAAGGGGACGACAGAGGATGAGATGGCTGGATGGCATCACCGATTCGATGGACATGGGTTTGGGTGGACTCCAAGAGTTGGTGATGGACAGGGAGGCCTGGTGTGCTGTGGTTCATGGGGTTGCAGAGTTGGACACGACTAAGTGACTGAATTGAACTGCTTTAGGTGTAATGTAGGGTTGTTTATTTGTGATTTTTCTTGTTTCCTGAGGTAAGATTGTATTGCAATAAGATTCCTTCTTAGAACTGTTTTTGCTGAGCACCTTAGGTTTTGGATTGTCATGTTTTTGTTGTCATTTGTCTCTAGGTATTTTTTGATTTCCTCTTTGTTTTCTTCAGTGACATTGGTTGTTTAGTAACATATTATTGAGCCTTCATATGTTTGTGATTTTTACAGCTTTATTTTTTAATGGATTTCTCATATTGTCGTTGGAAACAGATGTTTGTTACTATTTCAGTTTTTAAAAATTTACCAAGTCTTGGTTTGTGATCCATATGATCTATTGTGGAAAATGTCCCATGTTTACTTGATATGAAATTGTATTCTGCTTCTTTCAGATGGAATGTCCTATAAATAGCAAATCTATCTGGTCTATTGTGTCATTTAAGAATTGGTTTACTTATTAATTTTCTTCCTGAGTGATCCATCCATTGGTATAATTTGAGTGTTAAAGTTCCCCACTATTGTTGTGTTACTGCCAATTTCCTCTTTTATAGATGTTAGCACTTGTCTTATATATTGAAGTGTTCCTGTGTTGGGTGCATATATATTTACAATTGTTATGTCTTCATGGACTGATCGTTGGTCATTGTGTAGTGTCTTTCCTTGTCTCTTAATTTCAGATCAGGCAGATGTCCTCTGAGTGGCAATGCAGAGACTTAAGCTTGTTCTCAATTATGGCTTATGATAATGTGACTGGGTGCATGTGTGTTAAGTCACTTTAGGGGTGTCTGCTTCTGTGAGAGGGTATGGACTGAAGCCCGCCAGGCTCCTCTGTCCATGGGATTCTCCAGGCAGAATTCTGGAGTGGGTTGCAGTTCTCCCCTCCAGGGTATCGTCCCAGCCCAGGGATCAAACATGTCTCTCTCGGATTACCGCTAGCGCCACCTGGGAAGTTCAACAATGGAATTATTATGGTATAATTGTAATGTAGCGAGAGAAATAATAATGTGCTTTAAAAAAATACTACACTTTTTTGCATTACCACTGTGCATGATATTTTTTTCTGCTTATTTAGTTTTCATTAAGCTTTTGTCAAGCATATTAAGAGTGTTCTTCACATGTTGAGATACTTGAAAAATGACCAAGATATTTGCTAATCAATAAAATAACAATAGGACTTTGAACTTTGAGTCAAACTATAGTGTTAGGATAGATTGAAGGGATAAGGAAAAAAAAAAAAAAAAAAAAGACATTTTAAGCAGAGAAGAGAGTATGAACCAAGGTAGGAGTTGAATGTTCAAAATTTTTTCAATTAGAAGTAGAGTTTACACAGGACAAACTTTGGGAGATGGTGAGGGACAGGGAAGCCTGGCATGCTGCAGGATACGGGGTTGCAAAAAGTCTTATGTGACTGCGAGATTGAACAACAACAAAAAGTATGAGAGACGATCAGAAGACCAGAGAATCTAAATTGTGTAAAGAATGCAATTAAGATTAGTACTGATTGCTGAATAGAGTTGAAATAGAGTTCCATGCCCACAGGACAAGTATATAGTAATGAAGAGATTGTGGTTGTAAAATGGTGTTGACAATGGGAATGAAATTGACTTAGTTTTAATATTATAACCATGGGAGTCAATGTGGTTGCATTCGTAGTTGATGTAAACAGAAAGAAGTAACTCCCATTTTCATTTTGATTCAGAAACAAACATCATGTTCTTGACAGCATCTCACTACTGACTAGTAAATGATTCCTGGAAACTAGCAATAATTATGTAGGCACCTGCAGTATGAAGTGGGAGAAGGCAATGGCACCCCACTCCAGTACTCTTGCCTGGAAAATCCCGTGGATGAAGGAGCCTGGTAGGCTGCAGTTCGAGGGGTCGCTAAGAGTCGGACAAGACTGAGCAACTTCACTTTCACTTTTCACTTTCATGTATTGGAGAAGGAAATGGTAACCCACTCCAGTGTTCTTGCCTGGAGAATCCCAGGGACGGCGGAGCCTGGTGGGCTGCTGTCTATGGGGTCGCACAGAGTCAGATACAACTGAAGCGCAGCAGCAGCAGCAGCACTATGAAGTAATAAACAGTGAGGTGTATGGGAGCTAGAGCATCTGATAAACCAATCAAAGGCCTGAAGACATCTGGAACACAGAAGGAAAACAAAAGGAGATTCTTAACACTGTCTTCAAATATTTCAAGGCTACAATATGAAAGAAACACTGACCTTTTTTCTGCATCCTGAGGAGAGAAATTTGATTTTAAATGAATTAACTTTTAGAAGCCAAAGGAAACTAATTTCAGAACAACAACAATAAAAGAATTTTCTTTCTTTTCTCCAGTGTCAATGAGCAGATTAGTGTGAATGACTCGGAGTCTCTGGGTTTCCCAGTTTCACTAAAAGTATATAAGAAAGGGCTCTAGAGACACACACTTTAATGTAAACAAAAGGAAGGGGGAGACTCTTCAGGAAGAATGCAGACAAGATATTAAACTCCACAATGTCTCTGCATTTCCCATATTCTGT
Organism: Capricornis sumatraensis; assembly: GCF_032405125.1. Classification (NCBI taxonomy): domain Eukaryota; kingdom Metazoa; phylum Chordata; class Mammalia; order Artiodactyla; family Bovidae; genus Capricornis; species Capricornis sumatraensis. The sequence goes on along the minus strand of NC_091075.1, from coordinate 2,930,421 downwards.
GACTGGTCCTCACATTGGCTTAGAGCTTTCACTAAGATCACTTTTTCCTTGGTATTCTCAAAATACTGTTTTAAAATTATCTGCATAATTCTCAAAATCCATAATTTACACATCTGTAATAGGTTGATTTAACTATTCCATCTGATAAAAAATATATTACTATAAGTAGTATATTCTAACCACCTTAACACATAAGGATTGAGTTCAATACAAAATTTATTAATCTTTGTCTATAACTGAGGAGGGGCTTCCCTGGTGACTCAGATGGTTAAGAATCCTCCTGCAATGCAGAAGACCCAGGTTCGATCCCTTGGTTGGGAAGATCCCCTGGAGGAGGGAATGGCAACTCACTACAGTATTTTTGCCTGGAGAATTCCCATGGACAGAGGAGCTTGGTGGGCTCTAGTCCATGGGGTCGCAAAGAGTCAGGCACAACTGAGTGACTGAGCACAGCACATAACTGAGGAGATCATTCCTAAAAGTGTATGTAAGGTAAATCATACTTTATAAAAGTAAGAAATTCATTTCAAAATAGCCTCCTAAATTTAGTATGACATGTAAATACGTAATTTTAGATAAATCCCCGTGGCTCAGATGGTGAACATTTGACCTGCGATGCAGGAGACCTGGCTTCTATCCTTAGATTGGGAAGATCCCCTGGAGAAGGGAATGGCTACTCACTCCAGTATTCTTGCCTGGAGAATTACATGAATGGAGAAGCCTGGTGGGCTATAGTCCATGGGATCATGAAGAGTCAGACACAACAGAGCAACTAACACTTGCAATTTTTTTCTCACATGTATTTATGTGTAGATACTTCTGAGAATGGAAAGTATAAAATGCAGGCCATTACGGGCACCCTGGTATCTAGGGTTACTCAGTGTGCTCACAGGCAGTTTTATTTACCTTTCTTTGATCTGGTCTGGGCTTCCAGTCTGGCACACATTTCAGAAAAGATTAAAGAATTAAAATAAATCTGACAGTCTCAGTCCAGTATTATTTCTTATTACGCAAGAGCTTATTTTCCCCCCTTAAGCTTATATACAGTTTAAATACTAGTTTGACATAATGGGAAGGAAATGTTGTTTTTATTTTCCCCTAACATTCCCAGTTTGTGGTCTCATTCTCAGCAAAATTACATAGTAATTGGCAGAATTTTTTCATAGGATCTAAGAGTATAAAGTGCTAATTGATCAGTCATAGTTGACTCTTTGCAACCCTGTGGACTGTAGCCCGCTGGAATTCTGTGGCAAGAATATTGGAGTGGGTTGCCTTTCCCTTCTCCAGGGTATCTTCCTGATCCAGAAATCAAACCCAGAATCTCTAACATTCTAGATGGATTCTTTACCTTCTGAGCCACAAGTAGCATAAAATCCCTCTGCAAATTAGTAGCAAAGAGTATGAATTTGTCTTTCCCTAACAAGTGATGCAATGGCACCCCACTCCAATACTCTTGCCTGGAAAATCCCATGGACGGAGGAACCTGGCAGGCTGCAGTTCGCGGAGTCGCTAAGAATCTGACACGATTGAGCGACTTCACTTTCACTTTTCACTTTCATGTATTGGAGAAGGAAATGGCAGCCCACTCCTGTGTTCTTGCCTGGAGACTCCCAGGGACGGGAGAGCCTGGTGGGCTGCTGTCTATGGGGTCGCACAGAGTCAGACACCACTGAAGCGACTTAGCCGCAGCAGTAAGTGATGAAAATAGCATATCCACTAGATGGCAGAGTGACACTGTAATTTAAAGTAAAGTGAAGTCGCTCAGTCGTGTCCGACTCTTTGCGACCCGTGGACTGTAGCCCACCAAGCTCGTCCGTCCATGGGATTCTCCAGGGAAGAATACTGGAGTAGGTTGCCATTTTCCTTTTCCAGGGGTAATTTAAATTAAGGCACAAATAATGTGTATTGATTGCTTTAGAGAAAGTAGCATAAACTGATAGAAAGTAAGATGTTCGTGGTTTAAATATAATTTTGAAAACATTTTATTCCGTGAAGGAAAAATGTGATCTGTCATGTCGGCCGACAGAGGATGCTGACGCCACCAAGCCATCAGCACGGCTCCTGCACCCCCACCTCCCGCTCAGGCTGGTGAGCCCTGAGGAACTCTGGATTGAAACAGAGCTGCACCCTGAGGGAACACAGGATAGAAAAGAACAAGGTACTGGCCCTAAGTTAAGGTGCAGCTCAAAGGAATGATTTCAAGGAGCCCAGACTATTTCCTCTTCCCACGTGCAGAAAAGCCCTAAATTCGTTAACATGAGCTTTCTGGTTTTCTTTCATTTCCAATAATCTTCTGATGGTCTGACGACCTGGTTTTTTGTTGCAAAATGCATATACATTCTGATTCCTCCCTTCCCTTTTCAGAGCAATTTCTCTGAATTAACTGAGACTTTGTCTTCCAGGTTTGTGTGTGCATGGCCGCTCAATCATGTCTGACTCTTTTTTGACCCCATGGACTGTAGCCAACCAGGCTCCTCTGTCCATGGGATTCTCCAGGCAAGAGTATTGGAGTGAGTAGCCGATTTCCCTTCCAGGGGATCTTCCTGACCTAGGGACTGAACCTGGATCTCCTACATTACAGGTGAGTTATTTATTATCTGAGCCACCAGGGAAGCCCCTTATTTTCTAGGTTTAAGTCCACAGAATAAAAAAAAAATTCTGTTTTTAGGTTGTGTATTTTTGTTTGTTTTTTTGTCCGTTGGTAATTTCATGTCTCTTTCAGGAATAAGGAAACCAGTGTTCAAGATGGCAATTTACTAGATCACATTCAAGCAACAATTCACCTTTGATTTTTATCTTTTTTTTTTTTTTTTTCTAATTTTTGTTTTTGAACTAGAAGTGATGTGTTGTCTCTTGGTCACTTACATAATCACATAGTTTAGGTAATGAAGATTGTTAACACTTCATCTCAATTAATTTTATAAGAAGTAAATACACAAAACATGGTTAATAATATGTGCAGATATTAATATAAATATTAAAATCCTTACAGAAGCAAATACTATTAATATATTACAAAAATAAGAATGCATAAGGAAGTTATAATGTTATTATCATATATATATATAATTCAATGACAAAACAAAAATATTCATAAGCCAGAAACTATAGGAGATGAGAGGAGAAATAAACAGACTCTAAATTTAAACTAAAAACAATATTATATATATATATATATATATATATATATATATATATATATATATATATATATATGTGTGTGTGTGTGTGTGTGTGTGTGTGAGTGTGTGTGATTGTGTTTCTGTTATAATCCCAAATAACACAATTACATTATATCATAGAAATTTACTAATAAGGAATAGAATTTTTTCCAATCTTTCTTAAGGAATTTAAAAAGTTGACTATGTCTTAGCCCATAAGTAAAACACAACAATTTTAATAATAAAATTATCATTTATTGGTTACTAGCAAATACAAGAGTAAATAAGGCAATCCGTTTTAAGCTGTAAAGCCATGCCTTTAAAAAATTACAAAGGAATAGACTACCATAGCAAAAGTTACTATATGAGATATAATCTAGGTGATAATCAAAATAAGCTACATATTATAACATACTGATATCAACAAAATTAAAATAGATAAAGCATTCTTCTGGCAAAATCTATTAAAAGGCCTTAAGACACTGTTAGGACCTAAAATTTAATCTTCCCACCCATCCTCCCAAAAACTTTTCAGGCCAGGGGAATCAAATGAATAAACCATTCTTTTTCATCACTGTGGGAAGATAACTGCATGAAGTGAAATTTACCTGTAAGTAAATAAAGGAATGCAAAGACCTCTGGGTCTCAAATTACCATAATTCTAAGTGTGTAGAATGAAGAAATCTGAAGACACAGTTTAGAAAAGGGAAAATGAAAGTGGAGATCTTATTAGTGGGACAAAACAGGTAAAATAAATAATAAAGTTCTACTCACATAATCAGTAATTAAAAGCAGGTCAAAAGTCTGATAGGAAGCAGCACTGGCTGCAAGAAGAAGGCTTGCAATTGTATAGGATATGAGGTGCAAACTTCAGGGAAATTTCTTTCTAAGACAAAGGAGGAAAGGAAAAGGATTGCAATAGAGTTATAAATGTTAAGAGAAGCAAAATGAGTAAATTGTGTTAAGGATCTTCCAGAAACATGATAAAAGAAACATACACACAAAAAACTGATAATCAAAATCTCTCAACAACCATGCATTTTAGATAAAGAGGGATATATATATATATATATATATATATATATATATATATATATGCTGATGATGAAGCTGAAACTCTAATACTCTAGCCACATGGTGTGAAGAACTGACATGTTGGAAAAGACCTTGATGCTGGGAAAGATTGAAGGCAAAAGAAAAGAGTGGCTGAGGACGAGATGGTTGGATGGCATCACTGACTCACCAGACATGAATTTGAGCAAATTCTGAGTGATAGTGAAGAACAAGGAAGTCTGGCATGCTGCAGTCCATGGGGTCTCTAAGAGTCAGACACGACTTAGCAACTGAACAACAACAAAATATACACATTCATACATATCCATGTATGTATGTGTTAGTATATGTATGTGTGTGTGTGTATTCATATACACTTCATTTTACTACACTACAGAAGAAAAAAGCACTAAGCTAGAATCCTTATAAGCCACAGAAAACCCAAAATTTACTCCACTAAGTAATCAAAAAAAATAAATAAATAAAAGAAAGAAAGAAAGAAAAGAAAAAATTTGTATCCATATAATGCTACGACAAAGGGAGAGGGAAAAAGCATAAAATGTGTCAAAACATTCCAAACACTGAATATGTCCCTGTAATAACATCAGTTCAGTTAAGTCGCTCAGTGGTGCCCGACTCTTTGTGACCCCATGAATCGCAGCACGCCAGGCCTCCCTGTCCATCACCAACTCCCGGAGTTGACTCAGATTCACATCCATCGAGTCAGTGATGTCATCCAGCCATCTTATCCTTGGTCGTCCTCTTCTCCTCCTGCCCCCAATCCCTCCCAGCATCAGAGTCTTTTCCAATAAGTCAACTCTTCGCATGAGGTGGCCAAAGTACTGGAGTTTCAGCTTCAGCATCAGTCCTTCCAAAGTAATCCCAGAGCTGATCTCCTTCAGAATGCACTGGTTGGATCTCCTACTAGTCCAAGGGACTCTCAAGAGTCTTCTCCAACACCACAGTTCAAAAGTGTCAATTCTTCGGTGCTCTGCCTTCTTCACAGTCCAACTCTCATATCCATACATGACCACAGGAAAAACCATAGCCTTGACTAGACAGACCTTAGTTGGCAAAGTAATGTCTCTGCTTTTGAATATGCTATCTAGGTTGGTCATAACTTTTCTTCCAAGGACTAAACATCTTTTAATTTCATGGCTGCAGGCACCATCTATAGTGATTTTGGAGCCTCCCAAAATAAAGTCTGACACTGTTTCCACTGTTTCCCCATCTATTTCCCATGAAGTGATGGGACCGGATACCATGATCTTTGTTTTCTGAATGTTGAGCTTTAGGCCAGCTTTTTCACTCTCCACTTTCACTTTCATCAAGAGGCTTTTTTGTTCCTCTTCACTTTCTTCCATAAGCGTGGTGTCATCTGCATATCTGAGGTTATTGATATTTCTACCGGCAATCTTGATTCCAGCTTGTGTTCCTTCTAGTCCAGCATTTCTCATGACGTACTCTGCATAGAAGTTAAATACACAGGGTGACAATATACAGCCTTGATGTATTCCTTTTCTTATTTGGAACTGGTCTGTTGTTCCATGGCCAGTTCTAACTGCTGCTTCCTGACCTGCATACAGATTTCTCAAGAGGCAGGTCAGGTGGTCTGGTATTCCCATCTCTTTCAGAATTTTCCACAGTTTATTGTGATCCACACAGTCAAAGGCTTTGGCATAGTCAATAAAGCAGAAATAGATGTTTTTCTGGAGATCTCTTGCTTTTTCCATGATCCAGCAGATGTTGGCAATTTGATCTCTGGTTTCTCTGCCTTTTCTAAAACCATCTTGAACATCAGGGAGTTCACGGTTCACGTATTGCTGAAGCCTGGCTTGGAGAATTTTGAGCATTACTTTACTAGCATGTGAGATGAGGGCAATTGTGTGGTAGTTTGAGCATTCTTTGGCATTGCCTTTCTTTGGGATTGGAATGAAAACTGACCTTTTCCAGTCTTGTGGCCACTGCTGAGTTTTCCAAATTTGCTGGCATATTGAGTGCAGCACTTTAACCGCATCATCTTTCAGGATTTGAAACAGCTCAACTGTAATTCCGTCACCTCCACTAGCTTTGTTCATAGGCCCACTTGACTTAACATTCCAGGATATCTGGCTCTAGATTAGTGATCACACCATCATGATTATCTGGGTTGTGAAGATCTTTTTTGTACTGTTCTTCTGTGTATTCTTGCCACGTCTTCTTAATATCTTCTGCTTCTGTTAGGTCCAGACCATTTCTGTCCTTTATTGAGCCCATCTTTGCATGAAATGTTACCTTGGTATCTCTAATTTTCTTGAAGAGATCTCTAGTTTTCCCCTTTCTGTTGTTTTCCTCTATTTCTTTGCATTGATCGCTAAAGAAGGCTTTCTTATCTCTTCTTGCTATTCTCTGGAACTCTGCATTCAGATGCTTATATCTTTCCTTTTCTCCTTTGCTTTTCACCTCTATTCTTTTCACAGCTATTTGTAAGGCCTCCCCAGGCAGCCATTTTGCTTTTTTGCATTTCTTTTCCATGGAGATGGTCTTGATCCCTGTCTCCTGTACAATGTCAGGAACCTCATTCCATAGTTCATCAGGCACTCTATCTATCAAATCTGGGCCCTTAAATCTACTTCTCACTTCCACTGTATAATCATAAGTGATTTGATTTAGGTCATACCTGAATGGTCCAGCGGTTTTCCCTACTTTATTCACTTTCAGTCTGAATTTGGTAATGAGGAGTTCATGATCTGAGCCACAGTCAGCTCCTGGTCTTGTTTTTGGTGACTGTATAGAACTTCTCCATCTTTGGCTGCAAAGAATATAATCAGTCTGATTTTGATGTTGACCATCTGGTGATGTCCATGTGTAGAGTCTTCTCTTGTGTTGTTGGAAGAACATCACACGTACACAAAGGCACACTCAGAGAAAACAGACAAAAACCATAACACTCTGAATTGAACTAAATCTCTTTAAATGATTATTTGAAAATACTAAAAATATGTCATTAATATTAAATAAAACATGAATAGAAAAAAGAGATTATGCCAAAAAAGAGTTGGTTGGACTCAAGAAAGAGATTGTTAAAACAAAAAAGAATTTTGTGAAAAATCAAGATTAAATTGGAATGTAGAAAAAAAGGGATAGGGAACTTCCTTGGTAGTTCAGTGGTTAAGAATCCACTTTGCAACACAGGAAACGTGGGTTCAATCCCTCATTGGAAACTAAGATCCCACCTGCGGAAGAGCAACTGACAACCCCCACTGCAGTGAAGAGCCCAGGCAGCACAATGAGAGATCCCTGTGCCACAGCTGAGACCTGATACAGCCAAAGTAACTAAGTTATTAACAACAACAACAAAAAGGATAGGAGCATAATTTCACTTACATGAAATGTAAGAAGATTCACAGAGGCAGAGTATATTAAAGGATATCAGTGGCAGAGGGAAAGGAGAATGAAGAGTCATTACTTAATGGGTGTGAAGTTTCTGTTTGGAGTGATGAAAATGTTTTGGAAATATATAGCGATTACACAATATTGTAAATACAAGCAGTGTTACTGAGTTGTGCACTTAAAGTTGTTAAGTGCCATTTTTAAAAATGGAAACATTTGAGGAATATGGTCTCTGGAGCTTGAATAAAGTGCTGTCAGAGAAGAGAAAATCCTGTCTCAAAATGTTACTGAGAAATAAGAAAAACGTAAGTAACCATAAAAAGACTTGGTATTACCTTCCATTACAGGGATGAGGTATATAAGGGAGCTATTTGGGTGAACTGTGGACAGAAAAATCAACAGTGAAAGACATTGAGGAAGAATGGACAACAGGTTGTGGTAACTTTTCAAAGTGGTTTTATTATTAATAGACTACAGGAGATGCATGCTGGAATAGCCAGTACACTCCACAAACTGAACTGAGGTAGTATCAATGTTTTCCTTTTACCTGCCTCTTCTCTCTGATGTGTGGGTATTATGAGCTTTCTTTCCAGATCATTAAGTTTTCTCACAATTGTCCCCATAATAAAATAGAAGCTGATATGTACTTAGCTTCCATATACACATAGGGAACATATGATTTGGTTGATATAATTATTTTTAGGTCTTTGAATAATGTTCAGAAAAGTTCAGCTTCACTTTGGTCACATTATCCCAAAGAGAATTTCCAAACTCACAGAGATACTGCAATCAGTTCAGTTCAGTCGCTCAATCCTGTCTGACTCTTTACGACCCCACGAATTGCAGCACGCCAGGCCTCCCTCTCCATCACCAACTGCTGGAGTTCACTCAAACAAACGTCCATTGAGTCAGTGATGCCATCCAGCCATCTCATCCTCCGTCATCCCCTTCTCATCTGCCCGCAATCCCTCCCAGCATCAGAGTCTTTTCCAATAAGTCAACTCTTCGCATGGGGTGGCCAAAGTACTGGAGTTTCAGTTTTAGTATTATTCCTTCCAAAGAGGACCAGGACTGATCTACTTTAGAATGGATTGGTTGGATCTCCTTGCAGTCCAAGGGACTCTCAAGAGTCTTCTCCAACACCAAAGTTCAAAAGCATCAATTCTTCGGCGTTCAGCTTTCTTCACAGTCCAACTCTCACATCCATACATGACCACTGGAAAAACCATAGTCTTGACTAGACGGACCTTTGTTGGCAAAGTAATGTATCTGCTTTTGAATATGCTACCTAGGTTGGTCATAACCCTCCTTCCAAGGAGTAAGCGTCTTTTACCCTCATGGCTGCAATCACCATCTGCAGTGATTTTGGAGCCCAATAAATGTCTGCAAATTAAATATCTCCCAGTTAAATTTGCTTAGAAATCAGATAGGAACCTTGTGTTGTCTTTGTTTTAATGTTCACCATAGAATATAATAAAAGTGTTATTTAAAGAGAAATAAAGAATTGTTGCCAACATAAATGATGGCACCATTTTGTTCTCTTAAATATTAAAATAAAACTGGGAAAAGCGTTTTGAATTTGCTTAAGAAAAAAGCTGGACACCTTACCTTAGAGAGCAGGTAAGTTCTATTTTCAGATTTTTACAGAAGTATTTGTATAATGAAACATATTACTACATAGTCATATAATTTACTGGTTAATTTACATTATTGTACTGTGAAATATTACATGTACCTGAGATTTAAGCCAAGTATCTGGTGAGTTGGACATGAATTAACTTTTCTTTAATCAATCCACAATTAATCACTGTTGCTAGATCAATATGTTTTTAGAATTTATTATTTAAATATAATTTAATGATCATTTGCCCCTTGGCTAATGTTTGTTAGGAAACTTTAACCACATTTTCATACAGTCAACATTTGAAACTATTGCTCTATATACCTGGTAATACAGAGCATCTCTTTCATGGCTACATATTTTTTGTACAATTCATGTGTGATAACTTACCCTTCCTATGTCAATTGCATAAAGTATTAAAAATGACAGTGATAAACATTTTTTTCATAACTTGGGGAATGTTAAAGGGAAGCTAGTAAAGCAGAAAGCTGGTGACTGATATTTCAGTAAAGGACACAGAAAATTTGTTAAAGAAAAACTGAAGAGGTACAAAGTATGTTAAATCACTCTGCTCTTACTTTCTATTAATTGCCTGAATGTGCCCTATTTGTAGCTTGAGTTTCTCACTCCTGTATTTAAAAACACCACTTTTTCTATTACAATTTGGCCAAGACAGGGTTGTCAATTAAAATAGGAGGTTAATGAAGATGATCTGAATAAATATTCAGAATAAATGAAAGAGTGGCTAATAGTGCATGGTCAGATTTAGTTCTGTACATTTTGGAGACCAGCCAGGTTGGAGACAACCAGGGTTTTAGGGGTGACAGAGTTTTAATATATAAGACTACTCTTAAAGGTCTAGTCTCCACAGTAAGCCAAAGGAGGGAGAAGTGGGGCAAGGTTACAGGGGTGAATTTATGTGATCTTCAAATGATTTTTTTTCTAATAGAATACTAGGAAAAATTAGAGAGCAATTCTAGGGTGAACTTTCTGAGTCTCTATCATTCAGAAGTAAATTTTATTGTAAGCATTCTGTGTTTTTGTCTCTTAAACATATGACAAAATAATTATAATGATAATGACATAATTAAAATGAATTTTCATTTCATTCTATCAAATATTGAAATAAAATTTATTTGACAAATGCATACTGAATATTTAAAATAATCAAAGTGAAGAGTGAGGATATAATGGGAAAACTAACGGAATTAATAATTTGATTCATGATGAGATACAGTGCCATATCATTGATTAAATGAGGAATGTATTGTATAATCTAATTCATCAAATCCTTCATAACTTGTCATTATCCAGTCACAATCTTATTATGGGAGAACTAGATAACTCACTTACTACATGAAAAATTTAATAAAGCCTCCTAGATGATTTTAGTCTTTTTTCCACCTAGCACAATTCCTGACACATAGTAATTGATAACTGGTTAATAACCTGTCCCACATCCAAAAGACATGAGTTTTAGTTTCCTTTCTTTAGGGATTAAACAAGTAAAATGGCTCAGAAAGTTTATATAATTTGTTCTAAAGTCAAACATTCACTATTCAATATAGATTTGAATGGCATAAATTTTGTTTGGTTTTGTTTTTCATTATGTCCAGGTTAGGGAGAAAATGAGGCACTGGCCTTAACTCTCACCAAGATAAGATTGTTTTAGAGAGATAAGCTAAAGCACTTAACGGTATCTGGTAATAATTAGGAAAAAAAAATGAAGCAAGGTAGATAGTTCTAAGAACCACAAGACTTAGAATATGTGAGTAACTATAGCATGGTGGGCTATAGTTACTGAAATCAACCTGGAAGTAGTAGGAGTTTAATAGACTGTGATAGTATTGAGTAAAGATTGGTTTGAAACTGCTAGTCCAGGTTCACTTTTTCAGGAAATAATTAGGGATTCCAGAGAAGAATACTTAAGTCTGAACTATAGATGATGGAGCCTTCTATATACCTGGATTGGATAAAGATAATTTAAAATATCAGACTATAAAGGATCAAAGGAAAAGGAAAGCTGGTGGAGTTGTGTTTCTTTCTGAGACTGGCTCAGTTAATTTTAAAGGAAATGAGACACAATAACCTGGAGGGGAGTTGTAAATCATTTGTTTGGAAAATAATAGTCATCAACATCCAGCTATTGACTCCTCAAAATTTATGTTGGAACCATGGACAAGGAGTTAGGGTCCAGCAGAGATTCTTAAACATATAGTTTAACTCCCATTGCTTATTGAAGCCTAAACTGAAATACAAAAAATGAATGTGGCATACTCATGCCAACAAATTAGAAAATAGTACAACAAGATGAAGGAGACAATATTTTGCTTCACTTTTCAAATAGTCCAGTATTTTAAAGAATATCTTCTGTTTATATAATTATTAATTTTTGAAAATATGAAAATGACTCTTATAGACATATGAGTCACGGTTTCTATTTTCCATAGACATAACTGAAAATAGGGAAAATGCTTTCAAGTTGTTCCGGAATATAGATTATAGTTTTGAGTCATGCATTAAACAGTTTTTATATTTTAAAATGCAAATTAATTTCTAGGTATTTTTCACATATTCCTTCTCTTTCAAATGGCCTAGACTGAGTGCATTTTCAAGATTAAAATTTTTAAATAATTTTCAATTTGCCTGAAATAGTCAACTATTGGTAAGGCAAAAGAATCTGCATTTTAAAAGCTTTTGCTTATTTTCTTGATAATCCATAATCATTTCATTGATTTTTCCACTTTTAGTCTGCGAATGCACTTACCAAAATGGCATTTACATTGTCTTTTTCAAATATGATTTAACCTGCTATCTGATAAAGAATCTCAGAGGTAGGATTTTAGACAAATTGTAAGGGAAAAAAACGCTGAGAAAATATAAGTTAATTGATTAATTCATGCAGTAAGTCAAATATTAAATAAAGAATAATTTGTGATTGAATATATAACTTACATGGTTTCCCACAAAATCAAAAGAATATAATTTAAGGGAGAAGTTAGAATAGAGCCCTGCATTCTTTTAAATTATTGGGAATTATTTTAAAAGCCTAAAATATAATTTTTAGTTGAATGAGATGGCTTATTTGACCACTGCAAATATCCTCTCTTCACTCTTCAGTTGTTACATATTTAAATGTCATTTTGTGGCCATTGATGATGACTCTCATACACTAGATAGTTTTGCAGTTTTTTCTCTTCCAAACCCTACTTTATGTACACAGATTTGAATGTCATTTTCACTGAAAATGAAAAATAAGAAGAGGAGCATTACAGATTTGAAAATAAATTGTGAATATATTGGTTCTGAAGTTTGGAGTAAATGAAATAAAATATTTTAAATACTAAGGTCTTGTGTTTTATATAGTTGAAGTAGAGAATTTTGGTGTGACTTAGTGGAATGATTAATTCTCAGTAGTTCTCCCTAGTCTATGCTTCTTGAACTTCTGCCAGTAGAAAGGTATTGGTTTGTTCAAAGGTGTAATAGTTATGAGCATATTATTAGAGCTGGTCTTACATTACTTTACAGCAGGGACTAAGAGGAGGAGGAGGTAATAGGAATGGAAGAGGGAAAACCCAGCCTGAGATACAGGAACTGAGACACCAGCCTGAGATACATGTGATACAGGAACAGAATGAAGGGAACATTTTCAGGATGACTGATTATTAGGAAGAGTTGAACAGCTTGAGTACATCGATTAGAAAGAAGCCAATTTATGCAAGTGAGTAAGACACTGTATGAGACTAAAATTCAAGTGAAACATACTGTTAACCTCAAATGCCTTACTGAATGTAGAAAATAAATATTTTTAAAGTTTGAGATGATACCTTTTGAAAAAATAGAGGTAATTATACTTTATTTGTTATCTTTTTGTTTGACTATAAAATATAATATTCTATCTGTAAATTAAGCACATTTGTAAATTAATCATATTTGTAAATTAGGTACGGCAGATATATAGCTGATTTTGGCCATGTATATAAACCTCATGATTCCAAATTGGTTAATTTTTTCTACTTATCACATTTTCACCTAGGATAGATGGAAGAAAATTTCTCACATATAACATTATCCACAGATAAGTGCTTTTTTATTTTCTCTCAAATTTTCATTTCTCTGTCTATTTTCTCAATAACAAATAGAATAGGAAAGGGATGACTGATTTTTTTCTACAGTACCATTTCTTGAATTCTACCAGGGCATATTATCCAGTTATGTTTGATAATACATGCTAACAGAATGGTTGCATAAATATGCTGCATTCTACAGTGTTAGTTTTTAAATCAGATATCAAAGTTGTTTATCAGGAATTAATATTTTTCAGAAAGGGACAAAAAGAATGCAAGGAAAACCTTTCAAAATCAAAATCAAAATCTTTTTCTTCACGTTTTGAATGCTTTCCATTTTAAAATGCCCATGACAAGGAATAATATGCATCATTGTATTTACATATTTATAAAGATTGATAACTATTTAATTTCAGGTGGCTACAAACTGCTCTGAGTCATGGAAAATAGGAATAATTTCACAGAGTTTATTCTCTTAGGACTTTCTCAGAAAAGGGAAATTGAAATTCTGTTTTTTATGGTTCTTACTTTGTTACATTGCAATTCTTATTGGAAACCTACTTGTAATGATTTCTATCGCCTCTAGTCAACTTATGAAGCAGCCCATGTATTTCTCTGACCTTTGTTACACCTCCACTGTGACCCCCAAGTTGATCGCTGACTTGCTGGCAGCAAAGAAGACCATTTCCTACCATGGTTGCATGACACAGCTCTTCGTCATGCACTTCTTTGGGGGGATCGAGGTCTTCATCCTCACGGGGATGGCCTATGATCGCTATGTGGCCATCTGCAAGCCTCTGCGCTGCAGTCTGATCATGACCAGACAGAAGTGTGTTGCCATGATTGCTGCTTCCTGCGCTGGGGGTTCCTGTGTTCCTTCGGTCAGTTTCTCCTGGCCATCTTTCTACCATACTGTGGCCTCAACGAAATAGATCATTACTTCTGTGATGGGTATCCATTGCTGAAACCGGCCTGCACTGACACCACCAGAATCGTTCTCCTTGTCATCGCCAATTCGGGCCTCATGGGCCGGGTGACTTTTGTGGTCTTGTTGATATCCTACTCTATCCTACTCCACTTGCAGTTCCCACATCACTGTGGTAGTCCTCTCCTTTGCTCCTTTATTCTACATTTACTTTCGACCAGCAACTACTTTACCAGAAGACAAAGTGTTCCCTCTTTTATGTACTATCATTGCTCCCATGCTCAATCCTCTAATCTACACAGTGAGAAACTTTGAGATGAAGAATTCCATAAAGAAACTCTAGTGCCATATCGCAGTAAGAAAGGAAATGAACTAAAAGATACCTTTGATTTTCACCACTGAATTTGTTGAATATAGTAATTTTCTACACTGAAGACTTTAAAATGTATAATTCTTCCTTATATGCTTTTTTGTTTCATTTTGTTTTAGCAATATATAGATTTAATTATGAGCAAAAGCTTACAACTCCCCGGATTTATCCATACTCTCTGCTGTGCTCTTTACTAGTTTTCTTGTTTTCTTATTTATATCTTCTCTTCCCCTCTGATCTTTTGGCTGTATAGTCAATTTAGATATTTTGCAGTAGACTATCAAAGGCATCATGTAATACAAATAAACACTGAGAACCCATAGAGCCCATTCTTGTATGTGACTTTATTCTATAAAGCCAATTCCAGGTAGCAATGATTTAGAAGATAATTCCAACATTTTACTTGCATCATTTAAAGAATATCCTAAAAGACCAAATTTTGGACCTGCAATTTCTTAAAAATATAGCTTTCTACTCTGATAATTGTGTAGCCAGCAGCCATCTGGAGCTTCTCATATGTCCAACACCAGTACTCTAATCTAAGCCTCACATCAATCTCTTTTCTTTTGTTCAAAGGAACTGTCTCTCCCAACTTTGTCCATGTAAACGTGAACTGCAACTCTGGCTAATTCTAGCACCTGATAGTGTATATTTGTTATGGGCATGTGTTGTGGACCCAGAATTGCTTACTAACTGTGAAAACTGGGACATATGCTCAACAAACAGATGCTCAACAAACCATCCACCAAGTGATAATAACAGTCCAACACACAGTCTTGTGAGGATATGTGCAGGACTGAAACACTGCTTGGTCACACAGTAAATGCTCAATACATATTTGCTATTTTATTGCCCAGTCTCCTGTTATGCATCAGAAATGTAACCATTCTGATAATAACTTTCCTTTGGAGAAGCGAGGGTGTGAGAATGGGACTCATATTAATGTCATGTTCCAACTAGGTTTCCCTGGTGGCTCAGACACTAAAGAATCCACTTGCAATGTGGAGGATCTGGGTTTAATCCCTGGGTTGGAAAGATCCCTTGGAGGAACTCATGACAATCTGTTCCAATATTCTTGCCTGGAGAATCCCCATGGAGAGAGGTACCCGGCAGGCTACAGTCTAGGGGGTCACAAAGAGTAGGACATGACTGAGTGACTAAGCACAGCACGGTGTGCAATGCACCTATTACTGGTGAAATTATTATTATTTTTTTCTTAGAATGGACAAGTAGAGAATACCACTTAAAATCAATGATCACATCTTTGTCACTGTTCAAGTTAATAGCAGTTTTTCCAGTAGGAACTGAAAGTCATTCTGGAGCACTTTTGCCCAATGTCAGCAATAACTAGAAGCAAGATCAGGCCTCTAGATAAATGATTAGGAATGGGTAGAATCTCAAAAGTCTTTAAAAAAACTTCATAGATATGATGTACTTGCATGAGAATTTGTTTTCAAGTTGTAGAGAAAGCCAGGTTAGATAAAAATGAGTTGTCAATGTTGAGGATTCTTAAAATGGGTTCATAATGTAAAAAAGAAAAAAATAGCATAATTCTATGACTCAGTTGAAAATGCCCAACAAATAAACCTAAAAACATTATGTGCTAGAGATTCTTATAGATAATCCTAACATATTTGCATGTTGTTCTTTTCAGTCTAGTTCTTAACAGCTATCGAAAACTCCTGGATAGGGCATGCACAGTATACACGTCAGAGAACACAACAGAGCAGGAAAGTGAAAGATCACTTTCTGGTGTGAAATAAGCAGGGTCTTTAATAAGAAGATCAGCCAACCCTCAAAGTTTCCTTCTGCTTCAGAAGCCCTATCCTCCAACCAATGAGACTTGTATTATATAAAAATAAAACTTCAAAAATTAACACAGATGTTTCTGTTTTATTTTTATTCTTGGAATAAAATTTGTGAATGTGGATTATTAAAATACCTGGAGTCTGCAGCAACATGGATGGACCAATACATTATCTTACTAAGTAAAGTAAGTCAGACAGATAAAAACAAATATATGCAATCACTTACATGTGTTTTTTTTTCTTTTTTAACATACATAAATGGACTTATTTACAAAACAGAAAAAGACTCACAGAAACAGAAAACAAACATAATTACCAAAACGAAAAGGGGAGGGGAGGGATAAATTGAGAGTTTGGGATTAACAGATACAAACTACCAAACATAAAATAGATAAACAACAATGATTATTGTATAGCACAGGAAACTATACTCAATAACTTGTAATAACCTATAATGAAAAGTAATCTTAGATGAAAAATATACATACATATGAACACACATATATATGAACTGAATCACATGACTATATACCCCAAACCAACACAACATTGTAAATAAACTATACTTTAATAAGATAAGTAAGCAAACACTTCATTGTCAATATCAATCATTAACCAGGGAATTATGATTTAACTCCTTTCCTTTTGCAATTTGATCTCCTCCCTTCTCAGCTTCTCAAGAGCATCAGCCATATTTTTCTCTTCAGTTGGATCATTAATAGCATATATAATATCAAGAAAGAGAACAGTGAGATTCTTTTTAATTTAGGGAGTGATCTTACTAGTTCTTGCATTCAGGTTATTATCTACCTTTCATAATTTTTGGCTAAGATATTTTACAACTCAAAATAGAGAAGTTGACTCACAAAATAATATCAATGTCAACAATGTCTGGCCATAGATATTCAAATTGTATCAGGTGAAATGTAATTAATGATAGCCCTTTGGATACTTGACTAGTTTTGCATCAATTTACAAATTCATTTTAGCAACCCTTACTGATGAAAATATGTGGTGAAGTGTTGCCTGAACTGATGGTAACATCTTACTGGTTTCTACATTAAATATTAATAATAAATTCAATAGAATCTTTGACATGTCCATTCATCATTTTCATAAAAATTCAATAATATTCTCTTTTAAAATGTATCCTTTGACAAATGGTAAACTTTAAAGAAACTATAGAAATAGATGAATTCACAGATACCCACCAGCTGTTTAAAAAATTTCAATGGTACATGAAAAGATCTTAGAAGCTTTCAGACAAACAATAAAGATTAAGTAAATTTTTTTAAAAGATGAATCCAGACATATGATTTCAACTTTTCAACAAATATAAATACTACATTTGCAGGTAAAAAATGGATGAGAAAATACAATTGTCTTATAGAATTATATAAAGTAAAATTGATAAAGGACAGAAATGGTATGGACTTAACAGAAGCAGAAGATATTAAGAAGAGGTGGCAAGAATACACAGAAGAATTGTACCAAAAAGATCTTCACGACCCAGATAATCATGATGATATGATCACTCATCTAGAGCCAGACATCTTGGAAAGTGAAGTCAAGTGGGCCTTAGAAAGCATCACTATGAACAAAGTTAGTGGAGGTGATGGAATTCCAGTTGAGCTGTTTCAAATCCTGAAAGATGATGCTGTGAAGGTGCTGCACTCAATATACCAGCAAGTTTGGAAAACTCAGCAGTGGCCACAAGACTGGAAAAGGTCAGTTTTCATTCCAATCCCAAAGAAAGGCATTGCCAAAGAATGCTCAAACTACCGCACAATTGCCCTCATCTCACATGCTAGTAAAGTAATGCTCAACATTCTCCAAGCCAGGCTTCAGCAATACATGAACCGTGAACTTCCAGATGTTCAAGCTGGTTTTAGAAAAGGCAGAGGAATAAGAGATCAAATTGCCAACACCCGCTGGATCATGGAAAAAGCAAGAGAGTTCCAGAAAAACATCTATTTCTGCTTTATTGACTATGCCAAAGCCTTTGACTGTGTGGATCACAATAAACTGTGGAAAATTCTGAAAGAGATGGGAATGCCAGACCACCTGACCTGCCTCTTGAGAAATCTGTATGCAGGTCAGGAAGCAACAGTTAGAACTGGACATGGAACAAGAGACTGGTTCCAAATAGGAAAAGGAGTACATCAAGGCTGTATATTGTCACCTTGCTTATTTAACTTCTATGCATCATGAGAAACGCTGGACTGGAAGAAACACAAGCTGGAATCAAGATTGTGGAGAAGAATATCAGTAACCTCAGATGTGCAGATGACACCACGCTTATGGCAGAAAGTGAAGAGGAGCTAAAAAGCCTCTTGATGAAAGTGAAAGAGGAGAGTGAGAAAGTTGGCTTAAAGCTCAACATTCAGAAAACGAAGATCATGGCATCTGGTCCCATCACTTCATGGGAAATAGATGGGGAAACAGTGGAAACAGTGTCAGACTTTATTTTGGGAGGCTCCAAAGTCACTGCAGATGGTGATTGCAGCCATGAAATTAAAAGACACTTACTCCTTGGAAGAAAAGTTATGGCCAACCTAGATAGTATATTCAAAAGCAGAGACATTACTTTGCCAACTAAGGTCCATCTAGTCAAAGCTATGGTTTTTCCTGTGGTCATGTATGGATGTGAGAGTTGGACTGTGAAGAAGACTGAGAGCCAAAGAATTGATGCTTTTGAACTGTTGGAGAGTCCCTTGGACTGGTAGGAGATCCATCCAGTCCATTCTGAAGGAGATCAGCCCTGGGATTTCTTTGGGAGGAATGGTGCTAAAGCTGAAACTTCAGTACTTTGGCCACCTCATGAGAAGAGTTGACTCATTGGAAAAGACTCTGATGCTGGGAGGGATTGGGGGCAGGAGGAGAAGGGGACGACCGAGGATGAGATGGCTGGATGGTATCACGGACTCGATGGACGTGAGTCTGAGTGAACTCCGGGAGATGGTGATGAACAGGGAGGCCTGGTGTGCTGCAATTCATGGGGTCGCAAAGAGTTGGACACGACTGAGTGACTAAACTGAACTGAACTGAAAGGAAAATTCAAGAGGCAACTAAGGAATAAATATCTGTATAACATAAGAATGTCCAAGATTTACACTTGACTAAAAATTCTATAGATTAAAAAGAATTGACCCACAACTTCCTATTTGTTCATTTAAAATATACTATTTGTAATTATAAATTTGCTTATTTTCTTGTTTATTTCATTTGTCTGTCTCTTTCCTTAGTCTCCAGCCTCGTTGAGGACAAAGGCTGTTTTGTTCACTACTAAATACATTCTCTAGGGCTTCCCTGGTGGCTCTATGGTAAAGAACCCACCTGCCAATGCAGGAGATGTGAGTTTGATCCCAGGGTCAAGAATTTCCCCTGGAGAAGGAAATGGAAACCCACTCCAATATTCTTATTGGGAAATTCCATGCACAGAGGAGTCTGGCAGGCTACATTCTGTGGATTTGCAAAAGAGTGGGACATAACTTAGTGACTAAACAACAGCAAATGCATTCTCCATAGTAAGTTTTGTCCAAGTCAGACCTTTTAGAATTAGGAGATAGTAAATATTTTTATATGAATAAATTTGAGACAATTTTATTTTTGTTATAGTTATTTTTAAAATATATTTTCTGCAATATATGGAATATATTCTGCAAATATATGGAACATATTCTGCAAATATATGGAACATATTCTGCAAAATATGGAAAATTGAATCAGAAAAAAAGAATATCCTTTTACAAAGGAGTTTGCCTTACAAAGATAAATTGGGAAATTGTCTGCACATCTGCAAGAGAAGCCCATGGGGGCATGTGAGCTTCCTGAAAAAAGAAAAGCATAGGGGTAAATATAGGAGTCTTTTCCAGGCATCAGCCATAAATTATAATGCCCTAACAAGCTTTTTTTTTTCTCCCCAGGAAAAATTAAGTCTTAAATCCTGAGTCTACTCTCTGAACTTTTAATTCTATCTGTAGGGTTATTAGTATTTCCCATGGTAGCTCACTTCAGCCTTCCTCAGCTAACTGATTCTGCCCTGTCCTGACAAATGAGCATTATATACTCCATGTCCATAGTCATTATATACTCAATTTCCTCATAGTTTCCATGTCCCATGTCTGATCTCAGTGCTTTGCATGTTGATACAATAGGGAAATATAATTAAGAACTTTGGCATGTTTATTTATTAGGTAGAAATTGAGAAATTGAAGCTATGATTTACATCTTTGGCAAAGTATACTGATGGGAAATTTCTGTATCGTCAGAGATATTGAGACCTTTTCTATGTTACACATTTTGTCAGAATTCTCCTTAAATGCCAATTTAACATCAAGCAGAATATATCATGTATATATGTATATATATATGTCACTTTTCTATAGAGACAAAGGTAAAATATCAGAGAGACACATATTTATTTTTTGTGGAAAAAATAAATGGAAAAAATGCATGCCCCAAAAAAATCTCAAAATTAGTTCAATTTACCAAGCATATCTGTAGCAGTGGAACTCACAAGTTCTCTTGTAAGATTTTATGCAATTAAAGATGGATTACTTCATGGAAATTATAATTTTTAAAATTCTGACATTATATTAGGTGTGAAGCTACATCTTATAAGAAATCTCTCTGATGAGTCAACAGCTGTTAAGTTAAATCCACTTCCTAATTATAATAGTGATTTTCCTTAAAATGAATATTTGAATCAGTCTGATTGTATTTATGATAGAAGCCTTCTAACTAACATTTGATAAATTCCAGAAACTTTAAAATGCTATTTTTACTATTTGGGAAAACCTGGCTGCAAGTATCATGAGTTGTGATTTTCACATGAGCCCTTAAAATTATCAGTGCCATGTCTCTCAGCAGCTATACAAATATTACTAGATTTACTTGTCTTTTCATATTTCACAAATTTAATCATATTACTAGCCCTTTGGATTCCACTATAGAAAAAAAGTTTAATATGAAGAAGAATGCACTGGCCCATCAGATAAGTGGACCGTATTTCAGTGAAGGAACTGAAGATATATTAAAAAAATTAAAATCAAAACACCAGTATGCTTCTAAGATTATGCAGAAGCAAAAATGTATGATTAAATTTTCAAACAAGGTATTTGAATGGATAGTATTCAAGTGGTAGGTTTCTTTTTCCTAAGTTTAGTTGAGATGAAGAAAAATTATCAAAGGGGAACATAAACAACTGTCTAATTGGATAAGGTTAATTAATTCAAAAGAAAGAAAACAAAAGTATTAACTGGCTGAAATAAGCAGTACATTTACCTTCAGAAATGTGGAAAGTCAGCTCAACCCAGACCAAAGAGAAAGATTTGGCTAAATGATAGGATGTTTCCTCAAAGTGAGCAACCCCAGCCTTCTAAGAAAGAGCAGATTGTTTATGGCAGGGAAACTCTGCTATGTCTTATCCATATTTATCGCATGTTACAATATTGCACATTGTAAATAAGTTATTCAAAATAATACAATACAGCCATTGATATGATAAATATAAATATATTCAATGACAATGAATGTTTACTAAATGTTTTATCTTAATATGTACCAGTTTCTGTCCTAAGCTGTTATATAAGTGAACTCATCATATCTTTACAGCAGATCTCAGAGTTAATTACAGTATTATTCATTTTATAGATGAAGAAGCTGAGGTTATATATTTTATCTGTGATTATGCTCCAAGTGAATTTTGGAGCCAGTATCTCATTCCATGTAGGTCCAGAACTCATAACCTTAATTGCAAGAATCTACTACCTCTGGTCCCATCACTTCGTGGGAAATAGATGGGGAAACAGTGTCAGACTTTATTTTTGGGGGCTCCAAAATCACTGCAGATGGTGCCTGCAGCCATGAAATTAAAAGACACTTACTGCTTGGAAGAAAAGTTATCGCCAACCTAGATACCATATTCAAAAGCAGAGACATTACTTTGCCGACTAAGGTCTGTCTAGTCAAGGCTATGGTTTTCCCTGTGGTCATGTATGGATGTGAGAATTGGACTGTGAAGAAGGCAGAGTGCCGAAGAATTGATTTCTTTTGAACTGAGGTGTTGGAGAAGACTCTTGAGAGTCCCTTGGACTGGTAGGAGATCCAACCAGTCCATTCTGAAGGAGATCAGCCCTGGGATTTCTTTGGAAGGAATGATGCTAAAGCTGAAACTCGAGTGCTTTGGCCACCTCATGTGAAGAGTTGACTCATTGGAAAAGACTTTGATGCTGGGAGGGATTGGGGGCAGGAGGAGAAGGGGATGACAGAGGATGAGATGGCTGGATGGCATCACTGATTCGATGGACATGAATCTGAGTGAACTCCGGGAGTTGGTGATGGACAGGGAGGCCTGGCGTGCTGCGATTCATGGGGTCGCAAAGAGTGGGACATGACTGAGCGACTGAACTGAACTGAACTGAACTACCACTCAAATAGTGTGAGGACCTCCTAAATTTATAACAATATGGGGGTTCCAAAAGGAAGGAGGGGAAACTAACATCTTCTTGAGCATCAAGCTCTGGATATGTAAGCTTATTTACACTCCACAGTAATCCTGTAAATTAGGCACCACATGCTTATTTTAAGCAAAAAGGAAAAAATATTTAAGGAGGTGAAGACTCTTGCATTTGAGTATCAGAGTTGTGTTATCTCTGAAGTTTCTGATATTAATATTAATAATATTTCCTATCTTGTTCGGGGAAGGACAGTACAAGATCCAATTCCTGAGATGGTTACTTACATTTTCTCTGAGGCCTTGATCTTATAGTTAGTAATTATGTGTGTGTTATTTGCTCAGTTGTATCTGACTCTTTGTGACCCCATGGCCTGTAGCCAACCAGGCTTCTCTGTCCATGGAATTCTACAGGCAAAAATATTTATTGAACTGTGTGCTGCTGCTGCTGCTGTGTCACTTCAGTCATGTCCTACCCTGTGTGACCCCATAGACGGCAGCTCACTAGGCTCCCCCATCCCTGGGATGCTCCAGGCAAGAAAACTGGAGTGGTTTGCCATTGCCTTCTCTGATTGAAGTGTGTATCCATTCCCTTCTCCAGAAGATCTTCCCAACCCAGGGATTGAATCCTGGTCTCCTTCATGGCAAGCAGATTTTTACCATCAGAGCCACCAGGGAAGCACTTAGTAATTGTTGAGGATGGCCAATAGTTATTAAATATATAGTACTTTCCAGATATGGCTTTAAGAAATTTCATATTTAGAAACTAATTATTCAAAAATCACCATATAAAGAGATATTATCTTTACCTTGATTTTACAAAGAAGTAAACTGAGACACATACATAGTAATGAAATTAACACTGTATTTGTTACTTAATGGAGAATCAGAAGTCACACATTATTGGAACCTGGGGAGATCTTCAGAGATTATCTAATCACTTTTATTTTATGAATGGAAGCCTGGGATCCTAGTGAATGAACAGTTAAGCAATAGAATGGGAGGAAAAAACTAGGTATTTTGCCTACTTATGTAGTGTATATACCAGATGATTACCTGAATACAGGTATAACTGTTTCTATTTTAGATAGCTGAAGAGATTCTTTTATATAGTCATGCAGATTGTGTGAGTGAATTCTCTAATAAATTAAAGGAAGAAGTGCTACATCTTGTTTATTGTAATGTGTTTGGGGGAATTACATTGGAATTAGAGGAGCCCTTTTCTCAGTATATTATTTCCAAACTAGGCAACTATAATTACAGTCTGATAAGATGTAAGTCAAATAACTTCTGAATGTTAATTTATTTTGAAAGAGGAGATAATCTTGCAAACGAAATATAGACAAATAGGAAGATCAGAGTTGTAGATACATTAACCTAGAGATGCTACAAATGAAGTTTAAGAAATATGAAAGTTTCATGGAGTATTTCAAATGAAGGAATTATTTCCTCTTAAATGTCAAAACAGCTTCCCTAGTGGCTCAGAGGTTAAAGCATCTGCGGGAGACCTGGGATAGATCCCAGGGTCAGATCCCTGAGTCAGGAAGATCCCCTTAAGAAGGAAATGGCAACTCACTCCAGTATTCTTGCCTGGAGAATTCCGTGGACAGAGGAGCCTAGTGGGCGACAGCCCACGGGGTCACAAAGAGTCAGACATGACTGAGCGACTTAACTAACTTTAACTTAAAAGTCAAAAAGGATTATGAGTCCACTCACAAAAATGATTTGTTCTTCAGTTTTATCATGAATTACCTTAATAAAGGATGATTGATTATTTCTTGTATTATTCCTTCAAAATTATAACACATTGTTCACTTTCCAATTTTTTATTTAATTGATATTTATTTAACATTGACTTTGCACCAAGTACTGCAAAACATACCCACACACTCTACACCAATTTTGTGATTTCATTAGAAACCACTTAATCAAGCAAATTCTGTAGTTAACTCTATTTTACATCCTAAATTGGCACATTATATGTCACACTACTTAACACTATTATCTCTTTTTTTTTATTCTTGAAAAATAATTCCTTGCTTCCTCACAAAATAATTTAAATTATATAAAAACTGGAACTTTGTCTAATTTATCACTGTGCTCTTAGAAGAATATTAGTACTAGATATTCAAAACAGTTGTATTAAATGAAAATGATTTCAGTGGGTCTCAAAATAACTTGCCTTTAAAAGGAATTGGTGCCATTTTAAGTAGATACTAGGTTTCCATTTTCTCATCAATGATTAGTTTCATTGCTTTTGTCATTTCAGACAACTTTCTTGAACATCAGAGCATGGAAGATAGAAATAACGTTACTGAATTTATTCTCTTGGGACTGTCTATGGACAAGAAAGTCTGGATCCTCTGCTTTTTCTTTATCTTATTCTGTTACCTGGCCATTTGGTTGGGGAATTTGATCATTGTGATTTTTATTACATGCAGTCAGCTAATCACCCAACCCATGTACTTCTTCCTTAACTGCCTTACACTCTCAGATCTCTTCTACAACTCCACTGTGACACCCAAACTCATGACTGACTTTCTGATGGAGAAAAAGGCCACTTCCGATAAAATCTGCATGACACAGCTTTTCACCACACACTTCTTTGGGGGGATTGAGGTTGTCATCTTCGCAGGGAGGCCTATGACTGTTATGTGGCTGTCTGTAAATCTCTCCACTATGCCATCATCATGAGCAGGCAAAGACATCACTCAATTCTCATAGCATCATGTGCAGGGGGACTTCATTCTCTTGGTCTCTTTCTTCTTGAGATTGTTTTACCTTTCTGTGGCCCCAATGAAATAGATCACTATTTCTGTGATGTGTATCCTTTGTTGAAACTAGCTTGCATTGATACATACAAAATTGGCTTTTTGTCGTTGCCAATTCTGGCTTGATGGGACTGGTGAACTTTGTGGTTTTGATGGCCTCCTACATTTTGATTTTGTATAATGTGTGCACATATTTTTCAGAAAGCCACCATAAAGCACTTTCCACCTGTAGTTCCCACATCACAGTCATGATTCTCTTTTTCGTACCTGTCATCTTTGTTTACATTAGACCTGCCACAACATTACCATAAGATAAAGTGTTTACGCTCTTCTACACAATTATTGTCCAAATGCTCAATCCGCTTATCTACACACTTAGAAACGTGGAGATGAAAAATTCCATAAGAAGAGTATGGTGCAATAAAAGGTTCTGGGAAGGAAGGTTAATGACTTGAAGGTCATTCGTCTTTGACTCCAGTGACTGTCTTCTCATCACTCCCTCTGTTGCTGATTCTCTCCTGCTAATGGGAAAATCAGTTAGAATGTGTAAAAGCCAAGCCTTCAACAACAGCTTGCCTTCAGTGGTTCCTTCTTTATTTTCCTCTCAATGCATTTTCCTTGGTTTCACTTTTCCCTAATAATCCTCTTTGCTAAAAAAAAAAAGAGAAAGAAAGAAAGAAAGAAAAATAAAAGAAAACTTTTTACAGAGTAAAAACACACTGAAAAATCTAGAGAAAGAATGATGCTGCCAGTTAGAGAATCTTCCTGCTAATGCAGGAGACACAGGTTCAATCCTTGGGCCAGGAAGATCCTCTGGAGAAGGAAATGGCTACCCACTCCAGTGTTTTTTGCCTGGGAAATCCCATGCAGAGAGAAATGTGGTGGGCTACAGCCCATGGGGATGCAAAACAGCTGGACATGACTCAGTGACTAAACAACAACAAAAAGGCAGTTATAGGAAAATAGGAACAATTGCATACTGCAAACTGCTTTCAGAACTATATACCTAGCCTCGTATCCTACAACTCTAGATTTCTTTTAATCAAATACCTAGAGTTTTTTTTTTTGTGTGTGTGTGTGTATTTGTGAACTGCTATTATTTTACTTTAGTGAAGAGAATATATAGATCTAAGTAGAACATAGTATAAAGTCCAGTCTAATAGTCTACATGGCAAGTCGTATAGTCTGAAAAGCAAGTCACTCTGCGATCTGTTTGTGAAATGATATTGTAAGTATTGGGGAATATATATATATATATATATATATATATATATATATATACACACACACACACACACACACACACACACACACATAAACTCATGCTATTTTAACTTGGTTTGGGATAAAGTATATATGATCAAGGGATAAATAAACCACAAGTGACTTTGCTACAAAAAAGAATAAAATATAAATCCCTTAGTTCCTCAAAATAGATGATTTATCTCAAAGTAAAATATTTTCACTTACTATCTAAATTCAAATGTAGAATAATCCTAAAATACTATTTAACAAAATATAGATCAGACTCAGTGATGGGAATATATATATATTCTGCTACTGTGCTTAGGTGTATCTGACTCTGTGGATGCATAGACTATAACTCACCAGGCTTCTCTGTCCATGGGGATTCTCCAAGCCCAAATATCAGAGTGGTTGTCATGTTCTCCTCCAGGGGATCTTCCCAACCTAGGGACTGAACCCAGGTTTCCCACATTGCAGCAGACTCTTTACCAACTGAGCCATCAGGAAGTTCCAAGTATACTGGAGTGGGTAGCCTATCCCTTCTCCAGGGGATCTTCCTGACCCAGGAATCAACCAGGAGTCTCCTGCATTGCAGGTGGATTCTTTACCAGCTGAGATACCAGGGAAGTCTGAGATATATATATATATATATATATATATATATATATATATATATATATATATATATATATACCATATATATATGGTAGAGAGAGAAAAATAGAATTTTTGAGCAATTATCTGACGGAATTTAATGGAGTTAAGACTATCTTTGAAGAAGTAAGATTCATTTACCCAAATATTTATTTTGCTTAAAAACTAAACCAGGTGTTCCTCAGTTTTATTTAGTCTGATAATCCCATTCCACTCTATTTTCTGCCTTTTCTACTATAAATGCATGCCACAGTCCATGGGGTCACAAAGAGTCGGACATGACTGAGTAACTGAACTGAACTGAACTACTTATACATGTCATGATTGAGGATGAAATCTTTGATCTCTGCCTTTATGATGACTTCCTCCTTGCTGAAAAGCTTTAAATAAAACTTTGAGTGTTTCCCTCAATTTTATGGTTTTTCGTTTCCCTTACCTGACTACTTAGGGGGCTTCCCAGGTGGTGCTAGTGATAAAGAACCCACCTGCCAATTCAGGAGACATAAGAGGCATGAGTTCAATCCCTGAGTCTGGAAGATCCCCTGGAAGAGGTCATAGCAAGCCCCTCCACTATTCTTGCCTGGATAATCTCATGGACAGAGGAGCCTAGCAGGCTATAGTCCATAGGGTCACAAAAAGACACCACTGAAGGAACTTAGCAGACACACACACACAAACCTGACTACTTAACTGTCTTAACTGTACTTTGCCATTTGATGCTTGGAAAGAATTTTATCTGCTGAGTTTTAATTTACACATCTGTAAAATAACAGATAATTAGATCAATATTTCAGAACTAGAGCTTATAGAGCTTTAGAAGAAAAATGATCACATATATCTTGTGAAGATTGAAATCATATTTTATTATAGTGTTACTTAAACATGCATGAACATAAGCCACATAAATCTTCTGCTTATGTTTCTAATAAAATGAAAAAAGTAAAAATAAAATGTTTATTATAAGATTCTCATTTCACAAATTAATTTACAGAAATTGTTAGAATTGCATTCTAATATTATTATTAGAAATAAGATATATATTTCTAATACAACATTAGAAATAAGAACAATAGCAAAGCAACTTTGAGCAATTTCTAAGAATGATATTACACATTTCCTTTCAGCATCACAATTAGCTTATGAGCTAGTTACTAATATCTCTAACCAATAGAGAGAGAAAAAAAAAAAAACAATAAGGTCTTTTCATGGCCCCTTACTTAGTAAGATATTATTTATCTGCATGCTTCCTGTTCACTTGTTACTAAACTCATATTTTAATAAATCACTTGAATCATAACTGCCATCTCTACTATTAGTACAATTTTAGAGTAACTCAACATTTTATAATAATAATTTTATTGGAAAACAAACTCTTTAAACCTAAGGTAAGGTATTAAAAACTAAAATACTTGTTAATAATTTTCTCATTGCTTCAAGGTACCTTTAATGAACTAATGCAAACTATCATACACCATGATGTAGACTTCATAATATTTCATAGAATTAGCTAGGTTATCAATTGCTCTAATAACATTTTTTTTTTAATTTTTAGTACCTATATGAATATTCCCCTTATTTCCACATTTGAATTCCTCTGAAATTTTTCATTATACACTGTGCTATGACATTATTTTGTCTTTCCCTATATGGATTCATTTACATATTCAGTCTATCTATCTATCTATCTATTTATATTATATATATATATATATAATATGTATATATATATATATTTTTTTCTTTTTTCCCTTCACATGTGCTGCTGCTGCTACTAAGTTGCTTCAGTCTTGTCCGACTCTTTGTGACCCTATGAACCATAGCCCATCAGGCTCCTCTGTCCACGGAATTCTCCAGGCAGGAATACTGGAGTGGGATCCCATGCCGTCCTCTAGGAGATCCTCCCTACATCTCTTCCCTTTCCTGCATTGGCAGGTGGATTCTTTACCACTAGCTCCACCTTGGAAGCCCTTATACATGTGCAATATAATACATTATTCTTCACTTTGGATTATTTTCATGATGTCCAATGAATCTTATTTTATTAAAGAATTAAGAAAAAATTCAATTATTTGAAAATAAATGCTTCTTAATTCTGTATATATCTAGGGATATCAAAACGTATAGAAATTCTATAGAAATTGAAAATGTGTACCCTTTGTTTTGGGCTTCCCAGATGGCATTAGTAAAGAATATCCCTGCAATGTAGGAGATGCAGGAGGCCTGGGTTGGATCCCTCGATGGGTAAGATCCCCTGAAGGAGGGCACAGCAACGTGATGGTAATGGAAAATCAAAAGTATACACTAGGTTGAATAGTTTCATTTACCATCATTTACTTCTGTTTTTACAACCCCATTGGCTTCAACTAAGATAACATACAGATTCTGAAATGTTCCTGCCACTAACCTTTCCACTAGAAGAGTATCCATACATCTCAGACATTGAAAAGTGGGCAGACATCCTACTTACTTGATATAATCCCATTTTATGTCCATTATTTCAGCATAATTATTAGCAGAACTCCTCTTTTTATACTCAAATTGTCTCAATTTGAGCAATAAATCATATAGCTACCCTTTTTATTTCCAAACGAATTTATCAGTATATATGAGGATATTGTTATGGTAAAAGGCTATATCATTATTAATTTTTGTCATTTTTACGATGATTTCATTAAAATCACTTTAGAAACATGTTCCAATTTTTATATAGTGATTTTCACATAAATCATATTTTTGTTGTTCAGTTCCTACATTTTTGCTTTTCAAAGAGTTGCAATGAATATGGGAAGTCCTCAGATGAGTAGAAAATAAGACTTTAAATTTCAGATACTCCTTTTTTTATGAGACTGCAGGGAGTATAGCAAGGTTCTATGGACTTTCTGTCTGGGATGATCAACATGACTGTAGCTTATGTACATTTGGAGATTCATTTCATGGAACTAAAGTATGGGGAGATTAGAATGGTAACCTCCATTTAGTGACTTATGGAAAGAGAAAAAAAAATCAAAGCAAAGTGTAACTTCAACAAGGAAATGATGACTCCTATTACTAGGGGAAGATGTTAATAAGAAATGTGGATTGATAGAAGAAAGGATTTCAACTAATGCTAGTGTTTATGCTTAGATTTTCTAGTGTAAGTTCCATTGTTTATTAAACTAAAATATGCAAATATCACTTGAATAGGATGTGTAATGAGGAGGCAAAGTAGCTTTCAGATGATTTGCCTTGCAATCAAAAATGGTTTCTGGAACCACATCTTTCTCAGGGCATTCTTCATCTCTGCATTTCTGAGACTGTAAATCAGAGGGTTGAACATGGGAGCAATGATGGTGTAGAAGAGAGCAAACACCTTGTCTTCTGGAAACGTTGTGTTGGTTCTAATGTAAATGAAGAGAATAGGCACAAAGAACAGAACCACAACTGTGATGAGGGAACTACAAGTGGAAAGAGCTTTGTACCGGCTTTCTGTAGAGTAAGCCTTGATGGTGTATAATATAAAAATGTAGGACAGCATCACGACCACAAAGATCACCAATCTCATTATGCCTGCATTGGCCACCACTAGGATACCAACTCCATAGGTGTCCATGCAGGCCAGTTTCAGCCAAGGATACACATCACAGAAATAGCGATCTATTTAATAGGCACCACAGAATGGTAAGTTAATGGTGAGGAGACCTTGGACAAAGGAGTGCAGAAATGCCCCAGTACAACAAGCACTGACCGTGGCACAGTCTGTGCCTGCTCATGATGACGGTGCAGTGCAGGGGCCTGTGGATGGCCACATAGCGGCCAGAGGCCATCCTCTTACCAGAGAGGATGGTCAGAGATATCAGTCCCCCCAAAGAAGTGCATAGCAAAAAGCTGTGCCATGCAGTCACTGTATGAAATTGTGCTTGTTTCTGCCAGCAAGCCAGTGACTAACTTGGGTGTCACTGTTGAGGTATAACACAGATCTAATAGAGCAAGGTAATTAAGGAAGAAATGCATGGGTTGACCATTTAGCTGGCTGCATGTGATAGAAATCATGATGAGCAAGTTTCACATCCAAATAGCTATGTAACAAAATAAGAATAGTAGGAAGCACATATGTTTGATTTTCATGTTCTGGGAAAGCCCCAAGAGAATGAATTCAGTGATGTCATTGGTATATTTCATGGTCTAATACAGTGAAGACTCAGTGAGTTTGCCTGGAAAAAAAGGACAGGTTTGCATGAGAAATATTGACTATGCATGGTGTCAATCAGAGTGAGTGTTGGAGATATATGTTCATTTTGTAAATCAGCTTCCTATACTGCACTTTTAAACAGTTAATTCTAAACTTTGCATGAAAATCTTGCCATTTAATATACCAGATCTGATTATTTTCTAGAGTGAAAGAGAATAGTGTTAATAAGTACATTTGCTCTAGTATAAACAAACATGCACAGTCATCTTATGTATGGGATGAAAAGTGAGCTTAGGAAAGATACATTTCTTTTCCTGAAGCAGCTTGTTTGCTTAGGAGATTCAAACAAGCGTACTTAAAGTGAAGGGAGAAAGGTAAGTTGTGCAATTGCAGGAAAGAACCCTGTCTTTATTTAAAGTGCTGATAATTTTCTTATGGAATGTGATTTTTTTTAAAATATTGCACTAAATCATTATTATTTTTATCAGTGAGTTGCTTGCACACAAGACAAGTGACTCATTTGCATAACTGAAGAAAAGCTATGACAAACCTAGACAGCTTAAGAGATTTCACTTTATCAGTTTAGGTCCATATAGTCAAAGCTATGGTTTTTCCAGTAGTCATGTACATATGTAAGAGTTGGACCACAGAGAAGGCTGAGCACCAAAGAATGGAGGCTTTCAAACTGTGATGCTGCAGAAGACTCTTGAGAGTCTGGACAGCAAGGAGAACAAACCAGTCAATCCTAAAGGAAATCAACCCTGAATATTCATTGGAAGGACTGATGCTGAAGCTGAAGTTCCAAAATTTTGTTCACCCGATGTGAAGAGATGACTCACTGGAAAAGACCCTGATGCTTGGAAAGATTCATGGGGGTAACAGAAAATTATATGGTTGGATGACATCATTGACTCAATGGACATGCATTTGAGCAAACTCCAGGAGACAATGAAGAACAGGGAAGCCTGGTGTGCTACAGTACATGAGGTCACAAAGATTCGGGCACGCTTAGAGACTGGACAAGAAGAAGCCCTGATTCTGGAAAAAAAATCTGATATATTTACAAGCATTGCGGAGAACAGTAAAGAAAATACTGTATCAGGTGAAGCAAAAGTAGCTGTGACATTTTTTTTAAATTTAAATTAGGAAAAATAACAGTACTTATACATAAAATTGAGAAACAACTGTTGCTAAAATGACTAATAACAATAATATAGAAGTGAATGGCACTTGCTTTATAGGGATCAGGCTTCAATAATTTTTATAATAGAATATTTTATAATTTGATTAATTATAATGTCCCTAATTTGTAATCTTTTAGGTTAAAATGATTTTTTAAATAAATAATGACAATTTTATAAATAAATATCCCAAGAAAATATTTTTTAGATTATGCATAGTATTAGTATTTCTATAATCAGAAAAATAAATAAAAGTTACTTGTCTTAAATAGTTTTAGTTTAAGTTGTAGATACTTTCATTTCCAATTAATTTTCCAATATGCTTCTATAGTTTAGAAGCATATTTTTAGTCCAAGAATTTAAGATCATTTTGATAATTTGCTCATATGATCCTGGAGGAAAGCATATTCTAACTTAAAAAAAAAATGAGTAGAAACATTCCATTAATTCATAGGCAGGATAGTTTGAAAATCTGTCTCTCTCATGTTAACTAGATGCTATCTTAACAAAATGGGCAAATAATTAGAATACTTGATTAGCTTCCTTTTTTTCCCTTAAATGTCCCTCCTTGACAGCCTCCAACTTAATATCAGAGACTTCATAATCATGCTATTTAAATTATAACTTACATTTCTAATACCTCCTCATTATTTCCAATTTCCTTTGTTAATATTAAAGTTACTGATTTTAAATATACAAGATCCTCATTTTCATATTTATGTGATTTAAAGAGAACATTTCATATGATAAACTACAATGACAAAAATTGCTGTTAAGACAAATTCATTATTTATGACAACAAATTTCTCCTTTTTAATATGAGCATTTCTAGTATAAATATAAATATTTCATGGTAGTGCAGGTAGAATGGACAACAATTATTTTCTCTTTCACTTTGTTTTTCTTCATATCATTGTGTATAGATTGAGTATCTCTTATAGTATAATAAAAAATAAACAAAAGTGTGCTGAGATATTAATAGCTAAAAGTGAAGCCATTGCAATTCATATCAAATTGATTTTTATTACAGGTCTTTCACAGACACAAAAGATAAGTAATGATAATAATACCTAATATTTCCTGGAAGAAGTTTTAAACATTTCATATAAATTGAGCCATTAATCCAAATAAGTGTCCAGTGATCATTTTATTTTTTTTAAATAAAAAAGGAAGCCAAATACTTAACAATTTGAGTAAATACTGATAAATACTAAAGACTGTTTTTAGATTTGTTTTAATTTTATTTCACTATCCAGATATTGCTAATTTGATTGTCAGGTACAAACTAGTCTTATGATTCTAGGGAGATGTTATTTTTGTTTGTTTTGTTTTTGTTATTTCTTTCTAACCAAGTTGTCTCATACAAAAAGTCATGAATAAGCTGAATGTTTCCCAATAGCTTCAAAGTTTTCTCTTAACACCTCTACCAATTCTTGGCTAAAGTAATTGTATTTGCTCTCTGTGTAACTGTTTATCCTGTTCTCAATCTTCCTGAAAGAGTTTGCTCTACCTTGACATTCAGGATCCTCTGATACTAAGATTTTCTATATTGAAACATTTTGATTTTTAAATTACTCACTAAATACTTATTACGCAGAGTAGCAATGGAGGCAGAAGAGTGATGAATCTCTATATCAGTACATTCCCTTATTTTATCTGTACCCCTTTTTATCTTTAATATTTTTTCTCTTCTGTCTTAAGTGCAAGTTTTTATCTTCTTTTCTTTAATATAACCCCTATGTAACACAAATGCTATCATTTCTCCATGAATTTCTCAAAATCATACCAAACATCTGCTTAATTTTGACATCTGCTGAGGCATATGACAAGGGGAATTAACATATGTAATCAGCATGTTTATAGATAAAATTTAATTTAAATTGTATATGCAAAATATATCTTTTATATTTGAAAGTAATTATTATTTACTATAGGTTGATTCAAATTTTACTTGACAGGTGATTATCTCATTGATAAAATCCTTTATCTCTAACTAAATGGTAGCACTATTTTTAATGCAGTCAGAATCTTAACCACACTGCTAAAGTTAATGAATTTTATTTTATAATCAGCTGACATGAATCCTGGTTCTGGGACTTTTCTACTGTTCTTACAGAAATAGGAATTGCTCTCCTGATATTTGAAACTAAAATCATCTAAATTTTTAGATGATCTAAAAATCATTTAGGTTTTTAAAACTGAATCATCACTGACATTTATGTTGAATAGTGCTTTTGTTTTCTACCAGAAGTTATATCTCCTCTGTGTTTCTGGGAATGGAAATGTACACACAAGCCTTCTGTTTTATTTCCAAGAGGTATTAAATAGATGACCTTGGAGATTATAACCCCCAACCTCCTTCTCACTTTTTGTAAGGATGAGACAGCTCCCCAAAGAAAAACTGGCCAAGTCCTACACCCATGGTGGATTCATGTTGATGTATGGCAAAACCAATATAGTATTGTAAAGTAAAATTTAAAAAAAAAAGAAACCATAAAAAATAAAATGTAACTCAAAAATAAACTTTATAAAATCTAACACTAAAAAAAAAATAGTTATGTCTCAGCTATGAATTCCTTATACTCTGAGGAATGTGAGTACAAACTTAAAGCCCACTTTTGTTCAATACAGAGACTATAAATCACGTTGTTTATGTTGAAACAAAATTTGAGGAAGAACTAAGAGATAATGTCTGAACAGACGAAATTTTAGAAAGCACTGAAGAAGCCAAAGGCCAAGAAAACCGGAAACAGGATTTTAATTTTATTTTTTGATGTGGATCATTTTTAAAGTCTTTATTGAATTTGTTACAATATTGCTTCTGTGCTTCTGTTTTATGCTTTGGGTTTTTGGTCATGAGGCATGTGGGATCTTAAGTCCTCAGTCCAGGGATCAAACCCACACTTCCTGCACTGGAAGGCAAAATCTACTGAACTGTCAGGGAAACTAGACCAATTTTCGAGGTTTGGTTTACTATGAAATAAACTGTTTGGAAAGAGAATGAAAAACATTCTGTGTGTTGCTTCAAATTGAAATAACTCTCTCAACCTCATTAGATGGTTTATTGTATAGTTTTAATTTTCAACTTGTTCAAAATATGTGCTTATTGCAACAGAAACTTAACTGCATTGTCATCAGATGAGGTGGTCAAAGTAATGTGTATTTGAAGAAAATTAACTTATAGCACAACATATGATATTTTTACAGGTAATCTCTGTGTGCTGAAATGGAATGCACATTCCAGAGTCTCTGGTTCAAGTAAACTGTAGCTGTCCATGAGATCTCATCAGGTTTATAAACCTCTATTTCCATAGAATATACAAACTTCTATTTCCATAGAATTTTTGTAGTATCTTAATATTATGAAATGTCATTAACACTATTGACATACTTTGTTTCTCTTAATTTTGCTCTGACACTAATATGAATACTACATTTCTTTTCATTAGTACTTACCAACTCAATCTACTTCCTTTACTTTTAACCATTTGACATTTTTATTGATTAGGTTAATCTCTTTAAAATGTATGATAGTGGTGGTTTAGTTGCTAAGTTGTGTCCAACTCTTGAGAGTCCATGGATCGTAACCAGCCAGTCTCCTCTGTCCATGGGATTTTCCAGACAAGAATACTGGATTGGGTTGCCATTTCCTTCTCCAGAGTACGTTCCTGGCCCAGGAATTGAACCTGGGTCTCCTGCATTGCAGGTAGATTCTTTATGGACTGAGCTAAGAGGGAAGCATCTATAAAATATATGACTATATTTAAAAGTCTAGTCTGATAATTATTATCTTTTAGCTGAATAATTTAAATCAAGCAGTCTGACATATTTTCATGGATTCATTTCTATAGTTATATATCTATTTTATATTTTAATATATTTTTTTTATTTTTCAATCTGTCCTCTTTTCTTGTCTTTTAAGAACATTTTTTGTTTTCCCCTCCTGAAATTTTTGAAATTTTCATTTCTGTCATTGCTATAGAAATTTGTCACATGTGAATCTCATTTATTATTTAAAAGAAGATATTTTTCTCAGTTTCTGTTGCAGTCCATACAGTTTAAGGGGCATAACCTTCACTGATATTGTCACTGGTTTAGATCTTAGCGTTGGTACCAGACAGTGTAACAGATTTTATAAAATAGGGTAAAGAAGGGTTCCAAATACTGTGAATAGCAATTTATTATAGATCAGTAAGTCCCAAGAAATATACTTCTTTTTTTTTCAATAAGAATCATAGGATTCTGAAGCAGTAGACCGCAAGCGAAAGCATTTCACTGCTAGAGATAAGGTGGTCCCAGGCCATCTTATACTGGTCTCTGTGGGAACAAAGGTTCACACTATGTATGTTTCCACAGTTTCTAACTGCAAACCTAAAATAGACACTCTTGATGACAGAATCCTTTCATTGGATTTTTGATTCTTATTATGCCCAAATGGAATATAATTTTATGTAGTCAAAATAACACCATATCTCTGATGGACATGCATATATTAAGGTCACCATAATAGCAAAAACAAAAACAAAATGTAAACAATAGGGGGTGTTAATTGCTATTACAAGTACTTCTCAAATTACCTGTTTAGCTTGTGGATAGATATACCCTGAACAGTGACAATGGATGTTC
Organism: Capricornis sumatraensis; assembly: GCF_032405125.1. Lineage (NCBI taxonomy): Eukaryota > Metazoa > Chordata > Mammalia > Artiodactyla > Bovidae > Capricornis > Capricornis sumatraensis. The sequence goes on along the minus strand of NC_091075.1, from coordinate 2,892,942 downwards.
ATAAATTACTTAGATGATGACTTCAACTGTACTTCCTGGGCCAGATTCAGTAATTCGAACAAAAACTCATGTTAATGTCTAAGGATTAGGGTCTCTGAGGCAAAAGACTATAGACCCATTTGTATTTCTTCCTGGTTCAGTTTTGGAAACATGTACCCCAATGTTCATCACAGCACTGTTTATAATAGCCAGGACATGGAAGCAACCTAGATGCCCATCAGCAGATGAATGGATAAGAAAGCTGTGGTACATATACACAATGGAGTACTACTCAGCCATTAAAAAGAATACATTTGAATCAGTTCTAATGAGGTGGATGAAACTGGAGCTGATTATGCAGAGTGAAGTAAGCCAGAAAGAAAAATACCAATAGAGTATACTAACACATATATATGGAATTTAGAAAGATGGTAATGATAACCCTGTATGTGAGACAGCAAAAGAGACACAGATGTACAGAACAGACTTTTGGACTCTGTGGGAGAGGGAGAGGGTGAGGTGATTTGGGAGAATGGCATTGAAACACGTATACTATCATGTAAGAAATGAATCGCCAGTCTAGGTTCGATACAGGACACAGGATGCTTGGGGCTGGTGCACTGGGATGACCCAGAGAGATTATATGGGGAGGGGGGTGGGAGGGGGGTTCAGGGTTGGGAACTCACGTATACCCATGGTGGATTCATGTCAATGTATGGTAAAACCAATACAGAGTACATGAACCATGAGCTTCCAGATGTTCAGGCTGGACTTAGACAAAGCAGAAGAGCCAGAGATCAAATTGCCAACATCCACTGGATCATTGAAAAAGCAAGAGAGTTCTAGAAAAACATCTACTTTTGCTTTATTGACTACACTGAAGCATTTGACTGTGTGGATCACAACAAATTCTGTAAAATTCTGAAAGAGATAGGAATACCAGACCATCTGACCTGCCTCCTGAGAAATGTGTATGCAGGTCAAGAAGCAACAGTTAGAACCAGACATGAAACAACAGACTGGTTCCAAATAGGGACAGGAGTATGCCAAGGCTATATATTGTCACCCTGCTTATTTAACTAACATGCACAGAACATCATGTGAAAAACCAAGCTGGATGAAACACAAGCTGGAATCAAGATTGCTGGGAAGAAATACCAATAACTTCAGATATGCAAATGACGTCACTCTTATGGCAGAAAGCGAAGTAGAACTAAAAAGCCTCTTGACGAAAGTCAAAGAGGAGAGTCAAAAAGTTGGCTTAAAACTCAACATTCAGAAAACTAAGATCATGGCAACTGGTCCCATCACTTCATGGAAAATAGTTGGGAAAACAATAGAAACAGTGAGAGGCTTTACTTACTTACTTACTTACTTACTTACTTACTTACTTATTTAGAGCTCCAAAATCACTGCAGATGGTGACTGCAGCCATGAAATTGAAAGAAAAGCTATGACCAACCTAGACAGCATATTAAAAAGCTGAGACATTACTTTGTCAACAAAGATGTGTCTAGTCAAAGCTATGCTTTTTCCAGTAGTCATGCATGAATGTGATAGTTGAACCATAAAGAAAGCTGTGTGATGAAGAATTGATAGTTTTGAACTGTGGTGTTGGAGAAGACTCTTGAGAGTCCCTTGGATGGCAAGGAGGTCAAGCCAGTCAATCCTAAAGGAAATCATTCCTGAATATTCTTTGGAAGGACAGACATTGAAGCTGAAACTCCAACCCTTTGGCTACCTGATGTGAAGATCTGACTCATTTGAAAAGGCTCTCATGCTGGGAAAGCCTGAAGGCAGCAGTATAAGGGGATGACAGAGGATGAAGTTGTTGAATGGCATCACCGACTTAATGAGCATGAGTTTGGGCAATCTCTGGGAGTTAGTGATGGATAGGGAAGCCTGGAGAGCTGCAGCCCATGGGGTCACAAAGAGTCAGAAACAACTGAGCAACTGAACTGAACTGAACTGAACTGAAGTGAAAAACAGAAATTTTCCACCACGAAGAAGCTCAGTGATTGCCAGCAACACATCAAGTGAGAATGATATCTAAAAGGTTAGGTTTGAATATGTCTCATACACTTAAGAAATGTTCATGAAACCCTTGCCAAATTGTCTCTTTTCCCTCAGTCAACAACTGTGGTCTTATGGTGAGTTGGCCAAGGAGGAAACACACGATTGCATCTATTTGCTTTTAGTTCTACCAGAAATTCTGGCACTGACTCAACATAGAATGTTATAGCATTACAGCCTCAAACATGAATATTCCCAAAAAGATAAGTGAAGAAATTCTTCTCAGTAGTCAAAACCTCAGCCAATGCATTTGATTGTCTAGTTTGTATAGACAATGAGATGTCTAGATGTGTAGGACTGTTCCTAAACATGGCATTTGTTAATGGTTTCACTGGATATTTAACTACTTAGAAAGCATAGCAATAGAAGGTGTAAAAATGAGTAATATTTTTTCACAGCTTCCATAGTATACAGAAGCCCAAACTAGTCCATTAAAAACCTGCACATACAGGACAGATGCAGAGTTTTATGGCCATCAGCTCAGCTGAGGTCCCAGCTCACAGCCAACCTCAACTTCCAGGAATGCAATTCAAGGTGTTAAAAGATTTCAGCTTCCAGTTAATGAACTTTTTTAAAAATTAATTTATTTTTTATTGAAGGATAATTACTTTGCATTATTTTGCTGTTTTCTGTCAAATCTCAACATGAATCAGCCATAGGTAAACATATATCCCCTATTCTAGCTCCCTCTCAACTTTTGAATTATCTAAGCTGTGACCCTAGACATCATGGAACTTAGATAAGCCATCTTGAGTATATCTAAATTCCTGATCCCAATCACAGAAACAAAGACTAATTTAGCATTGTATATTTTTCATACATTTAATTACATACTATTTTTTTTTTTCTTTTTTAAGTTTTGAGTATTAATTTTACAATCTTTTCTCATTGTGACAGATTATTCAAGAAAGAGTGCAACCTGAACTAGGAGAGAAACTAACATTATCCAGAAGGTTTAGGATTTGCATTTCCTTTTTGGGAGAGAGAAAGAGAGATTGTCTTTGTAAAAGCATCTTGTTTGGCAAAAACATAGAGATGTTATTGTTTTTTATAAGGAGATTCAAATTTAATATAGAAGAGTGGTAATAAACTCTAAGTAGCCAAAGGAGTCAAATGTTACACTCATTTACCTACTAGCCTCAACTCAAAAATCCTCCTTTAAATGCTCTCCTCTGAGAAGCTGGAAGTAAAATCTCACAATATTTGTCCTCTATTAGATGACTTCCTATTAGTTTATGTCATTAAGAGCACCCTAGAATAAGATTGGCAATCCAAAGGAAAGAATTAGAGAACTGGTTATATGCTACCAGAGAATTTATGTTTCAGTAATCAAGGATGCTTATTTAATATTGGTCTGATATTTTAAGAGGGGTTTCCTGTTAGCTCAGATGGTAAAGAATCTTCACACAAAATGGAAGACCCATGTTAGATCTCTGGGTGTAGAGTATCCCCTGGAGAAGGGAATGGTTGCCCACTCCAGTATTCTGGCCTGGAGAATTTCATGGACAGAGGAATATGGCAAGTTACAGTCCATGAGATTGCAAAGAGTTGGACATGACTACTACTTTCACTTTAAGAAATGACATAATTATTTTACTTAAATCTAGTAAATTTGAATAAAACTTATCAATACACCCACTTTCCACTATTCTCCACCTACCATTTCCTAGAAAATTAAGCATTTCAAAAGAAAAAAAAAAAACTTTCATATATATATATATATATATATATAAAGAAATAAAATATTTTATTGCACAGTCAAAATACAATGTCAAATTAAGGAATTCTTGAGACAGGTATGAGAAGAGAAAAGAGGGAAAATAAACATGAAAAAAATTAAATTTCCCAACCAGGAGAGACCTGAGAAAATGCTGAAGATTCTGTACCCAGCTTTTGCAATCACTGTAAACTCCTTGTATATCATCCCATATTATCCAGGGCCCATGATATTTTTAGCCCTAAAGTGACTTTCTGAATTTTTTTTTTTTTCATGCAGGTTACTGCCCTTTCTTAAGAAATTGATGATACCACACTTTCTTTTTTTTTTGATACCACACTTTCTTCACAGCATTATTCATTTCCAAGTTTCTCAATGTACAGATCAGAGGGTTGAATATGGGAGCAATGATGGTGTAGAAAAGAGCAAACATTTTGTCTTCCAGAAAAGTTTCAACTGGTCTAATATAAACGAAGAAGACAGGCACAAAGAACAGGACCACAACAGTGACATGAGAACTGCAAGTGGAAAGAGCTTTGGTGCAGTTCTCTGCAGGGTAATCCCTGATTGTGTGTAATATCAGAAAATAAGAAGCCATCAAAATAACAAGAGTCAACAATGCAATCAGACCTGAATTAACAACTACCAGGAGACCAATCCTGTATGTATCCATGCAAGCCAGTTTCAGCAAAAGATACACATCACAGAAGTAGTGATCAATCTCATTGGGGCCAGAGAATGGTAAAAAGATGGTGAGAAGAAACTGACTGGCAGAGTGTATAAGTCCCCCAGTACAACAAGCTATGATGATTGTGTTACACCTTGTCCTGCTCATAACAATGGTGTAGTACAGGGGCTTGCAGATAGCCACATAGAGGTCATAGACCATCCCTGTAAGGATAAAAATCTCGATGGCTCCAAGGAAGTGAAGGATAAAAAGCTGTGTCATACAGTTACTATAGGAAATGGTCTTCCTTTCTGCCAGTAAATAAGTCATTAGTTTGGGTGTTACCATCTATGTGTAGCAAAGGTCAGAAAGTGAGAGGTAATTAAGGAAGAAATACATAGGTTGGTCAATAAGAGGACTGCATATAATAGAAATCATTATGAACAAATTTCCCATCCAAATAGCAATGTAGCGAAATAAAAATAAGACAAAGCAGAAAATTTCAATGTTCTTACTTTAAGATAGTCCCAAAAGAATAAACACAGTGACATTATTTATGTTTTTCATGGTCCAGTGCAGTAAAAAGGCATAACAGTCCCCTGAAAGGACATAATGCATAAGTTGGTATTAGAAACATTCATGGAGAAAACCTATAATAACACTAATGTCTGTTATTTCTGTTATTTGCAAAAATGAAAATAGAGTTTTAGATGTAGATAAAGAGAACTTATGGTTACCAAGGGGAAAGGAAGGAGACATAAACTGGGAGACTAAAATTGACATAAACAACCTACTATAAATAAAATGGATACTAATAAGGACCTGCTCTATAACACAGGGAGCTCTACTCAGTACTGTGTAATGACCCATTGGGAAAAGAATCTAAAAGGACAGATATATCTATGTGTATAACTGATTAATTTTGCTGTACAGTAGAAAGTAAACACAGCATTGTAAATCAACCCTAGTCCAATAAAAATTAATTAAAACACAATAATATCATGAAACTATGTTTAATGAACATAACTCCAGATTCACAAAATGAAAATTTGATAGTATTTTTTGTTTCTGATTAGTTTCATGATTTTCACAAGTCCATCTTTAAGAACATTAGGTTCAAAATAAATGTTAATAAATATAAATATTTGATCAATCAGTCAAATTGTTTCAAAATAATGATTAGTTGCCAAATATTTTCCACTTCTAAAAACATATACAAGTTCTTGAAAAGAAATATTGCTCTGTATGTCTACAAACTCAAATTTGTTAAAGACACAATTAATCATAAGTATTGCAAAGTTTACCTTTAATGATATAGAAGAAAGTATAAAACCTGAAAATATTCACTAGTAGAAAATATCCTGCCTCAAAATAATTTTAAAATCAGGTAGAATATAAAATTAAATATTTATTTATATAATGATACATGTATATTTACAAAGAGGAAGATGGAAACTATGCAAGAACCCAACGTAATTGGTTTGAAAAATTTTGATTGCTTAGTTATATTTTCATTACTGATTTTAGATAGTAAAGTTCTAACATTTTATAACAGAAATATGTTTATTTCTGGCACATTAATAAAAATCATATACCAAATCAACCACAGAATAGAATGGTAGCTAAAACTAAAAACAGAGAAGCAAAAGGAAGTTTTACCTTCACGACTTTGCCCTTAACTCAATGTACCGTGTTTTCAAAACAATAATTTTCTCAGTGGTTTGAATTGGAGTATGACTTTCTCCTCCTTATTTGTCCAATCTAAGACTTTTCCAGAACCCACATGTAAAAATTTTACACTGTATAGTTCAGAGAAAAAGTGCATGAAGGTGTGTGGGAAAGGCTTTCTGAAGACAAACATTTGTGGTCTAGGATCCATTATTAATTACACTGCGGTGTGTGAAATTGGTACAAAACACTTAGTCCTCTAAACTTAGGCTATCTCTCATTGAAAAAGACCTTGTTGCTTGGAAAGATTGAAGGCAAAAGAAGAGGATGGGTGGATGAGGATAAGATGGTTAGATAGCATCACCAACTCAATGGGCATGAATTTGAGCCAACTCCTGAAGATAGTGAAGGACAGGGGAGCCTGGCGTGCTGCAGTCCATGGGGTCGCAAAGAGTCAGACATGACTTAACAACTGAACAACAGCATTTGTAAAATGGTGAAATATTTTATATTTTGTCACAAAACACTCAACTCAATAAATAGTCATTGTTTTATTAGCCATTGAAGTACTAATTTATATTTTTATTATATGTATTCTTGTGTTACCAGTGAGGCTGTCAATAATAAAGTTAACTAAATATAACTTTCATATAGAAATTGAAGTTTTAAAGCCATACAATTATTTTAAACTGGAAGAAAATATTGAGGTACACTAGACAAATTCTCTAGCTCTAAATAGAAGAGATTTTAATTAAAAGCTTATGGAAAATATTTTCAAAAAATGAATAAAGGTAGCTTGAAACACTTCATAAACAATCTGTTAAATCATATGGATTTAATATGGCTTTGACATATGGAAATACAAACAATTCACTTGTGGTTGACCATAGCCTCTAAGAATGTAGTTTGTATCTCAATACTAATGACAAATATTACATAGAACTGGTAACTACATACTCCAAGTATTCATACTATCAATGTGGATCCCAAAAATATATTATAAGTAATTAAAACCTTTTTAAAAAATTGTTACATATCTTCTGCTCTAATCTTGTAGCTATATTTTATCAGTTAATTTATAAATTCTCTACTTATCACTTTCTTTTACAGACAAAATTAATTATGTCACGTTAAAAAAAATCCTTTGCAATGGAGACTTAAAACAATTAAATTATATCTACAGTAAAATTTTAAGATTTAAAATTAGTTTACAGTGTAGCTATTGAAAAGTAAGGTTTCATGCCTCCAGTTATATTATAGAAATATTTCCTCATCTCCCTCTCTCTCCCCTATATAAAGGTAAATATATAATGATATTTAAAATACTGATTTGGTCAACTTGAAGCAATCACTTGTTCATTTGAATAAACATAAACAAAGCTATTATTTTAATTATGGGAATGGGAAAAAAACAACCAGTTGAAAAAATTTTCCCACCCCCAAATTAAACAGGAACATTTTAGTTTATACACAAATAAATTAAGCCTATAAAGAAACTAAGGCTTTTACAATAATTTACCAAAGCCAACTGTCTGTCTCGATTTCATACAGTATTAGTTTCTTCTAATTAAATTTGACTATTTCTTTTTTTTTTGTTGTTGTTGTTTTTCTTTTTTTAATATAAATTTATTTATTTTAATTGGAGGCTAATTACTTTACAATATTGTATTGGTTTTGCCATATATCAACATGAATCTGCTATGGGTCTACACATGTTCCCGATCCTGAACCCCCCTCCCACCTCCCTCCCCATACCATCCCTCTGGGTCATCCCAGTGCACCAGCCCCAAGCATCCTGTATCATGCATTGACCCTGGTCTGACGATCCATTTCACATATGATATTATACATGTTCAATGCCATTCTCCCAAATCATCCCACCCTCGCCCTCTCCCACAGAGTCCAAAAGACTGTTCTATACATCCATGTCTTTTTCACTCTCTTGCATACAGGGTTATCGTTACCATCTTTCTAAATTCCATATATATGTGTTAGTATACTCTATTGGCATTTTTCTTTCTAGCTTACTTCACTCTGTATAATAGACTCCAGTTTCATCCACCTCATTAGAACGGATTCAAATATATTCTTTTGAATGGCTGAGTAATACTCCACTGTATATATGTATCACAACTTTCTTATTCATTCATCTGCTGATGGATATCTAGGTTGCCTCCATGTTCTGGCTATTATAAACAGTGCTGTGATGAACATTGGGATACCTGTGTCTCTTTCACTTCTGGTTTCCTTGGTGTGTATGCCCAGCAGTGGGATTGCTGGGTCATATGGCAGTTATATTTCCAGATTTTAAAGGAATCTCCACACTGTTCTCCATAATGGCTGTACTAGTTTGCATTCCCACCAACAGTGTTAAGAAGGTTACCTTTTCTCCCCACCCTCTCATGCATTTATTGCTTATAGACGTTTGGATTGCAGCCATTCTGACTGGTGTGAAATGGTACCTCATTGTGGTTTTCATTTTTATTTCTCTGATAATGAGTGATGTTGAGCGTCTTTTCATGTGTTTGTAAGCCATCTGTATGTCTTCTTTGGAGAAATGTCTATTTAGTTCTTTGGCCCATTTTTTGATTGGGTCGTTTATTTTTCTGGAAATGAGCTGCAGGAGTTGTTTGTATATTTTGAGATTAATTCTTTGTCAGTTGCTTTATTTGCTATTATTTTCTACCACTCTGAAGACTGTCTTTTCACCTTGCTTATAGTTTCCTTTGTTGTGCAGAAGCTTTTAGTTTTAATTAGGTCCCATTTGTTTATTTTTGCTTTTATTTCCAGTATTCTGGGAGGTGAGTCATAGAGGATCCTGCTGTGATGTATGTCAGAGAGTGTTTTGCTTATGTTCTCCTCTAGGAGTTTTATAATTTCTGGTCTTACATTTAGATCGTCAATCCATTTTGAGTTTATTTTTGTGTATGGTGTTAGAAAGTGTTCTAGTTTCATTCTTTTACAAGTGGTTGACCAGTTTTCCAAGCACCACTTGTTAAAGCTATTGTCTTTATTCCATTGTATATTCTTGCCTCCTTTGTCAAAGATAAGGTATCCATAGATGCGTGGATTTATCTCTGAGCTTTCTATTTTCTTCCATTGATCTATATTTCTGTCTTTGTGCCAGTACCATACTGTCTTGACTGTGGCTTTGCAGTAGAGCCTGAAGTCAGGCAGGTTGATTGCTCCAGTTTCATTCTTCTTTCTCAAGATTGCTTTTGCTATTTGAGATTTTTTGTATTTCCATACAAACTGTGAAATCATTTGTTCTAGCTCTGTGAAAAATACCGTTGGTAGCTTGATAGGGATTACATTGAATTTATAGATTGCTTTGGGTAGTATCCTCATTTTCAATATATTGATTCTTTTGATCCATGGATATGGTATATTTCTCCATTATTAGTGTCCTTTTTGATTTCTTTCTTCAGTGTTTTATAGTTTTCTATATATAGGTCTTTAATTTCTTCAGTTAGATATCTTCCTAAGTATTTTATTCTTTTCCTTGCAATGGTGAATGGAATTGTTTCTTTAATTTCTATTTCTATTTTCTCATTGCTAGTGTATAGGAATGCAAGGGATTTCTGTGTGTTGATTTTATATCCTGAAACTGTACTATATTCATTGACTAGCTCTAGTAATTTTCTGATGGAGCCTTTAGGGTTTTCCATGTAGAGGATCATGTCATCTGCAAACAGTGAGAGTTTTACTACTTTTCCAATTTGGATTCCTTTTATTTCTTTTTCTGCTATGATTACTGTGGCCAAATCTTCCAGAACTATGTTGAATAGTAGTGGTGAAAGTGGGCACCATTGTCTTGTTCCTGACTTGAGGGGAAATGCTTTCAATTTTTCACCATTGAGGATAATGTTTGCTGTGGGTATGTCATACATAGCTTTTATTATGTTGAGGTATGTTCCTTCTATTCCTGCTTTCTGGAGACTTTTTATCATAAATGGATGGTGAATTTTGTCAAAGGCCTTCTCTGCATCTATTGAGATAATCATATGGCTTTTATTTTTCAATTTGTTAATGTGGTGTACTACATTGATTGAATTGTGGATATTGAAGAATCTTTGCATCCCTGGGATGAAGCCCACTTGGTCAAGGTTTATGATCTTTTTAATGTGTTGTTGGATTCTGATTGCTAGAATTTTGTTAAGGATTTTTGCATCTATGTTCATCAGTGATATTGGCCTGTAGATTTTTTTTTTTTTTTTTGTGACATCTTTGTCAGGTTTTGGTATTAGGGTGATGGTGGCCTCATAGAATGATTTTGGATGTTTACCTTCCTCTGCAATTTTCTGGAAGAGTTTGAGTAGGATAGGTGTTAGCTCTTCTCTAAATTTTTGGTAGAATTCAGCTGTGAAGCCGTCTGGACCTGGACTTTAGTTTGCTGGAAGATTTCTGATTACAGTTTCAATTTCCGTGCTTGTGATGTGTGTGTTAAGATTCTCTATTTCTTCCCAGTTCAATTTTGGAAAGTTGTACTTTTCTAAGAATTTGTCCATTTCTTCCACGTTGTCCGTTTTACTGGTATATAATTGCTGATAGTAGTCTTTTATGATCCTTTGTATTTCTGTGTTGTCTGTTGTGATCTCTCCAATTTCATTTCTAATTTTATTGCTTTGATTTTTTGTCCTTTGTTTCTTGGTGAGTCTGGCTAATGGTTTGACAATTTTATTTATCCTCTCACAGAACCAGCTTTTGGCTTTGTTGATTTTTGCTATGGTCTCTTTTGTTTCTTTTCCACTTATTTCTGCCCTAATTTTTAAGATTTCTTTCCTTCTACTAAGCCTGGGGTTCTTCATTTCTTCCTTTATAGTTGCTTTAGGTGTATAGTTAGGGTATTTATTTGATTTTTTTTTCTTGTTTCTTGAGGTATGCCCCAATTGCTATGAACCTTCCCCTTAGCACTGCTTTTACAGTGTCCCACAGGTTTTGGGTTGTTGTGTTTTCATTTTCATTCATTTATATGCATATTTTGATTTCTTTTTTGATTTCCTCTGTGATGTGTTGGTTATTCAGTAGCCTGTTGTTCAGCCTCCATATGTTGGAATTTTTAATAGTTTTTCTCCCATAATTGTCATCCAGTCTTACTGCATTGTGGTCAGAAAAGATGCTTGGAATGATTTCAATTTTTTTTTTTTTCAATTTACCAAGGCTAGATTTATGGCCCAGGTTGTGATCTATCTTGGAGAAGTTTCCATGTGCTCTTGAGAAAAAGGTGAAATTCATTGTTTTGGGGTGAAATGACCTATAGATGTCAATTAGGTCTAACTTGACTATTGTATCATTTAAAGTTTGTGTTTCCTTGTTAATTTTCTGTTTAATTGATAAATCCATAGGTGTGAGTGGGATATTAAAGTCTCCCACTATTATTGTGTTATTGTTAATTTCCTCTTTCATACTTATTAGCATTTGTCTTATATATTGTGGTGCTCCTATGTTGGGTGCATATATATTTGTAATTGTTATATCTTCTTCTTGGATTGATCCTTTGATCATTATGTAGTGTCCTTCTTTGTCTCTTTTCACAGCCTTTGTTTTAAAGCCTATTTTATCTGATATGAGTATTGCTATTCCTGCTTTCTTTTGGTCTCTATTTGCATGGAATATCTTTTTCCAGCGCTTCACTTATAGTCTGTATGTGTTCCTTGTTTTGAGGTGGGTCTTTTGTAGACAACATATATAGGGGTCTTGTTTTTGTATCCATTCAGCCAGTCTTTGTCTTTTGGTTGGGGCATTCAACCCATTTACGTTTAAGGTAATTATTGATAAGTATTATCCCATTTCAGTTTACTTTATTGTTTTGGGTTTGGGTTTATACACCCTTTTTGTGTTTCCTGTCTAGAGAGTATCCTTTAGCATTTGTTGTAGAGTTGGTTTGGTGGTGTTGAATTCTCTCAGCTTTTGCTTGTCTGTAACACTTTTGATTTCTCCTTCATGTTTGAATGAGATCCTTGCTGGGTACAGTAATCTGTACCTCCTGGTCTGAAGAGTTCCTATCGAAAGATCAGCTGTTATCCTTATGGGAATCCCCTGGTTATTATGGTGTTATTTGTTGTTTTTCCCTTGCTGCTTTTAGTATTTGTTATTTGTGTTTAATCATTGTTAATTTGATTAATGGGGCTTCCCTGGTGGCTCAGAGGTTAAAGTGTCTGCCTGTCATGTGGGAGACCTGGGTTCAATTCCTGGGTTGGGAAGATGCCCTGGAGGAGGAAAGGGCAACCCACTCCAGTATTCTTGCTATGTGTCTTGGGGTGTTTCACCTTGGGTTTATCCTATTGGGACTGTCTGTGTTTCTTGGACTTGGGTGATTATTTCCTTCCCCATTTTAGGGAAGTTTTCAACTATTATCTCCTCAAGTATTTTCTTATGGTCTTTCTTTTTGTCTTCTTCTTCTAGGACTCCTATGATTCGAATGTTAGGGTGTTTAACATTGTCCCAGAGGTCTCTGAGATTGTCCTCATTTATTTTAATCCGTTTTTCTTTTTTCCTCTCTGATTCATTCATTAATACCATTCTATCTTCTACCTCATTAATCCTATCTTCTGCCTCTGTTATTCTACTATTGTTCCCTCCAGAGTGTTTTTGATCTCATTTATTGCATTATTGTTTATATATTGACTCTTTGTTATTTCTTCTAGGTCCTTGTTAAACCTTTCTTGCATCTTCTCAATCCTTGCCTCCAGGCTGTTTATCTGTGATTCCATTTTGTTTTCAAGATTTTGGATCATTTTCACTATCATTATTTGGAATTCTTTATCAGGTAGACTCCCTATTTCTTTCTCTTTTGTTTGGTTTGGTGGGCATTTATCCTGTTCCTTTGCCTGCTGTGTATTCCTCTGTCTCTTCATCTTGTTTATATTGCTGTGTTTTGGGTGGCCTTTCTGTATTCTGGCAGTTTGTGGAGTTCTCTTTATTGTGGAGTTTCCTCACTGTTGGTGGGATTGTACAGGTGGCTTGTCAAGGTTTCTTGGTTAGGGAAGCTTGTGTCAGTGTTCTGGTGGTTGGAGCTGGATTTCTTCTCTCTGGAGTGCAATGAAGTATCCAGTAATGAGTTATGAGATGGCAATGGGTTAGGAGGAACTTTGAACAGCCTGTATATTGAAGCTCAGGGCTGTCTTCCTGTGTTACTGAAGAATCTGCATGGTATGTCTTGCTCTGGAACTTTATGGGCCTTGGGTGGTGCTTGGTTTCAGTGTAGGTATAGAGGTGTTTGATGAGATCCTGTTGATTAATGTTCTCTGGAATCAGGAGTTCTCTGGTCTTCTCAGGATTTGGACTTAAGCCTCCTGCTTCTGGTTTTCTGTCTTAGTAGCCTCAAGACTTCTCCATCGATACAGTACCATTGATAAAAACTCTAGGTTAAAGATGAAAACTTTCTCCACAGTGAGGAGCACCCAGAGAGGTTCACAGAATTACATGGAGAAGAGAAGAGGGAGGAGGGAGATAGAGGTGACCTGAATGAGATGAAGGGAAATCAAAAGAGGAGAGAGCAAGCTATCAAGTAATCACTTCCTTATGTGCGCTCCACAGTCTGGATCCCTCAGAAATGTTCATGGATTTACACGGAGAAGAGAAGAGGGAGGAAAGAGACAGAGGTGGCCAGGAGGATAAAAGGGGGAATCAAAAGGAGAGAGACAGATCCAGCCAGTAATCTGTTCCCTAAGTGTTCTCCACCGTCCTAACACACAAAGAGATTCACAGAGTTGGGTAGAGAAGAGATGGGGGAGGGAGGAGATAGAGGCAACTTGGTGGAGAAAAAGGAGAGTCCAAAGGGGGAGAGAAGAGTCAAGCCAGTAATCTTGCTCCCACATAAAAATGGGTACTTAAGATTGGGTTCTTAAAGGTACAAAATTGATAACAAATACCAAAAATCAAAGATTAAAAATCTAGAGTAGAGGTTGGATTTTCAGAAATACAATATTAAAGAAAAAAAGTCACAAAAATTATAAATATATATATATATATATATATACATATACATACATGAAGTTTGCTTTTAAAAGTAGAGTATCTTTCTTTTTTTTTGCAAAGTAATAGTTGATTATAAAAATGAAAATTTCATTAAGTAATAGAGGACTTATATTAAAAAAATTAAAAAATGATAAAAATAATAATCAAAAAATACAAAATAAAGAATGATCATAAAAATAGTAAAAATATATCTAGGGCTTTCTCTGTTGTTGTTGTGGGCAGCATGGGGTTAGTTCATTTTTGGATTGTTCCTTGATCTGGCTTATATTTCTCAAGAACTATAGGCCCCTGCCTATGCAGTTGGTACTAACTACAGGGTTTTAATCTATTGCATCTGTCACTTCCAAGGAGGTTCCCTCTGTTTTAACTTATGTTTGCTGGTCTCTTCAGTGTCTAATTTCCACCCTGGCACAAGGGGATGGTGGAGGATACTTTTTTAGTCTCACCTGTACCAGACCACCTGACCTGCCTCTTGATGAAACTATATGCAGGTCAAGAAGCAACAGTTAGAACTGGACATGGAACAACAGACTGGTTCCAAATAGGAAAAGGAGTACATCAAGGCTATATATTGTTACCCTGCTTATTTAACTTATATGCAAAGTACATCATATGAAACGCTGGGCTGGAAGAAGCACAAGCTGGAATCAAGATTGCTGGGAAAAATATCAGTAACCTCAGATATGTAGATGACACCACCCTTATGGCAGAAAGTGAAGTGGAATTAAAAAGCCACTTGATGAAAGTGAAAGAGAAGAGTGAAAAAGTTGGCTTAAAGCTCAACATTCAGAAAACTAAGATCATGGCATCTGGTCCCATCAGTTCATGGGAAATAGATGGGGAAACAGTAGAAACAGTGTCAGACTGTATTTTTGTGGGCTCCAAAATCACTGCAAATGGTGACCAGAGCCATGAAATTAAAAGACACTTACTTCTTGAAAGGGAAGTTATGACCAACATAGATAGCATATTCAAAAGCAGAGACATTACTTTGCCAACAAAGGTCCATCTAGTCAAGGCTATGGTTTTTCCAGTGCTTATGTATGGATGTGAGAGTTGGACTGTGAAGAAAGCTGTGTGATGAAAAATTGATGCTTTTGAAATGTGGTGTTGGAGAAGACTCTTGAGAGTCCCTTGGACTGCAAGGAGATCCAACCAGTCCATTCGGAAGGAGATCAACCCTGGGATTTCTTTGGAAGGAATGATGCTAAAGCTGAAACTCCAGTACTTTGGCCACCTCATGTGAAGAGTTGACTCACTGGAAAAGACTCTGATGCTGGGAGGGATTGGGGGCAAGAGGAGAAGGGGATGACAGTGGATGAGATGGCTGGATGGCATCACTGACTTGATGGACATGTGTCTGAGTGAACTCTGGGAGTTGGTGATGGACAGGAAGGCCAGGCATGCTGTGATTCATGGGTTCACAGAGAGTCGGACACGACTGAGTGAATGAACTGAACTGAGCTGAACTGTTTAGTCATGCTTTGGAGAGGGACGTCACCAAGTGTTATCACTGGTGTGTGCTCGCAGTGACTTGGCCACACTGGGTTTGCCTCCGCTCACAGCACATGTGCTTTCCCTGTCTACACTGCTTAGTCTGTAGATTGCTCTGCTGGGAACTGTCTGAGGCCGGCCCTGGGTTTTATGCACTTCCCAGGTCTAAGCTGCTCAGGTTCAGGTACTCAGGCAGTCCCCAGAAGCCCAGACTCGGTTGGGCCTGCGTTTTGGGCCCTTCCCAGGTCTGAGCAGCTCAGGTTACCAGGTGTTTGGCGAGTGCAGTTGCTGCGGCTTATTGCCTCCCCTGTCCCTGCCACTTGGTTTTCTGGGTGTACAACTGACACACCTACTCAGATGGATGTTGAGAGTCCAGAATCTCAAGAAGTCTTAGTTTGCAATGAAGCTTGCTAGCAGTTTGGTAGATAATGCCTCTCTGAGGCCACGATGGCCCCCTTCTGGTTCTGGCTGCCTGTCACTGGAGGACGAGGGTCTGCAGCCAGTTAGCTCTGCTCAGTCCTTTGTTCTGTGAGCAGGCCTGAAAGTGTCTTCAGGTCAGTTCAGTTCAGTTGTGTCTGACTCTTTGCGACCCCATGAATCACAGCACGCCAGGCCTCTCTGTCCATCACCATCTCCCAGAGTTCACTCACACTCATGTACATTGAGTCCATGATGCCATCCAGCCATCTCATCCTGGGTCGTCCCCTTTACCTTCTGCCCCCAATCCCTCCCAGCATCAGAGTCTTTTCCAATGAGTCAACTCTTCGCATGAGGTGTCCAAAATACTGGAGTTTCAGCTTTAGCATCATTCCTTCCAAAGAAATCCTAGGGTTGATCTCCTACCGAATGGACTGGTTGGATCTCCTTGCAGTCCAAGGGATTCTCAAGAGTCTTTTCCAACACCACAGTTCAAATGCATCAATTCTTTGGAGCTCAGCCTTCTTAACAGTCCAACTCTCACATCCATACATGACCACTGGAAAAACCATAGCCTTGACTAGCCGGACCTTAGTCGGCAAAGTAATGTCTCTGCTTTTGAATATACTATCTAGGCTGGTCATAACTTTTCTTCCAAGGAGTAAGAGTCTTTTAATTTCATGGCTTCAGTCACCATCTGCAGTAATTTTGGAGCACAAAAAAATAAAGTCTGACAATGTTTCCACTGTTTCCCCATCTATTTGCCATGAAATGATGGGACTGGATGCCATGATCTTAGTTTTCTGAATGTTGAGCTTTAAGCCAACTTTTTCACTCTCCTCTTTCACTTTCATCAAGAAGCTTTTTAGTTCCTCTTCACTTTCTGCCATAAGGTGGTGTCATCTGCATATCTGAGGTTATTGATATTTCTCCCAGCAATCTTGATTCCAGCTTGTGTTTCTTCCAGTCCAGCGTTTCTCATGATGTACTCTGCCTATAAGTAAAATAAGCAGGGTGCCAACATACAGCCTTGACGTACTTCTTTTCCTATGTGGAACCAGTCTATTGTTCCATGTCCAGTTCTAACTGTTGCTTCCTGACCTACATACAGATTTCTCAAGAGGCAGGTCAGGTGGTCTGGTATTCCCATCTCATTCAGAATTTTCCACAGTTTATTGTGATCCACACAGTCAAAGGCTTTGGCATAGTTAATAAAGCAGAAATAGATGTTTTTCTGTAAATCTTTTGCTTTTCCCATGATCCAGCAGATAGTGGTAATTTGATCTCTGGTTCCTCTGCCTTTTCTAAAACCAGCTTGAACATCAGGGAGTTCACGGTTCACTTATTGCTAAAGTCTGGCTTGGATAATTTTGAGCATTACTTTACTAGCATGTGAGATGAGTGCAATTGTGCAGTAGTTTGAGCATTCTTTGACATTGCCTTTCTTTAGAATTGGAATGAAAACTGACCTTTTCCAGTCCTGTGGCCACTGCTGAGTTTTCCAAACTTGCTGGCATATTGAGTGCAGCAGTTTCACAGCAACATGTTTCAGGATTTGAAACAGCTCAACTGGAATTCCATCACCTCCACTAGCTTTGTTCGTAGTGATGCTTTCTAAGGCCCACTTGACTTCACTTTCCAAGATGTCTGGGTCTAGATTAGTGATCACATCATCATGATTATCTGGGTCGTGAAGATCTTTTTTGTACAGTTCTTCCGTATGTTCTTGCCACCTCTTCTTAATATCTTCTGCTTCTGTTAGGTCCAGACCATTTCTGTCCTTTATAGAGCCCATCTTTGCATGAAGTGTTCCCTTAGTATCTCTAGTTTTCTTGAAGAGATCTCTAGTCTTTCCCATTCTGTTGTTTTCATCTATTCTTTGCACTGATTGCTGAAGAAGGCTTTCTTATCTCTTTTTGCTATTCTTTGGAACTCTGCATTCAGATGCTTATATCTCTCCCTTTCTCCTTTGCTTTTCACCTCTCTTCTTTTCACAGCTATTTGTAAGGCCTCCCCAGGCAGCCATTTTACTTTTTTGCATTTCTTTTCCATGGGGATGGTCTTGATCCCTGTCTCCTGTACAATGTCAGGAACCTCATTCCATAGTTCATCAGGCACTCTATCGATCAGATCTAGAGCCTTAAATCTATTTCTCACTTCCACTGTATAATCATAAGTGATTTGATTTAGGTCATACCTGAATAGTCCAACGGTTTTCCCTACTTTATTCAATTTAAGTTTAAATTTGGCAATAAGAAGTTCATGATCTTAGCCACAGTTAGCTCCCAGTCTTGTTTTTGTTGACTGTATAGAACTTCTCCATCTTTGGCTGCAAAGAATATAATCAATCTGATTTTGGTGTTGACCATCTGGTGATGTCCATGTGTAGAGTCTTCTCTTGTGTTGTTGGAAGAGGGTGTTTGCTATGACCAGTGCATTTTCTTGGCAAAACTCTATTAGTCTTTGCCCTGCTTCATTCCGTATTCCAAGGCCAAATTTACCTGTTACTTCAGGTGTTTCTTGACTTCCTACTTTTGCATTCCAGTCCCCTATAATGAAAAGGACATCTTTTTTGGGTGTTAGTTCTAAAAGGTCTTGTAGGTCTTCATAAAACCTTTCAACTTCCGTTTCTTCAGTGTTACTGGTTGGGGCATAGACTTGGATAACTGTGATATTGAATGGTTTGCCTTGGAGACGAACAGAGATCATTCTGTTGTTTTTGAGATTGCATCCAAGTACTGCCTTTCAGACTCTTTTGTTGACCATGATGGCTACTCCATTTCTTCTGAGGTATTCCTGCCTGCAGTAGTAGATGTAATGATCATCTCAGTTAAATTCACCCATTCCAGTCCATTTTAGTTCGCTGATTTCTAGAATGTCAACGTTCACCCTTGCCATCTCTTGTTTGACCACTTCCAATTTGCCTTGATTCATGTACCTGACATTCCTTAGGTTAGGGCTTTTCTCATGGTAGCTATTCCACAGTCTTGTTTGCTAGCCCAGGTTATTTCCCTCAAGTTGCCCTCGGGGCATTCAGGCCCGTTCCTTTCTCTAAGCAATGCAGCCCACACCTGGCCTCCCTGCCCAGTCCCCGCTTGCTAGTGGTGGATGCAGAGTTCTGTGCTGCTTCTCCGCTGGGGGAGTTGACGTTGGGCACATAATCTGTGGGGTTTAATTATTTATTTATTTTTCCTCCCAGTTATGTTGCCCTGTGTGATTCCAAGGCTTGCCATCGACTTGGCAGTGAGAGTGTTTCCTGGTGTTTGGAAACTTCTCTCTTTTTTAAGACTCCCTTCTGGGGCTTCCCCGGTGGCTCAGAGGTTAAAGTATCTGCCTGGAATTCAGGATACCTGGGTTTGATCTCTGGGTCAGGAAGATTCTCTGGAGAAGGAAATGGCAACCCACTCCAGTACTCTTGCTTGGATAATCCAATGGAGGGAGGAGCCTGGTAGGCCTCACAAAGAGTCTAGCGATTTTGTCCTTACCTCTTTTTCTCTCTTTATGTCTTTTATATTTTTTCCTACCTCTTTTCGAAAACAATGGGTTGCTTTTCTGGGAGCCTGATGTCCTCTGCCAGCATTCAGAAGTTGACTTTTTTGGAATTTATTCAGCGTTCAAATGTTCTTTTGATGAATTTGTGGGGGAGAAAGTGGTCTCCCCATCTTATTCCTCCGCCATCTTAGGACTGCCTCCCAAATTTGACTTTCTAACCAAAAAGTTTTGTAAAACATGTGTTTGATCTCAAATTTTCTCAATTCTCAAGGCCATGAACATTTCTTTAATTCCTTTCTTGATAGTTTTCTCTTTTTGCTAACTTCCCATACAGATGTATCCCACAATGCTTCAACTAGTGCTTATATTTCTAGGTTCTCAATTTTACTGGGAGAAGATCTCTAGCTTTTATTTTTGACACAGTCGTCAGTTTCAAAGGTGAATTCTTAACTACATTTCATGTAACATTTTTCTGTATCTAAATGGTAGAGTAATAGCTTCTTCCCTAAATAATTC
The DNA here is from genome assembly GCF_032405125.1 of Capricornis sumatraensis. Lineage (NCBI taxonomy): Eukaryota > Metazoa > Chordata > Mammalia > Artiodactyla > Bovidae > Capricornis > Capricornis sumatraensis. The sequence goes on along the minus strand of NC_091075.1, from coordinate 2,872,939 downwards.
ACAGAATTATGAGATTCAAATTTTAAAATAGATGGAAACTTTGAAAAAAGTAAAACAGTAAGCAAATGAAACAGTCTAAATTCAATTTGATATATATATACCAAATGATGAATACAGTCTTGACAATTTAATATGATATTCTTCAGTTAAGATTTTATACAACCCTGTGGTTCTCCACTATTATTAAAGGTAAAGTTTGGGAAAACATTAAAATCAAGAAAGTGAAATTTCATGGGTTTATATTCTGGCTTTGCTAAGAGTGACTATTTGGCCTCAATATTTTATTTAACTACACTAACAATAGTCTAATAATTCTTTCATTAGTTTACAATTTCACATTTTCATGTGCCTAACATTCTTCTAAACATTGTGTAAACAAACTTTTTAATCATCTCTATAACTCCAATAAATAAAAGTAGTTAGCTTACAAATAGGGAAATTGAGTTTTAGAAAAATTAAAAATTATTGCAAGATGGTCTTAATAAGTGGTAAAGTCAAAATCTAAAACAGCATATATCTTACTTAGCAATACACTTGGTAAAATGTTACACACTTACCATAGTTCCTGACAGTTTATGCATGCTCAGTAAATATATGACACTCTTACACTTGGAACAGAGAGTTTCACTGACTCCAATATTTCAGATTTCAATCTATGCCAAAGTAAACTTATACATTCTTAATCTGCATGAATTTAAATTGCTCAAGGAAATAAAGACCATCTTACATTCTGCCTAGAATATTAAGAAATGCCTGTACATATTTAATTTTAAATTCTAGACACTTCTCCAGGATCTGCATCTGTCAAATATTCTCCAGAATTTGACATCTGCTGATTTTTCTTAGATTATCATATTGCCAGCTGATGAGCACTCTGGTGATGAGCATTTCTACCCCCATATCTGTTGTGAGAATTAATTAGATAAGAGGTGTGAGTCAGCCAATATGTATTTGAGGCTCTATAAATATTTCAAATGATTTTATCTTTGTTCTATCTCCATTATCATTTTTTTTTTCCTATGAATGGCTAATGTATAATGTTGAGAGAAATGTGAATTCAAGCCATGGAATGAAATACTCTGAACAGTAGGTGAATGACCAGAATGAGGGAAAAAATGGCAGGACTGAAAGGAAGTGATATGAATGGATTCACAACAATTGAAGTGGAAGAACATGTGCGAGAAATTATATCTTCTTCTTTCCATGATCCTACCCAAATGTGAGGAGCCTAAATGATTACAAGATACCATTTATTTAACCAGTAATCAATAACTATTTGTTGAAATAACTTCAGTTGTTTTTAAATGGTATATAAAGTATTCATATCACTGAAGTTATCAGCATCACATTTATTACAGGAAACACGGGTGGAGAGCAAGGTACATAGAAAGTAAACAGACTCAAATTTTGAGGTATCTCCTTTCGACTTTTTGTGGCCTGCCTAGAGTCTTTGATTAACTTAATTCTTGAGTCATCTTTTCTTTCTTTTTTTGTCAGGATGGGAGATCATGGATCATGACAATGGGTACTGGAAGGATCTTCTTTTTCTTTTGGATTTGTTTTTTCTCACTTTCTTGGTAATCTGTGAGTCTTTTTTTCTTTCTTTTTTTTTTTTTTTCTTAGTGAGTACTTTGCCCATTTTCTACCAAAAATCTTAATCCTATTTTCCTCTTGTTCAGCAAAGCATGATTTCCCTATCACTGTCTGATTTCCCTTTAGAAATTCAGAGCACACTCAACAGGCAACTCCTGAATTTATTGCTACTCTAATCACAAAGCAAATTATAAAAATCATAGATGATACCTATACTTAACTTTACCTTGCAGTCAATCTGTTATTTATGCAGTAAAAGGAAAATATATTCAGCTATCACACAGTCAGGCAGGATCTTGGAAAGGAGGAGAAATCATTCACCACACATATCCTTCCACTCCAATTGTTGTGAGTCCATTCATATAACTTCTTTCAGCCTTGCCATTCTTTCCTCACTGAATTTCTGGTCATTTACCTACTATTCAGCATATTTCATTTTGTGTCTTGAATTCACATATCTCTCAATATTATTCATGAGCCATTCATAGAAAAATAAAAGTGTCATTGTGGAGACACTGTCACTCCACCAGTGTTCACACAATGAGAGGACATACCCTCAGAGAACAGTTTGAAGAAAGTGGACTAATGTGAACATCCACAAGAGTCTAATCTCCATCTATATTGTCATCTCTAAGGTTATTCTCCACGATGTTCAAGCTCACATAAATAATATACAAAAATGAAGTGTATATTCTAAAACTATGTATATCTTATTCCAGAACACTATTTTTTGCAAGTTGTTTGGATTTATATTCCTGAATCATGAGCTCACCAGGTGGATTTACTCTAGATCCAAGTCATCAGATCGACTGAAGTGAATATCAAATCTGGATTATAAAATAGTATGCAAACCACCATAAGGTTTTGTGTGCGGTTTAGGAAGCTCAGTTATTAGACATTCATTCCTCCTGGGCCTCAGTGACTGAATTCCCTTGCACTTCACTCAGAGTTTTTGATATAAACAACATTGTGGGGATTTTGCCTTGAGGGGCTTGTCCTTTCAATGATTTTTGTAATCTGAGTGAGAAAAAGAGGACAGCTCTGGTACTATGGTTCACTCCCAGAGTCAGAAAGATCCCCTGGAGGAGGAAATGGCAATCCATTTGAGTATTCTTGCCTGAAAAATCCCATGGACAGAGGAGTCTGGTGGGTTGCAATTCATGGGGTCACAAAGAGTTGGACATGACTTAGCACTGAGCTGAGCTAAAACTTATGGCAATTAATAGTCTTCATCTCTCCTCAAGAAGATTTTCTTTCCTGAGAGAGTTAGAATGGGTTTTACTTTATTTTCAAGTATTGATTTCCTAGAAAATTATAAACTAGTAAACCTTGGTACTATTTTTATGAATTTAGAAAACTTCCAAAAAATAATATTAAAAATTTTCAGTTGAATATGTTTTAGTTTTCCCCAAAACATTTCATTTCCAAACGCCTTTTTCCCTTATTTTCTCCTTTCCCATATGTTTCTGAAGATTCAGTTTGCCTTCCAATATGCTATATGACCAAAATAAATAACAGCAAATGCATAGTGAATATTTACTGTGTGTCATATACTAAGGGTTCTCTTTCAACTTAACACAGTCCTAGTGAGAAAGGCACTAAGTCTCCTAAATTTACCTATGAGTAAAATCAATAACAGATAAGTTAATTTATAATTTGCCTAATGTTTCTAGGTGTTGGTTTGGCAAAATGACCCCCATATATGGAGGCAGGGAGAGACTGAAAAAAGAGGCAAGACCACTCCATATTGGAAGGTGTCACTTTTAATACACAAGGGGATTTACATGGGGGGCTTGTCATGGATGGTTATAAGGCAAGCAGATCTTTACCTCTTTATGTCAGAAAATTTAAGATCATATAGAGGCCTTTCCTGGGTTCATTCACATACTCAGTCCAGATGATCTCAACAACATCTTATTATCTCAACTCTGCCTCCTTGAAAACGTCTCCAGATATGGGGATGATGTTGTTTAGTCGCTCAGTTGTGTCTGACTCTGCAGCCCCATGTACTGCAGCAACCCAGATTTCCGTGTCCTTCACCATCTCCCAGAGCTTGCTCAAAATTACTTCGATTGAGTGGGTGATGCCATCCAACCATCTTGTCCTCTGTCATCCCTTTCTCTTCCCACCTTCTATCTTTCCCACATCAGTCTTTTCCAATGAGTCAACTGTTTGTATTAGATGGCCAGATTATTGGAGCTGTTGCTTTAGCATCAGTCCTTCCAAATGAATATTCAGGGATGATTTCCTTTAGGATGGACTAAAAAGAGTGATCACATGGCTCACAGCCTTGTCTAACTCAATGAAACTATTAGCCATGTCATGTAGAACCGCCCAAGATGGACGAGTCATGGAGGAGAGTTCTGACAAAACGTGGTCCACTGGAGAAGGGAATGGCAAACCGCTTCAGCATTCTTGCCTTGAGAACCCCATGAACCGTATGAAAAAGCAACAATTGGGACATTAAATGGAACTCAAATTCAAGAATGGGTGGACAAATTAGGAAATTCTGATGCACAGGCCCATCTCATTGCTCTAGCAGTGGTCATGTCCTCTCAATGACTGACACCAGGTAGAGAGGATAGTACCTATAAAATTCAGAAGGGTAGCTAGGTCTAGGGGAAGGAAACACTGAGAACAGGAAGGAGCAGAAAATGGATTTTGGAGATGATTATCGTGCTCTTTTTCTTGATTCAAGTACAGAGTACAGGTTTATTTCCTTCATAGTTCTGTCTCTCTCTCTCTGTGTTTTTTTTTTTTAATTTCTTTGTGTATTACATGTCATAATGAATATATGAAAAAAATATGTGAGATGCCTTAAAACCATACATAAGTTAGTGAAACTACCCAAGGCAGAGTGTAAGTTTAGATATGTCTTTAAAGAATTAACTTGAAAGCAAATTTAGCTATTTCCTATCTAGTCTTCATGTACAAATATCATAAGTGAATTATTTTTTAAATTCACAGTCAGTCTTAGAATCGCCTCTCTATATAACATAGCAACTGTTTCTTTAAGCTAATATATTTCTAACCACATAAGTCCCTATCAAGTCTCAGTGTGACCAACGGAATTGTCATTTTTCTCATAATTTTTCAGCTCATCATCTTTGAAATTTATAAAGTAAATAATTTGGGCTCTATGATTTGAAAGTTAATTAAGTTCTCTGATTTTCAAGTCCACTTTTACTTCCACATAGAGGTTTTAACACATTGAGGAGGGGAAATTAATTATACTTCTCTTCTGAAAACATCTTTTGGTACCAAATCCTTCATGTGGCCTTTTTCATCTCTGTGTTTCTCAGAGTGTAGATTAAGGGATTGAACATAGGAGAAATTATGGTATAAAAGAGAGAAAATATTTTGTCTTCAGGGAAAGTGGCAGGGTGTCTTACATAGACAAAGATTGATGGTCCAAAAAATAAGACAACCACAGTGATGTGAGACCCACAGGAAGAGAGGGCTTTGTGTCTTCTTCAGCTGAGTGACTTCTTAAGGTGAATAATAAAATGACATAGGACCCAAAGAAGAATACAGAGGTTACTAAGGCAACCATTCCTGAATTGGCAACCACAAGGGCACCAGTAACATATGTATCAGTACAGGCAACTTGCAACAAAAGAAAAATGTCACAATAGTAGTAGTCAGTTTCTTTGGGGCCACAGAAGGGCAAACTGATTATCATAGAGAACTGAGAAAAGGCATGGAGAGCCCCACCAACTCAAGCTGCCAGGATGAGGAGATTGCACCTTGTTCTGTTCATGATAATCATGTATTGGAGACGCTTGCAGATGACAACCTAGTCGTCAAAGGCCATGAGTGTAAGGATGCAGATTTCAATCATTCCTAAGAAGTGCAAGGAAAAGACGTGTAACATGCATTACCATAAGAGATGGTTTTTCTTCCCAGGAGCAGGTCACTGATCCGTTTAGGTGTCACACAAGAGGTATAGCAGATGTCCATAGAGGATAAGTGGCTGAGAAAATAGTACATTTGTTGGTGAAAAAAACGACCACATCGGATGAAGACAAGGATCAGAAGGTTTCCCACCAAGATGGCAATGTAACAAAATAAGAAGAACACAAAGCAAAATATTTGTATGTTTTGGTTGTAGGAAAGTCCCCCCAAAATAAATTCTGAGATGTTCCTCTGACTTTCTACATATTGTATGCTATCTGCAAATAATTGAGTATCTTTAAAAAATAAAATGAAAGAAAATATTTACAATATGATCACAATCATATAAAAGCTGCTAACAAGCCATTAAAGTTAATTTTAACAAATTACCAAAGCTTTTTAATAAATTAATGATATTATATTTTTCTTAGGAATCATAGATCATTTCTTCAGCATTGTTTTCAAATATTCTGTTACATAGGTAATAATAAAAAAAAAATATTAAATTTTCAAAATATAATTGTTTAGGCTTCCCAGGTGGCTCTAGAGGTAAAGAACCCATCTGCCAATGCAGAAGACACAAGAGACATGGGTTTGATCTTTGGGTCGATAATATCCCCTGTAGTAGGAAATGGCAACCCGATGCAGACTTCTTGCCTGGAAAATTCCATGGACAAAAGAACCTGGAGGGCTGTGAGTCCATGGGTCCACAGTGAGTCGATTGAGCACATGGTTTACAGTACAGAACAAGCATTACAGACATTCTTTGACTCATGGTGGTTCATGTTGCAACTTTATTGACTTTATGATAGTATGAGAATAGTAAGCATCAAGAAGAAACTCTACTTGAATTTTGATCTTTTCCCTGAGCTAGCTATAGGTGATATGATACTATGTTATAATGCTGGGCCTAAGCAGTGAGTCACAGTAGCCTCCAGTCAGCCTGGTGATTATATAGGTAAAGGACTGATGCACTTACAACCATTTCGTACCAGACAGCCATTTTGTTTTTCACTTTTAGTGAAGTGTTCAATAACTTACATGAGATAGGCTTTGTGTTAGAAATAGGCCTTGTGTTACATTGTTAAAAATAGGCGTTTTGTTAGATTGCTGTTGTTGTTCAATTGCTAAGTCATATCCAATTCATTAGGACCCCATGAACTTCAGCACTCCAGGCTCTCCTGTCCTTCACTATCTCCCTGAGTTTCCTCAAACTCATTTCCAGTGAGTCAGTGATGCCATCTGATCATCTCATCCTGTTTTCCCCTTTTTCTCTTGCCCTCAATCTTTCCCAGCATCAGAGACTTTTCCAGTGGGTTGGCTCTTTGCATTAGGGAGTCAAAGTATTAGAGATGATTTTGCTCAATTGCAGGCTAATGTAAGTATTCTGAGTATGTTTAAGGTAAGCTGGACTAAACTATGATGTCCAGTAGGTTAGATGTATTCAATTCACTTTCAACTTGTATTTTCAGGTTATGATGAATTTATTGGGATGTAATCTCATTGAACCTCATGAAGATCTGAACTATTTCCCAGAGATAAATTATACCATTATTACTTTTAACACTTAAACAACAGTGCTATTAATGCAATTTAATAAAGGACTTTTTTTACTTATACTTTTCAAATGTGTCCTTCAGAAAGGTAATTTTTTTTTTAATTACATGATGCTTCATTCCACTACCATGATATAGAACATTTTCGTGGATTTGTTTGTAGTCATATGATCATGGAATACAGTGCATGTAATAAAAGTCACCTAAATTCTGAGCTGTTGTGTTTAGGATTATAAGTGTTGTCCTTTGAAATATGAGTGAGGGTAGAGTAAGTACTGCGTATTAAACTTGGGAAACCAATCTTGCTAGCTATCTTATAAGACTAAAATTATTTGAAAATATAGTAAAATTGTCAGTGATTGACATTTTAAAAGAGAAAATTATATCTCATATTTAAATTTAATGTAAAATAATGATAAGGTGAATTTTATAGTCATTAAAATTAACAGTGCAAATAAAGAGATACACTAATTGAAATGAACAAATAATTTGAATTTGGTACTTGTGTTCTCTGCTGGAATAAATTATGGACAGCAAAAATCAGAAAATGATGTCACTTCGATGTAAATGTAAGGCAAACTTTGTGGTCAAGACATGCTCGGTTGTTTTCTGTTGCATGGCTTTTTAATGGATTTGCATGTAATATATTCTTTTTGATCAAGGTAGGACTTAACACTAAGGTGACAAAAAAATGTCCTACTGAGAACACACACTTCTCAGTTTTATTCCAGTCACTCATGAAGAATTAGGTAGTATGCAGGTAGTTGTTTACCTGACTCCTCTGTCAGATGTAGTAGCCATGCTGGGCTCCATAGGTAGATTTTTAATAATACATAACTTTTGATGTAACAAAATGAATAGGTTAACATGTTCACTATTTTCCAAATTGTGTAGCTGTATTGCTAGTGATATTTAATATTATCTTACCTGATAAACAGAGGTGGCTTTAAAGCACATTGCAAAATATGTTGAGAGTAATTCTTTTTTTGAACGTTAGCTCAATATCTTTGTCTACATTAAAAAGGGAAGTATCAACTTAATCATATTGTGTCATTATATCCCTAAGATGCTTTTTTTTAACATGAAGACATTATATCCATAGTCTCCTTTTTGTTAACATGAAGACAACAGGGTTGTATCTTTAAAATTATGTACCATTTATACCATATACTCCATAAAATGGCAATTTATACCATAAACTCCATAAAATTTAATGTTTTGTTATATCTTTAAGTGTATCATCACAATTGCAATTAATAACTAATTTATGAAAAAATATTATATTGCATTCCTTTGAGTGAAAGTACAAGAAACTAAAGTGCTTAAAATTTATTAAAAATAAATAAGTCTAATTATTATGTAGCCTAAAAGTACTCATCTAATTCAACCATATTAATTTCAGTATTGAATGAATTGATTTAAAATAAAGTAAGTGAATATCCCAAACCGAAGAACCAGTAAACTGTAGCATTTATAAACTAGATCTTCCAAGTCTTACTATGTATATCATTGCCTTCCACAGGAAAGGGGCACATATTAGAAAAGAAAGCAGTAAAGGAATTATCATTGTTTTCATCTCATGAAAGGTGACAGACTCCCAGATCACTTTAAAACATACTATGATAATTATAAGAATACATGCATGATGTAGCATGTCTGTGCTTTGAAATCACTTCACAACATCAAGCTTTCAATCTAAACACTACAGATATTAATGCTTTGATCTTATAAAAATAGGTTATCAGCTCTCTTGAAGGCACTAGCAGAATAATGATCTTCATGAAGGTTAAGACATTGAACACATAAGTGAAGAAAATAAAACATTATTAAGTCAAAAATCAAGTGATGATGCAAAAGCGATAAGGTCAAAATTAGATATGATGAAGATAACAAAATAAAATCGAGAACAAACCACTTTTATCCAAGCATTGGTAAACTTTTGATGTTAGAGAGAGGATATTGGTCATCTAGATGTTTCTGATATTCAGATGTTTAATATCAAGTGAAATAATGTAAACTGAAAGTTAATACTGTTTTGCTTCAGTATATATATGATATATATTTGTACTTTACATAGAAGAGGGCATTTAAATCTAAAAAGACCTTCCAGTTTAGATTGCATAATCAATCATTCTTTATGAATCTGGGCAATTGTCACACCTTATTCTTGATGCTTTATATGTTTTACTTTCTTTTACTATTTGTAATGCAATCTTAAGTATAAAAATGATTGTTTTGGATTTATTCATTCACACAAGTTGTTCTTAGTTGTATAGCACAATGTACTTTAAACATGAATTGCAACAACTGCACCTATGATATAGACACATCTTTCCAGGAAACAATGAGAAAAGAACACATGACTTTATAAAACAAAATCCATATATAACAATACTATATCTTTCCTTTACATTCTTCTTTCTCTGAATAAGGGCACAGACATACAGTTCAATGAAATCCCTTGAAATAAACAAAACCCAAACAAAACCCAAATTGAACTTCTGTTGGAAAATTAAAGTCAACTTGGCTATATCACTGGTTACTTGCAAAATGTCTTGATATTTAATTTTAAATAAGGAGTCCATTATTTCATGCTACCAATATTAAGTTAAAAAGTTAATTGCACCTGCTGTAGTACTGCTTAACTGTCCCATTCACCCTTCATGAGGTACTATCAGTGTCGTGAAACTATTCTTCAGGAAGTCAAGTATGTATGTATGTATGTATGTATGTATGTATGTATGTATGTATGTATAATCAGCCGGTGGCTAGCCGTACATTTGCTTAATCTGAGTCTGAAGAACCTAGACAATTCTAGGCAACTGATATTAAAAATATATATATATATAGGAGTTTCTTCAAATATTAGAGTTTGGAGGATCACTGACAATCTGAAAATGTCATCATTTTAAAATATATTATCCAAAGCACACATGCTGTTTGTAATATACTAGCAAAACAGAACTCATTTTAACACTTACTAAAATGTTTTATATACCACATCAGAATATATGCCCTTAAAGTAACACAGTTAATGCCAAATAGAGATGATGAGCCTAAAACAAGTACTGTAAAGATGATTACCTGCACATAATTTGCAGATGGTCTTCAAGTTAGTTTTAATTTATTCAGGAAAATGTCTTGGTCACACAACTACCCACCCCTCTCTTGCATTTACACAGTTTGCTAACCATTCACTAGCATTTACATATAGACTTAAAATTAAATGTAAGTCTAAAAAGCAGTGATTCAGACAAATCTAGATCAATTCTCTAAAAATATCTTCAAATATTGCTTGAATTTTCGGGAAGAAATATCCTACCATTATACAAAGTGAGTGGTGATTTGAATACCCCTGAAAACTATTCTGTGTTCACGGAGAAACATTTGTTCATTCCACAAGAAGGTGATCTAGGATTTTCAGTACTGATGACTCACCAACACCTGCTCATACTCAAGAGTAAATAAGAACTTTTTTGAAATATCTGCTAAGGCAGCATTCACATCCATGACTTCAGAGTCATCTTTTTGATGCCTGTGCCTGAAAGAAACTTGTTCTACACGAGCTAAATATAATCTGAGAGGAAGCCATAAGAATATTTTGACATAAAAAGTTAAAGAAATTGTTTTCCCAAAAGCATTTCTTAAAGATTCTAACCAAGGAACACTAATCAGTTGTCCAAGATTACATTTCACAGCCTTCTGGGAATTCTCAGAATATAAATGCATTTAACTTTTTGTGTTAGCCAAGCTCTGGGCACTGTCTCTAGAGGTCAGTACTGTTACTCAGATCCAAAGAAGCTCAGTAAATTCTGCCAGTTCTGTCTAATATCCTCCTGTGAAGAGCAGAAAGGAACCTAGGTAACCCTTTGGGAGCACCGAGTTTGCTTTGAAGAAGGCCTCTATTTCCAGACCAAAGAAGAAAAGAAGTTAAAGGAAAATCAGGTAGAGCTATTCAGAGTCCCAAAATTTTTTATGAACAAAAGGAGCATAAGATACATTTGAGTCAGTTAACAAATCAATCACCTGTCACTTCACTACTTTCTGGGACCAGCAGCAGCAACCAAAAACAATACAGTACCATGGCTGCAAGGAAGCATTGAGCTGTGAGAGACAAAGGAAAAAGAATAATCTGTGGGACTTCCCTGGAAGTTCACTGGTTAAGACTCTGTGCTGCCAATGCAGGAGACAGGGGTTCAATCCCTGATCAGGGAAATAAGATCCCACAAGTTTCATGGTGTGGCCAAAAATGAAAGTAAATAAATATTTAAGGAGAAGAATATTGTCAAAATAATTGAAATTAAAAACAAAGTTACTGTTCTTGTTGATAGGTTGGAATAAGCTCCACACTTGTTTACTGAAGTTTTAAATAGCTTAATGAAGTTAGAAACCAACAAAATATATGTATTTTTATTCTCATTACTATTGAGCACTTTCCATTCAGTAGTTTTAGTCCTGCAGGGTTTATACACTCAGAATCATCTGCACAAATGGACCCCAAGGGCAAAGAAGAAGTCAAAAGGAGTTTATGAAGTAGTTTTATATGAATTAAAATAAAAATAAAATATATCAAAGTCTATGCAATGCTGGTAAAGCATGAATTATAGGGAGATTTGTTGCACCAAACATCTATAATGGAAAAAAAAAAAAAAAGTATTCTCACATTTGTCCTCAATTTCTCTCTTAAAAGTAGAAAGAACAAATAAACAAAGAAATAAAGATCAAAGTGAAAAATCAATAAAAGTAAAGCACAAGAAAAAAGCAAAATCAGTTATTTGAGAAATACTCTAAAACTGATAACATCTAGCAAGTTGAATCAGGAGCAAAGGAGAAATGACACATATTATCAATATCAAAAGTGAAATATGATAGCACTATAAATATACAGATACAAAAATGCTAATAAGTAAATAATATAAGTAATTTTATGCCTAAAATTTCAACAATCTGGATAAAAATTTTAAAAATTAGCAGATGATTTGAAAAGACACTTCACCAAAAAAGATATTTGAATGTCAAATTAATGGGTGAAAATTTGCTTAACACCATTAGTTATTTATGAATGCAAATTAAAGCCATAATGAGATAGCAGTTCACCATTCTAATAATGGCTAAAATAGAGAAATGTGACGTATCAAGTATTGAAGAGCATCTTGAACACTCATAAACTTCTTGTGGGGAAGTAAACTGGTACAATCACTCACTTGGCAAACCAATACAATATTGTAAAGTAATTAGCCTCCAATTAAAATAAATAAATTTAAATTAAAAAAAATAAAGTAGCTTGCAGTTTCCTAAAATGTTAAGTGTGCATAAGACCAGCCATTTCACTCCTACATATTTACCTTTCAAGACTATATGCCAAATCAGTAACTTGTACGTGAATGAATGTAGCAGCATTATTTGTAATAGGCAAAAACTGGACCTAACCCAAATGTCTATCAGGAACACAGTGAAGAAACAAATTGTAAAATTTACTTTCATAGGATTTGCATTCATTTCCTCATCAATCAAAAGGGATGAACAATTGATGCATGCAACAATATGGATTAATCTGTAAATAATTATTATGAAAGAAACTAGGAAACACAGAATTTGTACTGTATGATTAAATGTATACAAATACCTAGAGAATGGAAACTTATCTATAGAGACAGAAAGCAAATCAACAGTTCCCAGAGAAAAGGGGTCCAGTAAAGGACAAGAGGGAAGGCTATGAGCACAAGGAAACTCTTTGGAGTGATGGACACTCATTATTTTGATTGTGGGGATGGTTTCAGAGGTGTATACATTTGTCAAAACTGATCAAATTGTGCAGTTTAAATATGTTCAACTTGTGATATGCCATTAGAAGTATTGAAAGTAACCTAAGATTGAGGGTTAGTAATTAAAGAATGAATATAGAGGAGATCTCTCCACAAAATTGGGAGTCAGCATTGGCACAATTCAAAATTGGAGCACGTTCTGTTGTAGCTGCAGCCAGAACTGCCGCCATCACAGAACAAGCAGGAAGTGTCTCTAGAGAGTAGAAAGGCTAAGGTTGGCCAGAGGATATGCAGAGAATGAATACAGAGAACAAGCTGGATACCGGGTGTCTGTGGTCTGAGGTGTGTATAAACTTTAAATAAACTAGAAAAACAACAACAACAACAACAACTTGGACCTAGACTGGAAGCTGTTGATTGGTGAATGCTCAGATAGAGCACATGGGTTGGAGCTTTGTCATGGACAGGCAGGCACAAGGCTGGGGATGCAAATGTCTGCTCCAATAGAGTCTAACGGTGCAGCAAGGTGATGGCCAAGTTTGTCCTGGGGGCTGTGAACTTGCTGAGAAACTGCACACTTGGAAACAGTTTCGGGAAGTGGAGAAGAAAACAAAACAAACAAATAATTAGTGGTAATAAGAGGACAATGGAGGATGAGATGGTTGGATGGCAAAATTGACGTGATGAAAATGAGTTTGAGTAAGCTCTGGGAGTCGGTGATGGACAGAGAACCCTGGTGTGTTGCACTCCATCAGGTTGCAAATGGTTGGACACAACTGAGTAATCATTTTAGTTCAGTCACTCAGTAGAGTCAGACTCTTTGCAATCCCATGGAATGAGGCACACCAGGCCTCCCTGTCCATCACCAACTCCCAGAGTCCACCCGAAACCATGTCCATTGAGTTGATGATGCCATTCAACCATCTCATCCTCTGTGGTCCCCTACTCATCCTGCCCTCAATCTTTCACAGCATCAGGGTCTTTTCAAACGAGTCAGCTCTTCACATCAGGTGGCCAAAGTATTGGAGTTTCAGCTTCAACATCAGTCCTTCCAATGAGCACCCAGGACTGATCTCCTTTAGAATGGACTGGTTGGATCTCCTTGCATTCTAAGGGACTCACAAGAGTCTTCTTCACAACCACAGTTCAAAAGCATCAATTCTTTGGCACTCAGCTCTCTTTGTAGTCCAACTCTCACATCCATACATGACCACTGGAAAAACCATAGCGTTGACTAGAAGGACCTTTGTTGGCAATGTAATGTATCTGCTTTTAATCTGCTGTCTAGGTAAGTCATAATTTTCCTTCCAAGGAATAAGTGTCTTTTAATTTCATGGCTGCAATCACCATCTGCAGTGATTTCAGAGCCCCCGAAAATGAAATCAGCCACTGTTTCCACTGTTTCCCCATCTATTTGCCAGGAAGTGATGGGATCGGATGCCATGATCTTCGTTTTCTGAATGTTGAGCTTTAAGCCAACTTTTTCGCTCTCCTCTTTCACCTTCATCAAAAGGCTATTTAGTTTTTCTTCACTTTCTGCCATAAGGGTGGTGTCATCTGCATATCTGAGGTTATTGATATTTCTCCCGGCAATCTTGATTCCAGCTTGTGTTTCTTCCAGCCCAGTGTTTCTCATGATGTAGTCTGCATAGAAGTTAAATAAGCAGGGTGACAATATACAGCCTTGACATACTCCTTTTCCTATTCGAAACCAGTCTATTGTTCCATGCCCAGTTCTAACTGTTGCTTCCTGACCTACATATAGGTTTCTCAAGAGGCAGGTCAGGTGGTCTGATATTCCCATCTCATTCAGAATTTTCCAGTTTATTGTGATCCACACAGTCAAAGGCTTTGGCATAGTCAATAAAGCAGAAATAGATGTTTTTCTGGAACTCTCTTGCTTTTTCCATGATCCAGCAGATGTTGGCAATTTGATCTCTGGTTCCTCTGCCTTTTCTAAAACCAGCTGTAACATCTAGAATTTCACGGTTCACACATTGCTGAAGCCTGGCTTGGAGAATTTTGAGCATTACTTTACTAGTGTGTGAGATGAGTGCAATTGTGTGGTAGTTTGAGTATTCTTTGGCATTGCCTTTCTTTGGGATTGGAATGAAAACTGACCTTTTCCAGTCCTGTGGCCACTGGTGAGTTTTCCCAATTTTCTGGCACATTGAGTGCAGCAGTTTCACAGCATCATCTTTCAGGATTTAAAATAGCTCAATTGGAATTCCATCACCTTCCCTAGCTTTGTTCGTAGTGATGCTTTCTAAGGCCCATTTGACCTCACATTCCAGGATGTCTGGCTCTAGATGAGTGATCACACCATCGTGATTATCTGGGTGATGAAGATGTTTTTTGTACAGTTCTTCTGTGTATTCTTGCCACCTCTTCTTAATATCTTCTGCTTCTTTTAGGTCCCTACCATTTCTCTCCTTTATTGAGCCCATCTTTGCCTAAAATATTCCCTTGGTATCTCTAATTTTCTTGAAGAGATCTCTTGTCTTTCCCACTCTGTTATTTTCTTCTGTTTCTTTGCATTGATTACTGAGGAAGGGTTTTGTATTTTTCCTTGTTATTCTTTGGAACTCTGCATTTAAATGGGTATATCCTTTCTTTTCTCTTTGCTTTTTGTTTCCCTTATTTTCACAGCTATTTGTAAGGCCTCCTTAGACAGCCATTTTGTTTTTGTGCATTTCTTTTTCATGGGGATGGTCTTGATCCCTGTCTCCTGTACAATGTCATGAACCTCCACCCATAGTTCATCAGGCACTCTGTCTGTCAGATCTAGTCCCTTATCTATTTCTCACTTCCACTCTATATTCATAAGGGATTTGATTTAGGTCATACCTGAATGGTCTAGTGGTTTTCTCCACTTTCTTTAATTTCTAACTATTTCACCAAACAGAGCTCAAAACTGAAAATTAATGTCTCCTTTATGAACTTGTGGTGGTTTAGTCACTCAGTTGGTCCCGACTCTTCCAACCACATAGACTGTAACCTGCCAGGCTCCTCTGTTTATGCAGTTTTCCAGGCAAGAATATTTGAGGGGTTGCCATTTTCTTCTCCAGGGAATGTTCCCAACCCAGGGATCCAAACCTGTATCTCCAGCATTGCAGGTGGTTTCTATACTGCTGAGCCACCAGAGAAGAGATTTATGACCTTACATGTTTTTTTCTTTTAATTTTCAATGTGTGTACAGAGAATATAAGCAATTTGACTTGTTCCTGAGTTTACATGTGAATGATTATGAAAATTCTCTTTAGCTTCATAGTTCACTTTGGGTTAGAGAAATTGACACTTGCATTTATTCATTTCAACACCTCTGACATTTATAAAGTGGACAATTTGTGTTCAAATCATTCTCAAAGCCATAGAACTCTATGATTCCAAGCACTCATTTACCCTTACATAAAGTTTTTAACATATAGAGTCCAGTTCAGTTCAGTCACTCAGTAATGTCCAACTCTTAATGATCCCATGAACCGCAGCATACCATGCCTCCCTGTCCATCACCAATTCCCAGAGTACACCCAAACCCAGGTCCATTGAGTCGGTGATGCTATCCAACCTTCTCATCCTCAGTCTTCCCCTTCTTCTTCCCTCAATCTTTCCCAGCATCAGGGTCTTTTCAGATGAGTCAGCTCTTCACATCACGTGGCCAAAGTATTAGAGTTTCAGCTTCACCATCAGTCCTTCCAATGAACACCCAGGACTGATTGAGTAGAAGAAATCAATTATGTTTTTCTTCTGAAAATATCTTTTGACAACAAACTTTTCTAATAGCCTTTTTCATTTCTGTGTTTCTCAGAGTGTAGATTAAGGGATTGAACATAGGAACAATGATAGTATAAAAGAGAGAAAATATTTTGTCCTCAGGGAAAGTGGGAGGTGGTCTGAGGTAGGCAAAGATTGAAGGACCAAAAAATAAGACAACCACAGTGATGTGAGACCCACAGGTAAACAGGGCTTTGAGCCTTCCTTCCAGCTGAGTGACTTCTTAAGGTGAATAATATAATGACATAGGACCCAAACAAGAGAACAGAGGCTACTAAGGCAACCATTCCTGAATTGGCAACCACAAGGACACTAGTGACATAGGTATCAGTACAGGAAACTTGCAGTAAAGGAAAAATGACACAATAGTAGTGGCGAATTTCCTTGGGACCACAGAAGGGCAAACAGATTATCAGAGAGAACTGAGAAAAGGCATGGGCAGCCCCACCAGCCCAAGCTGCCAGAATGAGGAGATTGCACCTTGTCCTGTTCATGATAATCATGTAGTAGAGAGGCTTACAGATAGGAAAGCAGTGGTCAAAGGCCGTGACTGTAAGGACAAAGACCTCGATGATGCCAAAAAGGTGCATGGTGAAGACCTGCAGAATGCAGTTGCCATAAGAGATGGTTTTCCTTCCCAGGAGCAGGTCACTGATCTGTTTGGGTGTCACACAACAGGTATTACAGACGTCCATGAAGGATAAGTGGCTGAGGAAATAATACATTGGTTGGTGAAAAAGGACACTGCATCGGATAGAGACAGGATCAGAAGATTTCCCACCAACAGCGCAACATAACAGAATAAGAAGAATACAAAGCAAAACATCTGTATATTCTGGTCAGAGGAAAGCTCCACAAAAGTGAATTCTGATACATTCCTCTGATTTTCCATATGGTGAATTTAATGTGTATTATTCAAAAATTGTTGAGTACCTGAAAGAAAAATCAGCACATGCATTTGGCTGAAACTCTTACAATAAAATTATAGCAAGTTTACTATAAAATTATAACCATTAACATATCATTGAAGTAAATTCATAAGGTATTTACTGGATTTGTTATGGGAAATTATAGACTTTTTTGCCCCACAGCTTCCTTTTGTATCAAAATATTCTATTCTATTGATGGAATTAAATATGTATTCTCTTAAGTATTCCTCAGTTTTTAAATTTAATGATTAACATATTGCTATTTCCTAAAGAAGAAAGGAACAATTATGGAGAAGGGAATGACTACCCATTCCTGTATTCTTCCCTAGAGAATCTCATGAGAAGAGGAGCCTGGCAGGCTGCAGTCCATAGGGTCACACAGAGTCGGACACACCTGAAGCGATTAAGCAGCAACAGCATAATATTTAGGGAAAAATAAATATTTATTTACTCATTTCTGGGTATGTGACATATTGATATATTAAACATGTGTTTTTTGGTATTATTTTATATAATGTTTCTTTCTCCAACAGGATATTGTCTACCGCCTGCATTTTCTTCATGCATAACTGCATAAACAAATTTATGACATCTTTTTCTGAATTTTGAAATGCTTAAGTGGACAATTTATTTGCAAAACAGCTTTTTTTTGCCACTAGTGAAAGAAACATAATCTTATAAGTCAAATAAGTCTTATAAGTCAAATAACTGGGATACATGATCATAAACACTGGAAGGCTGTCAATGATTGACATCCTAAAAATAACTGTAAAATATATGCCTCTCTTTTTTTAACCTTTAAGTGTTAAAGTCACTGCTTTTGTAGTAACCTGTACATTTGTTAAAATTAATGGTTTAATAAGTAAAGGAAAAAGAAAATTGCTTATAATTACACAGGTATGTTTAATTCCTGCAACTTTTATGTGTTTTATATATTTATATTTTACTGTTTAATCACTTAAATTCAGTAAAAGATGATGTTATAAAATGATAAAGCATACTTTATGGTCAGTAAGTATTCTACTATTATGTGTTGATTAAGTGAGGGATTGATTCATGAATCTGCTTGTATCACATTTCTGCATGATTTTTAAGACATAAAATATAGGAGTGGAAAAATATGCCCTACATACAGTAGAACTCATCTAAATGCTGCTCTCCACCATGGTAAATCCAGAAGGTATTCCTACCTTACTTCTAGATCAGGTGTGAAGACCATATACAGCCATCACAGACATATTTTTAAAATATATATTTTTTGTTGCAGAATTATATAGAAATTAACAACTTCATCATTAACTGCACTGTGTAGCTATATTACTGGTAATAGTTACAGTGATTTTAACTAGCGAATAGATAAGACAATAAAACACATTTGGTATCATCATAGTTTAATCTATTTAATTCCATGAGGAAGGAGTTTTTGATTTGGTCATATTATATCCTTAACATCTCTCCTTGCTAATCTCCATTTAAAATATATATTTATTTTAATTGGAGGTTAATTACTTTACAATGTTGTATCGGTTTTGCCATACATCAACATGAATCCGCCACAGGTATACACGTGTTCCACATCCTGAACCCCCCTTCCTCCTCTCTCCCCGTACCATCCCTCTGGGTCGTCCCAGTGCACCAGCCCCAAGCATCCAGTATCATGCATCGAACCTGGACTGGGAATTCATTTCATATATGATATTATACATGTTTCGATGCCATTCTCCCAAATCATCCCACCTTCTCCCCCTCCCACAGAGTACAAAAGACTGTTCTTTTGTGTCGCTTTTGCTGTCTCACATACAGGGTTATATCTACCATATATATGTGTTAGTATACTTTATTGGTGTTTTTCTTTCTGGCTTACTTCACTCTGAATAATAGGCTCTAGTTTCATCCACCTCATCATAACTGATTCAAACGTATTCTTTTGAATGGCTGAGTAATACTCCATTATGTATATGTACCACCACTTTCTTATCCATTCATCCACTGATGGACATCTAGGTTGCTTCTGCTAAGTCACTTCAGTCGTGTCCTACTCTGTGAGACCCCATAGACGGTAGCCTACCAAGTTCCCCCGTCCCTGGGATTCTCCAGGCAAGAACACTGGAGTGGGTTGTCATTTCCTTCTCCAGTGCATGAAAGTGAAAGGGAAGTCACTCAGTCGGGTATAACTCTTTGCGACCCCATGGACTGCAGCCCACCAGGCTCCTCTGCCCATGGGATTTTCCAGCCAAGAGTACTGGAGTGGGGTGCCATTGCCTTCTCCTGTTCTGGCTATTATAAACAGTCCTGCAATGAACATTGGGGTACACATGTCTCTTTCAATTCTGGTTTCCTTGGTGTGTATGCCCAGCAGTGGGATTGCCGGGTCATAAGGCAGTTCTATTTCCAGTTTTTTAAGGAATCTCCACACTGTTCTCCATAGTGGCTGTATTAGTTTGCATTCCCACCAACAGTGTAAGAGGGTTCCCTTTTCTCCACACCCTCTCCAGCATTAATTCCTTGTAGACTTTTGGATCGCAGCCATTCTGACTGGTGTGAAATGGTACCTCATAGTGGTTTTGATTTTTATTTCTCTGACAATGAGTGATGTTGAGCATCTTTTCATGTGTTTGTTAGGCATCTGTATGTCTTCTTTGGAGAAATGTCTATTTAGTTCTTTGGCCCATTTTTTGATAGGGTCTTTTTTTTGTTTTTTGTTTTGTTTTGTTTTGTTTTTTTCCTTTTTCTGGAATTGAGCTACAGGAGTTGCTTGTGTATTTTTGAGATTAGTTGTTTGTCAGTTACTTCATTTGCTATTATTTTCTACCACTCTGAAGACTGTCTTTTCACCTTGCTTATAGTTTCCTTTGTTGTGCAGAAGCTTTTAATTTTAATTAGGTCCCATTTGTTTATTTTTGCTTTTATTTCCAATATTCAGGGAGGTGGGTCATAGAGGATCCTGCTGTGATGTATGTCGAAGAGTGTTTTGCCTATGTTCTCCTCTAGGAGTTTTGTAATTTCTGGTCTTACGTTTAGATCTTTAATCCATTTTGAGTTTATTTTTGTGTATGGTGTTAGAAAGCGTTCTAGTTTCATTCTTTTACAAGTGGTTGACCAGTTTTCCAAGCGCCACTTGTTAAAGAGATTGTCTCTAATCCATTGTATATTCTTGCCTCCTTTGTCAAAGATAAGGTGTCCATAGGTGTGTGGATTTATCTCTGGGCTTTCTATTTTGTTCCATTGATCTATATTTCTGTCTTTGTGCCAGTACCATACTGTCTTAATGACTGCGGCTTTGTAGTAAAGCCTGAAGTCAGGCAGGTTGATCCCTCCAGTTCCATTCTTCTTTCTCAAGATTGCTTTGGTTATTTGAGGTTTTATGTATTTCCATACAAATTGTGAAATTATTTGTTCTAGCTCTGTGAAAAATACCGTTGGTAGCTTGATAGGGATTGCACTGCATCTATAGATTGCTTTGGGTAGTATACTCATTTTCAAGATATTGATTCTTCCGATCCATGAATATGGTACATTTCTACATCTATTAGTGTCCTCTTTGATTTCTTTCACCAGTGTTTTTATAGTTTTCTTTATATAGGTCTTTAGTTTCTTTGTGTAGATATATACCTAAGTATTTTATTCTTTTCATTGCAATGGTGAATGGAATTGTTTCCTTAATTTCTCTTTCTATTTTCTCATTATTAGTGTATAGGAGTGCAAGGGATATCTGTGTGTTGATTTTATATCCTGCAACTGTTCTATATTCATTGATTAGCTCTAGTAATTTTCTGGTGGAGTCTTTAGGGTTTTCTATGTAGAGGATCATGTCATCTGCAAACAGTGAGAGTTTTACTTCTTCTTTTCCAATCTGGATTCCTTTTATTTCTTTTTTCTGTTCTGATTGCTGTGGCCAAATCTTCCAGAGCTATGTTGAATAGTAGTGGTGAAAGTGGGCACCGTTGGCTTGTTCCTGACTTTAGGGGAAATGCTTTCAATTTTTCACCATTGAGGATAATGTTTGCTGTGGGTTTGTCATATATAGTTTTTATTATGTTGAGGTATGTTCCTTCTATTCCTGCTTTCTGGAGACTTTTTATCATAAATGGATGTTGAATTTTGTCAAAGGCTTTCCCTGCATCTATTGAGATAATCATATGGCTTTTATTTTTTGATTTGTTAATGTGGTGTTCTATATTAATTGAGTTGTGGATATTGAAGAATCTTTGCATCCCTGGGATAAAGCCCTCTTGGTCATGATGTATGATCTTTTTAATGTGCTGTTGGATTCTGATTACTAGAATTTTGTTAAGGCTTTTGGCATCTATGTTCATCAGTGTTATTGGCCTGTAGATTTCTTTTTTGGGGGCATCTTTGTCAGGTTTTGGTATTAGGGTGATGGTGGCCTCATAGAATGAGTTTGGAAGTTCACCTTCCTCTGCAATTTTCTGGAAGATTTTGAGTAAGATAGGTGTTAGCTTTTCTCTAAAATTTTGGTAGAATTCAGCTGTGAAGCCGTCTGGACCTGGGCTTTTGTTTGCTAGAAGATTCCTGATTACAGTTTCAATTTCCATGCTTGTGATGAGTCTTTCAAGATTTTCTATTTCTCCCTGGTTCAGTTTTGGAAAGTTGTACTTTTCTTTCTTTCTTTCTTTCTTTTTTAAATTTTCTAAGAATTTGTCCATTTCTCCCACGTTGTCCATTTTATTGGCATACACTTGCTGACAGTAGTCTCTTATGATCCTTTGTATTTCTGTGTTGTCTGATGTGATCTCTCCATTTTCATTTCTAATTTTGTTGATTTGATTTTTCTCCCTTTGTTTCTTGATGAGTCTGGCTAATGGTTTGTCAATTTTATTTATCCTCTCAAAGAACCAGCTTTTGGCTTTGTTAATTTTTGCTATGATCTCTTTTGTTTCTTCTGCATTTATTTCTGCCCTAATTTTTAAGATTTATTTCTTTCTACCAAGCCTGGGGTTCATCATTTCTTCCTTTTCTAGTTGCTTTAGGTGTAGAGTTAGGTTATTTTTTGACTTTTTTCTTGTTTCTTGAGGTATGCCTGTATTGTTATGAACTTTCCCCTTAGCATTGCTTTTACAATGTGCCACTGGTTCTGGGTTGTTGTGTTTTCAGTTTCATCCATTTCTATGCATATTTTGATTTCTTTTTTTATTTCTTCTGTGATTTGTTGGTTATTCAGCAGTGTGTTGTTCAGCCTCCATATGTTGGAAGTTTTAATATTTTTTCTCCAGTAATTGTCATCTAATCTTACTATATTGTGGTCAGAAAAGACACTTGGAATGATTTCTTTTTTTTTTTTTTTTCTTTTAATTTACCAAGGCTAGATTTATGGCCCAGGATGTGATCTATCCTGGAGAAGGTTTCATGTGCACTTGAGAAAAAGGTGTAACTCCTTGTTTTGGGGTGAAATGTCCTATAGATATCAATTAGGTCTAACTGGTCTATTGTATCATTTAAGGTTTGTGTTTCTTTGTTAATTTTCTTTTTAGTTGATCTATGCATAGATGTGAGTGGGGTATTAAAGTCTCCCACTAATATTCTGTTATTGTTACCTCCATTTTTTTAAAAAATGACAGCAGATCATTTTGTTAAAAATGAAGAGACAGCATGAGCTCTTCCACTGATCATGGTGGTTAAATAGCATGTATTAATGTTGTATGGTTCATTTTTAAAAATGTCACAATTATAGTCTTATGTTATGTCTATTATAGAGCAATAAAATGAAAACTTACATTTTAAATAAATTTAAGTACATTGTTATAAAGAAAACTATTAAATAAGAAGGAGCTTAGTAATTAGAATGGCTTAATCATGGGAACATGGTCCCTTTGTTTCATTACAAAAGAATCTGATAAAAATTAACTGAATGAATTTCCCAAATCAGAAGGTTAATAAACAGTAACTCATAGAAATAATCTGGTTTACAGTTAGACTGCTGATGCCTCTTCTGGATGGAAGAAGAACAGACAAGGAATCACAAAGGACAGCAGTGGTGGAATTATTTGAATCTATATTTCAAATTCTTTGCAATATAGATGACAGATGATATGGCAAGTCATTCTAAAAATACATCTTTGACGTTACAAGAATTAAGATGTAGATTAACTATGATTTCAAACCCATTTACAACATCTTTGCTTACAATTTTACCACAGTAGTTTTCAGTGTCCCAATTTGTACAGTTAAAGGATTAGCTATGTGCTGTTGATTGAATGCTGTTAAGGAAATTATGGTGAAATATCAAGTATTTCTACAGAGACTGCCAATAACAAAATTAATCTAATGAATAAATTGAGGGAATAAAATTATAGCCATGGAAAAATTAACCTTTCTTTGACTGAAGAAAAAATTTCAAAATGTTAAACTCATATTACATTTATGCTAGTATAAATAGTTTTTAATAAAGACAATAGCAAAATAATTAGAAAAGCTGAGGAATATAAAATAAAGAAGACAACTAATTACATTGATTAAAACTCTGTGCATAACAGTAAATTCCATCAAGATTGTCAAGCCCTTATATGTTTTCAACACACACATATTTGCCATTAGATGAAATAGTAGATCCTTATGCCTGGCCAATTTATTACCCAATTTTTCAATATTAGTGTTTGAATAAATGTTACCATTGTGTCAAATATTTATTTCTGAATTAGTGGAAGACAAACAACTGTCATCCTGCATAAGCTTAGAGACTGCCAATTTTACTCTCCAAAATTATTTTAAATATTTTGCTTTCCATAAAATTGTTATTAAGAACTTATAACAGGAACAAAGTGTACTCTTTTGAGATTCTTTGGGAAGGATGCTTAATCTACCTAAACTTCAGAATCCTTATATGTGAAACTGCAATACTGATATATTCTTAAAGATAATATTGAGACGTACATAAAATTATAATGTGAAGCTTCCTAGTATGGTACCTAGTGCATAACAACTAGATAGGATTCCTTTCCCTACCATTGACTTATCTTCACCAATTTCAATCAATCTAATTTATTTTAGGAAAATCATCATTTGATCTCTGTAGATTAGATGCTCAAAAGTCATAGCCGACATAAACATTGCAAAATTTTAATGTTATTTCCCCTACTTCAATTCAGCCTGCAATATACAATTAAGGCTAAACATCACCAAAGCATGTACTCTTATTGCTATACCACAATTAAATATAAAACCTTACAAAAACAGTTAAGGAGAACAAAAAGCAAATAGCATGCCATTAGCCTAATACAAGCAAAAACATCAGGATAATTTTTGAGTTGCCTTCAGGTTAGTTTCTAGTTCTTCAGGAAAATATCTGCTTGGTACATACTCCACTTTGGTAAGCGCTGTGCTAACACTTTTCAATCACATAAACCCAAAATAAAATGGGAGACTACAAATCCGTGATGCAAACAAAGTTATATTAATTCTCTGCAAATGTCTTCAGGATTGTTTTTCTGGGAGAAGCTTTGTTGTTTTGCAAAGGAAATCAAGAGTTAGATGCCCTTGAATCCATCCTGAACTCACAGAGAAATATGAATTCTTTCCACAGGGATGTGGTCTGGTCTTTTGATTAGACATAATTTGTTTACACCTGCTCTGAATTGCAAGTAAACCGGAGACATTTTTCTATACCTGCTAAAGCAATGTGCATATGCATTCTGTAGTAGCCACCTGCTTTACGTTTGTGCCTGGAGGAAATGATATCTGCAAGAACCAAATATAAATAGGGCATTATAAAAATTCATTCTTTGAAAGCTAGGGGCATTTGTTTTCCTAAAACTGTTTCTAAAGCAATCTTGCTATAATCACTAACCAGTTGTCCAATGTTATATTTCTCAGGTCTCCTGGGAATTTTCAGTCTGTAAATTTGCTCTTCACTTTGCTTTAGCAAGGCTCTGGGCACTGGGTCTCTAGAAGGTAGTATTCTTATTCAGACCTGAGGATGGTCAGAAAATTCTGCCATTTTTAGCTAATGCTCTTGTTTGAAAAGCAGGAGGGAGACTTAGTAGCCCTGAGGAAGCATGAGGTTTCTTTGGAGGAGGTCTCTACTTCTTGAGAGGGGAACAACAAAGAGAATCAAAGGGGAAACATACAGAGCTTGAATAATTTTTATGAACAAAGCAATATGGATACAGGAGTCACTTAATAAAAATACCAACCAGCTGGCACTCTATTCCTCTCAGTAGTAGGTTATTTACTGTCACATTTATTTCCATTTCTCAAATGGGAGATTGGGTTTTGCATATAAAAGGAAAAGAAAATAATGAAACCAAATGAACTTTCCTTTCCTTTTGGCAAAAGGGAAAAGATACACACACAACTATGAATCATCAGTTGGGAGTCAATATTACAGGTTATTACAATATATTGAATATAATTGCCTGTGCTATAATGAATTCTTATTGCTTCTCAGTTTTACATATATAGTTTGTATCTGTTAACCCCATACTCCTAATTTGTCCTCCCTCCCCTTTCTCTCTCCTTTGATAATCATGGGTTTGTTTTCTATTTCTGTAAGTCTGCTTGTGTTTTGTATATGATTCATTTGTATTGTTTATTAGATTCCACATTTAAGTGATATCATATCATAATTGTCTTTGATTTATTTCACTAAGCATAATACTCTCTAGGACTATCAATGTGGCTGAAAAAGGCAATATTTCATTCTTTCAAAATTATCATCAATCTGGAAAATTTTCAATAATCAGCACTTTAATTTTTTTTCTCATTGTTATCCAAACCTTAGAGTTTGATAAACACTGGTTTTTCACTTTTATTTTACTTCATTGATAATGAATAAAATATTCTCTATCTTCTTGTATTTCTAATTCTATGTTCTGGTAATTTGTTAATAACTGCATTTCTATTTACTGTTGCTTTCTTAAGATAAGATAAACTTCTTAAGATATTTACTGTTTCTTTCCTTTTTGTTTTATCCATCAAATTTCAAATTAAAATATTAGTTTTATTCAATTTTTTAAACACCCTGCAAAATTTTGAGATTCATATATCGTTTTGAAAATTATTATTTTTATATAATAAATATTTTTACATTATATTTTTGTCCAACGACCTCAATACAGAAAGTCATTGTGTGACATACTCTGCAATATCTATTTTCAATATAATTTTCCTCTATATTCAAGGTTATTTTTTTAAATGTGGTCATAACCTTTAGGAAAAAATTAAATATTTTCTCTTTTAGTTTGATTCTGAATTCAAGAATGTTTATCTCATTTATGCTATAATAGAAGTTCCTGGAAAGTTGTAATTGTCTATATTTTGTGTTTGTGTACATGTAAGTGTTTTTGTGTGCATTGCAAACCAGCATTAGCATTTGTTGTTGTTCAATTGCTCAATCATGTCCAACTCTTTGCGACCCCATGGACTGCTTCCCTGTCCTTCACTAACTCCTGGGGCTCACTCAAACTCATGTCCATTGAGTCTGTGATGCCGTAAAATCATCTCATCCTCTGTTGTTCCCTTCTCTTCCTGCCTTCAATCTTTCCCAACATCAGGATCTTTTCCAATGAGCCGGCTCTTTGCAGCAGGTGACCAAAGTATTGGAGCTTCAGTTTTAGCATCAGTCCTTCCAATGGATATTCAAGATTGCTTTCCTTTAGGATTGACTGGTTTGACTCCTTGCAGTCCGAGGATCTCTCATGTTCTCCAGCACCACAGTTTGAAGGCATCAATATTTGGTGCTCAGCTTTCTTTACTGTCCAGCTCTCACATCCTTACATGACTACTGGAAAACCAAAGCTTTGAACATACAGACCTTTGGCAAAGTAATATCTCTACTTTTTAATACAGTGTAGACTTGTCATTGCTTTTCTTTCAGGGAGCAAGTGTCTTTTAATTTCATGGCTGCAGTCACCATTCACAGTGATTTTGGAGCCCAAGAAAATAAAATTTGTCACAATTTCCATTGTTTCCTCATTTATTTGCCATGAAGTGATGGGACCGGATACCATGATCTTTGTTTTTTGTGTGTTGAGTTTTAAGCCAGCTTTTTCACTCTCCTTTTTCACCATTATCAAGAGGCTTTTTAATTCCTCTTCATTTTCTGTGCTAAGGGTGGCATCATCTGCTTATACCTTCTTTACCTGAAACCACTGCCCCTATTTAGAGGGCGTTGAAATGCATTTTTTCTTTTTACTCAGAATCTAAGTAAATAATTTTCCAGCTTTACTTATGATAAGCAACTCCATATCCTCTAGTAAATATCTTATTTGTAAATATTGCCCAGTGATGATTACCTAAATGTTAATCTTGTAAACATTACCTGACACTCCATTCTGGGAATTTTTCCTAAGCTCCATTGTACAAGCTAGCTTTCTAACAGTCTTATTCTTTATATCTGTGATTGATATCTTGATTGGCATTGATTAATATACCCCAGACCCCAGTAATGAATTATAAAAGAGTTAGAACTTTCACATATTTCTAAACTTCTTATTGGATCCACCTTAATGTCTTTCTAGTTACATTTAAAAATTTAATATATTTTAGTCTATCTCAGTAATATATTAGCAAAGATTATTAATACAAGGGTGTACCACTATCTTAAAATTTTAAGTATTAAAATTTACAATGTAAAACATATTAAAAAGAAACAATAGAAGACATATATACACCAAAAGCCATTCCAAAATGTTTAAAGCAGTACTACTCTTAATAGCTCTAAGTGAGAAATGACCCAAATGCCTAGCACCAAAAGAATGGATAAATTAATGGTCACATATTCATTCAATGAGATGCTGTAGATCAATGAAAGCAATCAGAGAAGTCAATACATAATGAATGAGTATTACAAAGACAATAATAGAGAACTGGATACAAGAGTATGATCTCTATTGCTATCTTTTCCATAGAATATAAAAATAGATACAAATTGATTTTAAAGATAAAAATAGTGATTTTGTGGGGAAATTGTAATTATACAGGGATACAAGGTGGAGTTCTGGTGTATTGATAATTTCTGACTCAATCTGGCTGCTGCTCAGTTTTTGAGCAGTTTGTTGAGCAATTTTTGAGCATGGTATTGCTCAGTTTTTGACCGTTCATGAACTATACATGAGTGATGTGCATGTATAGTCAAATAAAAGTTTGAAAATGGAAGGTAATGTCTTATTCAGTTTCTCAACATTTTAAGGCATATAATGTGCATGATTTATTTTATCTTTTTTCAATAGGATGCTAAATATGTGATGTAACTTTTTGTTTTTAATCACAGAGTCTGGCTAGTTTGCATAAACATAGTCCTTAATTGTTAAGACAGATGAAGGAGGGTGAGAATAAGAATAATGCTTAAAATTATGTAAGCTGCCAGTGTAAAAACATAGAACAGACAGGATATGCTGTTGTTGTTGTTGTTGTTGTTGTTGTTTTCACTTATCTCTCCAAGCAGAGGTGATGAGAATTGATCTTATTTGCAGCCATGGTCTCAGGGAACCTCGTCATTAAATGCAGAAAAGCTTCAGAAAATTTACTTTCTTTCCAGAAGTACATGAGGATGCCAAACTTTCCTCAAGGCATTACTCATCTCCGTGTTTCTCAGCATGTAGATCAGAGGCTTGAATATCCGGGCAATGATGGTGTAAAAAAGAGCAAACATTTTATCTTCTGGGAAAGTTGTGGCTGGTCTGATGTAAGTGAATGACTCAGGTGTGAAAAACAGGGCTACAACAGTGATATAAGAACTGCCAGTGGAGAGAGCTTTGCTGTGGCTCTCCACAGAATATGCCCTGATGATGAACAATATAAAAAAGTTAGACAGCATCAAGACAGTAAAAGTCACCAAAACAACTAGGCCTGAAACAGCAATAACTAATCTGAGCGCCGAAGAATTGATGCTTTTGAAGTGTGGTTTTGGAGAAGACTCTTGAGAGTCCCTTGGACTGCAAGGAGTCCATTCTAAAGGAGATCAGTCCTGAGTGTTCATTGGAAGGACTGATACTGAAGCTGAAACTCCAAATTCTTTGGCCACCTCATGCGAACAGTTGACTCGTTGGAAAAGACCCTGATGCTGGCAGGGATTGGGGGCAGAAGGAGAAGGGGATGACCGAGGATGAGATGGCTGAATGGCATCACCAACTCGATGGAGGTGAATTTGAGTAAACTCCGGGAGTTGGTGATAGATAGGGAGGCCTGGCGTGCTGGGATTCATGGGGTCGCAAAGAGTCAGACACGACTGAGAGACTGAACTGGAACTGGAAGAAACCTATCATGCCTGTATTTGAGCAGGCCAGTTTCAGCAAAGGCTACACATCACAGAAGTAGTGATCTACTACTGGGGCCACAGAAGGGTTAGAAGATGATGAGAAGAAACTGACTGGCAGAGTGTATAAATACCCCAGTACAGCAGGCAATGATAATGGCATTATACCTCTGCCTGCTCATGACGACGGTGTAGTGCAGGGGCTTGCAGATGACCATGTAATGGGCATAGGCCATCCCTGTGAGGATAAAGATCTCAATGCCTCCAAGAAATGCATGCTAAAGAGCTGTGCCATGCAGTTCCTATAGGAAATGATCTTCCTTTCTGCCAGTAAGTCAGTTATTAGCTTAAGTGTCACAGTAGATGTGGAGCAAAGGTCACAGAGTGAAAGGTAATTAAAGAAAAAATACATGGGTTGCTCAATGAGCTGACTGCAGGTGATAGAAATCATGATGAGCACATTTGCTATCTAAATAGCAATGTAGCAAAATAAAAATAAGATGAAGCGAAGGATTTCAGTGATCTTGTTTTTGGAAAGTCCCAAAAGAACAAATACAGTGACATTATTGCATTTTTTCCATGATTAGTGTAGATGGAACATATAAATCACCTGCAATAATTCATGAACCAATATTTAGAAATGCTTATTGAGAAGAGTAATGATCCTATGATTTTAAAGACACTAATTATTAACAGGTTTAATAGGACTCATTTACGTGTCTCTGAATAAAAATCAGGTAATCAAAATACTCTCTAATAAGAATCTGTATTAATATATACTTAATGATTTCTGTTAGTTCTTCTAGCAAATTGTGATCAGCATCTGTGTTAGTTGACACGAATGTCTTTTATCAATCCACAATAGAGTTTTTAATGCTTCTGAAAATATGACAGTGATTGGTTAACAATGTTCTCTGTCAAAAACTTTTAAAATAATGAATAATAAAAATAAACTAGGATAAATTCTTTTCAGATGTCTTCATGGTGTTGGCATTTTCATACTATATGTTTTCATAATCAACCTCATACTTGGCTTCTTGATCAATTTCTGTTTAGACTTCCTGTTCAATTCTTCCTATTATTGTTTAAGTTACATTGTTACCTACATGGTGAATAACTGCATTGTAATAGAGATAGAATTTTAAAATAAATAAAATTTGTTTCCATAGCAGAATTTTAAGAGCTTTTGCTAAATTAAAATAAACTAATTTTAGGAATTTGTTTAAAGACAAATTTATTGAGAAGTAGCTTTTGATCAGTCCCCAGATCAGACCATGGTTATTAGCCAGTAAATAGAAAGGCTGTTCATTTCAATTTGAATAAAATAATAATGTTGAATATACTACTGGCTTGAAGCATTCACTATATACTTCAAAAATGTCCTTTATCACGACTAAAGCATATTTAAGCATTTATATAATTTTAAATTTCTATCAAAAGGAAAATTAGGAATAATCTCAGAAAAGCCAATTCATCAATTTGAATTTATTACAAGTTTACTAAAAAATTTCCTTGAAGGTTTGCTGTCTTTTTATCCAGAAAGCTACAGCTATGCTTAATTTCTTACCTGATGTTCTTCCTTGATTCACTTTCCTCTTTGACATAGGAGTACTATGACTAACTTCATATCTTTTGATGTCTTTAAAAATAATGATTACAATCTAATCATTCATTATATTTTTGGGGTATCCCTCATTATATGTCTTAACTAAGACACTAAATTCAGACATAAATTTTGCAGGGTAGTTAATATATTTAATATTTTTTCTTTTTTTAAACCCCCAAGAAATATTCTTTAAAATTCAGATTGACTCTGGGTCAATTTTGATTACAGGTGAGAAAGATTAAAAAAAAAAAAAGCATAAAGTAGTGTACACATGGCAAGATGATTGTGTTGAAATAAATGTACACAAAAATAAATTATGTTCAGAGGTTAAATAATTTGTATATAATAACATATCTAGTATGCAGAAAACTAAGGTTTATAGCTTAAAATTTCTGACTCCATTGCCTGTTTTACAACGTTTCAAAAAAGATAAATAAAAAAAAAAAGCAAAGCAACAAGATAGATTTAACATTAACCCCACTTCACCCAACTCTGAAATTTGCATAGATTTCTTAAACCTTCTAGATAAAACTATGATGCCTTCTGAATCAATCATTGTTCCATTCTAGTCACAAAAACTTTAATTAAAAAAAATGTGTAAATGGAACACAGAACATAGTTAGGCTAAAGTCTCTATGAGAAACCACAAACCAAGTCAGCTCTGAATTGTCATAAATAAGCCTCTCAAAAATGTAACAATCATACAGTTCATCTTCTTCTGTAGGAAGCAATTTCATATTATTTCAAGTGTGAGCACTAAGTGCATCTCAACTCTTAACCATGCAAATAATAGGCAGGAGAAATGTATTTAGGAGCATGTCCTAACATTGCCACTTCTTATACTGTTAAGTTGAAAACACCTGGCTCTGTGAAATGAAGAAATTATCTTCATTGTTCTCATAGTCCTTTCCACTATTATGTCTTTTCAGAATAAAAATTAGCTTAATATTGCTTAATATTTTACTGACCTTCTCCCTTGAGATATAACAACATGTACTTTTTTATATATATGCAGTCATCCTGCAGTATTATTTTATGACTTTGATCTTATTTTTGCAGAATCTGTTATTCCACCCTCAGTTTACTCTCAAATCTTCCTTGAATTTCCTTATCCTTTAATAAAAAAATTTCCTAGGCTATAGAATTTACAATAAAGCATATTTTAAAAGCAACAGTCAATTAATATTTTCTTAACCCAGTAGTTAAAAACATATTGCAAGAAATACCACATGTTTATGGAAACTCCTGGCAAGGAAGAAAAAGACGTAATTTACTCATATTTTCCTCAGCACTTATTTTGAATCTATTCTTCTTGTATAGTTCTGTCCTGTCTTCATTGAAATGAAAGTCATCCTTTAACTGCTCAAGTGATTTCCTTTCAAGTTTCTAACTTGAATGCTACTGCTGAGTTTCATTTTCTAATTTCCCCCTATCTGTAAATAAATAGTACAACATTTACATAATCTTAGTAACTACTGTCCCCTAAACACCATCAAATCAAATAAATAATGGGGGTTTATTCCACAGAAAAAAGCTTGAGGGTAAGAAGAGTATTATTTTATCCAAAACTAATCAAATGGAGTTTTATAGACTCTGTGTTTATATTACCACATCATTCCTTAGGGGTTTAGGCAAAAATTCTGTAAAGTTTTAAGTAAACTTTATATCCTAAAGGTACCTATATTTCTTCCCAAAAGGTTGCTTACTTAGTTCAAGTTAATTATGTATATTGGGTTTCCCAGGTGGCTCAGTGGTAAAGAATCCACCTGCCAATGCAGGAGATGTAGGTTTGATTTCTGGGTCAGGAAGATCCCCTGGAGAAGGAAATGACAACCCAGTCCAGAATTCTTGCCTGGAAATCCCATGGAAAGAGGAGCTTAACAGGCTACAGTCCATGGGGTCGCAAAGATTCAGACATGGCTTAGCGACTAAACAGCAAAAATAATTATGTGTATGTTCCCAAATAATCCACTCACCAGTGTCCTTTTAGATCTAAGTTATCAGAGCAACTTATAGAACAACTTATAGAGCAACTTATAGTTATCAAGTTATAGAAGTGGACTATAAATGCCCTGCAAAAGAGGTAAACCTGCAGCAAGTTAGAATCCCTTAATGACTGAGATCTGTTATGTATGCAATTTGAGTTTCTTTTCTCCTTGCTGTTACATGAGGAAACCTGTAGTCAGAACTTCTGTTAAGAAATAATTTTCATCCATCCTCATGTAGTGTTTTCATCTTTGTCTCTAGAGGGGCAAAATGAATGTTCTTTAATGTACTTCCAGTTAAGGTGAATTTTTCTGGAAAATTACACATATATAGTACTTTCTTTCATATCTTTCTAGGTTTACAAAAAACTTATCAGACTAATTTGTCAACAGTGAAGTCGAGCATTGTGTAATTTTTCTCTCATAATTTTTCAACAGCTTTTCCTCTTTTTACATCTACATACAAAGCTAATGCTTGCTTCTGCTCTGCTCTGTGAGCCTCATTAATAATAGCAAATATTTACCATCTGTAAAGTACGAGCCAACTGATGAGATTTAGCTTATTAATCTTTATATCAACCCTAAGAGATAGATAATGCTTATCAGCTCCATTGCACAGATGAAGAAACTGGGGTGTAGAAAAGTATGTTAAGAAGTGATCCTCAAGAGATAGAAGTTACAGTAGTCTTTGATGATGATGATACAGAAAGCACTAAACCTAACTTTCCTCTTATTTTTTTTTCTTTTTTCATTATAGTATTCATTTTAATATAGTAGTGACTTAATTACTATAATCCAGATGATTTTTAGGCATATAAGCCTGATCACATCATCTCAAAATCCAACAAAATTAACTACATTTTCAATTCAATTTTTTTGTAAGTAGAATTGGTGTTTGTTTAGTAGCCATTTTTAATCTAGAAGTCCTATTTATGTCACTTTATAAAACAGTACTGGTGGAATAATTAATCTGTGAAATAACTTATTGTTCTCTGATTCCACATATATCTCATCTAGCTGTCCCTCACCCCAACTTTTTTGTTGTTGTTGTTAAGATGCAGAGAAGGCAATGGCAACCCACTCCAGTATTCTTGCCTGGAGAATCCCAGGGACAGGGGGAGCCTGGTGGGCTGCCGTCTATGAAGACACAGAGTCAGACACGACTGAAGTGACTTAGCAGCAGCAGCAACAGTTGTTACGATGTGATTAGAATGTTTAACACTAAGCTCTTCTTATAGCATTTTTCATCTTTATATCCCTCAGCACACAGATAAAGAGACTGAACACAGGAGCAATAATGATGCAGAGAGAGAAGAATACTAAATGAAACATGGTATGCTGGAATGAATATAAAGAAAATGTGAATGTAATTGCTACATCAAAGAGATATATGATTCCCATTCTCACTGCAGCATTATTCACAATAACCACAACATGAAACTACCTAAGTGTCCACTGTCAGAGGAATGGATAAAGAAAATGTGATATATGCATGTATGTGTATATGCATATATAAAAGAAAGAAATCTTACCATTTTAATGACATAGATGGAACTTGAGAGCATTATAATAAAAGAAGTAAGACAGACACAGAAAGACAAATATAATTTTACTTATATGTGAAATCTTAACAAAAAAAAAAAAAAAGAAAGAAAGAAAAGCAAACAAACCTGAATTCATAGATTCAGAGAATAGATTACTGATTGCCAGAGGTGGGTGGAAGGGGCATGACAAAATGTGTGAAGAGAGTCAAAAGGTCCAAAGTTGCAGTTATCAAATTTATTTATAAAATAGATAAATCCTTCCTGGATATGTGATGTATAGAATGATGGTTTTAGTTAATAATACTATATTTTACATTTGAAAGTTGCTAAGAAAGTAAATATTGGACATTACTATAACAAGAAAAAATTTCAAATTTGTCAGGTGATGAATGGCAATGGCTTATTTTGGTGATCACTTAAATATATATAAGATGTTATGCACTAAAAATTAATTATGTAGTTATATGTCAATATGCTTCAATTTGAAAAATGCTGTCAACCTATTACTCCTGACAGCCACTACAAGAAGTACTAAGTAATTTCTGTGAAATGTTTTCGTAAAGACTCAAGTCTCATTTAGTGGAATATGTGTTTAAAATTGTATCAGAAAATGTTTTTAGTGCTAGGTCAATACTGTTTCAAATAAGAATTTTGATCACTAATAAGGCTCTATAAATATAAATTCATACTATTAAGGGAAATATGACAATGAAAACAAGTACTTACCTTTTAAATATGACAATAAAGGTCCATCCAGTTAAGGCTGTGGTTTTTCCAGTAGTCATTATGGATGTGAGAGTTGGACTGTAAAGAAAACTGAGCACTGAAAAATTAATGCTTTTGAAGTGTGGTGTTTGAGAAGATTTTTGAGAGTCTTTTGGACTGCAAGTAGATCCAACTAGCCCATCCTAAAGGAAATCAAACCTGAATATTCATTGGAAGGACTGGTGCTGAAGCTGAAACTCCAATAGTTTGGCCACTTGATGTGAAGAACTGACTCATTTGAAAAGACCCTGATGCTGGGAAAGATTGGGGGTGGGAGAAGGGGATATCAGAGGACAAGATGGTTGGATGGCATCACTGACTCAATGGACATGAGTTTGAGTAAACTCTGGGAGTTGGTGATGGACAGGGAGGCCTGGTGTGCTGCAGTCCATGGGTTTGCAAAGAGTCTGACATGACTGAGGGTCTGAACTGAGCTGAACAGATAGTCCTTTGAAATGACTCTATTAATTAACTCAACTTCTATTTCACTGTAAGTGACAGTTTTGTTTGGTTCTGTTCAGCTTAGTAAGCACCATGCTAAGTCACTTCAGTCTTGTCCAACTCTATGTGACTCCATAGATGGCAGCCCACCAGGCTCCACCGTCCCTGGGATTCTCCAGGCCAGAAAACTGGAGTGGGCTGCCATTTATTTCTCGAATGCATGAAAGTGAAAAGTAAGCATCATTGAACGTGACTAAAATTAAATTTGGCGATTAAAAAAAAAAAAAAAACAACAATAACACAATTTCCCTAGTGGTACAGTGGATAGGAATCTGCCTGCCAAGGCAGGGTAGCTGGGCTCAATCCTTGGTATGGGACGATTTCACATGCTGCAGAGCAATCAAAGTCCCTATTCTATGACTATTGAACCCACAAGCCCCAGAGCTAGTGCTATACAGCAAGAGAAGTGACCACAATCAGAAGTCTGTGCACCCCAGCAAAGAGTAGCCATACTTACCATAACTGGAGAAAGCCAGGGTGCAGCAGTGAAGACCCAGTGCAGCAAAGTAAAAAAAAAAAATCATTGAAAATTTAAAAATATAGTAATGACAACAATAACACTTTCCTTAAACATTCTTGGATTTGAGATTGTTTATTTTTCTTTAGTTGTTGTTGCTGGCCACACTGCCAGTTTCAGGAATCTTTGTTCTCTGACCAGTGATTGAACTCAGGGACCCGACAGTGAAAATGCTGAGTATTAACCACTGGACTGCCAGTTTTGCCATTGTTTAATCACTAAGTCATTGGACTCCGTAGCCTCATGGACTGTAGCCCGCCAGGCTCCTCTGTCCATGAAATTTCCTAGGTAAGACTACTGGAGTGGGTTGCCATTTCCTTCTCTAGGGGTTCTTCCCAACCAACCCAGAGACTGAATCTGCATCTCCTGTTTGGCAGGTGGATTCTTTACCTGTGAGCCACCAGGGAATTCCCAAATCTGGAGATAATTTGATTATTTATTAGGAATTTTGGGGATGGTAAGTTGTGCAGTTCCTCTCTGCTTTAAAAAATAATACTTAATTTTACCTTTGTTATCATTTTTTCCATCCTTTATAATTCCCTGTGGGCTTCCCCGGTGCTGCCATTGGTAAAGAACCTGCTTGTCAATGCAGGAGATGCAAGAGACACAAGTTGATCCCTGAGTTGGTAAGTCCTCTGGAGGAGGGCATGGCAACTCATTCTACTATTCTTGCCTGGAGAATCCCATAGACAAACGAGCCTGGTCGACTATAGTCTATATGGTCACAAAGAGTCAGACACAACTGAAGCAACTTAGCACACGCATGCATACTTCCTTATATAGCATCTTTAGAATGATTGTGACTCTTGGAATTTTTACTTTTTATACAATTGTAAAGGTTACTTTCATTTACAAAGTCATGGCTATATTCTCCATGTTTTACAATACATACCTTAACCTATCTTGCATCCAATAGTTTATACATCCCATTCCTCCACCCCTATTTTGCCATCCCCCCAAAAAAGTAACTATTAGTTTTCTCTTTATATCTGTGAGTCTACTTTTTTATGCTATTTCACTAGTTTGTCATAGCTTTTAGATTTCACATTTAAGATATATCATAGA
Organism: Capricornis sumatraensis; assembly: GCF_032405125.1. NCBI lineage: Eukaryota > Metazoa > Chordata > Mammalia > Artiodactyla > Bovidae > Capricornis > Capricornis sumatraensis. The sequence continues at coordinate 2,835,234 of NC_091075.1, read as the reverse complement.
GTATTTATCTTTCTCTGTCTGATTTATTTCACTTAGCATAACGCCCTCCAAGTCTTTCCATGTTCCTGAAAGTGGTAATATATATCATTCTCTTTTTATGACTGAGTAGTATTCCTCTGTGCGTGTGTGTGTGTGTGTGTGTGTGTGTGTGTGTGTGCGCACAAGCACCACGTCTTCTTTATCAATTCATCTGGTAATAGACACTTAGGCTGCTTCCTTGGCAATTGTAATAATGCTGCTATTGAACACTGCTGTTGTTGTTCAGTTGCTAAGTCATGTCCAAGTATTTGCAACCATGTGAAATTCAGCACACCAGGCTTTCCTGTCTTTCACTGTCTCCCAGAGTTTGCTCAAATTCATGTCCCTTGAGTCAGTGATGCCATCCAGTCACCTCATCCTCTGGTGTCCACTTCTACTCCTGCCTTTAATCTTTCCCAGTATTAGGGTCTTTGCCAATGAGCTGACTCTTCATATCACATTCACATAGCCAAAGTATCGGTGCTTCAACATCAGGGTTGATCTCATGTAGAATTGACTGCTTTGATCTTCTTGCTGTGCAAGGGACTCTCAAGAGTCTTCTCGAACACCATATTTCAAAAGTATCAATTCATCAGCGTTCAGCTTTCTTTGGAAAAACTATAGCTTTGACTATATGGGTCATTGTTGGCAAAGTGATGTCTCTGGTTTTTAATAAGTTGTCTAGGTTGGTCATAGCTTTTCTTCCAGGGAGCAAGCATCTTTTAATTACATTTCATTTAAAAATGAGGTGAATATTTTTTTTTTCAATTAGTGTGTGTGATTTCTTTTATATATATATGGCAAATATCCTTTAATTTCATGGCTGCAGTCACCATTGCAGTGATTTTGAAGCCCAAGAAAATAAAATCTGTCAGTGTTTTCCATATACATATACATATATATATATATATATATATATACATATGTATATGTTTATGTATATAGATAATTGCTGGATCGTATGGTAGTTTTATTTTTAGTTTTACTGCATTTATACATTCTAAAGTATTTTCAATACTTTATTTTACTTTTCGTAAAAACCTGTTAGTGTTTTCTCTCTAATGATATTTGCTGTTCTTTTTTTTTTTTTTTTTTAAGATCGTTATTTAAATCCTATTAAGCATGCTCAAATGACTTTCATACAATTCTTTTCTGGTTTATCTATAAAATCTTTCTCAGAATTCTCTTCTTCATTCTAGTTTCAAGATAAGTTGATGTATCTATTTGACATAATGCATATTTTTAACTAATGAATTTTACTTTGTAAGGCAATTTTAGTTTTAGTTTGTAAGGAAATTTAGCAAAACCATATACCCTTATCCTCACACAAGGACAACCTCTCCCACTGCAGGGGTGTATTTTTACATTCAAAGGAATCCACATTGACACAACTTCATCACACAAAATTCACAGTTTACATTAGGGTTCATTATAGGTTTTATACAGTTTATGGGTTTTGACATACATCATGACATTAGCTTAGACACAAAATATATCATGGAAAATGCTAGCCTGGATGAAGCACAAGCTGTAATCAAGAATGCTGGGAGAAATATCAGTAACCTCAGATACACAGATGACACCACCCTTATGGCAGAAACCAAAGAGAAACTAAAGAATTTCCTGACGAAGGTGAAAGAGAAGAGTGAAAAAGTTGGCAAAAAATGAAGATCATGGCATATGGTCCCATCACTTCATGGCAAATAGATCAGGAAACAGTGAGATACTTTATTTTCTTGGGCTCCAAAATCAATGCAGATGGTGGCTGCAGCCATGAAATTAAAAGATTCTTACTCCTGGGAAGGAAAGGTTATGACCAAACTAGACAGCATATTAAAAAGCAGAGACATTACTTTGCCAACAAAGGTCTGTCTAGTCAAGGCTATGATTTTTCCCGTAGTCATGTATGGATGTTAGAGTCAGAATATAAAGAAAGATGACCGCCAAAGAATTGATGTTTTTGAACTGTGGTTTTGGAGAAGACTCTTGAGAGTCCCTTGGACTGCAGGGAGATCCAACCAGTCCATCCTAAAGGAAGTCAGTCCTGGGTGTTCATTGGAAGGACTGATTTGAGGCTGAAACTCGAATACTTTGGCCATCTGATGTGAAGAGCTGACTCATTGGAAAAGACCCTGATGCTGGGAAAGATTGAGGGCAGGCGGAAAAGGGGACAATAGAGGATGAGATAGTTGGATGGCATCACCGACTCAATGGACATGAGTTTGGGTAAACTCTGGGAGTTGTTGATGGACAGGGAAGCCTGGCATGCTGTGATTCATGGGGTCACAAAGAGTCTGACATGACTGAGCAACTGAACTGAGTGCATTTAAGTTTCTTGTAGTGATGAATAGTATTCCATTGTCTAGAAGTACCACAGTTTATCTATCCATCTACAGAAGGTCATCCTAGTTACCTACAAGATTTGACAATTAACAATAAAGTTGCTATTAATATCCATGTGCTACAAAAAATGCACTCATTTGTTTCTTTGTTTGATTTTAATTGGATATTATTTGTCTTTTGCTAGCTTTTCCCCCCTCATTGTAGTATGAAAGATCTTCGAGCACCAATCCAATCATGAGCCAATTACTTATCATTTTAGACAATTAAGGGTTTGTTAACACCTACAATTTTTTTATTAATCATTTCTGTAATTTTATGAGAAATGCTTTATATTCTGATCTATAGGTGGAAAATATTAATTGTGGTTTTAATCTTCCTGAATTACTGATTCTTAGTTTGTCTTTACTAGATTTTATTATTTTTTAATGTGAAGTCAAGTGACCATTTGGAAGCAAGTTAAAACTGAGTCTGCTATACTGATCTTTTGTGATATTACTGATTTCTGAATGCTAATAAAAGATATGCATGTGAATATTTTTTCACAAATCTATGGATATAATTTTATCTCATATTTCAACTTTTCTATTGCCATATAATATGAGCCACCATATGGTCTGGCCCAGAAGCCCAGAGTTTTTAAAATAAGCATACTTTAAAATATTTTTATCTTAATATTCAAGGATCAATATAGAATTGTCTTATTTGTTTTGAACCTTTTTTTTTTTTTTTCCCTTTCAGGTAACCATGTCTAAACCACCATAAAACTGCAAAAACTGATCAAACTTCCAGCTATTTTGGTATGCACAAATTTAGTACTGGTTTTGATTTTAAGTTTCTAAACTTCTGTTCTCAATAATTCCATTCAAATGATGATAGAATATAAAATCTATGAGATAATCTTTTTTTTTACATCAATCCCTTTTCTTTTATAAAAATTGCTTACATACAAGTTTCTTCACATTAATCATGTGCTTTCTTTGAAAATAACCTTTGACACCAAATTTTCCTCATAGCATTTTTCATCTCGGTATTTCTCAGTGTATAGATTAAAGGATTGAACACAGGGGCAATGATAGTGTAAAATAGTGCAAATACCTTATCCTCAGGGTAAGGTAAGAGGTCTAAGGTCTAAGGTAACCAAAGTTTGAAGGTACAAAAAATAAGATGACTACTGTAATATGAGACCCACAAGTAGAGAAGGCTTTGCATCTTCCCTCAGCTGAGTAATTTCTTAAGGTAAATAATATGATGACATAAGAAACTAATAAGACAGTAAAATTAAATAAGGAAACCATTCCTGAATTGGCAACCGGAAGGACACCAGTGATGTAGGTATCAGCACAAGCAATTTTAAACATAGGAAAGATATCACAAAAGTAGTGATCATTTTCATTAGAACCACGAAATGCAACTAGATTATCATTGATAACTGAGGAAAAAAATGGACAGCCCCACCAGGCCAAGTAGCCAAGACTAGAAGATTACATTTATCCTGTTCATGATAATCATATAGTGGAGAGGTTTACAAATGGCAATGTAGCAATCAAAAGCCATGGCAGTAAGAATGAAGACCTCAATACTGCCAAAAAAATGCATTGTAAAAATCTGTAACATGCAATTATCATAAGGAATGTTTTTTGTCCCCCCTAGTAGATCACCAATTAGTTTGGTTATAATACTAGAGGTATAGCAAATGTCTATGAATTATAAGTGACTGAGGAAATACTACATTGGTTGATTAAAAAGAGGACTGCCTAGAATGGACACAAGGATCAGAAGATTCCCTACCAACAGGATAACATAGCAGAATAAAAAGAGCACAAAGCAAAATGTTTGTATATTCTGGTCATAAGAAAGTCCCAAGAGGATGAATTCTGAGATGTTTCTCTGGTTTTCTATATATTTGAGTTTGTTATATATTATATACAAATGAATTAGGTATCTGAAAAAAAAATCAGAACAAACAAAACATAAATTTGGTGAAAATTAACAATATGAACACAAAATTATAGACTTTACTAAAAACTAGTTTGACATGAATGTAATATTATTCTCAACTTATTGAATTAACCTGCTTTATTTTTAATTGCTTTTTATTTTATAAATCTACTGTGGAAAATTTTTGTAATTGAAATAATTATTTTACTGAATTTTATTTTTTCAGTAATGATTTTAAATATTTAAATAATATTTTGAAAATCGAAACATATTTGACTATCAATTATATTATCTAGCTAACAAATATTTTTAATTGACCAAAGTAAAAAAGTGCTTTTCCACATATTTTAAATATGTATATATCTATATCAAATACATGAAATTGACCTTCCTTTTTCTAATATATTTGTCCAAATTCTCTGAATTATCTGGGACTGATTCATCAGGAAATGCAAATGTATTTAAGCATCCCGACCTAAACTGGAAAATTCTTACAGAGTGTGCTGTTTATGGCTTATTTGAGAAAATGTTGCAAATGAATCATGCTAAACCAGAGTGATTTCTATAATATTAGAAAGTTAAGAATGTTTGAGTACTACTCAGCATTAGAAAGAATGCATTTAATGATGGATATTGTGAAAAAAATAAGAAATCCATTTATCCTATTTATAATTCAAGTGAAAGGCAATTAAAAATATTACTGTCATTGAAATTTGTGATGGCAATCATTAAAGCATAGATGAAATAAACTGCACACATATTTTTGAATTTAGCATATGCCATGACTGTCACTAGAAACTGGGTATGTTTTATTTACAATCTAAAAAACTGGTGTAAATAAAAAGAAATAATACAGATGACAACTTTAGACAAACTTTGTGGTCAGATACACATGGTGGTATTTGAGGCATTGATATTAATAAATTAATTACTTCATAGTTATACATGTTATGTAACTAACACATACTGTTAAAGTCATTAAACTGAGCAAATAAAGGCTAGAGACAATTCACCATGAGTGTCTCACCCATTGATGATGAATCAGCTGTCCTAAGTAGGTTTGCAAAAGCTAGTACACCTACCTTAGTCTGCATCTGATGTTACAAACAAATCTGTGCCCCAGATGTCTACAAAGAATCCTTTCATAGCAAGGATATATTGAAACCATCAACTCTACTTGGAGAAGGAATTCATAGAGCCTAGACTCCATCTTAGCCCTATTCTTGCTGATCAATCTTGGCCACCTTGCCAATGAACTCTGGACTCTGTGCTTAGTGCCTATGGAAACTACAATAGAAGGATAAGACCCTCTCTGGTCAGGGGAATCTTGAAGATCACATCCAGGTTACTCATTGCCTAAGAGAAAACATACTCTAATCACCCTTGCCTCCGGAGAGGTTATAAATTATTTATGTATCTGTTGGAGTGTAATCTCAGGCTTATTAATTATTAACTGTTTGAACACCTAACACTTGATAAGACTTGAATAATGGGGTTATTGTGATTGTATGTACCCTTCCTTTGTTTTATGTAAGTCCCAAGGAAATTGAGGTGGTGGGTTCGGATATGTACACATGGGGTATAAAAGATTTTCACTAATGCTGGCCAGAGTCCTTGGCCAAGAGGAGACTCTGCCCTGGGCCTACTGGTGTATTAAACTGCACTCCACTATCTGCATTGTCCTTTTGAGTGAGTTTGTTTCCCAGAAAGCGTGGCTATAACATGGTCACTGTCAAAATCAATACCTATGTGTTTTACAGTCTTGGAAACTCTTATACATGCCATAGAATTAACAGGTAGACATTTAAAATATCTGTAATGTGGAACATCAACTCTATTTTAAACTATTCAAAAGTCTAAATTTTCAAAGGAGACATTTTCAGTTTGTTCCTACTTTAAGGGTAATTATCAACCACAGAATGTTTTCCAGTTAAACTTAATTAATGATAATTGAAAAATTTTATGTGGGATAGGATTCTATCTATCTTCAACTTATTGTTACTTAACTGATAAGAGGAAATAATTTTGATTTCCAGATATATTCATTTAGCTAAAACTATTTACTTAAAAAAAGCATTATATAAGTAGACTTTGAACAGTTTTAAAGATAGAATTCACTTCACTAATCTAAATCTCTGATTTTAAATAGAAGAGACTCAGGTCAAGAGAATTTGGGGACTTCCCTGGTGGTCCAGTGGTTAAGAATCTGTCTTCCAATGCAGGAGATGGGTTCATTCCTTGGTAAGGGAACCTAATGCTGCATAGCAACTAAGGCTTCCCACAGCTGCTACTGAACCTGCACACCATAGTGAGAGATACTTGTGTGCCTCAATGAAAAGATCCTGAATGCTGCAGCAAAGTTTACACTGACACAAATAAGATCTGATGTGGCCAAATAAAAAGATAGAAATAAAAATCAACTCTCATACTTTAAACAAACAAACAACAACAACAACAACAACAACAAAACAGAATCTAACTAACTTCTCAGTGTTGAAGAATAATATAATTACATAAGGAACAAATAAGAGAACAAAGGTAGATAAGGGGAAGCCATTCCTGAAGAAACAACCACTATGAATGTTCAGAGACAAATGTTCTGATTATTCCTCATCCGGGGCTTCATGTCATGCTTGAGAGCTGAGAGAAATGCAGGAAAACAGTGAAAGCACTCTTTTGAATTCTCATCTGAGTAGACAAAAACATGCATGGTGATGAGTTATTAGACACCAATTTGTTTTCTGAATATTTACATGTGTAAAGAGAATGGGATAGTTAATGCAAACATGTATTCCATATACATTATTTTTTAAACTGGAAATTTTTCCTGTAGTTATGTATGGGTGTGAGAGTTGACCCACAAAGAAGGCTGAGCACTGAAGAATTGATGCTTCTGAACTGTGATACTAGAGAAGACTTTTGAGAGTCCTTTGGATTGCAGGCGATCCAACCAGTCTATCCTAAAGGAAATCAGTACTGAATATTCATTGGAAGGACTGATATTGAAGCTGAGATTCCAATACTTTGGCCACCTCACGTGAAGAGCTGACTCCTTGGAAAAAAACCCTGATGCTGGGAAAGACTGAAGGCAGGAGGAGAAAGGGACAACAGAGAATGAGATGGTTGGATGTCATCACCGACTCTATGGACATGAGTTTGAGTAAGCTCCAGGAGCTGGTGATGGACAGGGAGGCCTGGCATGCTGCAGTCCATGGAGTTGCAGTTAGACTCTACTGAGTGATTGAATTAACTAACTAACTAATCTGATCTTACTATTAATTGAGGGGAAAAGGGAAAGGGAAAGCTCAGATGAGGAGAATTATTGTCATATAAACTGTGTCCTGACCACAGAGATATTAAGGAAAACTCCCAAGTAGAAATTTGTCAAAATGGATGAAATAAAGAGTATTCGGCAATCTCTGAATACACACAGCAGTGGTGACAGGGAAAGAGGCAGTGATGTTAAGGAATGGCTATAAACAAACAAACACAAAAACTGACCGGTGTCACCCTTGAGCTAACTGCTTACTCCTTTTAAACCTCATCTTATTCATCTTATACCTATGATATCATGCCAGAATTCAGATTTCTAATGAGGAGTGCATGAGGTGATTTGAAATAAACCAGTGACAATGTGATATTTAAAACAGATTTTCCTTTTACAGTCTTTCCTCTTTGTGTGATTGGTTTAGAAACACAGAATTGTCATGTACATTTATGCAAAGTCGAATGGAAAAATAAAGACAAAAATGAAAAAATTCACAACATGCATGTGACAACTATGATGAGGTAAACTTTAATTTTAGCTCTATGTTAGTGAAAACATTTAAGCTAGTTTAATAAGATTGTTTCTCATAAGGAATATTTAATTCTACTCACTAACCTAATTTTTTGGACTATAAAAATATTGTCATCAATTTACTTTACTCTTAGGTAGTATTGAATAAAAATTCTAGTGTCCTTTCTGTTACATAATTAGCATAAGGGTAAGAAGTGGGAAATAGATGGAGAAACAGTGGAAACAGTTTTCAGACTTTATTTTGGGGGCTCCAAAATCGCTGCAGATGATGACTGCAGCCATGAAATTAAAAGACACTACTTGGAAGGAAAGTTATAATGGACTTAGATAGCATATTCAAAAGCAGAGACATTACTTTGCCAACAAAGGTTTGTCTAGTCAAGGCTATGGTTTTTCCAGTGTTCATGTATGGATGTGAGAGTTGGAGTATAAAGAAAGCTGAGAGCTGAAGTATTGATGCTTTTGAACTGCGGTTTAGGAGAAGACTCTTGAGAATCCCTTGGACTGCAAGGAGATCCAACCAGTCCATACTAAAGGAGATTAGCCCTGGGATTTCTTTGGAAGGAATGATGCTAAAGCTGAAACTCCAGTACTTTGGCCACCTCATGCAAAGATTTGACTCATTGGAAAAGACTCTGATGCTGGGAGGGATTGGGGGCAGGAGGAAAAGGGGATGTCAGAGGATAAGATGGCTGGCTGGCATCACCGACTCGATGGACATGAGTTTGAGTGAACTCCAGGATTTGGTGATAGACAGGGAGTCCTTGCATGCTGCGATTCATGGGGTTGCAAAGAGTCAGACATGACTGAGCGACTGAACTAAACTGAACCGAGGAAGTTCTTAAACTTAAAACTTCCACTGCATACTCAAATTTTTCTTTAATGCATCAAAATGTAGCATGGTATAAACTTACCTTAGTTGATTCAGGTCAGACTAGTCTACTGTGAGATGCCAGATTTTGAAATTTTCACTACTGTAGATATTGAAGCATAATCTAGTATATGTCTTAATGGTAATATGAAGGAATGCATATAAACATAGAAATAGTGCAAAATGATATTCACTGCCAATTATTAGAAAATGTTTTAACTATGTATTATTTTAGTAAGAACCTTGTTTACATGTAATGCACCATTAAAATTAAGGCATCATAAATCATTTTATAGTAAACAAATTATCATATACTGCAAAAGAAATTACAGGCTTTAGAATGAAATTATATAGAACAAATACAAAGAAGATATAATTAGCCTAGCACATGTTTGATGGGGCTCAGGTAGTTAAGAATCCACCTGCAATGTGGGAGACCCGGGTTTGACCCCTAGGTCAGAAAGATACCTTGGAGAAGGGATGAAAACCCATTTCAGTATTCTTGCCTGGAGAATTCAATGGACAGAGGAGTCTGGCAGGCTATAGTCCTTGAGTTCACAAAGGGTCAGACAAGACTGAATGACTAACACTTGGACACTTTCCAAAATCCAGGTGCTATGAGTAATAAATTGCCAAAAGTTCTGAGTGGCTATCAGGTTTGTTTTAGTTTGATCAACAATTTTACTGTAGATGCCTACTTGGTCAATCCATCCTTAGGATCAAAAACTGCAATAAACTGTGATAAATTACATTTCATAAATAAATTATAAACTAATAATTCAGACACATCCAAATTAATTCTCTGCAAATATTTTGGAAATTTCAATACATCTCAAAAACTCTACAGGCTTGTAAGGGAAATGAACTGTTAGAACTACCGCGTACATCTTTATGCCCCCAGGAAAGCAGGCTAGGAAGTTCAAATGCCAATTGAACATCTCAATACTAATTCACTAAAAATAAACAAAAAAGTATGTTTAAATCCCTTCAAAAGCTAACACAGGTATTTAGGCCTTATTCATTGCATGCTTATGCCTGAAAAAATTTTGGTTCAAAAGAACAGATTATAAATGAAACTAACAACCATAAATTAACAGGTCCTTGAGAGCTCTAACTGATTATATCCCCAAAGGCATCTTCTAAACAGACCCAAGTCAAATGTTGTTGAGTCACTGTCCTTGGCAATGTCCTTGCTTCCAATGGGAGGAGGACTTTCCATACTTTATCTTGATTCAGACATTTTTTCCCAGGGGTCCTAAAAAGGCTACAGGCAAAACAGTTCAGGAAAACCTGACTGCTCTGCTCTTCCAGCTTTCTGAAGATTAGGAAGAAAACTGATATAGCATGTAATAGTACTAGGCTGGCTTTCAGGAAAATCTGAGCTGAGGTAGGGCAGAGAACCAATTACAGGAATTTTACATTCTAAGTATGGACCATTATCAAGATCCTAGCTGTGCAGAGTAGATAAATAAATACAATTGATGACCTTCAATATCATAACTGGTGCAAAATTATTTGTTTCAAGTGACCAATTTTGCCAGAATAGATTATTTGGGAATGGAAGATGAAAAAATAAAAGAGAAAAGCATAAACAGTCTCTTTCTAAAAAAAAAGAAAAAAGAAAAATTAGAGGAAGGAAATACTCAATATACAGCAAAACATGTATCCTGTTTCCTCTTCAGTTTTTTGTTTGTTTGTTTGTTTTTTCCCCTTGAAACGGAATATTTATAGGTTGTTTATTCAGTCTCATCCTCACACACTAAAGTTTGATTAGTCTCCCTCTGAAACAAACGCATAAGTATATACTTTTTCAGGCATTTAAAACTTAAGAAAATTGCAGTTTATAGTATCAGACTTGATACAATACTGCTAAGACCAAACTATTTAGCAAATTAATAATAGTAAAATAATTTATTGAGAGATTATTGGGTAGTTCATGTTCACTATTTTATTTAATATGAATGAGTGAGTAAAAGTCACTCAGCTGTGTCTAATTCTTTGCAACCCCATGGACTCTATAGTCCATAGAATTCTCCAGGCCAGAATTCTGGAGTGGGTGCCTTTCCCTTCTCCAGGGGATCTTCCTGACCCAGGGATCGAACCCAGGTCTCACACATTGCAGGAGGATTCTTTACCAATTGATCCACAAGGGAAGCCCTTTAATATGCATAAGAATGGATATTTTGACCTAAGTACTGTTAACTCTGCACTTCCCAGATGATGGCTCAGTGGCTTTTTTTGTTTGTTTGTTTTGTTTTTCCACAATGCCAATTCCATTATTTTATTCCTTCACACCACAAACATTTAACTCCCTTTCTGCAACCTGAATTTACAGAAGCACATTGCAAAGGAAAAACAGGCATTTTTTAATCCTCCAAAATGCATGTATGAAATATAACACAAACCCTAGTATTAATACACAAACAGGCTTAGCTGAAGCTTTATGGAAATTTCTTAAAATTAGCATGACAGTTTAAATATTTATGCCTCTAAAGGTTTGCACAATCTCTCACATGCTAGTAAAGTAATACTTATAATTCTCCAAGCCAGGCTTCAGCAATACATGAACCATGCAGTTCCAGATGTTCAAGCTGGTTTTAGAAAAGGCAGAGGAACCAGAGATCAAACTGCCAACATCTGCTGGATCATCATGAAAGCAAGAGAGTTCCAGGAAAAAAAAAAAAAAAAAACACACATCTGTTTCTGTTTTACTGACTATGCCAAAGCCTTTGATTGTATGGATCAGAATAAAGTGTGGAAAATTCTGAAGGAGATGTGAATGCCAGACCACCTGACCTGCCCCTTGAGAAATCTGTATGCAGGCCAAGAAGCAACAGTTAGAACTGGACATGGAACAACAGACTGGTTCCAAATAGGAAAAGCAGTATGTCAAGGCTGTATATTGTCACCCTGCTTATTTAACTTCTATGCAGAATACATCATGACAAACTCTGGGCTGGAGGAAGCACAAGCTGGAATCAAGATTGCTGGGAGAAATATCAATAACTTCAGATATGCAGATGACACCACCCTTATGGCAGAAAGTGAAGAAAAACTAAAGAGCGTCTTGATGAAAGTGAAAGAGGAGACTGGAATAGTTGGCTTAAAGCTCAACATTCAGAAAACTAAGATCATGGCATCTGGTCCCAGTACTTCATGGCAAATAAATGGGGAAACAGTGGAAGCAGTGGCTGACTTTGTTTTTCTGGGCTCCAAATCACTGCAGGTGGTGATTGCAGCCATAAAATTAAAAGATGCTTACTCCTTGGAAGGAAAGTTATGACCAACCTAAACAGCTTATTAAAGAGCAGAGATATTACTTTGCCAACAAAGGTCTGTCTAGTCAAGGCTATGGTTTTTCCAGTCCTGGTCCTTGCCCATGACCGCTGGCCTCAGAGACAGTCTCAGGGCAGATGGTGCTGCCTGCGTGCAAGAATCCCCAGTGCATGACTCAAATGACCCTGGCGCACACACTCGCCCCCCTGGGCACCCCGTGGCTCAGGATGGCCCCTCATGCCCACCCCCTCCATGCAGTCAGACCTTCCCCTTGCTTCACCTTGGGCCTCAGCCCCACATCAGACAAGCCCTGGGGCCCCCAGGCCCTGACCTGCGGGTTATGGCTGCCTCGAATTGTCTTTCCAGGGGCTCATCTTGAAAAAGAAGGATGGTGCCAGTTAGTGGCATCCGTGGCAGCCACGGCCTCCACAAGTGATGACTCAGCTCTCAGAATGCAGGCCACCCTGGGGTCGCCCTCACCCCTACTCCCCTCTGCACAGACCCCAGCCACACGACCATGAAAGGCTTGCCTTGGGCCTGGGGCTCGGCCCCTCCCATCAAGCCACGTCAACAGCCCCCTCCTTGACATTGCCAGATCTTCTTGGAGTGCCTCCTGCTTGCTTCCCCCTGCCCCCCCCCCAAAAAAAAAAAAAACAACTATGGATGTAAGAGTTGGACTATAAGAAAGGTGAGCACTGAAAAATTGATGCTTTTGAATTGTGATGTTGGAGAAGACTCTTGAGAGTCCCTTGGACTGCAAGGAGATCCAACGAGTCCATCCTAAAGGAGATTAGTCTTGAGTGTTCATTGGAAGGACTGATGCTGAAGCTGAAACTCCAGTACTTTGGCTGTCTGATGTGAAGAGCTGACTCACTTGAAAAGATGCTGATGCTCTGATGCGAACAGCAGATGCATTTGAAAAGACGCTGATGCTGGGAAAGATTGAGGGCAGGAGGAGAAGGGGACGACAGAGGATGAGATGGTTGGATGGCATCACCAACTCAATGGAACTGGGTTTGGGTGGACTCCAGAGTTGGTGATGGACAGGGAGGCCTGGCGTGCTGCAGTTCATGGGGTCGCAAAGAGTCAGACATGACTGAGTGACTGAACTGACTGAACTGTCTATACATAGTTATTTCAGAAGCAGTTAAGACATTTAATTAATTGTTGGATTAAAAAAAATCTTCAACAAAAAAGCTCTAACAATTGTGTGAAATTTAAGTTACTTACACTTAAACATTTAGGGTCATGATTCACAAAACTTAGAGCATATCATGATTTATTTATGAGTTTTGGAGAGAAGGTAAGTAGTATAAAGAATATTTCCCAGGTGAAATCTAGAATGAATGACTTTTAGAAGAATATCTGTAATATGCTTACCTGAAATTAGAGAAAAAGTAACAAAACAAAAACTGTAATACAGGAGATGCAGAAGTCAGGAGTTCGAACCCTGGGATGGGAAGATGCCCTGGAGGAAAAAATGAAAATCCACTCCAGTATTCTTGCCTGGGCAAATCCCATGGATGGAGTGAAGGAGGAAATAGACAGAACAGCTCCATCTTGAAAGCAGGACTCCATCTTGGGCCAGACTGTGGACTTTGGGCTGGATGCCCAGTATCTATGGAAAAGACATACCAACTGTAAAACAAGACCCCACCTCCCAACCCACCCCAATTGAAGAGCCCCAGGGCTCATACGTAGACTCTCCAATGCCTAAAAGAATGTCCTAATTATCTGTGTTACTGCATAAAATCATACATTCTATTATGCTTATTGGGATATGACCACAGGCCTATTGATAATTGTCCACTGTTAACTACCTAGGCTTAAGGCATATGAATCACACGTTAACTTTGTTTGTATCTTTCTTTTCATTTGTTCAGACTAGTTTCACGGAATTTGGGGGAGGTGGGTTTGGGCATGTACACTTAGGGTATATAAGGTTTTCACAAAACCTGGTTGGGGTCCTTGGCTAAGAGAAAACTCTGCCCTGGGCCCGCTGGTGTAATAAACTACACTCCACTATCTGCACTGTCCTTCTGAGTGAGTCTTTTTCCCAGACACCATGAAGAAGGAGCCTAAAAGGCTACAGTATATGGGGTCAAGAAGAGTCAGACACGACTGAGCACTCATACAGCACATGCTATTACCTCTATTATGCATATGAGACATCATAGTTTTTAGAGGTTAAATAACAAACTCAACAACCAGGATGCAACAGAATAAAGACCATGGGTATTTGTAAAGTTAATGCTTGCTTCTAGATTTGAAAAATCTAGTAACCCTGAGTAAATAAAATATCCTATCATTAAAAAGAAGTATGTTTTATAGTCAAAAATCTATAAGTATTAAGAATTGAGTTTCAGGAAGAGAAAAGCCAATTAAATCAAAACTATATGGAAATGAGGATATATAAAGTTACAAAATTAATGACATAATTGACAGTTCTAAGTAGAGAATACAAAATGCAAAGGTTTATTCTTGATAGAATTAATCACACAGAAAACTTTATTAAAATGAATTAAGAGAAAATAGAGAAAAAGGAGAAAAACAAACACAAATATTCAATGGAGAAATAGAACTCATATGTTTTTGAAAGTAGTATAAAATTGTACAAAAGTGTTGAAACAATTTGGCAATATCTGCACAAGCTCCATATGCTATGTTCCAACAATTCTGCTTCTAGATATTTATGATAATATGTAATTGAGTGACTAATTTCAAGGTGCCATCATTTAGATGCAGGTATATAATGTCATGAAATCATACCTGAGATTTGGGACACAATATGTTGCATGAGCATGTGGCTCACACTCAGAGCACCCAGGCCTTGTTATAATATGTTTCAAAGAGTAGATAAGCAAATAAACACAAAACAAGCTCAAATAAAATTAAATATCTTTAGACCTACAAGACCTTTTAGAACTAACACCCCCAAAAGATGTCCTTTTCATTATAGGGGACTGGAATGCAAAAGTAGGAAGTCAAGAAACACCTGGAGTAATAGGTAAATTTGGCCTTGGATAATAGAATGAAGCAGGGCAAAAGCTAATAGAGTTTTGCCAAGAGAACACACTGGTCATAACAAACACTGTCTTCCAACAACACAAGAGACAAGTCCACACATGAACATCACCAGATGGTCAACACCAAAATCAGATTGATTATATTCTTTGCAGCCAAAGATGGAGAAGCTCTATACAGTCAACAAAAACAAGACCAGGAGCTGACTGTGGCTCAGATCATGAACTCCTTATTGCCAAATTAGGACTTAAATTGAAGAAAGTGGGGAAAACCATTAGACCATTCAGGTTTGACCTAAATCAAATCCCTTATGATTATACAGTGGAAGTGAGAAATAGGTTTAAGGGACTAGATCTGATAGACAGAGTGCATGATGACCTATGGATGGAGGTTTGTGACCCTGTATAGGAGACACAGATCAAGACCATCCTCATGGAAAATAAACACAAAAAAGCAAAACGGCTGTCTGAGAAAGCCTTACAAATAGCTGCAAAAAGAAGAGAAGTGAAAATCAAGGGAGAAAGGGAAAGATATAAGCGTCTGAATGCAGAGTTCCAAAGAATAGCAAGGAGAGATAAGAAAGCTTTCCTCAGCAATCAGTGTAAAGAAATAGAGGAAAACAACAGAATGGAAAAGACTAGAGATCTCTTCAGGAAAATTAGCGATACCAAGGGAACATTTCATGCAAAGATGGGCTCGATAAAGGACAGAAATCGTATGAACCTAAAGGAAGCAGAATTATTAAGAAGAGGTGGCAAGAATACACAGAAGAACTGTACAAAAAAGAGTGCCACTACCCCAATAATCACGATGGTGTGATCACTCACCTAGAGCCAGACATCCTGGAATGTGAAGTCAGAAAGCATTACTACGAACAACGCTAGGGAAGGTGACGGAATTCCAGTGGAGCTATTTCAAATCCTGAAAGATGATGCTGTGAAAGGGCTGCACTCAATATGCCAGCAAATTTGGAAAACTCAGCAGTGGCCACAGGACTGGAAAAGGTCAGTTTTCATTCCAATCCCAAAGAAAGGCAATGCCAAAGAATGCTCAAACTACCACATAACTGCACTCATCTCACATGCTAATAAATACTCAAAACTCTCCAAGCCAGGCTTCAGCAATACATGAACCGTAAACTTCCAGATGTTCAAGCTGGTTTTAGAAAAGGCAGAGGAACAAGAGATCAAACTGCCAACATCTGCTGGATCATTGCAAAAGCAAGAGATTTCCAGAAAAACAAAACAAAACAAAAACAAAAACAACCATCTATTTCTTCTTTATTGACTATGCCAAAGCCTTTGACTGTGTGGATCATAACAAAGTGTGGAAAATTCTGAAGGAGATGTGAATACCAGATCACAAGACCTACCTTCTGCAAAACCTGTATGCAGGTCAGGAAGCAACAGTTAGAACTGGACATGGAAAACAGACTTGTTCCAAATAAGAAAAGCAGTACGTCAAGGCTGTATATTGTCACCCTGCTTATTTAACTTATATGCAGAGTACACCATGACAAACTCTGGGCTGGAATAAGCACAAGCTGAAATTAAGATTGCCGGGAGAAATATCAATAACTTCAGATATGCAGATGACACCATCCTTATGGCAGAAAGTGAAGAAGAACTGAAGAGCCTCTTGATGAAAGTGAAAGAGGAGAGCGAAAAAGTTGGCTTAAAGCTCAACATTCAGAAAACGAAGATCATGGCATCTTGGTCCCATCACTTCATGGGAAATAGATGGGAACAATGGAAACAGTGTCAGACTTTACTTTTCTGGGTTCCAAAATCATTGCAGATGATGATTGCAGCCATAAAATTAAAAGACGCTTACTCCTTGGAAGGAAAGTTGTGACAAACCTAAATAGCATATTCAAAAGCAGAGACATTACTTTGCCAACTAAGGTCCGTCTAGTCAAGGCTATGGTTTTTCCAGTGGTCATGTATGGATGTGAGAGTTGGACTGTGAAGATGGCTGAGCGCCAAAGAATTGATGCTTTTAAACTGTGGTGTTGGAGAAGACTCCTGAGAGTCCCTTGGACTGCAAGGAGATCCAACCAGTCCTTCCTAAAGGAGATCAGTTCTGGGTGTTCATTGGTAGAACTCATTTTGAAGCTGAAACTCCAATACTCTGGCCACCTGATGCAGAGAGCAGACTCATTTGAAAAGACTCTGATGCTGGGAAAGATTGAGGGCAGGAGGAAAATGGGACAGCAGAGGATGAGATGTTTGGATGGTATCACCGACTCAATGGACGTGGGTTTGGGTGGACTCCGGGTGTTGCTGATGGACAGGGAGCCCTGGCATGATGCAGCTAATGAGGTTGCAAGGAGTTGGACACGACTGAGCAACTGAACTGAACTGACCCTGTGTGTAATGGAGCCCCCTATGATGTACAGGGAAGGCTGACGTGCTGCAGTCCATGGAATCACAGAGTAGGACATTCCTGAGTGAATGAACTGAACTGATGATGGAGTCATTAATATTTGATTTCCATCCAACTGAAATCAGACAAGTACACTATCCTGGCCTCTCTTTGTGGCTGAACTCACTGTTGACCTCTTCCCTCATCTGTTTGTATAAAATAAACACATGGCATCTTCCATATAGCTCACACAACAATTTGCCAGTTCTGTGCAACTGTACCCCTTTATTTGTAAATCAGTTTGCGAAAATTTGTCTAGGTGACTTTTGAATGATATTCAAATAGGCCTTTATCTTATATTTCAATAAAATTTTGTCAGTTTTGATTGACAAATGAGAGAAGAATTTAGGTTTGTCTCTGTCAATTTTTCTGAAACAGCATAATTTATTCTCCTCTAGTGTAACTGCATCCAGAATAACTATATTGCTCTCCTCTAGTATAGTATAACTATAACCTATAACATTACTCTTATAGGATTAAAAAAAGCTCCAGAGGCATCCATACCATGACTCCTTTTTCTCATGATTTTCCTAGAGAGAGGTCAGTCTCAGTAATACAGAGATGCTTTGAAAATACTAATGTCCTGGATTTATGATTTTCTTGTATATTCTTGCCACATGTCTTTGGCTAAGAGATTAATCAACATATTAAGTTGTGGTCATATATTTTAGCCTCTGATCATGCATCTTAAAAGGTTAAATATTTAGAAAGATCACTCTATTAGTTTCCTATTGTTACTTTTAAAAATTTGCCACAAACTTGGTGGCCTATAACAATTCATAATTATTATCTTGGTAGCAAGAAGTCCAAAATGAGTCATGGGGCTTGAGACAGGGAATGGGCACAGCTCTTTCCTTCTGGAGATTCCAGGAACCGTTCATCCTTCTCTTTTTCCTGCTTCTGGTGGCTGCTGGCATTCCTTGACTTACAGCAGGCTCACTCCAGTCTCTGATGTATTGTCACATTTTCATCTCCTCTGTAACAAATCTCCCCCATCTTCTTCTTGTAAAGACCCTTATATTTTGTACTCAGATGATCTTCCTATCTCAAAGTACTTATCACAGCTTTAAAGTCCCTTTATAATAGAAGGTCACTCACAGATTCCAGAGTTTAGAGCCTGAGTGACTTTGGGAGCTATTATTCAGTCCCTCACAGTAATTCTCTAATTTTGTCCTGAGAAGACTTTGTAAGTATGTATGGATTTGTGTGTAGGCACATGAATGTATTTGTGTATTTATATTCTTACACTGTCATGCGTGTATTTATCTATCTTCTTCTTCCACCAAGATACACAAAGTATTGAAGAATGATACTCGTTATGAGGAAATAACCACTCCCGCCCCTCAGGACTTCGCTGCTGTTATAGTCTTCTACTGTATCTGCACTTATTTGAAAATTTTGTCTTCTGTTTGTATCATCTTCTCCATTTAATAAAGAGATGAAATTTGCTGCTTTCTTCTCTTTCCCACTTTTATTGAGGCATACTATTTTCTAGATTTATTAACTTATAACACTATACAATTTTAATGTGTACAATGGGATGATTTGATATACACATGTATTGGGAAACATTACAATAAAGTTAGTTAGCATATCTGTCCTCTCACATAGTTACTAATGTGTGTGTGGTGAGAGCGTTAAGATCAACTTTTTAGAAACTTTCAAGTATACACTAGAGTATTTTTTAACTACAGTCACCATGTTGTACATTGGGTCTTCAGAACTTATTGTCTTCTTTTTTTTTCTGAAAAGCTTATTTATTTATTTATTTTTAATTTATTTATTTTAATTGGAAGCTAGTTACTTTACAATATTGTGGTGGTTTTTGCCATACATTGACATGAATCAGCCATGGATGCACACACGTTCCCCATCCTGAACCTCCCTCCCACCTCCCTTCATCCTTCAGGGTCATCCCAGTGCACCAGCCCTGAGCACCCTGTCTCATGCATCGAACCTGGACTGGCAAACTTATTGTCTTATAACTGGAAGTTGCACCCTTAGACCAGTATCTCCCTGC
This sequence comes from Capricornis sumatraensis, assembly GCF_032405125.1. NCBI lineage: Eukaryota > Metazoa > Chordata > Mammalia > Artiodactyla > Bovidae > Capricornis > Capricornis sumatraensis. The sequence continues at coordinate 2,815,521 of NC_091075.1, read as the reverse complement.
TTCCCTCACTCCCTAACCCTTGCAAACCACCATTAAACTCTGTTTCTATGAGCTCATATTTTCTGATTCCATATATAAGTGAGATGACATGGCATTTGTCTTTCTTTGTCTTAGTTTATTTAGCATATTGCCCTCAAGATTCATCCATGTTGCTGAAAATGGCAGGATCTCCTTCTTTTCTATACCTGAATAATATTGTATATTATTATACATACTCATAAAATGCTTAATCCTTTCATTTGTCAATGGACACTTATGATACTTGTATGGCTTCCATGTCTTGACTATTGCAAATAATGCTGCAATGAATGTAGGGGTGCAGATATCTCTTCAAGATAAATTGATTTCATTTCTTTTGGACATGTACTCAGAAGTGAGATTACCAATCATACGGTAGTTGTATGTTCATTATTATGCACCATTTTCTATACAGTCACCAACAGTGCACCAAATTCTGTTTTCTCTTCACTAGTAGCAAATTTTCTCTCCTCTCCCTCTTTTTTTTAATTTTTTTGTCTTTCTGTTTAATGTTTGGATAATAACCATTCTTAAAAAGGTGTTGCTGCTGCTGAGTCGCTTCAGTCGTGTCCAACTCTATGCAACTCCATAGACGGCAGCCCACCAGGCTTCTCTGTCCCTGGGATTCTTCAGGCAAGAACACTGGAGTGGGTTGCCACTTCCTTCTCCAAAAGGTGTTAGTGATATTTCATTTGGTGTTTAATTTGTATTTCCCTAATTATCAGTGATGTTGAACATGTCTTCATGTATTTTTGGCTATGTGTATATTTTCTTTGGAAATAAGCTGCTTCTCTTCTGGAAAAAACATTTCATTATGATTATGTTGTAAATCAAGGTGACTCTGCCTTTTGGCTAAAACTTTAGTTTTTCCCATGAGTTAAATATTTCAGAGTACTAAACAAGCAGTTTCATTTTTTAATTTTCTAGAGCCTGCCTTTTTTCTTTACCAATATATCATTTGATAAGAACCATTTACCATTCACAGCTCTTCTAAATCTTCTACATGTGAAATGTTTAAATGGTTTTAGATTTACAACAGAGATTTTTGTCACACTGGTTATAAACAAGAAAACTAAATATGAAGACACGTTGTATTATCTACTCCAAACTCCCTGAACATCAAAAAGTAATTGCTTCCTAGAAAAAGATATTTTGGTACTTTTAATGATCTCCCTTGGGGAAGAAATAAAGAACACTGAGACTTTCCATTGTGACATTTCTTTCCCATTGAAGCACTGAGAGCTCAATCTAAAAAAAAAAAAAAATTGCTTATTTATTTTTTTTTTAGAACACTACATCACAGATCAAAGATCCTTTCATAACTTCCTGGCAGTTCAGTTCTATTCAGTTCATTGCCTCAGTTGTGTCCGACTCTTTCAATCCCATGAACCATGGCACACCAGGCCTCCCTGTCTATCACCAGCTCCTGAAGTTTACCCAAAGTTATGTCTATTGAGTAGGTGATGCCATCCAACCATCTCATCCTCTGTTGTCCCCTTTTCCTCCTGCACTCAATCCCTCCAAGCATCAGGGTCTTTTCCAATGAGTCAGCTCTTTGCTTGAGGTGACCAAAGTAATGGAGTTTCAACCGCAATATCAGTCCTTCCAATGCACACCCAGGACCTATCTCCTTTAGGATAGCAGTTCATTCCCTTCTTATTCCTTGGTGAGTAACTTAATCTATAATTTGGTTATTTTCACTCCCATGATATTGTTTATCTTGTAGTACCTATGTGAATATTTATAATCAAGATATATAGTATTCACTGTACTTTTGATTATAGATGAGATTGAATGATATTTATGCTAACTGGTATACTTTTCTAATGCAATAGTTTTAACTTGTACAGTATTTAATTGTGTGACTATATCATTTTTTAAAAATTTCCATTAAGGCTATTTTCATTTTTTGTTATTGCAATCTATATGCAGCTGAATGTTTCTGCATATCTTTTTGTGCATGTACATTTGAGTTTCTCCAGAGCAGTGATTTGCCATGATTTTTCATGTGATGACATACACAGAAAAAAAAATACCTGTTGGATACACAAGGAAAAACTGAAGATGATTTATTCCACATATTTTCTCAGTTTTATAACTTCTTTATTGTATTTTCCTATTTTGTCATCGATATTGTAATATTGATATTTACTAGATACTTATTGTAGATATTGATCTTCAGCATTTTAAACATATTTATGTTTTTTCTCTCATTCTGAGGCTTCTTTTTAATGTTTCCATGTGCTTCAATATAACATATTTTAATTCTAACATGGTACGTTTATTTTGATTTTTAATATTTACCTACACTGAATTCATAATTTGTTCATTACCTTAAGAGAGACCAACTTTTATAAGAACATTAGCATAACAAGTAAGTATAATTGCTTAAAGAGAGATTTTTACAGACTTTCTACAGGGCTTTTTACATATTTCAGACACATTTTCTTGTGAATCATACAATTTTTCTGGAACCTGAATAATTTTGAGGTGCTGTACTTCAGGAATAGGAATATGAGTGTCACTATTTCAAGCTTTCCAATAAGCACAATTATCACTTGGTAGGTGTCCCAAACTAGTTTAGTCAGAAATATGTGGAATGATCCAGTATCATTCTGGCTTTTAATTCAAGTTATAAACAAATTTCTCCAATTGTGGTGGACCAGAATCAACCTAATCAAAGATATGATTTATCAATTATATCTAGCACCCTACAAGTTTGAATTTCTGGATCCAAGTAATTCAAATGAACTAATATATCTAAAGTATTAACTACATTACTGAATAAACTCTTCAGATTTTCTGAAATCTGTATTACCTTATAAAGGGCAAGATCCCTAAATTGAGCATGACCAGTTTTAATAAACTACATTCAAGGTCTAATTATGAGACACTTTTGATAATGAAAGTGCCATTTCTGTGGTTCTGAAAACTGCAAGAGTCAAATGTTTATAGAAAATGCAACTACAACTAAATACTTAAAATTAGATAAAGAAATATATTTCAGGGTACAGTACTCAGCAATAGAAGCATTTACATAAGTATGGTTATGTTTTTATCTTTGAGTGTATTATTTATATTATTTTACCTTTTTAAATTTCATATGACAACTATATTCATTAAAGAGACATCACCTAGGTGAAGTGTTAATCACTCAGTAATATCCATCTCTTTGTGACCTCATGGACTATAGCCAGGTTACTCTGTCCAGGGGATTCTCCAGACAAGCATACTGGAAGGGGTTGCCATTTCCTTATCCAGGGGAACTTCTCAATCTGGGGATTGAACATGGGTCTTCTGCACTGCAGGAGGATTCTTTACCATCTGAGCCACCAGGGAAGCTCCCTTACCTAGGTGAGCACAGTACTAATTATTATGAATTATTATTATTATAAATCATTATTATTATTACTAATTATTATTTAGTCAGAAATTTTCATTTCTTTTCATCTTTTAGTCATCTGACAAGTATTCACTGAAGGCCAAACATGTTTCTAGGCAATTTTTTAGGCATTAAAGATATAATATACAATAATAATACCAGAAATTTCTGCTCTCTTGGAGTGTATACAAGGAGAAGGAAATAAGAAACAAATAAATTGTTGCATGTATTAAACATATCATCAATTTCTAGGAAAAATATAAATCAAGTTAAGGGAATAAGGAGTGATTATCTCATTATGTTAGGCTTTCAAAAAAGAACTTTCTTGGAAGGTGATAGTTGAATATGCACATACATGATTTAATCGAAATATATTTATTAATGCTGATTGAGTACTAAAATATTTTGTAGTCTATTAACTTCTTTACAAGGTGTTTCATGTTTTTGTATTTCAAGTATTATGTCAGTGAGTATATCAGTATGTATACTATATGTCAGTGAGTTCAGTGTGAGGATTAGTGTGGTATAAAAGAGGGCTTCCCAGGTGGCGCTAGTGATAAGGTACCTGCAGGAGAATAAGCGACTGGGGTTCAATCCCTGCATCCAGAAGATCCCCTGGAGGAGGGCATGGCTACCCACTCCAATATTCTTGCATGGAGAATCCCATGGGCTGAGGAGCCTGGAGGCTACAGTCCAGGGTCTCAAAGAGTCAGACACGAGTGGAGTGACTTAGCACACAGCATGTACATAATATATAGAGAAAGGATGATGATGTGTGGAAGGCACAGGTAGACAGGACTCTGTGATGTCCACAGGTAGAAAGTATCTTTAAAATAGTGACAGAAGGGAAAGCTAGGAAATAATGACTATGAACTTTCTTAGTTCATTGAATTGGCTAAAGTAAAACAAGATCTAAAAGGGCAGCAGATTATTCATATCAAATATGTTAACTATGATGGACTCACAGTAGGGAGTACAACTGAAAGGATGAGTGTAAGAAATAGTCTACGCTCAGCTGTAGCATCAGCCAAAAGGATGGAAAACAGCTTCTGGGGAACAATAGTTGTATAAAGTGCAGGTTTACAAACATCTAGGAAGCAATTATGTACCAACAATACTAAAAATGAGTGTTTTTTTTTTTTTTTTTAGAATTGTGTGTGGTTTAGGAGGAAAGAGAGAGAAGCAGAATTCACACACCCTCCTTCCTGTGTGTCTCTGTATATCTTTTTCTGTATCTTACAAGGACACTCATTAGATTTTGGGTTCACTTTAAGCTCATCTTAACTGTTACCTTAATTACATCTGCAAAGATCTTATTTTCAAATAAGGTGACATTTTGAGGTCTGGGTGACATGGATATTTGGGGGACATTATTCATCCACAGCACTTCCATGGTGGCTCAGAAGGTAAAGAATCTCCCTGAAATGCAGAAAACCCAGATTCAACCCTGGGTCAGGAAGATCCCTTGGAGAAGGCAATGGCTACCCACTCCATTATTGTTTCCTTGAGAATTCCATGGAGAGAGGACCCTGGCAGGCTATAGTCTTTGGGGTGGCAAATAGTCGGACATGACTGAACAACTCACAGTTTCACTTTTCATACACCTACAACACACATCATTTTACACATGTTATACAGCTATTTTATTTGACATTGAACTGAACAGAAACTAAAAGATCAAATAGGCAACTTATGACTCTAAATTTATGATCTAGAGAGTGGACTACATAATTTGAGTCATCATCTCTATAAGAATATTTAATCAACACTATGTAATAGATCAAATTTCTTTTGGACGTACAGATATTCAACCAAATTGTATTAGGTGATTAATTAATTTCCTGACACTCTCTTTCACAACTTTGTTCCTGAGGCTATAGATCAGAGGGTTCAGCATGGGACTCAGTTCAGTTCAGTTCAGTTGGTCAGTCGTGTCCGACTCTGAATCCCATGAATCACAGCACGTCAGACTGCCCTGTCCATCGCCAACGCCTGGAGTTCACTCAGGCTCACGTCCATCGAGTCAGTGATGCCATCCAGCCATCTCATCCTCGGTCGTCCCCTTCTCCTCCTGCCCCAAGCCCCTCCCAGCATCAGAGTATTTTCTAATGAGTCAACATTTCACGTGAGATGGCCAAAGTACTGGAGTTTCAGCTTTAGCATCATTCCTTTCAAAGAAATCCCAGGGCTGATCTCCTTCAGAATGGACTGGTTGGATCTCCTTGCAGTCCAAGGGACTCTCAAGAGTCTTCTCCAACACCACAGTTCAAAAGCACCAATTCTTCAGCGCTCAGCCTTCTTCACAGTTCAACTCTTACATCCATACATGACCACTAGGAAAACCATAGCCTTTACTAGATGGACCTTAGTTGGCAAAGTAATGTCTCTGCTTTTGAATGTGCTATCTAGTTTGGTCATAACTTTCCTTCCAAGGAGTAAGCATCTTTTAATTTCATGGCTGCAGTCACCATCTGCAGTGATTCTGGAGCCCCCCAAAATAAAGTCTGACACCGTTTCCACTATTTCCCCATCTATTTCCCAAGAAATGATGGGACCGGATACCATGACCTTTGTTTTCTGAATGTTGAGCTTTAAGCCAACTTCTTCACTCTCCTCGTTCACTTTCATCAAGAGGCTTTTTAGTTCCTCTTCACTTTCTGCCATAAGGGTGGTGTCATCTGCATATCTGAGTTTCTTGATATTTCTCCCGGCAATCTTGATTCCAGCTTCTGTTTCTTCCAGTCCAGCGTTTCTCATGATGTATTCTGCATAGAAGTTAAATAAGCAGGGTGATAATATACAGCCTTGACATACTCCATTTCCTATTTGGAACCAGTCTGTTGTTCCATGTCCAGTTCTAACTGCTGCTTCTTGGCCTGCATACAGATTTCTCAAGGGGTATGTCAGGTGATCTGGTATTCCCATCTATCTCAGAATTTTCCACAGTTTATTGTAATCCACACAGTCAAAGGCTTTGGCATAGTCAATAAAGCAGAAATAGATGTTTTTCTGGAACTCTCTTGCTTTTTCCATGATCCAGCAGATGTTGGGGATTTAATCTCTGGTTCCTCTGCCTTTTCTAAAACCAGCTTGAATGTCAGGGAGTTCACGGTTCATGTACTGCTGAAGCCTGGTTTGGAGAATTTTGATCATTATTTTACTAGCATGTGAGATGAGTACAATTGTGTGGTAGTTTGAGTATTCTTTGGCATTGCCTTTCTTTGGGATTGGAATGAAAACTGACCTTTCCAGTCCTGTGGCCACTGCTGAGTTTCCCAAATTTGCTGGCATATTGAGTGCAGCATTTTCACAGCATTATCTTTCAGGATTTGAAACAGCTCAACTGGAATTCCATCACCTCTGCTAACTTTGTTCCTAGTGATGCTTTCTAAGGACTCACCACTGTATAAAATATATAACCTACTTTGACCATGAGCCATGAGTTTTTGGAGCTGGCTACATGACAAAGAAACAACAGTCCCATGGAACATGGTGATGGCTGTCAGATGGGAGGCACAAGTAGAGAAGGCTTTTCGGCGAATCCCAGCAGAGGACTTTTTTATGATAGTGACAAAAATAGAAATGTAAGTAGTGAGGATAATTGCCAGGCTGCTCACCTCATTGAATATGGCAATGGCAAAATAGCTCTTGGCTGATGAAGGGATCAGAGCAGAAGATTGAGACAATGACAGAGAGCTCATAGAAGAAATTATTTATGATGTTAGACCCACAGAAGGATAATGTCTGGAGAGGACAGGTGAATGTTAGGGAGGAGACTACACCCCACGTACAGGGACCAGCCACTGACGATGCACAGAGCTCTGGGGACATGACCACTGTATAGAGTAGTGGCTTACAAATGGCCACAAATTGGTCATAGGCCATCAGTGCCAACATGAATGCCTCTGCCACTGCAAACATACAAGCTGAGAAGAATTGCATGATGCATCCTGTGAAAAGATGGTTCTAACTTCCACACCAAGTTATCCAAGAGTTTGGGTGTAACTGTGGTGGAAAGCAGAAATCAACAAAGGACAAGTGACTGCAAAAAATGTACATGGGGGTGTGGAGTTTGGGACTGATCCTGATGATGGTGATCATGCTCATGTTCCCCACTACGGTGACTGCATAGATGGTGAGGAAAACCAGAAACAAGGGAACCTGGAAGTCAGGATATTCTGAAAAGTCCAAGAGGGTGAACATGGTTACAGCACTCTGATTTCCTTCAGCAAACCACATATTTATTGTTGGAGAAAATCTGAAATAGTGATAATAAAATGGTAACAGTGATAATGATGACAGTCCATGGATATCACATTTGTTGTGTGGCAGATATTGTGCTAAAATATTGGTAAGTTTGTTTTGACCACTAAATAAGACTTATGAATTTCAAAACAACCATTCTCATATTTTACAAAAGGAAATGGTAGTATATATGAGTTAAGAAACTTGTTTGAATTAACACAGCCTGCTGCTGATGAGATAGGTTTGAAGTGACCATGAGTGACATAAATTGAATTTAATTTAGAGTCAGAGAGAAATATTTTCTATAGTGTCATAGAAAAACATGTTTTTCACAGTTCTATCATTCTGAAGGTCAGTGTTGTTTAATGGAAGTAACATAACAATAAATGAAATCATAGCACTCAAGTTTATTTTGAAAAGCAGGAGGAATAATATTTTTAGAGGCAGTAGTACTTCTATCATTATGTTCAAACTGAAGATCATCAAAAATGCAGAGGTCATGGGTCACCAAAAGAATTTTCATATTTTGGAAAACATAAATGTACATTGAAGGAAATAAAGCTCTATCTTCAAGTTTTCCACTGATTCCAGTTTTATGCTGAAATTATTGGCTTTGTGTTCAATGCATTGACCTGGTAAAGTAATGATGCCGTATTATAATTTGTAGTGCCCTCACTACTGTTTTCTTTCCTGTTTGACTGTTTATCATTTGTCTCACATATTGTCATTAATGCTGTTGATATAGTCTTTTAAATTATTTGATCAATATCTCTAACTTGCTATCAATATTTTAATATAATAAATTTATTAGGAATATTATAGCATTAGATGCTTATAGAATATCTGAATTACAGAGTAACTTAAAATATATTTTGCTCAGCTCTTCCACATTCTATACTGTTTCTCAAGAAAATCAAAAAATACAGTGATAAATACGAGTGGTTACATTACCACCTTCAAAACTTCTGGTGACAGGACTATTGAGTTTGATTAAAACTACCGGTGATAATCTTGCTTTGAGTCATACAATTATTTGTATAGATTATTTTGGGAAAACAATAGCATCTTGTACTGGTAAGCAGTTTACAACAACAGAAGCATATTTATTTAGCAAAGATTTTATAATAAGCTAACCAATAATAAGCACACATCTGAAATATTCAGATTAATAAAGACTATCAGTTCGACTGTCATAAACACAGATGCAATTTTAGTTTTGTCTGACCATGTGAAGAGAGAAATAATTAATTATTTCTTGAATACATTTATGGTACTTTTGACACTCAAAAAATGTATTTCCTATATGCAGAAAAGGGAATGGGTGGGAAGTGGAAAAGAGTTAGTGACAGACAGACTGGCACAATGAAAGGAGGAGTTGGAAACATCGATTTAAATTCAGTTTCAAGCTTTGGCATTTACTGTATGATCTTTGGTGAATCACTCAGATTTTATGAGCCTCAACTTCTTTATCAGTAATAGTGACATGATAAAGCTGAAACTCCAATACTTTGGCCACCTCATGAGAAGAGTTGACTCACTGGAAAAGACTGATGGTGAGAGGGATTGGGGGCAGGAGGAGAAGGGGACAACAGAGGATGAGATGGCTGGATGGCATCACTGACTCGATGAACGTGAATCTGAGTGAACTCTGGGAGTTGGTGATGGAGAGGGAGGCCTGGCGTGCTGCGATTCATGGGGTCGCAAAGAGTTGGACACGACTGAGCGACTGAACTGAACTGAATATATATTTTATAAGTGTATAAGTATTAAGTTAGAAAATGACATTAATATAATTAGCCCAAAGTCTGACAGTTATGGAGTTCAAAATATATACGTTTTCCCACCCTCATCCCATTTAATTCTTAACACTCTGAATAACTGTTATTATTTTTAAACACATATTATTTTAAACAATGTAAGAAACATGTCAAGGTCCAAAGTTGGCAGCAATAAAAATGAAGGAACAATTTGTAATGTTGAAGAATAGCTCAACTAATTTTTTTTTTTTCCCTGAATTTCCTCTTGGCCCTGTTCATGTTAATTCATCAATCACTACCCTTCAATAAATTGACTCCATTTCCCCTTTGTTTTATCATTATTATCTGACTTTTACTAATCATCTAATTTTAATCTCATGGTCACCTAGGCTCAGCCAACTTGCCTGCAGTGCTGCTACCCTGCATTGTGAGAAAATGAATTTCTTCTTTACTTGGTTACTCTTTTATGACAGTTTCTGACTCTTAAAAACTTTAATTTCTCCCTATTAACTAATTTCTCAAGTCTAAATTTCTCTGCTCAGCTTTACCTAAAGCGTTATCCTAGCTATATTCTTCAATTTTCAATCTTCTTTGAGCGCCAGTATTCTCAGATTATAATGCCTGTAATTTCCTCTTTTCTTACATACTGATACAGCACTTGAATAATATACCAAGCATTTCATGAAAATTGCTATCATAAGGACGATTTTCCCTTTCACTTCAACCATATTTCCTACACCCTTGACATACTTGTGGAAATTACTGTCAGAAAAATGAAATTGTATATTATGGTGTTTATTATTATTATATACATATGATTCTTACCATTTTTGACTCAATTTTGAGGTGTTGAGGAATTCTCAGGCATTATAATATTTTTTAAAATTTCATTGTGACTATTCTGCTAAGCACAGTGTGGATATCCTCAGAGCAAAAATCAAGATAATACCCCAGTGAAGGGGAAAGAGATCAAAGTTCAGCCTTCAGGAAAATGGACTCGGGAAACATCACCACACAAAAACTGACAAAGAGTGTCCACTGCTTCAGAGGTTTCAGGATCTGAGTTCCCCAAAGGAGAGAAAAGAAACACGATAGACCATCCCACCTGAAACCAACTCACCTGAAGATCCTGTTTCTACTATTAAATATCTCCAGGTGAGTTCCCACTCTGAATTCAAATATCATGTAAAATATTAAGGAGTTTGTCAATGTAGCAGGAGCCCACAAAAAATGTAATGGGACTGGAATATAATTCTTTTTTAATATCCAGAAAAACTAGGAGAAAGGAAGAGACAGAAAGAGAGAGAGAAAGAGAGAGAGAGAGAGAGAGAGAGAGAGAGAGAGAGAGAGAGAGAGATTTGGAAGCTGAATCTAATGCCTATAAACAAAATGTAAGGCTTATTTATGCTTCCATGACCATGGGGATTTAGATCCCAGAGAGTATTTTTTGAGCTATTACTTTTTATATCTGACATCCAGAAAATAACTTGAATGTTTTTCTATGTGGCAATTTGCAAGAATGTAATTTCCTTTAAATGACTAGAGCCTCAATACACTATTTCATGGATTTCTTAAAAAAAATATATAGAAAATAACATGGTGACTAAAATAAAACCTCAAATTAAAGATAAATAAGTGACTCATACAGAGATATTAATAACTGCTATTATATATATTTACGTTATGATTTTTCTGTCCCATTCTGTGTATGAAGTGCCATGTGTTTTGAGATGCATGAACAACACAAATTGGTCTCTGGTTTTATTGCCTAACCTAAATGAATATTATTCTCTGAAGAAACAGTGATGTTCTTTGCTGAAACTAAATTGTGTTTCCTTCTAAATATGAGCTATACACACCTCCAAGCTTCAGTTCAGTCGAGTTGCTCAGTCGTGTCCGACTCCATGCGACCCCATGAACTGCAGCACACCAGGTCTCCCTGTCCATCACCAACTTCCAGAGTTCACTCAAACTCATGAGTCATGAGTCGGTGACACCATCCAGCCATCTCATCCTCTGTCATCTCCTTCTCCTCCTGCCCCCAATCCCTCCGAGCATCAGAGTCTTTTCCAATGAGTCAACTCTTCCAATGAGGTGGCCAAAGTACTGGAATTTCAGCTTTACCATCATTCCTTCCAAAGAACAACAAGGGCTGATTTCCTTTATAATGGACCAGTTGGATCTCCTTGCAGTCCAAGGGACTCTCAACAGTCTTCTCCAACACCACAGTTCAAAAGCATCAATTCTTTGGCGCTCAGCCTTCTTCACAGTGCAACTCTCACATCCATACATGACCACTGCAAAAACCACAGCCTTGACTAGACGGACCTTTGTTGGCAAAGTAATGTCTCTGCTTTTGAATATGCTATCTAGATTGGTCATAACTTTCCTTCCAAGGAGTCACAATCTGCAGTGATTTTGGAGCCCCAAAAAATAAAGTCTGCCACTCTTTCCCCATTTATTTGCCATGAAGTGATGGGACGAGATGCCATGATGTTAGTTTTCTGAATGTTGAGCTTTAAGCCAACTTTTTCACTCTTCTCTTTCACTTTCATCAAGAGGCTTTTTAGTTCTTCTTCACTTTCCTCAATAAGGTCAGTGTCATATGCATATATGAGGTTATTGGTATTTCTCCCGGGAATCGTGATTTCAGCTTGTGCTTCATCAAGCCCAGCGTTTCTCATGATGTTTAATATGTATCTGCATAGAAGTTAAATAAGCAGGGTGACAATATACAGCCTTGACATATTACTTTTCCTATTTGGAACCAGTGTTTTTTTCCATGTTCAGTTCTAACTGTTGCTTCCTCTCAAGAGGCAGGTCAGGTGGTCTGGTATTCCCATCTCTTTCAGAATTTTCCACAGTTTATTGTGATCCACACAGTCAAAGGCTTTGGCATAGTCAATAAAGCAGAAATAGATGTTTTTCTGGAACTCTCTTGCTTTTTTGATGATCCAGCAGATGTTGGCAATTTGATCTTTGGCTCCTCTGCCTTTTCTAAAACCAGCTTGCACATCTGGAAGTTCACGGTTCATGTATTGCTGAAGCCTGGCTTGGAGAATTTTGGGCATTACTTTACTAGCATATGAGATGAGTGCAACTGTGCAGTAGTTTGAGAATTCTTTGGAATTGCCTTTCTTTGGGATTCGAATGAAAACTGACCTTTTCCAGTCCTGGGGCCACTGCTGAGTTTTCCAAATTTGCTGGCATATTGAGTGCAGCACTTTCACAGAATCATCTTTCAGGATTTGAAATAGCTCAACTGGAATTCCATCATCTCCACTATCTTTGTTCATAGTGCTGCTTTCTAAGGCCCACTTGACTTCACATTCTAGGATGTCTGGCTCTAAGTGAGTGATCACACCATCATGATTATCTTGGTTATGAAGATCTTTTTTGTACAGTTCTTCTGTGTATTCTTGCCACCTCTTCTTAATATCTTCTGCTTTTGTTATGTCCATACAATTTCTCTCCTTTCTCGAGGCCATTTTGCATCAAATTTTCCCTTGGTATCTCTAATTTTCTTGAAGAGATCTCTAGTCTTTCCCATTCTGTTGTTTTCCTCTATTTCTTTGCATTGATTGCTGAGAAAGGCTTTCTTATCTCTTCTTGCTATTCTTTGGAACTCTGTATTCAGATGCTTATATCTTTCCTTTTCTCCTTTGCTTTTCAGTTCTCTTCTTTCCACAGCTATTTGTAAGGCCTCCTCAGACAGCCATTTGGCTTTTTTACATTCCTTTTCCATGGAGATGGTCTTGATCCCTGTCTCCTGTACAATATCATGAACCTCATTCCATAGTTCATCAGGCACTCTATCAGATATAGGCCCTTAAATCTATTTCTCACTTCCCCTGTATAATCATAAGGGATTTGATTTAGGTCATACCATAATGGTTTAGTGGCTTTCCCTACTTCTTCAATTTAATCTGAATTTGGCAACAAGGAGTTCATGATCTGAGCCACAGTCAGCTCACGATCTTGTTTTTGCTGACTGTATAGAGCTTCTCCATCTTTGGGTGCAAATAATATAATCAATCTGATGATATGGTGTTGACCACCTGGTGATCTCCATGTGTAGAGTCTTCTCTTGTATTGCTGGAAGAAGGTGTTTGCTATGACCAGTGCGTTCTATTGGCAAAACTCCATTAGCCTTTGTCCTGCTTCATTGCATATTCCAAGGCCAAATTTGCCTGTTACTCCAGGAGTTTCTTCTTTTTTATTATTATTATTTTTTAAATTTTTATTTTTACTTAATTTTGCTATACAATACTGTATTGGTTTTGCCATACATTGACATGAACCAGCCACGGGTGTACATGAGTTCCCAATTCTGAACCCCCCTCCCACCTCCCACCCCATAGCATCTCTCTGGATCATCCCCATGCACCAGCCCCTTGATTTCCTACTTTTGGATTCCAGTCCCCTATAATGAAAAGGACATATTTTTTGGGGGTGTTAGTTCTAAAAGGTGTTGTGCGTCTTCATAGAACCATTCAACTTTAGCTTCCTTAGTGTTACTGGTTGTGGCATAGAGTTGGATTACTGTGATATTGAATGGTTTGCCTTGGAGACGAACAGAGATCATTCTGTCGTTTTAGAGATTGCATCCAAGTACTGTATTTCGGACTCTTTTGTTGGCCATGATGGCTATTCCATTTCTTCTAACGGATTCTTGCCCACAGTAGTAGATATAACGGTCATCTGAGTTAAATTCACCCATTCCAGTCCATTTTAGTTCACTGATTCCTAGAATGTCCATGTTCACTCTTGCCATCTCCTGTTTGACCACTTCCAGTTTGCCTTGACTTATGGGCCTAACATTCCAGATTCCTATGCAATATTGCTCTTTACCACATCAGACCTTGCTTCTATCACCAGTCATATCCACAACTGGGTATTGTTTTTGCTTTGGCTCCATCCCTTCATTCTTTCTGGAGTTATTTCTCCACTGATCTCCAGTAGCATATGGGGCACCTACAGACGTGGGGAGTGCCTCTTCCAGTACCCTATCATTTTGCCTTTGCATACTGCTTATATTAATACAATTAAATAATATAACCTCTTAAAAATGGCAAATGCATCTTGGAAACATGTTTAAGTCTCTAAAACCTGAGTGTCAATCAATCCACTGGTTTCACTACACTGAAATATCACACAGGTAGATCCAGTGACTTGCCTGGTGGCTCAGCAGTAAAAAACAAGTTGCCTGCAATGCAGGAGATGTAGTTTTTATCCCTGGGGTCAGGGAGAAACCCCGGAGAAGGAAATGGCTACCCCCTCCAGTATTCTGCCTGGGAAATACATTGGACAGAGGAGCCTGGTGGGCTGCCATCCATGCAGTTGCAAAAGATTTGGACATAACTTAGTGACTAAACAACAACAAATGCTGTCCCTAGCTTCTGAAAACCTGACTAACACTTGTCAGACTCTACCACGAAGCCATAACACACCAGAAGCTGTTTCCCACCAGGCACAGAATTATTGTACACAGCGTGATCTTGATCCAAAATCCCACAAGTCATCATGGCTATTCTTTCACTGAGGTAGGTTTGAGTTCCACAATGCATCTTCCCCCCCATCGCTGACACTTCTGTACCCTGGAGTAACTTTGGAGCCGATATCTACACTCTAGTCATCCAGAGTTAGCAACCTTTTTGGATATTAGTTTTCCATGCTGTACAACAAATTGCCACCAACTTAGAGACTTAAACTGCTATCACAGTTTCTGTAGCATAATAGTCTGGAAAGTGTTTGCATAACTTTATAAGATACTGCTAAACTATTTTAAAAGTTATTTAACCTTGTATTCTTATTTGAAATGCATAAGCATTCAACTTGTTCCACATTTTCACCAAGATCTGAAGCTCTTATTCACTTTAGCTATTCTAAGTAGGGTACAATAGTCTTTTCTTGTGGTTTAAGTTGTACTTTTAATAAGAATGGCATTGATGACTAATGATGCTTAGTATTTTTTCATGTGTTTATAGATGGTTTGTGTGTTTTGTTTTGTCAAATGTGTGCTCAGATAATTCATCAGACCTTTAAGTAGCTTTTTTTCTTGTTGTTTTGACTATAAAGTCTTCTCTGTACAGATAAAATAATTTATCAAATATAAGTTTTGCAAATATTTACTCACAATCTATAGCTTATATTTTCATTTATTAATGGTGTCGTTTATACTTAAGAAACTTTTACCAATTATTTTTAATGGTAATGAAGTTCCTTTTGTTGTTTTTTAAAGATCCATCATTTTTATGTTCATTAAAAAATTCTCACCCCAAGTTTTGAAAGATATTTTATTTTATGCTAAATTTTTTAGTTTTAATTTTTATGTCTACATCTATAATTCATTCATCTATGATTTCTTGAAAGTAAAGCCATGACAGACCTAGACAGTGTATATAGGATGCCTGGGGCTGGTGCACTGGCATGACCCAGAGAGATGGTACGAGGAGGGAGGTGGGAAGGGGCTTCAGGATGGGAAACACATGTACGCCCATGGTGGATTCATGTTGATGTGTGGCAGAACCAATGCAATATTGTAAAGTTAAAAAAAAAAATCCATAAAGCCAAGTCAGGTTAGAGCTTAAAAAATAAAAATAAATAAATAAATAAAAAGTACAGACATAACTTTGCTGACTAAGGTCTGTATAGTCAAAGCTATGGTCTTTTCAGTAGTCATGTTCACGTGTGAGGGTTGGGTCATAAAGAAGGCAGAGTGATGAAAAATTGTTAGTTTTGAATTGTGGTGCTAGAGACTTTTGAGAGTCCCTTGGACAGCAAGGGGATTAAACCAGTCAATCTCAAAAGAGATCAACAATGAATAGTAATTGGAAGGACTGATGCTGAAGCCGAAGCTCCAATACTTTGGCCATCAGATGAGAAGAACCGACTCATTAGAAAATAACCTGATGTTGGGGAAGGTTGAGGACAGGCAAAGGGGGAAACAGAGGATGAGATGGTTGGATAGCATCACTGACTCAATGGACATGAGTTTGAGCAAACTCTGGGAGATGGTGAAGGCTAGAGAAGCCTGATGAGCTGCAATCCATCAGGTGGCAAAGAGTTGGACACGACTTAGTACCTGAACAACAGCAACGATTCATTTTAGTTCATTCATGTTAATAGTTGTATGCTATGAAGTAAAAATAAGAGCTTACTCCTCCATGTGGATACTCAGTTATCTCAGCCTTGTTTATTGAAAATTATCATTTCTCTATTGAATTATAATAGCAGGTATTTTTGTAATTTAAATGACCAGAGACACTTGAGTCCATTTTGGTACCCTATTAGACTAATCTCCTATTGCCTTGATTACTGGAAAAGCTTTTGTAATAAAATAAGAATTTGAACATGGGGAAAGTAGAATGATATTTTAATTTTGTTTGTTGGTCAGCAGGCTTTATATTTCATGAATGGAAATTGACTTCTACCATTTATTATGCAATAATTATTAAATGATTCATTATAAACTACAATATGCTGAAACATTTGCTTAAGCCAGCTCTGGATTATGATTCCTAGTCTAGGGATTTATGTTTGGCTTGCACATATCTGATGAGCTGAGAATCAGTTTTTCTTTGAAAGGGAAAGTTGCTCAGTCATGTCCCACTCTTTGAGACCCCTTTGGAATTCTCCAGACCAGAATATTGGAGTGGATAGCCTTTCCTTCCAGAGTCCAACTCCAGCAGCCAGGGATTCAACCTGAAGGGGTGAGAGGTGTTGGTGAGAAACTGAGGCAGCCTCTCAGTTTTCTTGGACTGCCTATTTATTTCAAGCTTAAGATTCTCTTTTATACCTTTACAAAAGCATTAGGTCAGAGGTTTGACATTTTCAGTTCCCCCTCACCCAGATTTATTATCTCTATAAATCATTGTTGCCCTTCAAACAGAGTTCCTGCTTAAGCGGTTCTCTCAGAATAGTTTTTCCTTTAACTCATGATTACATTGTAACTTGTGCTTCAAATCTGGGCTGCATACCACAAACCTCAGCTTATTTCTTATCTTTCTAAGTCTTGTTTGCCCCTAGTATCCTGAGCTCACTAACTATTAAAAATACTTCCAGCTATTAGTATCTCTAAAATTCCTAACCTCTATAAGCTATAGTAAAATATGCTAACATTACAACGTTCCTTAAATCTTTAACTTCTAACTATTTCAATTATTTCTAAGCCCTAAATTCAGTAAACTCCTTTGCCCTAAACATTTTCCTCATAAATAGGCTTCAGATAGCAATCCCTTCCATGGCCTCAAGCTGCAGCCTATGTGTTCATCCTGGAACATTCTTTTGTAAAAGTCCTTAAACAAATGTCAATGATTAACTTTATGAATTATTCTCTGAACACAGCTGCAGAAGGCTTTGTGCCTTCTCATGCTCCTCTCAAGAGCAATAAGCACCTTAATATTCCTTTTCAGTCAACTCAGCCGAGAAGAGGAAAAAGCAAGTCAGAATTATAAGGCCTAACTCTTTCATCCTGGGTCTGTGCCTGCAGGACAAGGAGAGGGGGTTGGGGCCGTGACTCCATTTTGTCAGTAATACCTAACATGGCTTCTGACGTTTTCCCATCTCCAGGGGATCTTCCCAGCCCAGGGATCAACCCAGGTCTCCAGCATTGCAGGCAGGTTCTTTATCAGCTGATCTGCAAGGGAAGCCCTTTCTTTGGAAACACACATATAAAATTATACTCTTTATGGTAAAGAATTCATAAAGCAACTGTACTCCAATAATAAAATAAAATAAATTAATTAATTAATAACAGTCATTGAAAAGCTTTGATTAACAATTGCTCTTACTATTGTTGACATTTTTATTATCAATAGCAAAACATATGAAGTAAAATTGATTTTCATGGCTGTAAACTCTAACTGATAGTACCTGAATGTTTTCATAAAGTACGAGTTTGAAGCCTAAAAAAATGATAAAGAAACAGGGTTACCAGGGGCCAAGGGGGAAACAAAACCTAATAATTTTCATCAAGCTCTATTCTCCCTGCTGACTCCAAGTGTCTTCTTTTCTAGATTGCTGTCATGCGTGTCTAAACAGTGTAGTCTAAGACAACGTTTGGTCATTGAATGATTAGTATAATTGTGTTGTTGTTTGGTTACTCATATTTTATTGCTATTGGGTGTTCAGTTGATTAGTTGCCCTCCTGTCTTTAATTTTCCCAGACTTGTGTTTTGAAAAGGGAGTTATAGATAGTTTTATGCCTTCTTTGCATGAAACATGAACTTTCTCCTTAGTCATCCTTTTTATGATGTTCATGCCAACTGTCTAAGGCAGAAAAATAGTTTATTTCACCCTGTACCCATAAACTGTTAATAAATTTTGATTCACTCAATTTGTAAAACAATTTACAAATATTACAAAAAAAAACAGTCAAAATTTTGTTTGTTTTGGTTTATATGTTTTTTTTTTAAGTTTTACTTTATTTTCCTTTACAATACTGTATTAATTTTGCCATACATTGACATGAATCCACCGCGGGTTTTTTTTTTTTTTTAATTTTGCAATACTTTATTGGTTTTGCCATACATTGAATGGAATTGGAGGAATCAACCTGCCTGACTTCAGGCTCTACTACAAAGCCACAGTCATCAAGACAATATGGTACTGGCACAAAGACAGAAATATAGATCAATGGAACAAAATAGAAAGCCCAGAGATAAATCCACATACATATGGACAACTTATCTTTGACAAAGGGGGCAAGAATATACAATGGAGAAAAGACAATCTCTTTAACAAGTGGTGCTGGGAAAACTGGTCAACCACTTGTAAAAGAATGAAAGTAGATCACTTTCTAACACTATACACAAAAATAAACTAAAAACAGATTAAAGATCTAAATGTAAGACCAGAAACTATAAAACTTTAGAGGAGAACATAGACAAAACACTCTCTGACATAAATCACAGCAGGATCCTCTATGATCCACCTCCCAGAATACTGGAAATAAAAGCAAAAATAAACAAATGGAATCTAATTAAAATTAAAAGCTTCTGCACAACAAAGGTTTACATGTGTTTTGCAACTATTTTACTAAACATTGATGTATGTAACAATCAATAATCAACTACCAATAAAAAGTTGTCCTGCCATAGATATATTAACTAAAAGTTTATTTATTAAAAGATTTGAATCATCAATTGCACTACAAGAATGGAACAATCTGTAGCATAGTTAGTCAGCTTTTTTCAGAAATAGAATAATGAATGTAAGAATATTAGGGGGCATGACAAAGTGATTTTGTGGAAATTAATCTTATGAATGCATTTTTTACTTCTTTGTTCCCCAGGCTGTAGTTCAAGGGTTTCAGAATAGGAATAATGACTATGTAAAACACAGAAGTCACTTTGACTGTCAGCCCTATCTACCAGTAGGTCTTGTGGAGGCTGTGTGTTTGCACAAGGGCACCGGATAACAGTCGTTTTCTCTCCCCGAAGCTCGACAGGCTGTCACTACAGCCCCAGGAGCAAACCCAGCAGCAGCACCAGCAACCAAGACATGCTGCACAAAGCCCCGAAGAAGAAGGGCATCAAGTCCTCCATCAGCTGCTTGTTTACCAAAAAGGAAAAGGGCCGGCCTGGACACCCCCGCAAGGAGGGGTTACGACTAGGTGGGTGCTTCACTGTTCAGAGGGAGGAAGGCCTGCTGGCATGTCCCTTCTGTGTCTCCTCCATTGTCCCCACGAGGCTTCTGTCACTCACACTGGGGGTCCTCCTAGGAGCAGGAGTGGAGGAGGCATCTGTCTTCTTGGTGGGTCCGAGATGATAGGATGAGTTAATGAGTGGATGGGTGGATGGATGGATGGATTAGTGAGTGGGTAGATGGATGGGTTAGTGAGTGGATGGATGAATGAACATATGACTGGCTGCATGGGTGGATGAACGGGGCATGGAATGAATAAAACAGATGTTTATACTCCAGTGCTAGAAACATATTCTATGAAATTGATTGAGTATGAGCTGGGCAATGATTGTTTCCTCCAGAATAGTGACACGTGTTTGGAAACGGCCTAAGTGCTCATCAGTGAAGGGTGAGGTAAAATCTGTGGACACCCCACAAGGAACAGACCCCTTCCTTCCTGCCACTTTCTGCATCCACAGGAGCTCATCAGGGGTTCTTCCCATGCCCCCCACCACACCCCACCCCACAGCCACACAGGTCCTCCTGGGGTTTCCTCATCACACAGAGTTATCATCAGGCCCCTGTCTCGCTCAGCTTCATCTCCTTGAGGATAGGGTATGTCCCTGCCTCTTCAGCCACAAATTTGTTGAATGTCTTGTCTGTGCTGGGTGTGGGATTTCCAGGGGTAAGTAAAACAGATGTGGTCTGGAGCAGTTAGGTGACAAGAGAGAAAAAGGAGAAGGTGATTAAATGCTATCCCTATTATTAATAAATACAACGCTGACATGGATGGTACATTGATTATATATCAGATGCTGTGTGTGCCCCTTAGGAAGCAGGTGCTGCCACCTTCCAATTTACAGAGGAGGACACATGGTTAGGGAGTGGTGAGGGCAGGTTCACACCCACGTAGTGGGCCCAGGCACTTTGCCAAGCCCCAGCCACCTCTCTGGTAGATGCAACAGGAATGAGGTGGTTCTATGGCATCACTGATTCAATGGACATGAATTGGAGCAAACTCCAGGAGATAGTGAATGACAGGAAAGCCTGGAGTGCTGCAGTCCATGGAGTGGCAAAGAGTCGGACACACCTGAGTGACTTAACTAAAACCTGAGTATGTGCTAAAGTGCTTCACTCGTGTATGACTCTTTGAAACCCCAGGGACTGTAGCCCACTAGCTCCTCTGTCCACTCCAGGCAAGAATACTAGAGTGGGTTACCATGCCCTCCTCCAGGGTACCTTCTTGACCCAGGGATCAAACCCACATCTCTCATTATTTGTTGCAATGGCAAGCATGATCTTCACCGCTAGCACCACCTGGAAAGCCCCAGTGAACGCTGACAACTAGGAAATGCAGAAAATAAGGGCTGCTCCTAAGTTAAACTGGAAGAGCAGCAAGCACAGGTTGTAAAGAGGAAACCACATGATTAGCAACAACAGTGCTGACAGAAACAAGCCTGGATGCGTTCACCCACATAAAGAAAATATCTGTGCCATTCAGAAGAGGAGCCCATCAGCCCTTGGAGGGACAGTTGGAACCGGAATGAAAACTGAGGCCATGGTCACTAGTGCCCACCCACACAGCCCGAGTGGCGTGGTGTCATTCACCGGACTTCCTGCATCCACGAAGCTGCTGGTGGCAACATCTCTGAGTGCTAGGCTGGGCAGCATTCCTGAGTGAGCTAAGTCATCATTGCTCTCCTTCCAGTGCTGCTGCAGGGCCCTCTATGGGCGGCCAGCCTCATCCCCTGCCCTCCCACCCACTGGGGCCTGGCTGTCCCCCTTGGATCCTTTCAGCCCTTGAGTTTGGGTGTTCCCAGCCCTCTGCCACGCCAGACTGGGACGCAACTCAGTACTTGGGCTTGAGATATCGAGGAGACCATGATTCTGGAAGGGAACAGCCCTGGGGCCAGTGAGAGAGCAGGAGATCAAAGCCCCCACTGGGAGGAAGCAGAGCTGAGGAATGTGCCCACAGCCTCCACTGCCGCCTGTACAAGTGCCTTTGCCTCTGCTTGACCTGAAAAAAAAAAAAAAAAACCCTCAGCTGCTGCTGCTCTGCAGGTGATTCCTGAAGATGCACCTCCTGCAAGAGCTATTGTCCTGCTGCTCTGGGGCTGCCTGAGTGTGTTCAGGACCGTCAGACAAGTAGGGCTGCCACACGTCATACTGGAGGTGGGGGGCCTGATACTGGGGAAGGGTCTGAGGCTGGAGGAGGGTCTGATGCTGGGGAAATGTCTGATGCTGGACTAGGGCCTGATGCTAGGAGAAACATCTGATGCTGGGGGATGGCCTGATGCTGGACTAGTGTCTGATGCTGGGTGATGGCCTGATGCTGGAGGGAAGGTCTGATGATGGTGGACAGCCTGTTCCCAGATGTACACGGAGTGTAGGATAAATCTCTATGATAAATCATTTTTTCATACTTTCCTGACCACCTTGCTATGTTCTTTTTAACTTAAGGATAATTGCTGTGCAATATCAGTCTGATTTCTGCCATACATCAACATGAATTAGCCATAGGTGTACATGTGTCCTGTCCCTCTTGAATCTCCCTCCCACTTCCCCTTGCTACAATGTTGTTTCTATGGATATATGAATAATAAAGACTATTGACTAAAATATCATGAAAAGCTCCCACACACAAGCGTGCACACGCACACTCCCTAATGCAGCATTCGGGTCCACGTCAGGGTTGCTGTCGGCCACCCCACCCTGGGACTGACGGTGAGCCTTGACACCTGCACTTTGTTCCCACCCTCTGCCTGCTGCCCATGCCTCAGCAGCACAGGGGCCCTGTCCCCACAGATGGTGAAGTGATGGAACCTCTTTTCTCCAGAACCAAGGGCATGAACACACTGTCGGTCGTCCTTTGAGGACACCTATGCTTCTGCCTTCTGGCCTTTCCATTGTATCCATCTGTTTCTCTTAACAGAATGTCCTTGTGATGACACGGGCTCCTATTGCCAGCTCTGGTTTGTTCTTAGTGAGAGTACAGCTTACTCTCGGCACTCTTTATTGGCAGTGGGAAATTTTGCTTCAGTACTTTATTGAAATAAAGCAATAAATAATACTGTGATAAAAAATAGTTCAAAAGTAGACTGTACATACTTCACATATTCAGGAAGTCCACAAAAGATTAATAGGAAAATAGAACGGTAACAATGAATTGTACAAGTAAATTAAAGGCGGAACCCACATGTAAAGAGACATGCTGTCTCTGTCTACCGAGATACCAGCTGCATAATAAATATTCCACCATGATCTGAATGCATCTCTTGTTGGCTTTTTTAATGTGCCGCTGAAAAAGTAAAAGTTACATTTGCTACTTATACAATCCAGAATGGCTGTCATCACAATCTAAAAATGTATGCCTAGGTCCATTCTTTAAACATGTTTACAAACAGCTGTAAAAACGTGATTTACATAAAAATAAGGCCTTTGTCAGGACTGCACTATGCTGTCTGTCTGTAGGGGACATGGCACCTTCACCGTCCAATGCACCGGAGCCACAGCAGGTGCAGGGCATCACAATTGGTCCCCAAAGAGTCTCACCAGAGAGGAGGGATCCGGGTCTACAGAGACCAGGTTATGGGAGAGATTTTCATAGTCTTCTTCTAGTCATCCTTTCAGCCCAAATTTCATTAGAAGCTCACATTTAACACCCAGTACTTTTAAATCACTTCACGCTGCAGACAAAAAGCATTTCTTGCTAGAAAAGGTACAGTTTAGGTCAGTCGTTAAAACACAAAACACCTGGTTGAAATTAAGTTTGCTCATTTCAGAGTGATTGTTGGAGAGCTCAGTCACATTCTGGAAGGATAATGCACACCGTGTCATGACGATTTTACAATCGCAGGAAAACCCCTTCTCTCATGGCTTAACATTTAAAAATTAAACAGGAATAATTACAATAAGTGCATCATTTACAAAAGTCCTATATTTGTTCATAGGATTTACACAGACAAGCACTGCAGTACATTCATTTGAAAGACTAAAATCAGGTATCAGAACATGAATTGATATGAAAGGATATTTAAGCCTGATTATACAAGAAAAAGTAAGTAATTATATAAATGAAGTCATAAGTTTACATAAATATAAGAAAAATTAAATTCTAAACTATTTTCTTCTATGGTATTCATGAATTCATCACTAACTAAAAACCCTGTAATAAAATATCTTCTGGTCCATATAACAAATATTAACACAGTAAAGATTGCATTTAGTTAAAAATGTAGTTTTTGTCATATTCTGGATGCTGTATAATCACCTGTATAATTAGCGTGGGTAAACTGGAAACAAACACACAGATGAGTCAGTACTGGGATGGTGGCTGGTGCCCGAGCCCCTGCCCCTCCAGACATCCCCCACCCCATTCTGGGTTTCAGCTGCTTTGAGAATTCAGAGAAACATGGAGGACCAAGCAGATCAAGGCGATAACTCTGTGGCTGACTTTATTCTGACATATAGCTAAAAGCTGCTGGTAAAAAACTCAAAACCCAATCCAGCTTTCTAGCTGAGATGTGACTAGGACAGAGCAGACAGCCTCCTGCCCTCAGAGTGGCTCGAGCAGGGCTGGGCCCCCAGGCCGGACCCACCAGAGGACCACCCAGAGCAGCACCTGCAAGGGAGGGTGGCCCCTCAGTGGCGGCAGAAACCCACATGATGGTGCACCTCGGTGTGAAATGCTGGCCTCCGCACAGAGAGGCCCAGGGCAGGGCAGCCTCGTGAACCCTCACGCTCTGGGCTCTGTTCCCTCCGAGAGCGTGCACGCAGCACATGGCCGGCAGCACTGCCACTGTGGGAGGGACACCCATGTGCACGGACGCGAGGGAGCCTCAGGCCGTGCTCTGATCACTCCAGCGACAGCTGGGCGCCAAGGTCACATTCTCTGCACCTGAGGGCTCTCCCCACCGGCCTCCAGAGACCCACTGACCCTCCACTCCCAGGGTGTGGCCTCCATGCCTCCATGGGACTGTAGTGGAATCCAGCCTCTGCATGCCTGCCACTCTGCCTGGTCCCACGAGCGTGGGAGGAAGGGTGCAAACACCTTCCTTGCACTAACCTAATGCGCTTAGTCATGCAACATCACATGGGGCACGGGGACACACACTCACACCCGCAGCAGTGCCCACTCCTACTGAGGGTCTGGGGAAACTTCTAGAGGGTGGATGAGCCAGAGAGAGCGAGCCAGGGGTCTGCCACGTGACAGTCCCAGCCACCTGGGGGGGATGGTGGTCACACTAGAGCAGCAATGGCACATTTGATGACAGAAATGCCATCATGGGGACAGCTACTCCAGGTGAGCAGCTGCCAGTCTCTCCTTAGACCTCCAGACTCACAAGGCTGCTGGACCTCTCTTCCAGCCCTCAAGATTCAATCTGTGAGACTGGATGAGGGGAGGGACCAGCTGCTTGTGGGTCAGCGGCTGGGCACTGGTGGCCTGGAGCCCCACGATTGCTGTCCTGGGGGGCCAGGCCACTCTCCCCAGGCTGCTTTAGGGAAGGCCGAGCACGGGGCTGATCTAAGAAACCAGAAACTCAGTCTCAGCCTCCCTCGGAAATATCACCGCTGACGTTTTCTCATTACAACACAGGCTGTAGGGCCTAATGGGTGAGCCTGGACCCCCGCTCCAAGTTGACTAAGAAATCTCCGTAACGCCCTAGCAGAAACCCACTGCTCCCAATTCAACGTTTTCTGTCTTCCCCTGGGCCCACCAGGAACATATCTGATGAGTCGCTGGCCAGGATTTCAGAGAGGGCTGAAGACAGCAGGGGCTGCTGATGGAGAAGGCCACCCATCCAAGCCCTTCTGATTCTAGGAGCCCCAGACACTTGCTGCACTGTGACTTCAAAAGCCATAAAAACAACCCAGTTACACAATTTATGCCCTGCCTATCTCACACAGTTTGTAAAAGGTCAGATCCTGGACATCATATTCCCAACACCTCTTTCTAGGATTATTTCTGATTTATCTAAACTCTAATGTCTACGTCACCATGTGCATCTGACAGGGAAATGTTGGATTTTTAATGAGGAAAATGGAAAATATAAAAGCAAGCAGTTCGACTCTTCAATTGACTGAAAGCTAAGCTACAGTCAATATTTGTAAAAATGAGCTGCATGCTCCTTGGAAGAAAAATGCTGTTTAAAAAAGGAGAGAGTCACTGGGTTCCCCCCCACCCCGGTAAAGCATATTAGTGAGTTCTGGTGATGAGACAATGCAGCTTCCCCGTAAGTCCCCTTACTGAATGTGCCCAGCTTAGCACAGGCTTTACCTAAATGTACTTTGCTCTGTGAGAGCAAGTGAGAGCAAAGCTTATAAATCTACTCATGGGAAGGGCTAATAACAGGAAAAAAAAAATGGCACCAAAGAGACCCTCCAGGCCCCACTCCCATGGGGTAAGTGCACACTCCCTCTGGGAACCCCCAGTGTGGCTGGCACAGCTAACCAGGGAGAAAGGAGCCACTGAGATGCCCCTGTCATGGATGGGACACTGGGCGGCAGAGGGGGTGGGGGCGTTGGACACATGCACAAGGCATCTCCTGAGCCACAGAGCCTGACCCCAGCCCAGGCTGTCTGGCCATCTATCTTGACATCAAGTGGGGACACAGCGGCCCTGAGCATCCAGCCTGAACTAGCAGTGTTCTCTGGCAGAGTGACTGTCAGAGGGAAAACCAGAGCTGGGTTTGAAAGGACACCTCCTAGGATGGTGTACACTGCCTGGCTGAACTCGGGAGAGGACCTCTCCTGGCCTTAGCTTCTTCCTTTGCCCCATCGACTGACAGTGTGCAAGGGACCAACAATGGTGGAGATGAGGATGGGGGGAGGACAGGAAGGTGGATGCTGCTGTCACTGAATATGGACTCGGCCATCCTCCCAGTGTGGAGAGTCGTTGAGAGGCAGCTGTGTGGCCTGAAAGTGACACTACTATTTTATGAAAGAGCTCTTGAGCACTGCCGGCCACACACACATCTCTACAAGCATGGGGGTCAATCTAATGTTCTGAGAACACACACGAGTCTCATTTTATTAGTTGGAAGAATATGCTAATATTCAACCAGACAAGAATTTGAAAAAACAAAAACAAAAACAAAAAAACCTGACTGTTAAATGTTTATAAACAGATGTTAGGATTCACTGTAGAGCACTGACCCTTGGGCATGCAATGGCACTAAAGAGACCTGTAACCTGAGATGCAGGCCATTCCAGCTCATCTCCATTCTAGCCCAGGGCTGTGCACTATGCCTATCCTGTCACCTACTGTCCGGCTGCTTCTTCTTTGCCTGCATCGAAGGTGAGGGCAGAGAGGACAGAACCCAGAAGTTTGCAGGCAGAGTCTCTGCGCACGCAGCAGCTAAGCCACGGACATCCGTTGGTCTGAATGTTTTCCTCCAAGAAAGTGCCCTCCTAAAGCTTTTATCATTGTGCTTGGAAATTACAGGACAGAAAACAAGACATAATTTAAAACAAAGGACAAAAACAAAAAGCCACCAGCCATTTAAAATGGCTGAGTTTGCTACTGCACTTTTGTCCATGTATATTTGACCCCATTTGTGATGGCTGTGTGACTGATATGCCCAAACTGGGAACAGAGGAGCGTGACACAGGGTGGGGTAAGACACGTACTGGGACCCTGACTGGACCCTAACTGTACCACCCTGCCTAGCCAGGTGGATGTTCCTCCTGACAGTTAGCAGGTTTCACTTCTCATCGTGGAGAAATCACCTCCTGCTATATAATACAACACACTGTCATTTGCCATGGAAATATTTTCAAGCTGTAACCAGTTCTGTCTCACTCTGGGACACAGCCAATGGATGCTTCTTCAGGTGTCCGATTCTTCTTGTCAAACTCAAGTCTCGTTAAGGTCCAATGAAGAGAAGAACTATAGTGTGGGAGTGAATGAGTCATGGTTGTGTGTCAGGGGAAATTAGTGTTTTGTGTGTTTTCAATACACTTATGAAACAGTCCCCCAAAGCACACAGGCCCTAGAATAGGGTAAGGGCATCCAGTTGCTCCCGAAAACACAACTCACAGACACCATTCCTAAGCAGAAACCAACGTTTTAATATGAAATATTTTTGAGTGGGCTAAAACTTAAATAGCAAAAACAAACAAACAAACAAACAGACCCAACCCACCCTCTATCTTACTAGTGAAGACACTAGTTTTTTAATGGCTCATTTGTTGATAAAATTTTAAGAGCAAAGTTTAACTTGTAAGATAAATTTATCTCCACATTTAGAAGGGATACCCTGACTACGTGGCTCATACAAGTGTAGTAAAATGATTTCCATTAAGGCAACTTTAAAAATCATTAAGCTGAAAACTTACTTCATCAAAACTTCTGTCAGTTCCCGTGAAGGACCTGATGCCCTTCTTCGGGGCTTTGTGCAGTAAGTCCTGGCTGCTGGTGCTGCTGCTGGGGTTGCCCCTGGGGCCATCGAGAGCCTGTCAAGCTTCGGGGAGAGAAAATGACCTTTAACCAGCACCTTCATGCAAACACACACCCTCCACAAGACCTACTGATAGAAATGGGCACCCAGCAACACCTGTGCCTCAACCTCACAGCAGACAGTGGAGTCTCCCTCACCAACCACACTCTACACGAGCAACGCAGGCTCCCGGCCACAGATAACCACCCCGGGAAGCTGAAATTCTCTGCCTTGAGCTCTCCGCCTAGGAGGGCTTGACTCCAGGCCAGCTGGTGCAGAGGCGGCTCCGACCCTCCCTCAGGGTCACTGCTCGGCAGGTGACAATGCTCCAGGAGAAGACGAGCTCCCCTGCTCTGGGCATTTCCCCCCACCTCCCGCAGGGTGACCATCCCCAGCCATGACAGGAGAGCGACGGTCACCTTGCAGGGCTGCTGGTCAGGTCGCCCTCCATCGAGTGCTGCCTGGCCCAGGACGGGAGCTCAGCAGGTGGTGGTCTGAATGAGGACAGTGTCAGTCACAGGAGGGGACAGAGTCTCTTGAGAGAAGACCCCTGAGGAAAAGGGAGGGACCCTCAAGAGAGAACCCAAGAGGCACGGGGCGGTCACCGTCAGGAATGCACCCCAGGCCGAGCAGACCACTAGTAAGAGCAGGAAGAAAGCTCCCGCAGGAGTCAATCCGAAGAGACGAAGGTTTTCTAAAATAACTGAGGTCGCGGAATTCTTCTCCCCCAGCACCTGAAGTTCACCACTAAACAGGCACTGAACCCAGTGGGATTCCTTTACGATCATCCTTGCAACTCTTCCAGGACAGGAGGCACAGGGCTCCTGAAACTGACAATGAGGCACCCAGGCCCCTTACTTGTGGGCATTCCTGATGTCCTCGTGGCTGGCTGTGTGCAGCGCCCCAGTGTGCAGCTGGTCCAGCCAAAGGGACCGCAGCGAGGTAGGGGTCGAGGTTTCACATTCGATGGTGCTCTTGTCATCTCGCACCTCTTCCCATAAAGCTGTCACCTGAGTGAGAGAGGTAAGTGTAAACTTGGCTTACAACAGACCGTGTTGAAAAAGCAGTCTCACAGGATTTACATTATAACCAGAAACCTATTTCAAAATCTATTAGCTATGCTATCTGCCAAGTACAAAACAGACAAAAAACAAAACAAAACAAAACAAAACAAAACCTTGTTCTAGCTTAATGCCATCTTAAAGGACTGTCTTGCTCAAGAGAAACGGGGGCATAGGGCAGTAAGAGCATGTGACTGATTGCAAAGAGCCCGGAAGGAAGCCTCCCTGCAGCCGGGCTCCGCCCTCCCTGGCATCCAGCGACCAGATGGCCCCGCCAGGCAGGACAGCAGAGTGACACTGGAACCGTGAACCCTGCATGGCATGAACTGCCCCAATGCAAGGACTGTGCTCATAGCCAGATGTTGCTCAGAAGCACCACAGCTAGAGTAAGAAATCTCTCAGCAAAGTCGTCCAGACCTT
This sequence comes from Capricornis sumatraensis, assembly GCF_032405125.1. Taxonomy (NCBI): domain Eukaryota; kingdom Metazoa; phylum Chordata; class Mammalia; order Artiodactyla; family Bovidae; genus Capricornis; species Capricornis sumatraensis. The sequence goes on along the minus strand of NC_091075.1, from coordinate 2,785,574 downwards.
TCTGTTTGAAGGAGAAAAGGACACAGCTTGTGTCACCCTCCAAGATCATTTGTAGTGATGATTCAGGTTGCTGGAACCCATTACAACAAGTGAAACACAGAAAAGGTACCGAACCTCTGCATGCGAACACCATGTGTCTGGCACATATTTCTTGGTAACACACAGACTGGGGGCTCCACACTAAAGTGCTTACACGCTGTTTGAGTGCAATTCACTCACTGTGGTTTACATAAAGCACCCCTAGGTCTTCACTAAGAGATGATCTTGTATCAACCTAGAGTGATTGAATAGGGAGGGAGATGGGAGGGAAGTTCCAAAGGGAGGGGATATATGGATACCTATGGCTGATTCATGTTGAGGTTTGACAGAAAAGAACAGAATTCTGTAAAGCAATTATCCTTCAATTTAAAAAATAAACTAATTTAAAAAAAATGATGATTTCTCCTGGATTTTTCTGCTGGTCCTGGGTGTGAAGACCGGAAAGACAGTGGTGGCAACTGTCTGGACCCTCAGGGTCCAGAGAGGTCTCAGTTATACATTTGGGTTTGTGGTTAAGCCAGGAGAGATTTTAGGAAACGTGCACAGCAAGTATTTTTATAAACAATGAGTATGTTGTTTTAACCAACTAACCTGTGCGTTTTTAGTGGGATTCTGTAAAGAACACAGATCCACTGCAGCCCCACAGGAGCTTGGTGACAACAAAGTAACTTAGTGCAAAATACAGCTGAACTCGTTTAACAGCAGCTGGATAAACTGTGCACCCTCTCCTGATCTCTAACAGCAGCCCTCAGAAAATGGAAGGCTAGAAATTGTCCACATGGAACTGAACAGGGATCAATCTCAAATTCCAGTTAAAATAATCATTTAAAAAAATCAGAAAGCAACAAAGAACAGAGCAGGGAAGTGACACACCTGGGTTGACTATGGACTCAATGGAAACAAACACCTGCCTCAAAGTCAGGGACCACGACCACGCCCCTTCCCCCAGGCCTCCTCCTGAGGAAGGCCTCAGGATCCCCAGCCTGGTGGTCCTCCCCCAGAATGGGAACCTGCCCCACCGGTGCCGACTTGTCCTCACTTAACAGGAGGGCAAAGCAGGCACAAAGTGGGTGAGTGGCACACCCAGGTCACCAACCCCAGGGTGACAGAGCTGCTCTGCTGTGCCCAGCAGAAGGGCTCCTGGGCACTGAGCCACCTGAACTGGAACATGGCTGCCCAAGTCCTGCGGGAAGCCCCAGGAGTGCTTGATCAGTGGGCTGGGAGCAGGAGAGGGACGAGGAAGGCCAGCCCTCAGGATACTGGACTCTAACAACAGGGGCTCATCCACGTGACCCGCAGGGAGAGGCAGCGAGCTCCCTCCTGATGCTCCCTCCATCAGGGATGCCATCATGGACACGAGAGCCCCTGGAGGAAACCGGGCTGGATGGCAACATGGTTAAGTGTTCAGCTCTGATCAGACCAGTCTGCACCGTGCTGCTTGGTGTGTGAGCCTGGGCACGATGCCTGGCCTCATTAAGCCTCAGTGTCCATGTCTGCTGAAATGGGATAACAGCAGCTTGGACCTCACCTAGGTGTCTGTGGGATGAGATGACAGACTCGGAAAGCACTCAACACGGTGCCTGGCGCACAGAGTCTCCTGCACACTGCTACCCCCATCATTAACTTGACTTCCCATAAATCTAACATCCATGGCTCTGATTCAATCATTAAAAAAAAAAAAAAAAACTGTAAGTGGAAATTTCATGGTGGTCCAGAGGTTAAGACTTGGCACTTTCACTGCCGGAACACCTGTCTGATTCTCAAATTCCAGTTAAAATAAGCATTAAAAAAAATCAGAAAACAACAAAGAACAAAGCAGGGAAGTGACACACCTGGGTTGACTATGGACTCAATGACTATGCCTCAAATTTGGGGACCACAGCCACGCCCCTTCCCCCCAGGCCTCCTCCTGAGGAAGGCCTCTGGGTCCCCAGCTTGGCCGCCCTCCCCCAGGATGGGAGCCACCCCACTGGGTGCCCACATGTCCTCACTTAACAGGAGGGCAAAGCAGGTGACACAGCAGACAAGTGGCACACCCAGGTCACCAACCCCAGGGTGATGGAGCTGCTCTGCTGTGCCCAGCAGAAGGGCTCCTGGGCACTGAGCTGCCTGAACTGGAGCATGGCTGCCCCAGTCCTGAGGGAGGGCCCCAGGAGTGCTTGATCAGTGGGCTGGGAGCGGGAGAGGGACGAGGAAGGCCAGCCCTCAGGGCACTGGACTCCAACAACAGGGGCTCATCCAAGTGACCCTAAGGGAGAGGCAGCGAGCTCCCTCCTGATGCTCCCTCCATCAGTGATGCTGTGATGGACATGAGAGCCTCTCCAGGAAAGCGGGCTGGACGGCACCATGGTTAAGTGTCCAGGCTCTGATCAGACCCGTCTGCACCACACTGCTGCGTGTGCGAGCCTGGGCAGAGTGCCCAACCTCTCTAAGCCTAGTGTCCATGTCTGCTGAATGGGGATAACAGCAGCCTGGACCTCACATGGGTGTCTGTGGGATTAGATGAAAGGCTTGGAAAGCACTCGACATGGTACCCGGTGCAGAGTCTCCTGCACACTGCTACCCACCATCATTAAATTGGCTTCCTGTAAATCTAACATCTATGGCTTTGATTCAGTCATTTCTTATAAGAAAACACCAAGCAGAGATTCCATGGTGGTCCAGAGGTTAAGACCTGGCACTTTCACTGTCAGGACACTGGTCTGATCCCTGGTTGGGGAACTAGGATCCCATAATCTGTGTAGCATGTAAAGAAAAATTTAAAAATAATAAATAATACTATGTCTATTATAAATAAGCATGAGATGATTCAAAGGAAAACAAATGGCAGAAAGGCAAACTGTTACAATTGTCCCAATGAATGACCTATTTCCAACAGAGCCATCAGCATATTTTAAGTGGTGGGTGAGTTTCATTACTTCCATTAAAATGTCAATTATTCACCAGTACATAAGCACAGAGTGTTCATTCGTGTTAAACATTAAGGACTCTTTAATTCTTCACAGAGAAAAAAGGCATGCTAAATTACTGAATAGTTTACCTTTCAATGCTGCTTCCTTAAATCACTAGGCTGATAGATGCATGCAAAGATGTGAAGAGAAACCAGATTTATTGTTAATTTGAAGTTGAAAATTAAAAAAAAATCATTATAGGCAAATACAGTAAAGCAAAATGATGGCAAACATATAAGTGAGATGAAGATTTAGAGAACATGTGACTGGTAACAGAACATTTTTTTTTGTTTGTTTTTTGACCACAGAAGTTAAATAAGCTATTGAAGATTTACTAGAGAAACACTATAAATTATTACTCAGGAAGATACAATTCTATTACAACATCATGATTTATTAAAGCACAGCATTCTGTACAACAAAGGGCTTTAACAGCTGTCTATTCTCAGCCAATCTCTATAAGTTAGTTTCTCTTAATAAAAACCATGTTATACTTTAAATTAGTAATTTAACTGATGAGGAAGTTACCATAATACCTATTTTAACATTGAACAAATCTAACCACCTATTGGACATTAATGTAAAATCATGACAACCTATTTTAACATTGAACAAATCTAACCACCTATTGGACATTAATGCAAAATCCTGACATATAATTTGATTTAAAACTTCTCAAAATAAATTCATTAAAGCAGGTTCCCTGTGAAAATATGTAAGAAAGAAAGCTTGCATAATAGCAGGTGCAATCTTTACATTTTATTAACCATAGAAGATAGTTTTTGAAAGAGTCTCATAGAAACATTAACTGTGCAAAAGCTGATGGGATTTACAGTCTTAAATATAAGCACCAACATAGAAAGGATATTGTGTCAAAAGTCCATTAATTCTACACTTAAGAGGATCGTTTCTTTATATAAGGATAATCTCATTTATGAATTACACATGATATGTAGTTTAGGATCCATCTACATTATGCTTGTAACTGCAGGCTGCTGCTGCTGCTGCTGCTGCTAAGTTGCTTCAGTTGTGTCTGATTCTGTGTGACCCCATAGACAACAGCCCACCAGGTTCCGCCATCCCTGGGATTCTCCAAGCAAGAAAGAACACTGGAGTGGGTCACCATTTCCTTCTCCAATGCATGAAAGTGAAAAGGAAAAGTGAAGTCACTCAGTCTTGTCCCGACTCTTTGTGACCCCATGGATTGCAGCCTCCCAGACTCCTCCATCCATGAGATTTTTCAGGCAAGAGTACTGGAGTGGGTTGCTTTGCCTTCTCCTGTAACTGCATAGTGATACCCTAATTCAGACTTACTGCTACGGGGAAAAATATTTAATGAGATATGAAGACAAAGCACAAACTCGACTAAGGGGACACACGCTGTGGACCACAGCACTGCTATGACCAGAGCAAGTGGGAGGTTGGGGGAGAGGAGATGGATGGGTAAACTACAGCCTTGGGGGCGGGGGGTAGGGGGGAGAGGAGGGGAGGCTCGGGTCTGGATTGACAATGACTAAACAGAGATCCAACCATCCCATCCTAAAGGAGATCAGTCCTGGGATTCATTGGAAGGACTGATGCTGAAGCTGAAACTCCAATACTTTGGCCACCTCATGCGAAGAGTTGACCCATTGGAAAAGACCCAGATGCTGGGAGGGATTGGGGGCAGAAGGAAAATTGGACGACAGTGGATGAGATGGCTAGATGGCATCTCTGACTCGATGGACATGAATTTGAGTGAACTCCTGGAGTTGGTGATGGACAGGGAGGCCTGGCGTGCTGTAATTCATGGGGTCACAAAGAGTCAGATATGACTGAGCGACTGAACTGAACTGAACTGAACTAAACAGACAACAGGATGAGACAGGAAATCGAAACCAGTGATGAAAGCAGACAAACCGTCAGAGAACTCCAACAACAAGGAAAACATATACAGAACTGTTCTTTTACAAATACTCAGAAAGAAATCAAGCAAGAAGCCACAGAGAAATGGTCAAATAATTTTAAATATCAACTAATTAGCCAATGATGCAAATTATAAAAACAGTGTGTCAAAAGACCACAAAATTGACTAGTTAACATTTCACATGCATCTAAAATGATTCACAGTTAATTTAATTATATGCTGACTAACAATGCAGCTAACATGAAATGGGTGGTAACAGAAAAAAGTGATAATACAAGACCAGTTACAAAGCAGAGTGTTGTACACATGATTTCATGGGGTTAAATAGCAATGCACTCACAAAACCTAAGCTAAACATGCAAGAAAGCTGGAACATGAGCTTTAGAGCCACACACTCTGTCACCAAATGCCCTAGGTCGTCATCCCATTTTTAGACTCAGAAGAGTGAGGAAGCCCGACTTCTTCCTGGGGCCCTGGGGTACCGGGCTTTTAACCTGGTTTCACATGCAGAGCTGGCCTGAGCATGCAGTCAGGCCCATCAGCAAGCTGACCAGTTTAGATTCTTGGTTTTGTTCCCACTGCATGCCCTGCACCCTGCAGCCAGGCATCCCCAATGGAAAATGTGCTGCATGTTTTTCACACACCATGAGAGCTGCCTATGGTTACTTTCACAAAGCTGTCTGCTCCCTGAGAACAGAAACTTCCCTGCAGCTGCTGTGCCCAGCACAGGCCAGGCCCAATGTTACAGAGGCAGGCTCTGGCTGAGTTCATGATGACACGCAAAGCTAGCAGTCCAAATATCATGACGTTTGTCTCTGTGTGATTATGGAATGATTAAAGACTAAGCAGTTTTAAAAAAATTTAGACCTCTGCGTGTAGCAAATATACCTGAGTTTCTCCTGGGTAAAAAGAGAAAAAACTAAGAGGGATGTGGCAGGGAGGAGGCAGACACATACCAGAGTCATAATGCCCAGCTTGTCTACTTCCCACACCGGGCTGTGGTGCCTCCTTTGGGGCATGGAGCGCACACTGCTGGGTGGGCAGGAGCCAGCAAGCGAGGAGGTGGGATACAAGTTGAGGGAGTTTAAGGATTTAAAATGAAGGAGGTTGCCTAAGCTCCCCCTGCCCACCCTGCTCTCAGTCTCCTCGGCTCGCTGCTCCGTGTTCTCCTTCTTGGATCAACCTAAGATAGAATAAAACCCGTCACGTGCCTTTGTCAGCAGAGAAATCTGTCTGGATAACATATTTGGGCTGGCATTCTGTAACACGATTAGCAAATTCCAGGAACAGCTGCTCAGCAAAACGCTTCGACTTTCCCTCTTTTGAATTTTCTCAAACTTAGAATAACTTATCATTGAGTCTTACAAACTGGCCCCTGATCATTCACGTTTGATTTGACTTATTTACTCTAACATTCTGATGGGGCGGCAACCCCTGGGTGGCGACTCTATCCCTGTGAGGAGATACCTGAAGTTGATAATCTTTACCTTCCCTTCCCTCTCAGGGCAGAGATGCATGTCAGTGCCTCAAGTCTTTTCCACTGGAAATTGGGAACTCTGTACAATCGAAACATTGATTCATGAACAAGCTGGAGTTTCTAAACACAAGTCTCCAGACCAGATGAAGTGCCTAGTTGATTTTTTTTTTTTTCCCTTAAGGTTGTATATGTACAAACTCATCACTTGATGAAGTTCTCCACCGGCTTTATGTGAGTTTCTGGATTCATGTCAATGTGCCGCATTAGCCAAGAATTCACGGTTACTGCTCTTCTCCCCTAATGTGTCATGGATGACTATATATAGCAGTTTAAATATACAATTATGCATTTAAAATGATTCTCTTAATAAAATACAAGATTCTTGCAGGTCGTAACCTCTCTGGTTTCACTTCTACTTCTATGTCCTGAAAGTTCTTCACTGGTGATAACAAGTTGATGGAGATAATTTACCATTTACATCAAGTCAACTTGTTGCATAAGGAAAAATCACTTTTACCTAACAACTTGCTGTAAAAATAAAAACATTAATATATAACTGTTCCATATTTCCTGTGGAGATGGAGAAAGACCATCTTTCTGAGCTTGCCTGTGCTCAAGCATGGCCCATAAAGCAGTCTGTCTCAGCGTCAAATGTGTAGGCGGCACCACCTGCATTTGCTGGTTGTGCCATTCAGGCCCTGCCTTTCCCCCAAGCACCCCGTGCTAGGCAAACAGGAATGGGAACCTTGGCCTGGGCTGACGTGATGAGAAGAGTCTGAGCAGCAGCTCTATCTGGTCCTGTGCAGGGTCACCAGCCTGCTGCCACTCTGGACGTGGATTCTGGACAGGGGAACAGCTATGTGGGTGTGGCATCAGGCAGGCCTTGGGGCCCACAGCCACCTGACTGCACCCAGACCCAAGGCCCCATGCTCACCACAAGGCTGGTCTTTTGATTCTATCATGTTTTGTAAACTGTTATAACTGCCAAGGTGGTGTCTAAAGAAAACATCTTAAATATATTTATGAGTTGAGAAAAACTCAAACACATGTCCTTGGGCTACTGTCTTACAACAAGCCAATATTCACACTGTATTAAGTTAAAAAGGAAAATGCAGATTTGAGTGGGAACTTTTCCAACCCCAAAACCCCAGCTTTTCTGTTCCAAGTGGCTTTTCACCAGAACGTGGGAGTCTCCGAGGGACACACAAGGGTGAACTCTCAGTGCTGGAAGGTGCACGGGCTGCAGGGGACACTGCCTCAGCAGCTCACCCACCTTAGGGCTCAGAGATGGGGAGGGACACCCCATAATGCGCCCCCCCCCAAAGTGCTGACACCACACTGTGGACCGAATGCCCTGGCTGACTGCGCTTTATAATCAAGGGCAATCTTGGAACTGAAAATTCTTGAAGCAGACCTGAAGTCAGTTTTCTTACTGTGGAACACTCAGGCTTCTCTAAGGAGAAGACAGCTCCTCAGAGAAACCGAGTTTCCGGGGAGCTGGGATCAGGTGCACCCACTGGATCTCTTTGTTGATGGCGTTCAGCTGCTCCCGAGGCATCAAAGTCAGAGTCTCGGCATTGGCCTGCCTGCTGGGCGACAGCTGAGTGTCCGAGCTGAAGAGAATGACCCTGTCGTCACTCGTCACTCGACAGGCCCTCGTCACTCTTGAATGCCTGGGCCACGTTGGCCAGCACACTGGCTTGCTGCGCACTCCCAGTCCTGTTCCTTCAGGGTCTGCACCTGGGCACGAGAGGACCATGTCTCATCAGCAACATTTTGAGCAGCTCAAGTCTATCAGGAACTGAACACAATTTTACATGGAAGCCCTAACTGGATAAATGGGCCATGCTTATGAGACACTGCCATCTCTTATGCGAGCAGTAATGAACAAACGGGCAGGAGGAGAATCCAGTTCCTAGATGGCCTGGTGACATTCAGGTCTTAGCGTGGATGGAAGGCAATCCTATGAGGTTGTTCACAAGGGTGGGCTGATGGAGGCAGAGACAAAAACTGAAAATTAAAAAAAAAAAATACACCCATGCTTCCATCAGCCAGGCTGAATGAAAATAAGAGAAAATAACCCTTCAGCTCTGCAGCCACTGGGTCCCCCTCACTGGTCATCACGGGTACCAGTTCACCAAGGAGTACTGTCCTCATAGGTTCCCAGCCCTCCGTTTCCCAGTCTGGTCTGAACACCCACAGACAGGAGCGAGCAGGGGCAACCAGGGGATGGGAAGGCCAGCCCCTCATGGCTCTCCTCTTGGGGCACAGCCCCTTGGGTTGTTTTGGGGGATGGCTCCTTGCACCGCAAGTGTGACTCTGTCATCAGAGACACACAGGAGAGTGCCCACGGGGCCCTGTGCTGCCCTCCTGCTCTCACACCTCACATCCTTCTCTCTGTAGTTCTCCCCCTGCCCCACTCTCACCCAGGTCCTGCCTTCTTTTCCCAGACATGACTTCAAAGCAACCAAGGGGTTCTGCCTTGCCGGTTCCCTATCCCCTGTGGCCAATGGCCTCACCCCCTGTCTTTGTCACGACCCCTCCCCAGACCTGGCCTACCCTCTTCGTTGGCTTCAGAACCACCTGCCATCATTCCTGCTCTGCTCCAGCGAACCAGCTGCCTATGGGTTCACTCCCATCAGCCTGGTCAGCATGTCCTCTCCCTTCTCTCGCCTTCAAATTGCACAAGGGGAATCAGCAGATTCCTCCTCCAGGGCTCCCTGTAGCGCCTACTGTGGGTCTCTGAAAGTTCCCTGGGAGCGGCCTATACTGCCCCCCTCCCCACCCAGTCTCCAGCCCTCTGCAAGCAGGCGGTGTGCCCTCCCTCACAAGGCAGCTCCCTGGGGGCTCGAAGATCCCATGTTACCAAGCCCCCTCCTCTCCTTGCCCTCCCCTAAGACCCCTCAGTATGTCTCTCCCTGGGCTCCAGGCCCCGCCCTCCCTGGGGTTATTGCTCAGTCCCTTGTGCCCCTTCTCAGCTTTGGAATGTGGGGTGCCCCACGGCTCTACCCTTGCACCCCATCTGTCTCCACCGGCACCTACCTGGTGACTTTACCGTGCTCATCCCTTTAAATGCCATTTATATGCCCACGACCCCAGGTCCACCCTGAGCTGAGTGAATCCTCTCCTGGATGCAGGCTGGAACACTCAGCTGCTCTCCTGACAAGTCCCCTGGACACACCATGGGCTTGTCCACCTCAACAGGGCTCTTAGCTCCCCACCCTGTCAGCCTTCCTCACCTCAGGAAACAGGCTCTGGCCTCGAGCTGCTCACGCCTGAGCCTGAGGTCCTCCCTGATACAGGCCGCTCTCTCCCTTGTCCCCGCTTATTGACACTACCCTTTTTCTATCTCCAAGTGGCTACTTCTCTTCCTGCCTTCGGGTTTCTGGTTCAAGGTCACCCTCCTGGAGTCACCTTGCTGGCCACCTTGTTCACAAACGATTGTCCCCTCCTCCTCGGACAACTTGGGCACTCTGGTCTCCTTTCCCTGCTCATCACTGTCCAACAGGCTGTGTGGGTTTAAAAATGGCTCCACAAATTCTTCCATCCTCCTCCCTTCAAGAGGCAGAGGGGGCAACTCCTGCTCAGCCCCTGAGCGAGGCAGGACTTCTCAGCTCACTCTCGCAAACAGAAGTGAAGGTGTGTGTCTTCCAAGACTGGGGCGTGCAAGGCCCCGGGGTACACCCCATGCTCTTGCTCTCAGAGAGAGTTCCAAGGAAAGCCAGGCAATGAAGAGGTCCACACGTTAGGGACCTGTGCCTGTCCCCAGCAACTAGGTGAGTCTGAAATCCTGCCATCCAGCCCTGGGGGGCCATCTCATGTCTGCATCCTCAGGAGGCCCTGAACCAGGCCCACCTGCTACAATGCACAGGGACTGTGGACTGTGAGCTGTTCACTGGGAAGTCACTAAGCTTTGCAGTGATTTGTTATGTAGTAGTGGATAAAGAACACACAGTTTTTAATTCAATGCTGGAGTCATACTTCTGACGACGTCTAGCACAGACTAGCTACTCACTGAATATGGAAGCTCAAAACATAGACATGTATGAAAAAATACATGCCATGAATGAGGTGAAAATATAAAGGCACTTAAACTTCCAATGTGAATTCTTCTCACTAAAAGATGATGGATATGTGTATCCACTTACTTGTAGGATACTTTCAAAACTGTGCTAATTTATACCGTGCTTGGCCTCACAGTAGGTCACAAGTTATCAAAACTGGTTCTTTTAAGAAAAAAAAAAAAAAAAAAAGCATGCCGTAAACTAAACTCTTAGCCAGAAAAAGGAAAATGGGAAGACATAAAGTGATCTATCAATGCTTTGCTCCAAACCCATCTCAGGACCACAGTGTGAGGGGGCAGGCGCCTCACGAGGTGCCCACCAGGGATGGGAAGGGGCCAAGGGTCCTTGTCTTAGATGGCTCATCACACAGTGCTGCCAGCTGGCCTTTCTGGGGGTACTGCAGCAGTGCCGTGCTGTTGGAGGAGTCTGCCAGCCAGTCTGCCACAGGGAACCTGAAGTCCGGGTTGCTGCCCAAGTGGGGTCAGCTGAAACACAAGGGAAAGAAGAGCACTGTTAGAAAAAAAGAAGCTCACTCTGTCAGTCAAGCCAGAGCCTGTCAATTTGGAAGATCGGCAATTTCACAGCAAAAGGGTCCCCGGGAGGGCACTGCCCTCCTGGCTCCAATAGCAACAGGCCTCCTGCTTTCCCACAAACACTCAGGGCTCAGCCCCACCAGCTGGAAAACTCCCGTGTGTGGGGAAAGCAGTGCTGAAGCGAGGGTGCGGAGCTGACTAGGACAGGATTAGCTGTCTGGGGTTGGGACGTCTGTAGTCCCCCCGGAGCCCACCGTCAGGTCCAGGGCGGGGCCTGCACCTGCTCTGCTTTCTCCTTGGCACCCCACCTCCCCTCTCGCCGCACCTGTTCTGACCTCCTTTTCCCATGTGAAGTCCATGGATCACAGTCACTTGTCTACCTGGAACACTGTCTGCACCACTCTCAGTGCTTCTAACGGCACCTCAGACAGCCTGCAGCAAGAAAGGCCTCAGACCCACAGCTCGGAGCTGAGCCACATTGGTGTCTCCCATCAAAAGCAGAGATGAGCGTGTCACCAGATTCTGGGCTGAACAAGGCTCAGGACAGATGCTCAGGCTCTGATCACTAAGGCCTGGGCCTGCCTGCGCCAGGAGTTCACCCAGCAGGGGCCTGCTGAGAGGCAGGGCAACCCCTCCTTGACTGTGATCCACTGCACTGCAGGACTGCCTGGGCTCTGCTCAGTCTTGTCTCTGGGAAAACGGTGGCGCCTTCACATGCAGGAGTCCCTAAACCAGGGAGACAGAGCCCTCCTCCGAGGACAGGACACCCCATACATCTGCAGAGTGGCCAGGGCCAACCACCAGCTCAGCCTGTTCAGGTTCACACGCTGCTCTGCTCAATGGTTTTGCGAGGAAAACTGTACTGCACAGGAGATGGAAGTCTGGAATCTCCCCGAACCACACCTGTATCCCTCTCATCTCCCCTCCCTCCTGACAGAACCACTCCTTTCTCTGCTCCACTTCTACCCAAGGGCCTGGGGCCAGAGCATACTTGGGAATTGGGTGGGAGGTATGACACGGTCCTGCCATGGGCTGCAGACCCTCGCAGATGCTCTGAGGGCCACAGAGGCCTCTGGGTTGGGTCGTCCCCCAACTATTACCTCCCAGTCCCCTCGCAGAGTGCAGCCTCCATCTCTCTCCCCCTTCTCACTCGAGGCACTTTCCTCCAGGAGAAGGTCTCAGAGACAAGGTGATCAATTGCACTGGGAGGTCCTGCCAAATACGCCAAACCTGCCCTGCCTGTGAGCCAGGTTTTCAGTACACACTCTCTCCCTCCTGAGACAGCATAGTGGCCCCCACCCAGCCCACACTGCCTGTAAGCCCCACTCCAAGGCCCCCCTGTGCTGCTAAGTTACTGCCATGACCCCTCAAGAACTGCCTCCTGGAGACAGCCCTCCCTTGCACCAGCCACTGTGGCCCACTGTCTTCAGAGCACAGTGGCCCCTCCTGCCCCGTGGCTGCTTCCTCTTCTCGTTTCTCACTCTCACTGACACACAGGGGACTGATGACCAGGTCCCAGGCTTCTCCATCTGAACCCCCTAACCATGCCAGGCCTTCGGGTCCCAGCACCAGCAGCACCCCCATCCTTACCCAGTCCCCCCAAGAGCAGTAGGCCATGTCCACCTCCTCTTCCTCCACTGTCTACACAGTCCTCCTCACATTCACCTCATCCACCCTGGGAGCAGGGGTTCTCCACCTCTGACAGCACCAGCCCCTCACCTTGGAGGAGCTCTGCCAGCAAGTCCGGCCATGTCCCCTATCCCTTCTGCAGGGCCTGTGCTCCCCTTGAACTCCACCCACCATGGATTCAGACACAGGGCCAGTTTCTGACTCTGCCTTTGTCTTGAATGATACCCCCTTACTCCAGAAGATGGCTGGGCAGGGGCCCTGGACCGCAAGGATCCCCTAAGCACACAAACGCATAAATATGCATATGGGCTCCAAATTGCCTCCTAACTCAGGATTCAAGCAGCAGTCGATTTCCTACACATAAATGAATGTCACCAGTTAAGCACTTTAATAACCTTTGCTTAAGTTTATCTCTCACTTGTGACCATATTCCATCAAGAAACCACAGAAACATTTAAATACTTAATAAGAATTACTGCCCCTATAAAACAAGTAAGGAAAAATCAGGATGCTCAGTAATCTGCTGGCCTCATTCACAAGCCAGGCGATTCCTCCCACTGCAGTCAACGGCAAGTCATGTCTCAGTCTCCATTCACATAAAAAAGACTACAGGTCATTAACCTTCTGCAACTCTTAAGAAACATCAGTGTCACAGTCTGTCAGGCCCCTCAAATGAATACACCAAATATCTGGTTGGCCCCCCACTTCCAAACCTCTGCCTGTGGTTGTGAATTTTGTCAATACTGGGACCACCACTTTTCCTGGTACCAAGTTCGACCCTAAGGATCAATGCTTGTCTCTTCCCTCTCGCTGGCCACAGGCTACAGGCTCCTTGAGGTCTAACCATGAGAGACACCCAGTCATACTGTCCACACACAAGACAGGCCCTTGTCACACTTGACAGTGCTGAGGGGAGCTGCCTGGGGGAGCAGCCTACCCGTGGTGGAGGGGAGCCCCTCACAGCCTTGTCTGGTCCAGTTCGGCTCTCAGGGTTTGAAAGTTTAGAATCAGCTGGTCCTACGAAACAGCAAATGACACAGCCTGCACCACTTGCTTTCTGGATGTAAAATGACTTGCATCAAAATGTGCATAACAGGTTACATTAGTAGTTATCAACTTTTAACATTTTAATTTTGAGAAAATGTTCTCTAAGAGTCCCACAGCAAATATAAACACTCAGAACAATATTAACCCTTATAAATCATAATGAGTAAGAAGTTCCATCTCAGGTGTAGCAAAGCTTCTGGAGGAAACATGGCAAGCTGTTAACAACGATGAAGTCTGGAGAGAGAAGCTGGACTTGGGGCGGGGGTTCGGGTGGCAGGGGACAGAACTTGCGCTATTGCCCTTGCTTCTCTCTTTGCTTTAAACTGGCACCATGGAGCTCACCTGCATTCATGGGCATTCCTCACATTAATTCTTCTACACCCCACTTCACTTCCTCACAGGGTAAAACAAGACAAATGGGCCAAGTTTCTGAGTCACTTGACTTAACCTGGCAGCTCTGTGCTGTCGGCCAAGGCAGTCACTTGCCTCATGCAGCACCTGAGTACATGAGACAGGCTGGTGCAAAGCTCGATATGGAAATCACACAGAAGAGTTCAAGACTCGTGGTGAAAGAAGGATGTCAAGCAGCCCACTGGTTTTTAGGAAAGTTTAGATTGTGTATGTGGCTCTTATTATCTTTCTGAAGAATAGCACTGTCCATCTGAAAGGCTCACGCTTTGTCTCAGCCTTCGGGTGAACCCAGAAAGGACTACTCAGAATTCTGAACCACACACAATGGCCACACACACTAAATCCACCTATAATGCAAACACATTCAATGTTCAAAACCAGAAATGCTATACTTGTTACAGCAGTGGATTAGCCATAAGGAAAATGTAACTTGACTTCCGCTAAGCATCTCTAGTGACTGTAACAACAAACCCAGCTCAATTCAGCTCTTAACAAATTTCTAAAGGATTTAGACATTTAAGTACCTTGTCGTTTTGCATTTCTTCTAATTGCTTTTTCGCATTTTCAACTTCCCATAGGAGAGAATTGTGAAAAAGATACACACACTGCTTTAGGGTCAGTTCTTACAGATGCTGCGTGGACTGTGGGATGGCTACTCTTCTGTTTGAAAGCATAAAGCGCCTTGGGAGAAGGGGCGGGCCTCGCGCCCAGAGTGAAGTGCCAGCACGAGGCCGTTTGACAACTTTTAGCACTAACTTATACACAACCATCTCCTCCTTCCCCGACTGATCTTTTAGGCACAAGAAGGCCAGGTCCCTGGGGTAAGTGAAACTGCTTTATACTTGCTTTCAGCTTTTGCAGTTCGGTGGTCACTCAGGAAACTGGTGCAGGTTTCACATGCCAAATTTAAACCTGAGACAAAGCTATCCCCACCTCAGGGCCAGCCCACAGGTCAGGGTGAAGTCAGAGGACAACCCTGTGTGGTCTCTAGTGAAGTGTATGTGTCATCTTGGGTTGTGTGGGGGGGAAATGTGCCACAGTACTTGCAGTGACCATGGGTCTCTCTCAGAAAAGCCGACATCAGGGATGATTCTGGGCCTTGTCTTTAGGGCACTAGTGCAGCTAGGCCATGTTTTCACCAAACCTGAATCAGACTGTTGCCCACTGAGCTGCTCTGATATAGGTTCTCAGACATTTTCCAAAGCAAATGAAAAGAGAGAAGGCTGGAGTTGGAATATAAGAATGCTTGCTTTTACTTGCTTCAATCTTTTCTATCATATTATATAAAAGATCCTGAACTAAACTTCTTAATTTGGCTGTATCAGGCCTTAGCTACATCACACAGGATTCCTTTGATGTGATTGCCGTGTGGTATGTGGGATCTTAGCTCCCCAAGCAGGCATCGAACCTGCATCCCTGACCATGCAAGGCAGACTCTCAACCACTGGACTGCCAGAAAAGCCCCATAAATAAACTTCTAAGAAAAAAATGAAGGGGTGAGGGTGGACCTAGAAGAAAGTTCTAGCACAGCAGCTGGTAACATCGCGGCCATTGGTGGATCCAGCTCACTGATGCTTTCTGTAAGGGTTGCAGGCACATATCTATTGTCTATTCCTTTACACACTGCCACGCTTATTGACTAGCATGAAATGCTGCTACTCGGTTATTCATAACCAGTAAAGGCATTCAATCTGGGGCCCTCTATGGGAACACTTTTCCAACTTCTGGCTTGGAGATTTCCCCCACACACAGACTGGGCCAGGCCAGGCCAGGCCATGCCAGATGTGCCTCTTTCTAAAGGGACTGTGGGGCTGGCTCATCTTACTCTCCAGAGCAGCCATTCTCTCCTTCAGATGAAGCTGAAGCCTCTCCTCTGATTTGGACAGAAGCTTATGCATGGTATCTGATAAGCATTTATTGTGTTCTTCATTCATTTTTTTCTCTCTGCCTTGCCTAAAACAAGAAAAACCCAAAACTCATAAACTTCAAGAGCAAGTACGGTCCTTCTTTTAAAAGCACCCTGTATGCAAGACAGCAAAGGAGACACAGATGTGTAGAGCGGACTTTTGGATTCAGAGAGGGAGAGGGAGAGGGTGGGATGATTTGGGAGAATGGCATTGAAACATGTATGCTATCATGTAAGAAACGAATCGCCAGTCTATGTCCAATGCAGGATACAGCATGCTTGGGGCTGGTGCATGGGGATGACCCAGAGAGATGTTATGGGGAGAGAGGTGGGAAGGGGATTCATGTTTGGGAACACATGTACACCCGTGGTGGATTCATGTCAATGTATGGCAAAACCAATACAGTATTGTAAAGTTAAATGAAGTAAAAATAAATAAAGAAATAAAGAAATAAAGAAATACATAAATAATAAAAGCACCGTGGAGCAGCGATGTGAGCAGCCTGTGCCCTGATTCCCTAGGAGGCCCCCTCCCATGGCCACCTCTGGTGGGCTCTTAGGAATCACCAGAGCAGACCGGTAAGTGCAGAGGGAGGCAGGGACTTCACTTGTCAAAGGTCACTCCCAATGCTTCTCTTTGACAGAGCACCTAGGAGACCTTAGTGTCACCAGCCATTACCTGTCACAGGGGATTGGGGAGCAAGCAGATTTACATTCAGAAACACGGAGACTTTAATGGGGATCAGCTTACACACACATTGGTAGAGGAATTTCCCAGTATATAAACAGAAGCTTGAGTCTGGATTAAGGGGCATATTCAGTTTATAAAGCAAAAGTTGAGAAAATCATTTTGGGATAAAAGCCAGTGGAAATAGACTTTCACATATTTTTCTTTACATGCAACATCACTTGAATTCTTTGTAACGATTGCTGTTGTTCAGTTACTCAGTCATGTCTGACTGTTTGTGACTCCATGGACTGCAGCACAGCAGGCTTCCCTGTCCTTCAGTATCTCCCAGAAGTTTCTCAAACTCACGTCCATAGAGTCTGTTTTACCATCCAACCATCTAGTCCTCTGTCGCACCTTCTCCTCCTGCCTTCAATTTTTCCCAGCATCAGGGTCTTTTCCAATGTGTCAGTACTTCGCATCAGGTGGCCAAAGTATTAAACCTTCAGCCTCAACATCAGTCCTTCCAATGAATATTCAGGACTGATTTCCTCTAGGATTGATTGGTTTGATCTCCATGCAGTCCAGGGGACTCTCAAGAGTCTTCTCCAACACCTCAGTTCAAAAGCAGCGATTCTTTGGTGCTCAGCCTTCTTTACGGTCCAACTCTTACATCCATACGTGATTACTGGAAAAAAACATAGCTTTAACTAGGTGTTCCTTTGATGACAAAGAAATGTCTCTACTTTTAATATGCTGTCTAGGTTGTTCATAGCTTTTCTGTCAATTATAATTCATATTCAGTTCAGTTCACTTGCTCAGTCGTGTCTGACTGTGCAACCCCATGGATTGCAGCATGCTAGGCTTCCCTGTCCATCACCAACTCCCAGAACTTGCTCAAACTCATGTCCATTGAGTTGGTGATGCTGTCCAACCATCTCATCCTCTGTCATCCACTCTATTCCTGCCTTCAATCTTTCCAGCATTAGGGTCTTTTCCAATATGAAAATTTGTATTAAAAATGAAATAATTACCTCAAGCAATTTTAAATGTAATAACAAGGTTGGCAAGTCTGTGTTTTATAAATTGAGCATCAATTTCATGGTTTAAAAAGCTGTTTTAAGACCTACTATATTAAAAAAAAATGGAGAGAAGACAAAAGAATGATCTATTTGAGATTGGCCCTGTGTTAGAAATTGCTGAGGCTAACTGATGGGTCATGGGTATTTATTATACTACTCCATCCACTTTGGGGCATGTTTGAAATTTTCCACCATAAAAAATTAAGCAAACAGGTCATTTTCTGTTAAAACAGAGTCTTCTCCAGCAACACAACTCGAAGGCATCAATTCTTCAGTGCTCAGCCTTCTTTATGGTCCAACTCTCACACCCATACGTGACTACTGGAAAAACCATAGCTTTGACTATGTGGACCTTTGTCAGCAAAGTGATGTCTCTACTTTTCAATATGCTGTCTAGGTTTGTCATAGCTTTCCAATGAGCAAGCATTTTTTAATCTCATGGCTGCAGTCACCATGTCTGCAGTGCTTTTTGAGCCCAAGGAAACAAAACCTGTCACAGCTTCCACAATAAAGCATTGGCATTCAAATATTTTTAAAACAAACCAAAAGTTTACTTTGAATTGGCTTAGTCATAAACAGCATCCCGATCTCAACAGCCTCTGAGCAGCACTTCTGAAAGTAAGGCAGTACACCCTGATGGGGAGGTATTGAGCTCTCTGCCTAAGCGGGGAGGGTGCCTCACCATTGGTCTCACAATGGGAGTCAGAATCACTGTCCCCCAGGATCCCACGTGTGAGACTCTGTGGTCCAGGCCCAAGAGCACAGGCATAGTGGGGACAGTACTGACGTGAGGCTGGACCTGGGATCCCCACTCCATTTCCTGTATTGACGTGTGGCCAGCCCTTCCAGGAAACCTCTCAGGACTTGGTGATGCGAGCCTCTACCATCACCCTTTCCTGACGCGCCTTCTGTCTCAGTGCAACTGTGGTTCTCCTCCTGTCTAGGAGCAGCCATCCTACACACATACTGTGTCTGGACCAGCAGTTTGGCATGTGGGACTCCAGCGCCACGTCCGAGGCAAGCATCACATTCAAGGCAAGCAGGCTCCACACCTGGATGCCATGCCTTCAGTTTCATGGGCCTCGGGCTGGCACCCACAGATTTGTCTGAGGGGCACTCGTGAGGTCCATCTGTATCCCAAGCAGCTCTCTGGACTTGCTGCTCAGAGCAACAAGCAGCCTGTTTGAAAATGGGGACACCCTGGCCTCTGCCCACTGCCTATGGGCTATCACCTCTGGCCCTGCTCCCGAGGAGGTGGGTGCCTGGATTAGCAGATGGGGCCACACACGCACACACTCGGAGGCAAAGATGGGAGCAGCGGAGAATGGCAGCAATGGCCCCTGCCCAAGCTGCGTCTGAACCCAGACGGAGCCTCCCTGTCAGCACACGCACCCACTGCAGCTCCTTGTTCTTCTCCTCCAGTTGGGCCTCCACCTGGCACAGCCTCTCCTCTGTGCTGCCATGTCTCTCTCCCGCCTATAGGTCAAGAACAGTATCAGCTCTGCTGGCAACTAACCTGTTCTGATGGCTCACGGGCTGTGATTGCAGGGGTGGCAAGTGGGCCATGGGGACCACGGGCCCCAGGTTGGCGGGGGGCATGCCCGCATGCCTGCTCACACAGCCTGCACAGCTTCTTGTGTGACACGTGGGTCAGGGAGGGTGCTGGTGCCTGGCTCATGAGAGGAGACGCACTCCCCCATGCCCTGGGCCCTGCACCCACGGCCACTGCACCCCCTCGTAGGACTGCCTGTGGCGAGCCAGCATGGGCAGCAGGCAGTGGCAAGTGTGGGACACACGAAGCACACGTTCTACATTCCTAATCTGGGAGGTAAGTTCGAACCGTTTAGTCTCCTTAGTGGCAGAGCTTCCTGAAGACAAAACGCCGAACTATAAGACTGACTGGGGAGGGACAGCAGAGATGCTAGAGGAAAGAAAGCAAGCCTTTAGAGGAAGATCACAGGTAGAAGGGCTCCCCCCTGGCGGCTGTTATTGACCCTGCTCTGGGAGGGTCTGTGAGCACCCAACACTGCTGGCCACCCGAGACAAGAGGGCCCCTCAGCCGCTCACTCAGCTCCAGGCAATGCACCCGACAGCTGCGCCAACACAGGACCACCAGACTCTCCATGCCCAGCCAGTGCCCACCAGCAGCGCGGGGCAACACCGTTCCCACCAGATGGATGGAGTGGCTGGCTGGATGGCAGTGGGGACGATGCTCCCAACAACGCCACATCCCTGGGACACAGCCTCTCACCCACGGGCTCCTGGGGATGGCGAGCTGGGAGTGGGTCCCTGGGTCTGCACATGCCCCTCTGTGACTTCTTCAACAAGTAAAGAAGTCTTCAATAAAGACTTAAAACTGTGTTCATTACAGAGCTATTTTGGCCATCTCTTAAACAAGAATGGGATTTTTCAAGGTCTCTGTCCTGCTAGGCTTTGAGTGGCTGACTGAACTTTGAGCAGCAGTGACTCGGAGCTGAAGAGTCCTGGGGACACACAGAACACAGGACAAAACTGGAGGGAAATTAATGTAGGGATGACACAGAAGCGGGCACTGTCTGACACTCAGGGAGTGCCCCCATCTCAGACGGGCGGCACAACCCCCATGTCTGCGCTCCTGTGTGGACTAAGCAGCATGGTCAGGGGCACAGAGGGACAGCATGGGAAAAGGCCCTCTCTGCGCCTGCCCAGAGAGCTCAGCCTCCACCTCAGGCAGCGTCTCCCTCTGCAGCATCTGCTGCAGCTTCTCCACCAGCTCCAGGCGCTCCTGCAACTGGCGGTTCTTATCCTCCGTCTCCAAAGGGAGAGCAGAGGATCAAAACAGGCCGAATGGTGTAGCCACTGCCATTTTAAGTAAGCTGAGACAAAACCTAAATGCACGTGTCTACTGGATTAGTTCTGTTTAGGAAGCTGCATCACAATAAATTTTCTCTCAGTGTTCCTGGGTTTGGTCTCAGTAAGCAGAACACCTCCTGTCAGAGTATTTGCTTTTCCTAGATGTTCCCCAAAGAAGTCTTAGAAAAAATTCTTATATATTAAAGAAGATCAGTTTTCTGTAGAATCTTATTCATTCTTATTGGCAAGTTAAGGGAAGAAAGGTTCAGTAGAGACCCTTCTTAAAACATCACTAGAATCATCATTTGAAGAGAACCCTACCGACCGCAGATGGCCATGGGCCTGTAAGCCAAAATATGGCTTTCATTTCCTCTGAAATACAGACCTGATTAGAGTGTGCCTGGTGAAATGCCAGTCAACTAATATTTGTAAATGTACGATTATTCTTTTAATAGATCTTCTTAATCTGAAAAACTTTCAATGTAGAACATTTAGACAAATTATTTTTTAAAAAAGAAAAAATAAATAACTTATCTATAAGTTCAGGTTCCTGAGAGGTTATCATTTGCTTCTAAGCAGCTTTCATATTTTTTCTCTGTGTGTATGACTCTATGTACATACATACACAAACAATACAATATGATTTAAAATCCTCAGAAAACAATAGCATATGGTATGTAGTATTTTCTGATCTGCCTTTTACAGCCATTATTTTGTATATGCTCTTAATTAGCATCCCACATCATACATTTCAATGGCTTTCTAGTATTTTATTTTTGTGGTGGGGACAATGATACACTTTGGCACACACCAGACTGACTCACTTTGTTTTGGAGAAGCCAGATTTGGGTTTCCTGGTTAAGTCCTGATTATCTGAGACCACATGGGAACAGGAGCAAGTAAGTCTCACCAAACCACAGGAAGGATAAACCCTAATCAGACCAGAGCTCTAACCTTGCCTTTTGTCACAGTGACCCAAGTTTCCAGCAGGCAGCCAGCTGCCATGAAGCTCCCTGCTGCTCTCTGCTCTTTCAGGAAAAATGCTAACAAGCCTACAGATTCAAGTCAAGTAAAACAAGAGTCAGGAGTGGAATTCCACAAAATAGTTAAACCAAGTCCCAAATAATTCAAACTTGTAAGTTGCAGTCACCCCCAATTAAAAAAAAAAATGTTATTTCCTTCCAGTACAGCTGATTTACCATGATGTACATCCACACTTATTAATGCAATATTTTAGGGTCATAAGAACATTACACTGGGACTTGATTTCCAACTTGGTAGTCACAGGAAAAGGTCTTTACATTCCTTCTTGAGCAATTCATTACTATAAAAATCAGACACAGTTCAGTAAAGCCCATTACCTGTTGATGCATAGAATCCTTATTGGCAATTTCATTTTCAAGTTTATCATTAAGGTCGTGCACAGAGGTGGCTTTGTGCTGTGCAGTGAGGTAACATTCCTCAAGGGTAGTGATGCTCTTTTCCATGTCCTCCTACTGGGCCATGGCTTACATCTGGCATTGCAGAGGAGAAAAAGTAAGCCATTATCATGGAACACTCCGATACACTTAAGAGTGAAAAAAAAAGCTGGACTAAATCCTAAGTTTCAAATCAAACATAAAGTTAGCATCCTCAAAATGTATACTATCATGTAAGAAATGAATCACCAGTCTATGTTTGATGCAGGATACAGGATGCTTGGGGCTGGTGCACAGGGATGATCCAGAGAGATGATATGGGGTGGGAGGTGGGAGAGGGTTCATGTTTGGGAACTCATGTACGCCCGCGGTGGATTCATGTCAATGTATGGCAAAACCAATACAGTATTGTAAAGTAAAATAAAGTAAAAATAAAAATTAAAAAACAAAAAAAAAAAGTGTTAGACATGGTGATTTTCTTGGACATAGGCCAAAACGTGCCTACCACAAATGTCACATCTGCCACGATTCGCACCGATATGTCTTTACATTCTGTCTGGCCACTCGGTTTACCAAGCTTCTTTTCTACATAATAAACCCAAACAGCAAACAAAAAGTATGCTAAACTACCCTGTTATTGCAAGAATTCCAGGAGGGAAGATCTCTGGCATGAAATCAGGACCTCTGTCTGCTACACCATACAGGCAGGCTTGACCCAGAACAGGGAGTGATCTTCAACAGACCCAACAGGGAGTTCTGAGGCTCATTTCCTCAGGTAAAAGTTGGGAAAATCTCATGCAATTTCCTCAAAATTAAAGTAAGAATATTAACAAGTGGAAACAGAAGTCAAAGTGTAACACAACTGTAAGCAGCCTTCTCAAGCAAGCCTAGTTCTAAAGCAGAGTTACACCACATGTATGAAATGCTCAAACCAGGACCAGAACTTGCTGCTGGTGTGACTCCTATCCGCCAGCTCAAAATCCATTTCAGGTCCCTCCCTGGTCACTAAGTAACCAATGTGGGCAAAATCCTAACATTAAAAGTGAAAGGTCTTAAAAACGCTTTTTCCAGAATTTTCTACATATTAAACTGCCACCTAATCTCCAAAGAGTAGTGTGAATAGGTTATACAAACATGTGTAAATGTTTCTGTTTTGAGTTCTCACACAGAATTACTCACACCAAGCTACTAAACAAGTACTCCTGCTGTACCACATGTTGGAGGGGTTCTGTCTGAGACAGTCTCATGGGGAAGGGTGGGGCATGGTGGGCACTATCTGTCTGCATACAAAGGAGAGGTGAGGCTCACAGGAGGAGGCCTGAACCCCAGCACTCTTCTGTTTTCACAGTTACCATTAGGTAGTTTCTCATAAGTCATGAAACCCGCAGACATGACCACCAGAAACATCACGCTTCCACATGGTCACACAGCTCGGGACTGAGGATCTGAGGGTGAGGAAATGCCACTCGACTTGTCTGCCCACTGATATCACTGTCACACATCCCTTCAAGGAGCGGAACCTCAGAAAACTAGAGATTGCCAAGCAAAGCTGCCTCAGCAGAGCCCACACAGCATGGTCCCATCTCTCCAAGAGAACGGGCTCCACAGACATCACCAGACTCGCCTGAGTGAATCAGAAGGAAATTTCAGCATCATCAGGAACACATTCAACAGGCAGGTGGCGGGGGAGGGGGGATGAACCAGGAGACTGGGGTTGACATATATACAGTACCGATACTATGTATAAAGTCAACGAGTAAGGACATAGTATACAGCATAGGGAAGTCTACTCAGTGCTCTGTGGTGAAGTAAATGGGCAGGAAATCTAAAAGAGAGGGATATATATATATATATATATATATATATATATATATATATATATATATATATATATATATATATATATATTATATGACTGATTCACTTTGCTGTATAGCAGAAATTGACAGCAGTGTAAAGCAACTGTACACCAATAAGTGAATGAATGGATGAATGAATTTTTAAAAAAGGAACACACTGGGCCCCCTAGAACTTGTAGAAATGAGGAGTCCACACCCAGAGGGCAGCACAACGCTAGGGCTGCACTCATGTTGGTCCACTGCCAACAGACCGCCTTGACCAGGCCTCTTCTGCCCCAGAAACCTTGATGCAGAGGCAGGGAGGCAGCCAGTCATGGTCTCACCAGTGCTCTGCTCTTGCTCACGCAGCCATCCCAAGGCTGAGATCACCAGGAGAAAAAGGAACCCACATTCCACCTCAGAACAACAGACACAGCCGCTGTCACTCACTTCATGGACATCCCGCTGCAGTTTCATGTTCACCTCCTCAGACTTGAGGAGGTCCTTCCTGGCCGTGTCCAGGTCCTCCTCCAGCTCCGTCACTTGGACAGAGAGGGCTGCCAGGCACTCCTTCATCTGGTTCTGCTCCTGTGACAGCTTGTCTACGAATTCCTGGAGCTTGATCACCTTAGCCAGGTCTTTCTCATGGCTTAGAGAGCCGTCGGAGGGTCTCTAAGGGGGAAAGGAAGCCTTAGACAGTCTTGTTTTGGGAGGGAGGGAACACAGCACTTCTGGGCAATTGGTGAGGTCAAAACTGCCTTCTGCACTCTGGGAGCTCACAGGAGCCTCATGGCCACTCAGACCTACATGGTGCACTGGTGAGAGGTCCCAACAGCCCCACACAGACTGGATGGTAAGATGAGAACCAGACAGAAAGTGAGACCAAGGACTTGCCTTTCCATTGGCGCTTGGCATGTTTTCTTGCTCATGATTTACATCAAGCACCCCATCCATTAGTATCTTTTCCTGGTTATTCTCTTTAGGAATCATCTGCTAAAACCAAAAAAAATTGAATCAGAGGAAAGAAATTAGGAAAGACAGCAAAACTCCACCTGGAAAAACTCAACTCTAAAACTGAAAATATAACATAAAAAGAAAATACATGGTGATGCTATCCATCCTGAATACAACCAGGTGATTAGAGTCAGAATTTGTCTTCTACTGGACAAAGGGGTACTTAAGAGATCCTGCAGGTCTGAGCCACAAGTCTAGTTTACTAGTTATTAAAATAACCCAGGTGGGCTTGTCCTCAATCAGAAAGATAAATAACATCTAATGTCCACCACTACAGCCTTCATACTTTTTTAAAATGAAAGGATACAAATGACAAACCCTTAACCGAAATTACACGATGACTGATCAAACTTACCTCTTTATGTGTAGCACATAATTCTTCTTCTAACAAACTACACCTTTTGATTGCTACTCATAATCGTTCTCTCAACTGAAATAAAAGGGGTTGAGTCACCGTGTGTTGATGTGTGTATATATGTTAATGCACGTCTGACTGTATACTCACCCTAATACATGGCTGCTGTAACAGAATACCTTTAATGTCTCTCATTGATCTTAACGTCAAGAAAATCTGCTTGTTAACAGCTTTAAATTCTAAGTTTGAGGGAACAAAATGTTATCCTAAATTAATTTTATTACCAAGTTTTTTAACTGCAAATTAATATACAGAATATAATAAATCTTGAGATATTTATGTCAACTAATACTTTTTAACTGGAGGCTTCCCAGGTGGCTCAGTGGTAAAGAATCTGCCTGCCATTGCAAGAGGCAGGTTTGATCCCTGGGTCGGGAAGATCCCCTGGCTTAGAAGATGGCCACCCACTCCAGTATTCTTGTCTAGGAAATCCCAAGAAGAGAGGAGCGTGGTGGGCTATAGTCCACAGGGTCACAAAGACTGGGACATGACTGAGCATATACACAGCCAACACTTTTTAACCATATAAAACTCTGACTTCTTATGGGAAAAAAATGTATTTACAAAAATTCAAGAAGCTCAAAAGTCAACTAGTTACATAAATACATGCCTCATCCACCTAACAAGGCAGCAAGTGTACAAATCCAGGACAGCCGGGTGGCTGGTACTTTCTCATCCAGGACCTTGTGGTGCTCGAACAGATTTCAGTGCCCTGAGCACCTCCACCTTACTGGTCATGCTGGCTGGGGACTGCACCTGCTGCTTGCCCGCCGTCATCCGGAGGGATGGCACATACCAGGAAACCAGGCACTTCAGGTGATCCAGCAGCAGGTGCACGGCAGGGCCAAAGGAACACCTTCAACTTCATATTTGAATTCAGGGCAGATAACCCCTCTCAGCCTCATGCTATAGCCGAAAACATGCTAAGACACATTGGAATCCTGCCAGTTCAGTCTAAAGTTAGAGTGGACTTCCCCAGTGGCCCAGTAGTTAAGACTCCACACTTCTGCATGGGTCATGAGTTTTAATCCCTGCTCGGGGAACTAAGATCCCACATAAAGTGTATCTTGGATAAAAATGTAAGTTGAGAGAACTCCCCCCTCAAATGTACTAAAATTACATTAGCTCTCACCATAAATTTGAAGCAAGGTATGAGAAACCCGAACTGATCCACCCTGGTCTGCTCAGTGGGAAGATGCAAAAAGTGACTTGAAAATCAGACAGACTTTAAAGACAACAACACGGAGTCCAGTGGTGATCCCTGCGGGGCAAATGTCAACACGTAAGAATCCCCCTACTGACCCTGGTGTTGCTCCTTTCCACTTTGAGCACAGCTATTTCTTCTTCTCTTTTAAGAAGCTGCTCCTTGCATATATTTAGTTCTTCAGTACGAGTTGGACACTCCTAGAAAACAGTTAAACGTGTAACTAAATGCAAACACAAATTTAAAATAGAGTGAGACTTTGAAGACTTGCCCTGACATGTCTCTCCAGGCTCCACACAAAGGATCTCCTTGCCCCTCCAGAGAAGAGGGGGTCCGCTGACACCAAGACCACACAGACCACCACAACTCAGACTGGCCTTAAGCCTCCACCTCGACCTGGCAGGCATGCAGCACGGGAGAACCCGGAATCCAAGCCTGCCTTCTCAAGAACGTCCAGGGACGTCTAAGAAACTTTCCTAAACATAAACCTAACAACAAAGTGGATAAAGAAATTCTTAAACAACACATAGGCAAGTGACCTAGAACCACTGGGGAGAGTGAAGAAAAAAGGTAAGGTCTACAAGGCCACCAGGCTTTGGAGTGTTCCTCTGGGGAAAAGACTGATGGGTCCCCAAGGCCATCTATTAGACTGACTCCACTGAAGTCACTCAGTTGTTCAATAAACTGGTTAAAATGTTAAATTCATGTTATATGTCCAGTTCAATTCAGTTGTTCAGTCGTGTCCAAAACTCTCTGCAACCACATTAATTGCAGCATGCCATGTCTCCCTGTCCCTCACTAACTCCTGGAGTTTACCCAAACTCATGTCAACGAGTCAGTGATGCCATCCAGCCATCTCATCCTCTGTCGTCCCCTTCTCCTCCTGCCCCTAATCCTTCCCAGGATAAGGGTCTTTTCCAGTGAGTCAACACTTCGCATGAGGTGGCCAAAGTATTGGAGCTTCAACTTCAACATCAGTCCTTCCAATGAACACCCAGGACTGATCTCCTTTAGGATGGACTGGTTGGATCTCCTTGCAGTCCAAGGGACTCTCAAGAGTCTTCTCCAACACTACAGTTCAAAAGCGTCAATAATTCAGTGCTCAGCTTTCCTCACAGTCCAACTCTCACATCCATATGTGACCACTGGAAAAACCATAGCCTTGACTAAACAGACCTTTGTTGGCAAAGTAATGTCTCTGCTTTTCAATATACTATCTAGGTTGGTCATAACTTTCCTTCCAAGGAGTAAGAGTCTTTAATTTCATGCCTGCAATCACCATCTGCAGTGATTTTGGAACCCAAAAAAATACAGTCTGACACTGTTTCCACTGTTTCCCCATCTATTTGCCAAGAAGTGATGGGACCAGATGCCATGATCTTAGTTTTCTGAATGTTGAGCTTTAAGCCAACTTTTTCACTCTCCTATCTAAGTTTCATCAAGAGGCTTTCTAGTTCCTCTTCATTCTCTGCCATAAGGATGGTTTCATCTTCATATCTGTTAGTTAGTTTAGTCGCTCAGTCATGTCTGACTCTTTGCAACACCATGAAGCGCAGCATGCCAGGCCTCCCTGTCCATCACCAACTCCCAGAGTTCACTAAGACTCACATCCATCGAGTCAGTGATGCCATCCAGCCATCTCATCCTCAGTCGTCCCCTTCTCCTCCTGCCCCCAATCCCTCCCAGCATCAAATTCTTTTCCAATGGGTCAACCCTTCTCATGAGGTGGCCAAAGTACTGAAGCTTCAGCTTTAGCATCATTCCTTCCAAAGAAATCCCATAGTTGATCTCCTTCAGAATGGACTGGTTGGATCTCCTTGCAGTCCAAGGAACTCTCAAGAGTCTTGTCCAACACCACAGTTCAAAAGCATCAATTCTTCTGTGCTCAGCCTTCTTCACAGTCCAACTCTCACAGTCATACATGACTACTTGAAAAGCCATATCTGAATATCTGAGGTTATTGATATTTCTTCCATTAATCTTGATTCCAGCTTGTGCTTCTTCCACTCCAGCTTTTCTCATGATGTACTCTGTGTATAAATTAAATAAGCAGGGTGACAATGTACAGCTTTGACATTCTCCTTTGCCTATTTGGAACCAGTGTGTTGTTTCATGTCCAGTTCTAACTGTTGCTTCCCTACCTGCATACAAGTTTTTCAAGAGGCAGGTCAGGTGGTCTGGTATTCCCATCTCTTTCAGATTTTTCCAGTTTATTGTGATCCACATATTCAAAGGCTTTGGCATAATCAATAAAACAGAAATATATGTTTTTTTCTGGAACTCTCTTGCCTTTTTGATGATCCATCGGATGTTTGCAATTTGATCTCTGGTTCCTCTGCCCTTTCTAGAACCAGTTTGAACATCAGGAAGTTCACAGTTCATGTATTGCTGAAGCCTGGCTTGGAGGATTTGAGCATTACTTTACTTGCATGTGAAATGAGTGCAATTGTGTGGCAGTTTGAGCATTCTTTGGAATTGCCTTTCTTTGGGATTCAAATGAAAACAGACCTTTTCCAGTCCTGTGGCCACTGCTGAGTTTTCCAAATTTGCTGGCATATTGAGTGCAGCACTTTCACAGCATCATCTTTCAGGGTTTGAAATAGCTCAACTGGAATTCCATCACCTCCACTAGCTTAGAATAGTGATGCTTTCTAAGGCCCAGTTGACTTCACATTCCAGGATGTCTGGCTCTAGATGAGTGATCACACCATCGTGATTATCTGGGTTGTGTATTTTACCACAATTTGCGTGCACCTGGGGTCATCCACGTGGTGAACTTGCTCAAACTGAACCACTGAGTCTTTCATTCTTCTATTTTTCTTAGCACAGATTAAAAACAAAACAAAACAAAACAAAACATCCTGGGCTACGTATCCCCTACTACACACTGAGTATTCAGCACCCAAAACAGTGCCCAGCACCTGTAAGAGGCATGTAGTAGATATTTGAAGCTATGAGGGTGTATGTTATACATGTAAGCAATAGGTACTCATCATTAAAATCTTGGACACACTGGTCTGTGCTTTGTAGGATAGAGAACATTAAGATGCTTAGCCTTACTGCTTCAAGGACTGACTCTCTAGCTCAATCTCATGCCCCAGAGACTCCTCCAGGTAGTGTTTCCCTTCTTGTGGGGCCTTCGCCTATCCTCCATGCAGCACCTGCACAACCTCGTACAAGGTCAACCTCCTGGGGTTGATCCTACCCACTAAGGCCAAAATGCCCTGGCAGCCAGGGCCCACAACCATGGAAACAAAATGAAACACAACCCCAATGCTTCATGGGGTGAGGACCAATCTGACCGGTCCAGCCCCCAGCTGCTCTCACCTCAGGCCACTCTGCTTCCAGGACATGGGCAAAGGCCAAGTTCTTCCTTGTCTTGGCCTTTGCCTTGGGGTTGCAGCACTGAAAAAGAGCTCACAGGCAGGCTTTTCTGTGACCCATCGTCACGAATGGGGGCAGCCCTCCACTCAGGAGCAACTGCTGTTTCACAGTCTCATACATCAGCGCCCGAGCTATCACCACCGATCTCACACTATGACAACCGTTATTCACACTACGGCCACTGCTCTCACATACACCACTTTCACTTCTGATCTCAAAAGCACCGCTCTCACATACCACTCTCACACACACCGCTCTCACACTATGACCACTGCTCTCACCCTATGACCACCAGCACCACTGTCTCAAGAAGAAATGGCACTAAGGCTCTGCCAGAAGCACATCTCCCAGGAGCCAGAAACCCAGAACCCACTCAGTCACAAGGGGCTCCGTGGTAACAGGGGGGCTGGGCTCAGGCCCACTGTCAAGGATGCAGAGGGGGGAGGGGCTGCCAAAAAGATGGCAGCTGACTGTGGGTGTGGGAGAAGGAAGGCCATGCCCACAGCTCACGCCCACCATCAAACATGACCTTGCAAGATACTGGGTCACAGTCGAACTGAACAGTTTAAACTGCTTCAGAAACCACCACTGCTAGGAATGAGCACGTCTTCTAAGTGGGCTTCTTCCCCCTCCAACACCTAAACAAGCCTCCAGTGAGGCTACTGAAGGGGCACCCCTGAACTCAAGGGTATCCCCAGAACCCACCCAGCTGAGGTGGACTCACCAAGCTAGCTGCCCCACACTCTCACCCTGAGCTCGGTCCTCCCTGACTGACTGTCTCACTCGAGCTCAACAAGGGCTTGACCAACCTCCCTCCAGGCACTTAAAATGAACCCACAGTGGGTACAGGGGTTCATTCAACCTGCTGCAAACTCACCCTCTTAACTTCGACCCTGGGCTGCCAGACGACTCTGCCCCATGGGGGCTGCATGGTGGAGGCTCAGGGGTGTCCCTGCCTTGAGCCATGACAGCCAGTGCCTTCCAGACCCCACCAGGTGCTGCCCCACCCTCCAACCCCAAGTCTCCCACCCATCTCTTGGCCCCACTCCTACCCTCGTGGCTCTCCACTCACCAGGGCACAGGCCACACCATCCCTGGATCAGCCAGGACCCCTGCTGTCACTTGAGGACCTCAGTCCCCAGGGTGCTTGGGGTTCTATATCCACCCATCTCAGCAATTACACACTCTGGGAGAGACAGAGTACAGTTTGGGGTCCCGCCCACTGTTCACCCTGTTCACATTCTCTTTTTTTAACATTATCTACTAGAGTTCTCTGATATCTCTTTTTAAAATCTCAACTGTTGCTTTCAAAGAGACTGAAAAATCACTGTGCTCAATTTTAAGAATAAAATCTTCATTTTCAACCTTAAAGTGAAACTGACTAAAAGAAGTCATTTTTTAAACTGAAAAAAAAAAACAAAAAAAAAAAACAAAGCCCACAATGTGATCATGTCACAGAATACAGGTCAGGTAACCCCTCCCTCCTCAGCCTTCTCCTCCACCACCAGCAGCCTGTCATCGCAAGGCCTGGGCTGGCAGGGTCAGGGGAAGAGGGCAGACCAGCTCCTCTGTCTCCAGGCCATGTGGGCTGCTTGCTCCACCTTCTTCCCAAGTTCACGTGGCACTGAAACAGCCCAGGCAAGCTGGGGATTCTGATCAGAAATACAACCGTGGGTACTAAGCAAGGACCCCTGGTTCTTGTTTTCCCTGGTATCAAATAAAGATGATCAATACAATTACTGTGACTGTTACATGTGGCTTCAGATGACTGAAGACACCCAGGGCACCCCCACTTCCAGTGACAGATGCAAGCAGCTTGTAGGTCAGCCTATCAAGAGCTAGAAATACATTTTAAAAGAGGTCCTTAGGCAGCCACAATAAAAAATTTCAAATGAAATGGAAGCCCAGTGAGGGAGTTGGAGACTGAGAGGGCCACTCCTTCCCTCGGGGCATCTGAACAAAGCTGACTCTGTGAAGAAAAGGCAGAGAAAAAGTCAAGAGGAGGGGGCTGGCTAACACAGCTCTGGATGGTTCCTTGGGCTTGGAAGACAAAAATTCGAGCACAGGCCAGACAAGACAGTCCGGATGTCAGAAAATGTACACAACACTCTGCCTAAACCAGCTAAGTGCTGAGTATCAGTCACCTCATGGTGCTCAGGAGACAGACGGTGGGTCAGGACCTGCCAAGAAGGAGGGGCCTGAGAGGCAGCCCAGGCTTCCAGACGGAGATTCAGGAAGGCTCCTCCCTGGGGTCGGGGGGAAGGTAGGTGAAGGCTGCTGAGACTGAGCTTACAAGGATCCTCCAGCCTCAAGGTCCTGAGGGACAGACAGCTCTGTGAAGAAGACAGCATCACCAGAACCTCTAGAGTTTTCCAAACATAATGTCCAACATGCAATGAAAAAAACAAAAGAGGTTGTAACAACCAACAGGACCAAGAAAAAGAGAACTGAACCAGATCCAGAGGTATCAGATGTATATCAACATATCAGAGGTATGCTAGAGGCATCAGGTGCAAACGTCACCTGTTCAAAAATATACTTGCAAAAGGAAAAAAAAATTCTGAGAACCAAAACCGGTTCCAGAACTTTACAATAACAGTGACTGAATTTAAAAACTCATTCTCTGGGCTTAACATCAAATTGGACGTAGCTGGAGAGAGGTTCAGTGAACTGAAGGATGGGTTAGTTAAAAAATATATATAAGAGGGAAAAAAGTATAGAATATTTTGAAGGAGCTCCTTGTTAAACTACGTTGTTAAAAACTATAAATGGGGACCCTCATGGAGAAACAGTGGAAACAGTGTCAGACTTTATTTTTGGGGGCTCCAAAATCACTGCAGATGGTGATTGGAGCCATGAAATTAAAAGATGCTTACTCCTTGGAAGAAAAGTTATGACCAAACTAGATAGCATATTCAAAAGCAGAGACATTACTTTGCTGACTAAGGTCTGCCTAGTCAAGGCTATGGTTTTTCCAGTAGTCATGTATGGATTTGAGAGTTGGACAGTGAAGAAGGCTGAGTGCTGAAGAATTGATGCTTTTGAACTGTGGTGTTGGACAAGACTCTTGAGAGTTCTTTGGACTGCAAGGAGATCCAACCAGTCCATTCTAAAGGAGATCAACCCTGGGGTTTCTTTGGATGGAATGATACTAAAGCTGAAACTCCAGTACTTTGGCCACCTCATGCGAAGAGTTGACTCGTTGGAAAAGCCTTTGATGCTGGGAGGGTTTGGGGGCAGGAGGAGAATGGGATGACCGAGGATGAGAAGGCTGGATGGCATCACTGATTCAATGGATGCAAGTCTGAGTGAACTCTGGGAGTTGGTGACGAACAGGGAGCCCTGCTGCAATTCATGGGCTCGCAAAGTGTCAGACACGACTGAGCGACTGAACTGAACTGAACTGAACTGAACTCATGGTGGAGAAAAGACAGAAAGGGGAAAAAGAAATACCTCCAGGGGTTGAAACTAAAGAGCTTCTTAATGAAAGTGAAAGAGGAGAGTGGAAAAGCTGGCATAAGACTCATATTGAAAAAATGGAGATCATGGCATCCAGCCCCATCACTTCATGGCAAATAAACAGGGAAATAATGGAAACAGTGACAGACTTTATTTTCTTGGGCTCCAAAATTACTGCAGATGGTGAAATTAAAAGTTGCTTGCTCCTTAGAAGGAAAGCTAGACAGCTTATTAAAAAACAGACATTACTTTGCCAACAAACGCTTATTGTGTCAAAGTTATGGTTTATCCAGTAATCATGTATGGATGTGAGTGTTGGCCCATGAAGTAGGCCGAATGCCAAAGAATCGATGCTTCTGAACTGGGGGGTTGGAGAAGACTCTTGAAAGCCCTGTAGACTGGTAAGAGATCCATCCAGTCAATCCTAAAGCAAATCAGACCTGAATATTAACTGGAAAGACTGATGCTGAAGCTCTAAGAATTTGGCCACCTGATGCGAAGAACTGACTCATTAGAAAAGAACCTGATGCTGGGGAAGACTGAAGGCAGGAGGAGAAGGGGACGACAGAGGATGAGATGGTTGGATGGCATCACCGACTCAATGGACATGAGCTTGAGCAAGCTCCGGGAGTTGGTGATGGACAGAGAAGCCTGGCATGCTGCAGTCCATGGGATTGGGTTGCAATGGCTCAGACACTGAGTGACTGAACTGACTGACAGGGACAGTAGCAAGAGTTGGTTCAAGAATCAGACCATTGACTCAAAAATGAAAACCACACATTGGTTTCAGTTTCTCTGCGGTGCCTAAGGCAAGAAGAAAATGTTCAAGCACTCAGAGGAAAAAGGGTGTGGCTTTTAATGGCACAACAACACCAAGAGCTGACTTTTCAAGAACAAGGAAGTCAGAAGATAATGGACTGGCATCTGTAAAATGCTGAAAAACAAATAACCACCAACCTGGAATTCTATGCCCAAGAAAAACACTCTTCAAAAGTGAAAGCAAAATAAGGACTTTTAGGCAAATGGAAATGAGACCACTCATCACACACAGACATGAACTAACAAAATATTGTGGAAAAAAAAAGTAGTCTCTGATGGAAATATAAAAAAAAACTAGTAAAGACCAACAACGAGGTAACTGTGAGGGTAAATACTAACTTTACAAAACAATGATGTTAATGCCAAAAATATATCTAACAATTTAAAGTGTAACAGTGACAAAGAGGAAACAGTCATGCCAAGGAAGCAGTAAAAGTACTAAGTTAGACTTGAATGTAAAACACACGCTGAATCTGCAAATGTATACCCAACAACCTGATAGGAGTACAGAACTAGAAAAACACTTCATACTTTTAAAAGAAGGCAAGAGAAAAGAACACAGAATAGGTGGGACAAACAGAAAACAAACAGTCACGTGGTATCTACACAATGAAATATCAGCATGATAAATAGAGCAAATACTCTCAAAAGATAAAGTGTCAAACTGATTACAATGAAAACTATACACTATTCACAGAGGTACATGTTAAGATGGAAGGTCTTTTAGAAAGCTCAAAGTAAGAGATATGCAGGCAAACAAGGACAGAAAACTGATGTGGCAATATCACTGGCAAATTGTGTCTAAAGAAAGAAGCATTACTAGAGATAAAAAGGAGCATCTCATACTGATACAAGTTCAATCTAGCAAGAAGATGAGGATTCTAAATTTGAATGTACCTGAAAGTGAAAGAGGAGAGTGAAAAAATTGGCTTAAAGCTCAACATTCAGAAAACAAAGATCATGGCATCTGGTCCCATCACTTCATGGGAAATAGATGGGAAAACAGTGGAAACAGTGTCAGACTTTATTTTTTGGGGCTCCAAAATCACTGCAGATGGTGACTGCAGTCATGAAATTAAAAGACACTTACTCCTTGGAAGAAAAGTTATGACCAAACTAGATAGCATATTCAAAAGCAGAGACAGTACTTTGCTGACTAAGGTCTGTCTAGTCAAGGCTATGGTTTTTCCAGTAGTCATGTATAGATGTGAAAGTTGGACTGTGAAGAAGGCTGAGCATCAGAGAATTGATGCTTTTGAACTGTGGTATTGGAGAAGACTCTTGAGAGTCCCTTGGACTGCAAGGAGATCCAACCAGTCCATTCTGAAGGAGATCAGCCCTGAGATTTCTTTGGAAGGAATGATGCTAAAGCTGAAACTCCAGTACTTTGGCCACCTCTTGCAAAGAGTTGACTCACTGGAAAAGACTTTGGTGCTGGGAGGGATTGGGGGCAGGAGGAGAAGTGTACGACAGAGGATAAGATGTCTGGATGGCATCATTGACTCGATGGACATGAATCTGAGTGAACTTGGGAGTTGGTGATGGACAGGGAGGCCTGGTGTGCTGTGATTCATGGGGTTGCAATGAGTCGGACAAGACTGAGTGACTGAACTGAAGTGAACTGAACTGAATAACATAACCTCAAAATATCAATACATAAAAACTGACAGAAATAGAAAAGGAGTAATAGTCAAGTTCATAATCGCAGTGGGAGATGTTAAAGACACATGTCAATGTATGGCAAAACCAATACAGCATTGTAAAGTAAAATAAAGTAAAAATAAAAATTTAAATTAAAAAAAAAAAGTAAAAAAAAAAAAAGACACATCTCTCATGGAACTGGGCTCCCTGGTATGTAGTCACCTGCAGCCATGAAGTACCTAAAATGTGGCTGGCTCTAAAATGAGATGTGCTGCAAACATGAAACACACACTGGATTTTAAGACATAGCATGAAAAAAAGAACATGAAATATTTCATTAGGTTTTATCATGCTGATTACACACTGAAATGATATATTTTGGTTGTGCTAAAATAAAATATATTACAGGTAATTTCACCTATTTCTGTTTTACTTAACGTGGCTACTGAAATCTGAATTACATGAGTGACAAACCTGATCTAACCGATACACATAGAACATTGCATTCCCATTGATACATATAATTTTCAAGAGCCCAGGGAGCATATAACAAAGTGAATATATATTGGGCCATTAGGAAAGCTCAAATTATTTCAAAGGACTGAAATAATGCAGGGTATACTTAGGAATTGCAACAGGCTGACGGTTTATGTGCCCTGAAAGTTCACCCAGCATGTGGTGATGATCCTAGGAGGTAGGCACTCTGGGCAGGGTCAGGTCAGGAAGGAATGAGCTTCCATGCTTCAAGGACAGGGAGAATCAGCAGGCAGTCTAGGAAGTAGGAAACAGGCTTCACCAGACGTGGCACCTGCTGGTGATCTTGATACTCCCCAGCCTCCAGGACTATAAGAAACAACTTTCTGTTGTTTATCAGCTAGTCTATGGTATTTATAACAGTAGCCCAAAAAGACAAAGACTGGCCTTTTCATGGAATTAAACTAGAACTTTAAAAAGGGTCATTAGAAAAACCTCCCCAAACATTGGGAAGTTAAATGACATATTGCTTGAAGAATTTCATGAATAATAATTTTAAAAAACACAAAGAAAATTAGAAAATACTTTTCCATAAAAGATAATGAAAATCTGGCTTATTCCACCTTGTGGGACGGAGTGAACTGTGTTTAGAGGGTAACTTAAAGCCTTAAACACATATATTGGAAAAGGAGGAAGGGTAAAAATCAATTAAGCGTCTATCTCTAGAAACCAGAAAAAAAGCAAAGCAAAAGAAACACAAGACAGATGGGAAAAAATGAGCAGAAAATAAGGAAACAGAAAGCAAATATGAAATTAAAAAAAAAAAAAAGCCAAAAGTTGGCTCTTTGAAAGGACGAATAAAACTAATAAACCCCTAGAGAGACTGATTAAGAAAAAGAGACAAAGCACAAATCACCAGTATCAAGGATTTTTAAAAAGGGAGACAACACATTTGGCAGATAAGACAGATATTATGAACCACAGTTCACTTACTAATTGGAGAGTCTGCTGGCCTCAATAAATTCCTAGTAGGGGGGAAATGCTTTACTTAAATAGACCCAAGAATACATACAAAATCAGAAAATTTTATTTGCATGAAAAAAATGACATCTGAAATTTAAAGATTCCCTACAGTGAAACCAACTGGTTTTGCCAATCAATTCTTCCAAAACTCTAGGAAAGAAAACAGTAATCTTACAGGAGTTCTCAGGGTAAACAAGGAACACCCTCCACCCTTGTTTTATAAGACTAGCATAACCCTGATACTAAAACCAAGAAGAAGTACAAGAAAGTAAAATTACAGACTGTGAGTATAGATGAAATAATCCTAAAGAAAACACTAACAAATAAAGTCCAACAGAAGGAGAATACATCAAGATCAGCTTGGAGTTGTTTTAGAATTGCAAAATTTTTTAAAAGTTTAATCACCACATAAGAGAAAAATCACCTGTTTCAAAATCTGCAGAAAATAAACAAGAAAATTAAATGTAATAATTTTAGTTCATGACTAAGAAAAAAACTCTTAGTAAATTAACAGAGAAGAATTTATATATTTTGATAAAAATATCTACAAAAAAGCTAATATCATGTGTGATGGTGAAATACTGAAAGCTTTTCCTCTGATAATGGGAAAGACACAAGGATACTTATTCTCACTAATACTGTTCACCACTGTACTCTGTACTGGAGATCCTAGTCTGTACAATAAGGCAAGAAAAAGAAAAGGGTTATCACAGTTGCAAAGGGGGAAAAAATAACTTATTTGCAGACATAATTGTGTACACATAAATAAATACAATTAGAATTATTTGAAATAAATGGATTTAGCAAGTGACTATAGAAAAGTCAATTCTATCTCTATCTATTAGGAATTTATAATGGCACTGAAAATATCAAGATATCTAATTAAACATGTGCAAGACATACAGCAAACTATAAACTTCTAAGATAAATTAAAGAAGATCTAAAAAATGGAGAGCTATCTATATTGTGTTCATGGATTATAAGAACAACATAAACAACACACACACACACAGAGTTAACCGTGTGAGGTGATGTGTATGTTGGGTAATCATTCCAAGATGTCTATGGGCATCAAGTCATCACAATGTAGACTTGAAATACACACAAACTGTTTCTGTCAATGACTCCTTAGTGAAGCTGGTGATCTAAAATCAGCGCCTGGCACCTGGTAGCTGGCAGGTGTGGGAACTCGGACTCATGTGCAGGCTGTACACACTCTTAATCACAGGTGAGACCTGAAGCAACCCAGCAACTCTCCATTTTTCTTTTTCTGTTTTTCTCTGTTCCCCTTGCCATTTGTGTTTAACAGATTCCCAGTATTGAGTGAGCAGCATCAATGCAACAATAATGTTTCCCCATCTAAAGCAGGAGCATGTAACACCAGCAGACTTCCCAATCACCCAGAGATAAGTGCAGTGCCCCATCACAACAGAAAGCAAAGAAACATGACATTACCCCCAGACAGAGCTGCCCGATGGCAGTAGGGACTATGGTCCACCAGACTTCCCAAGGGGACCCTCAGGGGCTTGGAGTCCATGCTGGGGCCCTCAGCTTGAGGCCACACTTTCCTTTCCACCATTCTGGGGGTCCTGGCAGAAGAAAGCCAGGCCACAGAAGGGGGATGATGTGCCTGGCCTGTGGGACTCAGGGGAGGACTGACTTGGGTCTGTGCTGGGCTCCACGTCCAGTCACCACTCTTGGAGTGTACAAAGTTCTTGGGATCATTGTAGGTTTTTGGCAAAAAGCAATGGAGCTGAAGTCACTTAGGATGGTTTTTAAGAAAAAATCCTCACTGGGGATTCACTCAGCACCAGCCTCGGCCCCTAATGAGATGCAGACTCCGGGTCATCCATGGCTCTGCCCGTAGACTGCCAGGCAAAGGGAGGCTCCTGGACTGTGGAGGAGCTGGAAGGCTTTAAGCAAATACTGAAAGTGTATTTGCTCCACTCATGACAAAGGTTGGAAGCAGGGACAAGCATAACAAAGGGTTATGAGCGTTCACTGAGTGTCCAAGGCTGGGAACAGATGATGAAGGGTCAATACACCCGGCCTTGAGGCGCTCGAAGGCTTCCTTCTGACCACCTGTTTCTGAGAGCAAGGACTGTTATTTCATGATAAGACACCCTTTAGAGTCTCACCAAAGCTATGTTATGGCTTGGGCGGTTGAACTCTATCTTATGCTTGAATGCTTTAATGTTTATCTGGAATGGCTACATGCAAAACAGCTTTATGCTCTATTCCCTGAAAATTATAAAACTACACAATTGGATAATAAACTTTGTCAGTCCACTAGAGACTGTCCCTGAGTGTCCTTTTCAGAGTGTGGTTCTCAGAGCCTTACAACTGGCACCCAACATGGGGGTCAAAGCAGCAGACTGATTTTGAAAAAGGGCCACACTCCTCCAGAAGCGAGGTAAGCAGGATGGGACATCAGTCAAGTAAAATTCCTTTTGTTCATCTCATGCATCATTTCTTGAAACAATATGGGGTTAATCTGCCTGAAGAGCAGTTAACTAGCTGTTACCAGACAGTGGTTGAATATATCCATGGTTTCCGGAGGAAGGAACCTTGGATTTACAAACTTGGACAAGAGCAAAGAATAATGTTTTAAAAGCTTATAGACAGGGGGTAAAAATCCCCCCACAATGGCGGGTAACTTGGTCTGTTTTATGGGCTGTTATGGAGCAATTAGATGGCTCAGGAGAAGATTTAGAGGTTGAAACTGTTTGATCCCTGCATGAATGTGAATTAGAAGAGAAAGATCTATCAGAGGTTTTAAATCAGAAAAATGTCATGCTAGAGCAGATTACAGACAAACAAGAGTCACAGATGCTGAAAGCAGTCAAACAATCAATTTTGCCAGAGGCCCCTGATCTGCCTTTACCTTGCTTTTCATGAGCTCATATTAACAAGCCTCTAACACCGGCCTTTCCACCCGCTGCAATGCTGTCCGCTGCTGCTACTGCTCCCCTATTTCCTATCATTGCTCCTCGGGACATGCCTCTTTGTGCATGGGCTTTTCCGGTCCAACTTAATAATCCTCAACCTGGACATAATCAATGACAATCACCGGAATTTGATTTGCTCACGCAATTCAAAAAGGCATGTACAATATATGGACCTACCTCACCCTACTGTATGGAATTTCTTAGGGGCTGGGTGGATGAATGGCTTCATGCAGATTTTTTTGCAGTTGCTAAAATGGTTATGACTCCACAACAGCTACTACAATGGCAAATGTGGGTCACAGATGAAGCCAAATTAATCTTGCTAGAACAGCAAAGCAGGGGAAATCCTCCTGGACTAAATTTTTAAATTCTCACTGGCACCAGAGCTATGGCTGAAACTTCTGCGCAATTAGAATTTGTGCAGCCGCCCATGTTATACTGGATTAAGGAAGTAGCTATCAGAACATGGGCTAAAATCGAGAGTTCCACCTCCGATGGATCTTTTGTGAAAATATTGCAGGGACCAACTGAAGAATATACTCAATTTATTGGTAAATTGAAGGAAACTATTGATCACAGTCTTAGGGATGCATCTTTGTGAGAAATCATTTTGAAACAACTGGCTTTTGATAATGCTAAGGAAGACTGTCAGGCTATTATCAGACCTATTAGGGAGCAAGGAGGAGTTATGGAATACTAGAAAGCATGCAGGAATGTGGGTACGATTCAATATAAAGCTAAAATAGCCACTTTAGAAACCTTAAATATTTCCCCAAAGTCTAAAGTTAAATGTTTTAACTACGGCAAGCCAGGACACATGTGGAAGCAGTGTCACTTGCCTCGACAAACAGGTCTTTCTCTTGACAAAGGAGGGGCTATTAAAACTAAGCCCCCCGGGCTCTGCCCAAGATGTTGGCTGAGTGAATGCTGCTCCAGATTTGATAAACAAGGTGATGCTTTACCCATTCAGACACCTCCTTCGGGAAACTAGAACAGGGGCTCTTCTCTACCCTCATTAAACAAGGAGGACAACCAAATATTACTGAATTAACAGCGGCTACCAGACATAGCACATGTGTAGACATTCCTGCTCCCCGAGATATGGAATTATTAATGGTAAATAATCCTATGAAAATCTTAACTGGATATTTTGGCCCTATACTAAAAAATACTGTAGGCCTTCTGTTGGGAGGAAGCAGCAGCACCATGAGTGGGATAATTGTACATACTGGGATCATTGATGAAGATTACACGGATGAAATTGTAGTAATGTTACATGTGACTCATAATTTGTATTTACAAAAGGGTGACAGATTTGCTCAGCTATTGCTATTACCTTATGTGCCCCCACTTAACAGAAAAGCAGACACCAGAACAGGTGGCTTTGGGAGTACCAACATTACTGCAGCCCTTTCTACTGTTATAAAAGAAATCAATAGGCCCATGTTAAAATTAAAATCAGAGGAAGAACTTTTGAAGGAATGTTAGACACTGGGGCGGATATTTCCATCATAAGAACAGAGGAATGGCCTTTGGATTGGCCTGCAGTTTTAGCCTCACACCAGTTGGTGGGAATAGGAACTGCAGATGCAGCTCAAACTTATGTTAGTTCATCTTAGTTACAAGCCCTGGGCCCTGATCAATTAGTTGCTTACATTAAACCGTACATTGCCCCATTACCATTAAGTTTGTGGGGAAGAGACTTTCTACAACAAGCTCAAGCAACTATACAATTGAATGAAACTTTTTTCTTAGGGGTCACTGAGATAAAGCCACTGAAGTTAGAATGGAAGTCTGATAAACCTATCTGGACAGCTCAGTGGCCCCTATCAAAAGAGAAACTGTCCGCTTTGCATACTTTGGTGGCTGAACTATTACAACAAAATAGAATAGAAACTACTCAATCACCATGGAACTCACCAGTTTTTGTCATTAAAAAGAAATCAGGTAAATGGAGAATGCTAACAGATTTAAGGAATATTAACACTATAATGATTCCTAAGGGAACATTAGAAACAGGACTCCCAAGCCCTGCTATGGTCGCTAAGCACTGGGCTATTATAATTATTGATTTACAAGATTGCTTTTTCAATATGCCTTTACATCCAGATGACAGGCAAAGTTTTGCCTTCTCAATACCTTCTATTAATAATCAATCCCCTGCTCAATGGTATCAATGGAAGAGCCTGCCCCAAGGTATGATGAACTCCCCTATGGTCTGTCAATTCATTGTTGATAAAATTTTGCAGCCCATCAGACAGCAATTCCCTGAGGCGTATCTCATTCATTACATGAATGACATTTTATTGGCTTCTCCCTCAGAATCTCAATTAAGTTTATTAGGTAATGAGGTCATAACTAATTTAACTAATCATGGGCTACTAATAGCAGAAGATAAATTGCAGCACCATTCCCCTTTTAAATATCTTGGATCTCTTGTGGACCACTCTACTGTAAAGCCACAGAAACTTTCTATTAGAAGGGATAATTTACAAACACTGAAAGATTTCCAGAAACTTCTTGGGGATATTAATTGGCTACGACCTACCTTGGGAATTCCCACATATGCTTTACAAAACTTATTCAAATTATTAGAAGGTTCCTCTGATTTGAATAGTCCCCAACAACTTACCCCTGAAGCTGAGGAAGAATTACAATTGGTAGAACAGAGAATTCAACAAACATTTGTTTACCGTATTAATTACAATTCCCCTTTTCAGATATATGTCTTTGGTACTAAGATATATCCTACTGCCATTATAGTGCAGGATAATCACCCTATTGAATGGTTATATCTCCATTTCAAACAGACTAAATGCACTGTTTCCTATATAGACTTGACAGGGAAATTTCTTGCACTGTCTCGATTGTGTGCTAAAACTGGATATGACCCTACTCAGATTTACCTACCTTGACAAAAACAGAAATTGATAATGCTCTCCAGGTGTCTACTACCATTCAGATAGCCCTTGCTGATTATTCAGGGGAATTATTGGCCAACACACCTAAAGGAAAATTATGGAATTTCTTACAAAATACTTCTTTTATCATCAACAATATTGTTTCTGAACACCCTCTCATGAATGCACCTAATTATTTTATAGATGGAAATAAGGCAGGATGGGCAGCCATAATAGGTCCCAACCTGCAAAAGAAAATTAAAAGTCCTTATCAATCCGTTCAAAAAACAGAATTATTTGCATTATAATTGTTTACTTACTCTAATAAAAACCCCATTGAATGTTTTAACTGATTCTTGCTACGTGGCACATTTTTTCCCATCTTTTGTAACCGCTCATTTTATATCCAATGAAAATGATCTTATACATTTGTTCTTATTGATTCAGCAAGAAATAAGAGCTAGACTCCATCCCTTCTTTATTATTCACATTCTTGCTCATTCCCATTTACCAGGACCCCTCAGTTTAGGCAATGATTTGACTGATTGTCTCATCGCCCCTATATTTTCTTCCCCTGAACAGGAACATCAGCTCTTCCATACTAACGCTAATACACTACATGTTCAATATAAGATACCGTTACAAATGGCTAGAAAAATTGTTCGGAACTGTGCTACATGTGCCCCCTTTCATTTAACCACTAGTCCCAAGGGACTAATCCTAGAGGCTTACAAGCAAATGAATTATGGCAGGCTGATTTTACACATTACAGACTGCCCCCTTTTAAATTGTTATTTGTAGTCATAGATACCTTTTCCGGCTTCATTTGGGCAGTTCCTTCCACTGCTGAGACTCCTAAAGCTGCCATCACAGCTCTTCTGCAATGTTTTTCAGTGATGGGGTTCCCTGCCTCCATCAAAATGGACAATGGTCCTGCTTTAACAGCCAATGCTTTTAATGATTTCATGCATCAGTGGGGTATTTGCCATCTTACTGGCATCCCATACAACCCCCAAGGTCAAGCCATCAT
This sequence comes from Capricornis sumatraensis, assembly GCF_032405125.1. Classification (NCBI taxonomy): domain Eukaryota; kingdom Metazoa; phylum Chordata; class Mammalia; order Artiodactyla; family Bovidae; genus Capricornis; species Capricornis sumatraensis. The sequence goes on along the minus strand of NC_091075.1, from coordinate 2,741,463 downwards.
TGAACCTGCCCACCATACACTCAAGCTCATTCTTAATAAACAAAACAGGTGGAATAAACTAAGGGGTCCCTATGGACCTAAAGCCATTTTTCCTATAGCCCTTTTAACAATCAGTTATTTTAATTTGCCTCTACACAGTCAGGAAACATGAGCAGAGTGACATTTTTCTGATTCACCCTCGCGTATGCCTGAACAAACTGCTGTTTGGGTTAAATGTCTTGATCAATGGCAGCCAGGAACACTTAAGTTCATAGGTTATGTAGAAAGCCAATAAAGTTCCAGACAAGGAGCTTGCACCATCTACATTAGGCCACCGGCGCCCGTTTGAATATCGGATCTTAAAAGCGGGACAAGTAAGTAGACATAGTGAGCCTCCACGCCCCAGATGGGAATTCAGCCTGAAATTAGAGTAAAGAGGAGACACGGGGGAAACCAGTCCAGCGACTGGCTCTCCTTCTATTGTCCTTCAAGGCCTTTTATACTTTTGATTATACATAGAGATCAATGGGTAATATAAAATTATGTAGCATTCGCAGCCCAGACTCTTTCTGTATATCTTTTTGTATACAAAAGGTCTCAGGTGATTCACATTATCTTCTGGCCAAGAGGCTTGTTAACACATTTTGGCTCTCTTCCTTAATGAATGTTAATTTCGTTTTCCCTGAAGTGTTTTTCTTTAATCTACATCTCCTTAAAGCGCTAAAGTTACATCTCTATAGAACAAAGGCGCAGTGGGTTATAACAAAGAAGGTACTTAACTCAAAGATCTAATGTTGCTAATACAAGGTCTACTACTTGTTTTTGTATATACCAACTATATCTAAAAATAAAGGATATGAAAATTTGGCAGCAAGCATTGGCTCAACAAATGAAACCTTTAATCAGTCCTATTCTAAAGATTTTGACTCTTCGGAAGCCCCTACATTCCTAGGATGTTTTAAGCTTCCTGTTCCTCCTGCGGTCAGGAGGCCTCAAACAATCACATGTGAAGCTGTAGGAGTCCTGCAGGCAGGCTAGAAAGCCATCAGAGGGGTTTTTGGATTGAAACACTCTTTCAAATGCAGAAGACTAAAGCCCTGAATTGACTTTTTCCAGAGAATGTCAGAAGAGTGGAAAAGCAGAGCACAAAAACCAGCAGATTTTTGTTGGGGTACATGCTTAGGAATTTTCAGAGGGGCCCCTGAAGTCTGAGCATGCCTTGCGTATGTCAGCTTCCTTCCTCATGACCTTGTCACGGGCGGGATTCCTCACACTGGCTCCCGGCACCTCATGGACTCTTTGTGAATTTCTCAGAATCACAAGAAATTAATAACACCTGCCAATAGTATAATGTTTCAGCACCACGTTTTAACAGAACACAAACAGGACTTTGGCATCAACGTGATGAACTTCTGAACTGGTACAATGGAGATCTTTCACCTCCCAGAACCCAGAAAATCAGTCCAGTCCTGTGGCCTGAACACTGGCATCTTTGGAAAATTCCTGCTTCTTTGTCTCGGTTTAGGGTCTCATATGCTTATGCACATGTTTCCATCCCACAAAATTATACTATTGAGTATAATTATACTGGTTATGTTCGTGCTTTGTAAATGTGCCCTATCTTTTTGCTATTGGACAATTTAGGAGTAATGGCTCAATTCTGTCCTGTACTGAGTGTCGTTTGTATACTTTTTTAAAATCATAGTGTGCCAATTAATGCTACTAAAGACAGTGTTTTTTTAGTCCAGCAAAGGACTGATTTGTGGGTTCCAGTTAAGATTTCTGAACCTTGGTCAGATTTCATGTTGTTGTCTTTTGTTCTGAGAGAATCCCTAAAAAGAAGCAAATGCTTTATTGGCTGGATTATAGGTGCCATAGTGGGTATTATTTCAGTTGTAACTGTTTTTACAGTTTCTGGAATGGCATTGTACAATTCTATTCAAAATCATGATTTCATTACTGCTGGAAGAAGGATTCTCATGACCTCTGGGCCTGGCAAGCTCAGATAGATCAACAAATACAAACATGCTTAGATGAACTACAAGCTGTCCTTATGTATGTGAGGGATAATCTGCATGCTTTACAGATACAGTTGAAGTTGCGGTGTCACTGGAATTTTACTACTTTCTGTTTGACTGATATGCCATACAATGCCACTGAATATCCTTGGGAACAAATAAAGTTACATCTTTTAGGTTTGAAATCAAACACTAGTCTAGACATAGAGAAACTGAAGAAAAAAATCACGTCTACCTTCAGCAGCATTCCCCTTGTGTTATATAACACTGACTTCTATAATACACTATCTGCTAGTACTTCCTTTTTAAATCCAAAAAATTGGGTACCCCATACGATGGCTTCTTATGTGCTGATCTGTTTATTGTTTGTTATTGTTCTTATAGGATTCTGAATGTTATGTGCTCGAGCCTCCGTCGCCCAAAAAGCGGGAGTAACCATGGCTGCAGCAGTCCTTGCTCTTGAGGAAAAAGGGAAAAAATGTGGAGGAGCTGGAAGGCTTTAAGCAAATACTGAAAATGTATTTGCTCCACTCATGAAGAAGGTTGGAAGCTGGGACGAGCAAAACAAAGGGTAATGAGCGTTTACTGAGCGCCCAAGGCTGGGAACAGGTGACGAAGGGTCAATACACCCAGCCTTGAGGTGCTCAAAGGCTTCCTTCTGACCACCTGTTTCTGAGAGCAAGGACTGTTGTTTCATGATAAGACTCCCTTTAGAGTCTCGTCAAAGCTATGTTATGGCTTGGGCAGTGGAAACTGTATTTTATACTTGAATGCTTTAATGTTTATCTGGAATGGCTACGTGCAAAACAGCCTTATGCTCTATTCCCTGAAAAGTATAAAACTACACAATTGGATAATAAACTTTGTCAGTCCACTAGAGGCTGTCCCTGAGTGTCCTTTTCAGAGTGTGGTTCTCTGAGTCTTACACTGGACACTGGGTGCCACGTGGGGTTCTTCCCCCACTTTGAATGAAGTATTGCAGCCCCCAGGATAAACCCAGCCCACGCCTCCACCTCTGATGATGAGGCATCCATGCCTCCCACGACCGGAGGATCCAGCCTTTCCCGGGGCCTCTGTGTCACTGCACAGGCCTTGTCCATGCAGCCCCAGCAGGCAGGGTGAGTCCTGTGCTGAGCCTCCTGGCTCGCTGGCCTCACTTCCCACATTGGGGCCAAGCAGGGGCACTGCGTGTCCACTGAACGATTGGATAAGGGCCCCTAATAATGATGATGATGACGAGGAGGAGGAGGAGGAGGAGGAAGAGGAGGTGAAGGTGGCTGAGATCCAAATGTCAGTCCCTGATTCAGGCATCTGTGCATATTAACTTATTTAACCTCATGACAAGACAGTGTGTGTGTGTGGGAGGGGGGGGCGAGTCCTGCCACTGTTCTCACCTTGGAGCCAGCAAGTTCTCTCTCAGTGTCCAGGTGTGGCTGCAGACACTGTCCACAGACTGGACAGCTTTAACACAAATACATTTCCTCCCAGTTCTGGAGTCAGAAACCTGTGATCAAGGTGTAGGTAGGGCTGAGCTCCCCTCCAGAGGCTCCAGGGGAGGGTCCCTCTGGCCTGGTCAAGCCCTTGGGGGACCCCAGACCTCCCTGGGCTTGTGGCCACATCACCCTGACCACACAAACCTTCTTCCCTGGGTGGCTCTGTGCCTCAGAGCACTCTCTCTTCTTTTCCAAGGGCACCCATCATCGGATTTAGGGTCCACATGCATCCCGGGTGATCTGGTGCAGAGGTCAGAAACTTACTTCCATCTGCCGAGAACTTTCATTGGAATAAGGCCACCTTTGCAGGCTGCAGAAGGATGGACGGCTTTCAGAACCACCACTCAGCCCACCACACTTGTCATGAGGCCACAGGGCAGAGCCTTACTGGGCTTGGTTCAGGGAGCTTCGAAGAAGCAGGGCTCCAGGACCTCAGTCCTGGGGCTGCCTCAAGAACACACTTAGGATCAGGACACTCGGGCACAGGGATCAGATGGGCAGGGCTCAGAGGTGTGCTGGTGGGTGTGGAGCTCACCTGCAGGGAGCCTAAAGCCTGACGTGACAGCCCAGGGCTAGGAGACACCGAGTATGGTTTGGAAATGGACATATCCCAGCACAGATGAGTGGAGGCAGGCCCAAAGGCTCAGGCCAAGGGAGCCCAGATCTTTCTGCTGCCCTGAGGGGGCAGGTTAGATGGGCACAGGAGGGAGCCGTGGTTTAAGTGACCTGGGCCGGAGTCCTGGTGTGCTGCTGTGTTGTCTCTGGTAAGTGACTCATCCTCTCTGAGCCCACTGGAGAAGGGCTCGGTGGTGCCGGGGAAACAACACATGCATATTGGAACTGGGAGAAAAATCTTCATCACTTATTGGTACAGCTCGATCTTTTCTGGAGGCCATAACCAATGTCTTTATGTTTGATGTTCATTTCAAAGTCAATAAGTTTTTAAAAAAGATGTGTGGTGAAGGATTTAATTGGACTTGGAAAAGCTCTTCTTTCTCCTTTGTGAGCATGGCCATTCCATTATCATATGAGCAATAATGATATATGACTGAGTATGCACATCACCAGTGAGAATTTCCCGAGTGCCAGACTCTAAGTTCAGTACTTTACGATAACCCAGTGATGTAATGACTTGTTTCCCAGGTGGTTCAGCAGAAAAGAACCCACCAGCCAATGTAGGAGATGCAGGAGAATTGGGTTCAATCCCTTGATCGGGAAGATACCCTGGAGGAGAAAATGACAAACCATTTAAGTATTCTTGCCTGAAAAATTCCACAGATAGAGGATCTTAGGGGCTACAGTTCACAGGACTGCAAAGAATTTGACATGAATGAGCCACTGAACATGCACACAGTCGTGTAAATACTGTTGTTATCTCTGTTTGACAAATGATGAAGCTTCGTTGTTGTTGTTGTTGTTAAGTCATCAGATTTTGTCTGATTCTTTGTGACCCCACGGACTATACACTCCATGGAATTCTCTAGGCCAGAACACTGGAGTGGGTAGTGTTTCCCTTTTCCATGGGATTTCCCTGGTGGCAAAGATGGTAAAGCATCTTCCTCCAATGTGGGAGACCTGGGTTTGATCCCTGGGTCAGTTAGACCCCCTGGAGAAGGAAATAGCAACCTACTCCAGTACTCTTGCCTGGAAAAATCCATGGACGGAGGAGCCTGGTAGGATATAGTCCATGAGATCACAAAGAGTCGGACACGACTGAGTGACTTCACTTGAACCACATATTGTAAGACTAAACTTGAGAATTCTTGTTTTTTATTTCATTTCAAATAGCCTTTGGGTATCTGAAAAGACAGTGTGAGTACTTTCAAGATGTCTTCTGCAAAACAAAGCCCTTTCAGGATATGTAGTCATAATATCCAGGTAGGCATTGCTGTTGTAAGTGTCACATCTCAGCCAGAAGGCAAATCTGAGCTCTTCCTCTGGCAGAAACAAATTCACAAAACAAGCCAAGAAAGAGAGCTGGGAAAACAAACCACACCAACAAGTGGAAAAGCTTTCCTCATGAGACAAACCTAGAAAAAAACAATATCCTTGTGGCCCAAAAACCCTCTTGAAAATGAATGTTCAGTAAGGAAGAGAGGAAACATGTCAAGTTCCAAGGAGAGGCAATGCCCATGGCCAGTGTAATTTAGAGGTGGCCTGACCACTCGATGAAGTCACACACCAATGTAAACCCTTTGCAGACAGCAGTGATGGTCATCCACATAGTAAGCGGTTAGTCTGGTGACAATCTGCCCTGGGCTCCAGTAAGGAAGCAGACCTGGTTCTCTTCCTCTGCCCCTACACCATACACTCATGAAGGCAGCTCAGGTGCTATTGTGCCCTGCCTCTCTGGCTCATCCATGAGCTGTAACCACCTCCAGGGAAGGACTCCACCTTCTCTTTTCTGTGTGCCATGAACCTGCACACAGTGGACCTTCAGAACCTCAGGAGACTCACCCTACCCCCACTAGAGCCAGACCCTCCCCAGGCATTAAAACAGCTGTGGAGTCACTTTGGCTCAAGCCCTAGTTATGGATCCGTTTATACACAGATTCCTGCCTGTCAGATCTGAGGTTTGGGTTCATTGTCAGCTCTGTCCCTCCTGTAGCAGCCAGGTGGGCCACAATGCAGACAAAGGAGCTCATGAGCTGAGTTTCAAGGGAGGCATTGAAAGGACAGTGATGGATGCAACCTGTTGCAAACTGAAGGAGGGTCCCTGCATGTCTCAGAAAAGGGCTCTGGTGTGCAGGTGTGGAGGAGGGCCCCCACGGTGCAAAGGAAAGAAAGGTACTCAGGAGAAATTTCTCTTGGCTTCTGCTGTAGCAGCTCCAGTTGGTAGCTTGTGAGCAGTTGACAGCCAATGTGGTCACATAAGCGTGACTCTCATTCCTTCACAAAGCAAGAGAAAGGGGGCAGGGTGTGGGAGTACTTGGAGGGTGTGGTGGGGTGGATGGAGGAATGTGTCCTTCCTCTCTCCAGTGCAAATTGCTTTTTTGAGTTTCAGAGCTTCCAGAAGGCAGTTACCAAGTCAGGTCCCCACCATATCCAGTGTGGGCTGGTTGCCTCAGCCCCTGTCACATGGACAAGCCACACCATAGGGCTTCCCTGAGTTCTAACAGCAGAATCTGGGGGTTTTCTAGGTATACACTTCCTTGCTGTAGCTGTGTTACCCCCTTCTTTGAACCCCAGTTTTGTCCTCTAGAAAAAGGACATTTATTGCTACCTTAGCAGGTTGCTACCTTAAACCCATGAAGACTAATTAGGGTAATCCTACAATGAATACCTGGCCTTAAGAGATACTGGGCTCCCCTGATAGCTCAGCTGGTAAAGAATCCTCCTTCCATGCAGGAGACCCTGGTTTGATTCTTGGGTCAGGAATGCTGATCCGCTACAGAAGGGACAGGCTTCCCACTGCAGTATTCTTGGGCTTCTCTTGTGGCTCACCTGGTAAAGAATCTGCCTGCAATGCAGGAAACCTGGGTCCAATCCCTGGACTGGGACACGACGGAGGGACTTTCATTTCACTATCAAGAGATATGACCTGAATCCAGATTAAACTGCAGTCTCCCAGTGTCATCTGGCATTTCTTCCCTTAAGCCAGCATAAACCCACGCAGGCGCATTTCCAGGGTTTCCACTTAGCCAGCTGGACAGAAAACCCAGGGTGGTTCAAACAAGCTGACAGACAAGCAGGATAGGACTCAAGGGCAGATAGGACTCAAGTCTCAGGTTGAGCTCTGGGACCACAGCAGGAACTGGTGCTTTCAAACCCTGGGCTCAGCAGTGCCCTCTTTCTCAGGCCAGTGGCTCTGCCCTGATGGGCGCGGGAAGGCCACCAACTGCCCCAGGCTGACATCATGCCCTTCCCACTTCTGTAGCCTGATCTCACCCAGCTCCACCCCTTCCGAACCAGAGCTCCTCTTCCCTTGATTCCAGCATGAGGACTGGCCCTGGGTCTCAACTGGTCAGCGTCCCAGTCCTGAGCCAATCACGGTTCCAAGGAAGATAGAACACACCGATTGGCCAGGTCCAGGTCATGTTACCATACTCTCCAGGACCCGTGTGAGCTGCTAACCCTGTGTCCAGGATGGAGACAGTGCAATGCCCCCAGAGCAGGACTGAGAGTCCAGTAACTGCATCTGTGTGCTCAGTGTCCTGGGACGTGCCTGCACATCCTCTCTACACACCACTTTGTCCCCTCTGCAGACAAAATATTCATAACACACATTTTCCCTTCCCAAGAGCTGTTTCACGTACCCACATTCAAGGGAGCAAGACCTCCTTTTGGAAGGTAGGTTTGGAGATTCTCTCTTAAACTCTGGGCTTGTTTCTTGTATCGTGTTAGAGTAATTTATTCGGTCTAAAAACCCCCACTGAGCACCACCACATGCTGCTTTGCCTACTTAGGATTCTTAGCTGTTCTGAGTAGAGGGCATGGCCTAGGGGCCTCCCAAAGGGATTGAGTTTTGTCCAAGGAAACACCTGAGAGTCTGAATCACTGAATCACTTTGCTGTGCACCTTAAACAAATTTTTGTAAATCATCAATACCTCAATTTAAAGAAAAGATGTTCCCTCATCAAAAATGGTTTGAAATTTTGTAAAGTTTTTCCTTCAGTTGTTGGTTTTTGTATGTGCCTAATTGGTTTGGTGGTGTTTTTTGAGGTAGGGATCCAACTTACCTTCCCACATGGATACCAAAGTGTCCCAGTGGGATGATTCCTTTGTCCTTTCTCCTGGAAATGTCCTTTCTGCGTTTATACATTAAGAAGCTTTTTTTTTTTTTTAAATGCTGAGTATCAAGAACTTCAGATCTTTGGAAATTTGTACAGCACCCCAGAGGCATGTTTCCATTTCTGTGTCTTCTCTTCGCATTTCACCATTGCCAGTTTCTAGTATACACAAGTACCCTCAGAGGGTTCTCTATAGTGAACCGTGTATGTTTCTGTGAGGACAGAGGATGTGAGCATGGAGAAGGGTCTGAGTCCATAGCGACCGTGTGACCATGCTCAGCAACCCCAATATTAAGTCTGGCTAAGACTTCCTAAGGCAAGGCCTGTGTTCCTTCCTTTTGGTGTCTGGATACACAAAAACAATGTTGGTGGATTGGGACTTGGGTCCCTGGGTCCAGCAGTGTAGAGATATACCCATAGCCTGCTTTTCCATTATATTTTCCTTCAGTGAGCTCTGCTGAGCTGATGTGGAGATATTTCTGCTAAAGGATTCAGAGGTAGTTAATCCTTCTGCTTCACATCCCCTGCCTCATCTGTAATTCTGTCATTTTTTTTAATATAGATAAATCTCAATGTTGTTATTCCTTGTGTCATTCTGAATCTCAGGCACCTGTGGTTTAATAGACCTCCAAGTCCCAAGAGCTCTTTGCCTGGTGGAGTCATGGGGAACTCAGGGAGCAGCACCACATCACACTGGAGACTGGACCAGAGAGAAGGTTCTTGCCAGGAAGGCTCCATCCCTGCTGTGGGGGGTTCAGGGTTCACATCTGATTGTGCAACCCCCAGGCCCTTGGTGCAGGAACAACTCTGAGATCTGGAAAGGAGGTGGCTTCCCTCCCTGACACAGAACTATTGTTTTATTTTTTTGTCCTCATCCTTGTCCAGTCCCATTTGGCTCCCAGGCTCTACACTTGACCCTTACCCACAGGATCAGGAGAACCCAGTTCTAGAGGACTTTCATACAAGGAGAGGCTTCCAGAGACACTCCAACCCCCAGGCCTAAATAAGCATTTCCTTGGAGTTTCACAGCCCTGGGAGGAGATACTGGGTTTATGTCCATTTTACAGTTGAATATGTTGAGCTTCAGATCATTGTGTGATTTGCCCTGGGTCACTCTGCAGGTCAGTGGGTAAGGTGGGATTTGAATCCAGACTCTAAGTCTTGGAGCCCATGACTGTACAGGTGTTTCTGCTCCTCAGTTAAATTTATTTATTTTTTTGATGCATTTGTATATGATACTGTTCTGTTCTCTCTGATGGTTCATATCCTGCTACATTCCTGGGTTTATTAGTTTTAATACTTGTTACTTGATGGAGTTTTTATGGTTTCATATAAATCCTGTCATAATCAAATAGTGGCAGTGTAACTTCATTTGTTCCAATGGGAATGCTCTTATTTCCTTTTCTTGCCTAGTATTCTGGGTAGGACACTTGCACTACTATGTTGAACAAGATTGGTGAGAGTGGGCATACTTGTACTATTCCTGATCTTCTAGGAAAATCTTTCACCTCTTTACCACTGAGTTGGATGCTACCTGTGGGCTTGTCTTATATACCCTTTAGGATGTTCCATGTATAACCACTGTATTGAGAGATTGTACCAAAATTGATGTTAAACTTTGTCAAAAGGTTTTTCTGCAATTATTGAGAAGATCACATGATTTCATCCTTAAATTTGCTCATATATTGTATCACAGTGATTGATGTGCAGATAATAAATCATGCTTGGAGGCAGAGAATAAATTCTATTTGATCATAGTGTATAATTCTTTTAATGTATCTTCAATTTGGCTTGCTAATATTCTTTTGAGGATTTTTACATCCGTGTACACCAGGGTCAGTGTTCTCTGGTGGTTCATATGGTAAAGAATCAGCATGCAATGCGAGAGACCTAGGTTTGATCACTGAGTCAGGAAGATCTCCTCAAGAAAGGAATCGCTACACACTCCAATATTGTTGTCTGGAAAATTCTGTGGACAGAGGACCTGGTGGGCTATAGTCCATGAGTCACAAATAACTGGATATGACTGAGTTATTCACACTTATAAGAGTGATTCTTGACATTCTTAATATCTAAATTTAAGATTTTCAGTTCAGTTCAGTTCAGTCGCTCAGTCTTGTCCGACTCTTTGCAACCCCATGAATTGCAGCACCCCAGGCCTCCCTGTCCATCACCTTCTCCCCGAGTTCACTCAGACTCATGTCCATTGAGTCCGTGATGCCATCCAGCCATCTCATCCTCTGTCGTCCCCTTCTCCTCCTGCCCCCAATCCCTCCCAATATCAGAGATTTTTTTCAATGAGTCAACTCTTCTCATGAAGTGGCCAAAGTATTGGAGTTTCAGCTTTAGCATCATTCCTTCCAAAGAAATCCCAGGGTTGATATCCTTCAGAATGGACTGGTTGGATCTCCTTGCAGTCCAAGGGACTCTCAGGAGTCTTGTACAACACCACAGTTCAAAAGCATCAATTCTCTGGTGCTCAGCCTTCTTCACAGTCCAACTCTCACATCCATACATGACCACTAGGAAAAACCATAGCCTTGACTAGATGGACCTTAGTCGGCAAAGTAATGTCTCTGGTTTTGAATATGCTATCTAGTTTGGGTCATAACTTTTCTTCCAAGGAGTAAGCGTCTATTAATTTCATGGCTGCAGTCACCATCTGCAGTGATTCTGGAGCCCAGAAAAATAAAATCTGACACCGTTTCCACTGTTTCCCCATCTATTTCCCATGAAGTGATGGGACCAGATGCCATGATCTTCGTTTTCTGAATGTTGAGCTTTAAGCCAACTTTTTCACTCTCCTCTTTCACTTTCATCAAGAGGCTTTTTAGCTCCTCTTCACTTTCTGCCATAAGGGTGGTGTCATCTGCATATCTGAGTTTCTTGATATTTCTCCTGGCAATCTTGATTCCAGCTTGTGTTTCTTCCAGTGCAGCGTTTCTCATGATGTATTCTGCATAGAAGTTAAATAAGCAGGGTGACAATATACAGCCTTTACGTACTCCTTTTCCCATTTGGAACCAGTCTGTTGTTCCATGTTCAGTTCTAACTGTTGCTTCCTGGCCTGCGTACAGATTTCTCAAGAGTCAAAAAATACAGTCTAAGGCAATACTGTCAAAAGTCCAAGAGTCCTTAAAAGTAAATGACAATAAGGCATAACATATGAAAGCAAGAAAGACTCCACATAATTAATTTTTCATAAGAATTTTAGATCTTCAGGGAAATTCTCATTGAACTGAATTAAAATGCGAGCTTTAGTTTAAAGGAAACCTTTTGCGGTATTATGTTTCTATGTTGAGGCTGAAATTTTATTATTTATGTATGAGATATTAAGCAATACTGTGTAGCTATTAAAATCATATTTTTAAAACATTTAATAACATTTATAAGCACTTATAGTGGAAAAATAGCTAGGAATAGATGATCCCATATAGCTTTAGATGACAGTACAGATGTATTGAATGAAAGTTTTCAGATTGTATTTGTTTATTTTTAATTGAAGGATAACTGCTTTACAATGTTTGGTTGATTTTCCTCATACAACAACACGAATAGGTCATAAATATATTATCCACTCTTTGGTGAGCCTCCCTCCCACTTCCCACTATCTCACCCTCTAGGTTGTCACAGAGCACCATGCTGGGCTCCCTATGTTATATACCAACTTCCCACTAGCTAGCTATTTTACTTATGGTAGTTGCTATGTTTCAATGATACTCTCTCAATTTGTCCCACCCTCTCCTTCTCCAGCTGAGTTCACAAGGCCTTCTTCTACATCTGTGTATCTATTTCTTCAAATATTCACCAGTACCATTTCACAAGATTCCTTGTGTATGCATTAACGTACTATGTTTGTTTTCCTCTTTCTGACTTACTTCACTCTGTATCACAGTTTCTAGGTTCCTCCACCTCAGTTAAACTGACTCGTATTTGTTCCTTTTCATGGCTGAGTAATATTTCATTGTGTATATGTTCCACAACTTCTTTATCCATTGTTCTCTTGATAGACATTAGGTTGCTTCCATGCCCTGGCTATTTTAAATAGTGCTTCAATGGACATTGGTGTATGTATGTCTTTTTAGACGTATGGTTATCTCAGGTATATGGCCAGTAGGGGATTGTTGCATCATGTGGTAGTTTTATTCCTACTATTTTAAGAAACCTACATTCCTTCTCCATAGTGGCTGTATCCATTTACATGTCTACAAACAGTGCAAGAGGGTTTACTTTCTTCCATGCCCTGTCCAGCATTTATTATTGTAGAATTGTTGATGATGGCCATTCTGACTGGTGTAAGGTGACACCTCATATAATTTTGATAAGCATTTCCTTAATAATGAGTGATGTGGAGCATCTTTGTATGTGTTTGATGGCCTTCTTAATGTCTTCTTTGAAGAAGTTTGTTCACGTCTTCTGCTCATTTTTCACTTGTTTGTTTTTTTTCTGATTTGAGGCTTGATGATCTACTTGTGTACTTTGTAGATAATCCTTTGTCAATTGCTTCGTTTACAATTATTTTCTCCTATTCTGAGGGTTGTCTTTTCATCTTGTTTATAGTTTTCTTTGCTGCTTAAATACTTTGAAGTTTCTCTAGGTGCCACTTTTTTTTTTTTAATTTTTGTTTTTATTTCAGTCATTCTCAGAGGTGGATCAAAGAGGATCTTGCTGTGGTAAATGTCAAACAGTGTTCTGCCTGTTTTCCTCTTAGAATTTTATAGTTTCTGGCCTTACTTTTAGTCTTTAATCCATTGTGAATTATTTTTGTGTATAATGTGAAGAAGTGTTCTAATTTCATTCTTTTACATGTAGTTGTCCAGTTTCCCAGCACCACTCACTGAAGAGGTTCTCTTTTCTGTCCTTTCTCCATTCTGTATTCTTGCCTCCCTTGTCAAAGAAAAGGTGCCTATAGGAGTGTGGGTTTATCTCACAGCTTTGTCTCTTGTTCCATTGCTCTATGTTTATGTTTTTGTGCCTGTACCATACCGTCTTGGTAGTATAGTCTGAAGTTAGAAAGGTTGATTCCTCCAGTTCCACATTTCTTTCCAAGGTTACTTTGGCCTTTCCAGGTCTTTTGTTTCCCCCATATAAATTGTAAAATTATTAGTCCTAGTTTTTTTTTTTTTTTTTTTAATGTCATTGGTTGTTTTGTAGGGATGAATTGAATCTGCAGATTGGTTTGGGTAGTATAGTCATTTTCACAACGTTGATTTCTTTCAGTTCAAGAACATGACATATCTTTCTATCTGTTTCTTTCATCTTTGCTATCTTTCATCATACAACCTGTCTTTCTGCATACATGTGTTTTGTCTGTTTAGGTCTGTTTGTCCTAGTTTTTGGAGAAGAAAATGGCAACCCACTCCAGTATTCTTGCCTGGTAAATCCCAAGGATGGAGGAGCCTAATAGGCTACAGTCTAGGGGGTCCCGAATAGTTGGAGATGACTGAGCGATTTTACTTTCACGTTTCACTTTCATGCATTGGAGAAGGAAATGACAACCTACTCCAGTGTTCTTGCCTGGAGAATCCCAGGGTCGGGGGAGCCTGGTAGGCTCCCATCTATAGGGTTGCACAGAGTCTGACACTACTGACGCGACTTAGCAGCAGCAGCATTCCTAGCTATGCTATTCTTGTTGCAGTGGGGAATGACACTGTTTCCTTTGTTTTTCTTTCTGATTTTTCTTGTTGTGCTATAAGTATACAAAGGATTTTTGTGTATAAATTTTGTATCCTGGGCTTTGCTAAATTCACTGATTAGCTCTAGTAATTTTCTTATTCTATCTTTAGGGTCTTCTGTGAATAGAAACAGGTCATCTGCAATCAATGAGAGATGGACTTCTTTTCCAATATGCATTCTTTCTTGTTTTCTTCTCTGATTGCTGTGTCTATGACATACAAAACTATATTGATTAACAGGAATGAGAGTGGGCACCATGGTCTTGATCCTGATCTTAAAAGAAATGCTTAAATTTTGACACCATTGAGAATAATGTTTGCTGAAAGATTTTCCTACATCCTATATGACCTTTATTATGTTGAGGTAGGTTTATTCCATACCCATTTATGGGATGCTTTTTAAGTCATAAACTGGTGTTTAATTTTGTAAAAACCTTTCCTTGCATCAATCAAGATTATCATATGGTTTTTATCTTTCAATTTGTTAATATAGTGTGTCACATTGTTTGATTTGCAGATAGTGAAAAATCTTTGCATCCCTGGGGTAAACCCCACTTGAACTTGGTGTATGATCCTTTTCATGTGTTTTTGTTTTGTTTCTGCTAGAATTTTCTCCAAGATTTTTGCATTGATGTTCATCAGTGATGTTAGTCTGTAATTGTCTTTTCTATGTGGCATTTCTGCTTCATTTCGGTTCATGGTGATGGTGGTCTCACAGAATAAATTGAGAATGCTCCTTCCTCCACATTTTTCTGGAACAGTTTGACCAGCATAGGTATTATCACATCTCTACCGTTTGAGAACATTCATCTGTGAAGTCCTAGGCATTTGTTTGTTGGAGACTTTTGATCACAGATAGTAGTGCTTGTAATTGATGTGTTCATATTTAGAGCCTGTGATTAGTGTTAGTGCTTGATTTATTCATACTTTCTATTTCTTCTTGGTTCAGTCTTAGAAGATTGTACTTTTCTAAGAATTTGTCCATTTGTTCCAGGTTATCCATTTTATTGTTATGCAGTTGTTTCTAATGGTCTCTTATGATCCTTTCTCTTTCTGTGTTGTCTGTTGTAATGTCTCCTTTTTCATTTCGAGTTCATTTGAGTGGGCTGTCTTCTATGGGGTTGCATAGAGTCAGACATGACTGAAGCAACTTAACAGTAGCAGCAGCATATAAGGCTCAGTGACCCCGAGCTTTCCCAGATGTGGGATTTTTAGTGCTAAAACCAGGACAACCCTTGGCAAACCAGGATCCCGGTCACCCTAGTTCTGTGTATCGTCTTCCTCAATCCTGATTGCTCCCCCTTGTCTGCCCCACCCCGTGTTTACTCTCCAATATTCCTCATCCTCCGTTTCTGCTTGCACATCACTTCTGCAGCCCCCAGGGAGTGGTTTACTCATCCCATCTAGGCACTCTCTGGGAAAGATTGAGGGCAGAAGGAGAAGGGGACAACAGAGGATGAGATGGTTGGATGGCATCACTGACTCAATGGAGATGAGTTTGGGTAAACTCCGGGAGCTGGCAATGGACAGGGAGACCTGGCGTGCTGCGGTTCATGGGGTCACAAAGAGTCGGACATGACTGAGCGACTGAGCTGAACTGAACTGAGGTGCTCTGGGGCTTCCCAGAGGCGCTGAACAGAAAGTGACAGTGTTAGTTGCCCAGTCATGTCCTGACTCTTTTGCGACCCCATAGACTGTACCTTGTTAGACTCTTCTGTCCATGGAACTCCCAGGCAAGAATATTGGCACCCATGCCCTCCTCCAGGAGATCTTGCTGACCTGGGTATAAAACCCAGGTCACCTGCATTGCAGATGAAATCTTTACCATCTGAGCCATCAGGGGAGCTAGTGGAAAATAACCTGCTGCCAGTTCAGGAGACCCAAGAGACGTGGGTTCGATCTCTGGGTATGGAGAAGGAAATGGCAACCCACTCTGGTATTCTTGGCTGGAGAAACCCATGGATAGAGAAGCCTGGTGGGCTAGAGTCCAAGGGGTCTCAAAGAGATATGTGGGAGAGGGAGAGGGTGGAGTTATTTGGGAGAATGGCATTGAAACATGTATAATATCATATAAGAAACAAATCGTCAGTCCAGGTTTGATGCATGATACAGGATGCTCAGGGCTGGTGCACTGGGATGACCCAGAGGGGTGCTACGGGGAGGGAAGTGGAAGTGGGGTTCAGGATTAGGAACACGTGTACACCCATGAAGGATTCATGTTGAGGTATGGCAAAACCAATACAATATTGTAAATTATTAGCATCCATTTAAAATGAATAAATTTAAATTTAAAAAAAAATCCAAACATGACCAAGTGACATAGCACAAATTCTCAGGCTCTCTTTGTAGTGACCCCTGTGTTCTAACAGTTTCTCTGTCTCTTTTCAAGTTATAAACTCATTAAAGACTGAGACAGTTTTTTTTTTTTTTTCTTCAACCTATAATCTCAGAGCCTAGCAGAGATTCTGGTACACAGTAGGTGTGCAATGAAGTTTTCTTGATTTAATGACTATCAGTATCAACATATCAAGTGTCATCTATTTCATATCACTATATGAATGGGATGTTATGGATTGAATGTTTGTGTCCCTCCCAAAACTCATATGTTGAAGTCTTAACCCCCAGAGCGGCTGTATCTGGACGTGAGGCCTTTAGGGAAATGCATGAGTGTGTGCTAAATTGCTCAGTCGTCTGCAACTCTGTGACCCCATGGACTGTAGCCTGCCAGGCTCCTCTGTCCATGGGATTTTCCAGGCAAAGATACTGGAGTGGGTTGTTATTTCCTCCTCCAGGGGATCTTCCTGACTCAGGGATCAAGCCTGTGTCCCAGTGCAGGGGGTCTGGGTTAGATCCCTGGTCAAGAAACTAGATTCTACATGCCTTAACTAAGCCCTGGTGTGGCCAAATATATATATATATTTTTTTTTTAAATTCAAGTAACATTAAATTCAACACTATACTTTAAAAACAGCATTGCAGATTGAGCCTATTCCTGTTACAGTCACTCTATCTATGTAGCTCTCTATCCATCCTTCTATCTGTATTTGTTAAAATGGTGTTCACCAACTGTGGATATTTGTAGTATTTCTGTGATCACAAAATCAGGATGATTAGAACTTAGGTTAAAAAAAAAAAAAAGACGAGACACCAAGAGATCAGCCTTTCTCCCCCTCCCTCCATCCCCTTGCTTTTCCCTCCTGCAAACTCACCCAGGAAAGACCATGTGAGCACACACTGAAAAGAAACTCCCAAAGGGAGCTCTCAGCATATAACCATCCTGTCAACATTGGGTCTCAGTCTTCCAGCCTCCAGAGTGATGAGAAAACAAATTTCTGTTGTCAAAGCCACCAGCCTATGGTACTTTATTATGGCAGCCCCAGCGGGATAACACAGGGGATGTACCCAGTTCATATAACCATGGTGTGACCATTAATGGATATGGTCACAAGGCACCCTCCTGAAGCAGAGAGCTGCTTTCTATTCCAAAACAGTTCCAATAATACTTCCCATTCCATTTTAAGAACATCAGTGCTCAACATGACAAAATTGACAAACCTAGTTTTCTATAATTCTGCTTTACTTCTGCAAACAAGTATCTTAGAATCGTAACTTCTGGGACTGGAAATTATTACATGAATATGCGGTTCAGTTTTGAATGTATGACTAATTTTTTTTTTGTAGTTAAGTAGCATTTCCTGTTTTCCAATGACACTTTAAAGTCCATTTATGTTACCTGAGTATGCATAATTAATTCCTCCTTTGCAAATGTCTTTGTTTTCTCCACTGAGCTGGCAATTCTCCATTGTCCCACTCAAATCCTACCATTTCCCTCCCACCCCTGGCCACACTTGTCAGTCCGTTCCCTACCTCAAAGCCTGACATCTACAAGCTGCAACCCCCAGGCTTTGCTGTTCTCAGTGCCTCTTTCTCGGTTCTTGACCAAAGGGAAGCACTATCAGAGTGTGAAGGCAGGAGTATGAAGGGCGGGGAGAGAGGGGTGGGTCTTCTCCCTCTCTCTCTGCCAGAGCCTGGTCTCCACCATGGGGGCCTTCCTTTGTCATATAGCACCCATGCTGGGCAGCCCCTCCCCTATGACCACAGCTCTGAATGGGTTCTAGGAATAGCACACCCTTTCTCTTTTGTTTCTCCAGGCTCAAGGATGATAGAGGCTTCTGCTGTTAATAGTTTCCAGTGGCTTCTCCATTCGTCTTGATTCTCTTTACCTTGCCCACAGTGTGAGTTAAGGGTTGACTGTAACCATTGCCCCCCCATTCCTATGTTGTAGTTCTAACCCCCAGGACCTCAGAATGTGACTGTCTTAGGAGAGTGTCTTCAAAAAGGTAATTAAAGTTAAACAAAGTCATACAGGTGGACCCTAATCCAATCTGACTTGTGTCCATATAATAAGAAGCCCAGATGGCACTAGTGGTAAAGAACCCGCCTGCCAATGCAGGAGACATAAGAGATATGGGTTCGATTCCTGGGCCTGGAAGATCACCTTGGAGGAGGGCATGGCAACCCACTCCAGTATTCCTGCCTGGAGAATCCCATGGACAGAGGAGACTGGCAGGCTACAGTCCATGGTGCGCCAAAGAGTCGGACATGACTGAGCAACTTAACATATACACAGTAAGAGAAGATTAGGACATCGACAAGCAGAGAAGGAAGACAGTCTGTGGGGGAAGGCAGCCGTCTGCAAGGCAAGGAAAGAGGCCTCAAAAGAAATCAACCCTGCCCACATCTTAATCTTGGACTTCCTAGCCTCCAGAAAATAAATGTCTGTTGTTTTCAAGCCACTCATCAATGGTGGTGGTGGTTTAGTCACTCAGTCATGTTCAACTCTTTGTGACCCTGTGGGCTGTAGCCCACCAGTCTCCTCTGTCCATGGGATTTCTCAGGCAAGAATCCTGAAGTGGGTGCCATTTCCTTCTCCAGGGCATCTTTCCAACCCAGGGATCAAACCCAAGTATCCTGCATTGCATGCTGTTTCTTTACCTCTGAGACATCAGGAAATACCACTTATCAATGGTATTTTTGTTTCAGCAGCCTAAAGAGACTAATACTTTGTTACAGCAGCCCCAGCAAACTATGACACCACGGTTAATCGTCCCATCACTAAACCGCTTGTGGAAGTGCTGGTTATATCCTTCTCAGACCTGGTCTCACACAGCTGACCTCACCAAGGACACTATCATATGTTCCTTTATCGACACCATGGTATCTATCATCACATTCCTAAGTTTATAAATATGTCAAAGTTTGTGCTATGAATACCTGTTCCTGAAATACTGCAGGACTTTCTTTCACAGTAAGGTTCCTAAGTCATTTCTAAGCGAGGAGCCAAGTGACATCCAAGTCTCTGTGTAGAGCATCTTGTTGTCTTAGGAAAAATCTTTTCACATTTTTTTACATCAGCTGCTGCTGGAAGGCCTGGGGTGATGACTGAAGTCCAGAGAGTCTCTGGAGATGCTGTGTGAGAGTTTTTGTTGCTGCTTCAGTGGCTGGGAGGCCCAGTGGCTGGTGAGGAAGCCAAGCAAGGTGAGCGGGAACGTGTAGGGAGGCCCTGGGTTCTGCATTTAAGGAGCTCTAGGTAGGAAAAAAGATACCTCTAGAGTGAGAGTTGTTAGAAAAGCAGGAAAAGCTATCTAATTCAGCTTATTTAAGGAATATAAAGGGCTTCCTTAGTGACTCAGTGGTAAAGGATCCACCTGCCAAGTAGGAGATGTGGGTTTAATTCCTGTGTTGGGAAAATCCCTGGGAGAAAGGAATGGCAACCCACTCCAGTATTCTTGCCCAGAGAATTCCATGGACAGAGGAGACTGGATGGCTACAGTCCACAGGGTTGCAAAAGAGCTGGACACAACCTACTTACTAATCAACGACAAAGTAGTATAAAACAATTTTATAAAATCATAGGACGGGATGGGATTTATTGAGATGTCTCAGTTTTACCACCTTCCCCCTCATGCAACCCTTCAAGTATTGAGTTACTCTTAATAAATATATTTCTTTGTCTCCAAAGCACTTTCACAACCATATTTCATTTAAGCCTCAAGGAAATTGTGTAAGGTAGATAGGGAGCTATTAATGTTTCCATTTTACAAATAAATGAAACTGAAGAACAGGTAGTTGAAATGCCAGAGTTCAAGGAGCTAAAAGGTGTTAGGGTTGGGCCTGGAGACTCCTGATCCTGAGACCAGGTGGGTATTGATAGAGTTCCCATTGTTTACACTCCCTGCTAATCTGGGCATGCACACAAAAGACTGATGTCACAGGTGGACATTCCATCCAAAACTCACAGTGAGGAAGGACTTCTCAAACATCTGGCCATGAGCAGAAAAGGCAGAGGAAGGGAGAGAGCGAGAGAAAGACATGATACGAGCTGAGTTTACAGGGAACAAGTGGGGGTACATGAATTTGTATCTCGGACCCGACTGGGCAGAGCAACACAGGAGAGCAAGCAAACGTACAGAGGCTGGGCCTCTCTGAACACGGTCCCCCTCCCTACTCCATATTCAGCTGGTAGGTCCCAGGAGTCAGGTCATCCATTACCTCCCTCTAATGTTCTGATGGATATGTTTGTAACACACAGGGTTTCCATTAGTCTGAGGAAAATCCTACTTTAGGCTTTCACTGAATCAGAAATTGCTTCAGCTATGACTGCTGTCTCCAGTGAACTGGGTCCGTTTTTCTCCACAGAGATGCCCCACACAGGCTGCTCTTGCCTGTACCCTCCACCTGCCTGTCTCTCTCTATATTTATTTTTTAATTGGAAGATAATTGCCTTACAATGTTGTGATTCTCTCTGCCATACATCAATGTTAATCAGTCATAATGATATATATATATATATTGGAGAAGGCAATGACACCCTACTCCAGTACTCTTGCCTGGAAAATCTCATGGACGGAGGAGCCTGATAGGCTGCAATCCATGGGTTGCGAAGAGTTGGACACGACTGAGCAACTTCACTTTCACTTTTCACTTTGATGGATTGGAGAAGGAAATGGCAACCCACTCCAGTGTTCTTGCCTGGAGAATACCAAGGACAGCAGAGCCTGATGGACTGCTGTCTATGGGGTTACACAGAGTCGGACACCACTGAAGCAACTTAGCAGCATATGTATATATGCATATATATCCTCCTACCCTCTTGAATCTCCCTCCCCCTGTATTCTACCCCTCTAGGTCATCACAGAGCTCCAGGTTGTGTTCCCTGTGCTATATAGCAGCCTCCCACAAGTTACAAGGATACATGGGGCTTCCTTGGTGGTTCAAATGGTAAAGAATCTGCCTGCAATGAAGGAGACTCGGTTTGATCCCTGGATTGGGAAGATCTCCTGGAGAAGGGAATGGCAACCCACTCCAGTATTTTTGCCTGGGAAATCCCATGGACAGAGGAACCTGGCAGGGTGCAGTCCATGGGGTCTCAAAGAGTCAGACATATCTGAGTGACTTTGAGAGTGAGTGAGTGTATATACATCAATGCTACTTTCTCAATTTGTCCTAGCCTCTACTTCCTCTGTCAAGTCCACAAGTCCATTCCCTACATCTGTGTCTCCATTTCTTCTCTGTAAAGAGGTTCATCAATACTGTTTTCCTAGATTATGTATATATGTGTGGTGCATGCATGCTAAGTTGCTTTGCTCATGACTTTGGTCATACAGACCCCATAGACTGTAGCCTGCCATAATGCATATCATACATGCATTAATATACAATATTTGTTTTTTTCTTTCTGACTTACTCACCAGCTCTCTTTACTCCTTCTCTACATCTATCCTTGGAGGCCCACCTTCTCCAAGAAGCTTGAGTGTTTAAACTCTCAGGGATTTTTGTCTGAGCTGCATTCCTGAAGCCATTATCATGCAGACCCCCAAACCCAGCACTGAACATATGCTTTTCAGGACTCATTGTTCTCTGATGAGATGTCAGCTCCAGGAGAAGCAAGCTGGAATCCCACACCCTACTGAATCTATGATCCTGCTAGTAGATCCATGCATGTTACTGTGACTTTTCTGAGAAGGAGTAGGCAAAATTAGGGTTAAACACAGCCAGTCATTGGAATCTAAGAGGAAAGGGGGAAGGAGTGGGAATTAATTGTCTTCTCGTGTTGGAAGTTTTCAGTGTTGTTTCAAGAGCCACGCACAGTAAGCATTTTCATGTTGCTCTAAGATTAGCACAAGGTGAGAGAACAAATAGAAGCCTTCCTTTGTGCTATTTTAGGAACAAGGGAAATAAAATAATACCTTCCAAATGGAGGAACGGCCTAGCTTTCTGTGACACAAGAATGGGCTCGTAACACCTCAGCTGTAACAGATTCAAATGGAATTCTATTACAGGGCAAAGAATATTTATCACTGTATTTGAGGAACCCTTTCTCCTAAGTCCCCACAGGGGGGGATCCACAGGCCCAGCCAAGCTCCTCTCAAGCTCTCCTTTTCCACCTTGGCTGGTCCCAGGGACTCCCCTGCCCCACCACGTCTCCTTTTGGTAATTGTCACCACCTCCCCAAACTGTCAAGTTTCTCACCCCTTCCTGAGGGGCTAAGGAAGCTGGTCTCTTTATGCCCACCTGTTGGACTGCACCTCACAAGCCTACAAAACTTGCATTTGCCCAGCTTTAAGACAGAAGAAAGCCTGTATTGGGCAACAGAGGGCTTACCTGGTGGCTCAGTGGTGAAGAATCCACTAGCAATGCAGGAGACACAGGAGATGGGGATTCAGTCCCTGGGCCAGGAAGATACCCTGGAGAAGGGAATGGCAAACCGTCTCCATTGTTCTTGACTGGGGAATCCCATTAACAGAGGAGCCTGCTGGTCTAAAGCCCATAAGGTTGCAAAGAGTCAGACATGACTGAAGTGACTTATCATGCACACATCCATCAAGCAACAGAGACATCAGTGGTTTGACAGATGGGGAGCTTCTGTGTCTGAAGCAAAGTCTTGGAGCAACACCCTCCCCCTGACCCTGTGCATCAGACACCTTCAGGACGTGGCAGCATTCTTTGCTCCTGGTGGAGGGGGAGATTGCCAGTTATAGGGGAGTTAATATCAGATGGGCTCATCGATTACCAGGGAAACCAATAGAAGGGCACACCCTTCACCACCACTTTGATAAGAACAATCACTAGCTGGGGCCCAAGGCAAGTATGTAGGAAGGTCAGACTAAATGTAAATGAAGCGGGCACTGATCTGGCAAGGGATGGACAGAGAGCAAGGGAACAGCCATCTTGAGTGAGTTGGTCAGCTGCCACCCTTCCTGGTTGTCCCTGAGTAAAAGCTTGCAGACCCTCTTCATTTTAAGACTTTAATGCCCATCATGACAAGAGGAAAGACAAAATATGGGGAATTGCATGTGTGTGTGTGTGTCCAGTGGCTAAGTCATGTCTGACTCTTTGCAACCCTGTGGATTGTAACCCGCCAGGGTCCTCTGTCCATGAAACTTTACAGACAAGAATACTGGAGTGGGTTGTCATTTCCTCCTCCAGGGGATCTTCTCGACCCAGAGATCAAACCTGTATCTCCTGTGAATTTTTTACGCCTTGAGCCACCTGGGAAGCCTGAGGAAATATACAAAGGGTAGAAATCTGACAGTCTAGGGTTTGGTCCAGAGCATCTGATGATCTGGTTGAAATAACTGGAAAATTCTTTTATCTCAACATTGGGTGTTGTAAGAAGATAGGGGAGGGGGGTCCCTGGAGAAAGAGAATAAAGCATGACTTCATTTTGGTCCAAGACATTTTGTGCTCTAAGCCTGGCCACAATGCTTGCCCTTAAACAGGTCTCAGTCATTAATGTTCTTAAGGGAAGAAAGGACTGCAGGAACAAAGGGAAAGCAGTCAAGAAACAATGGGTCTAGGACTCCCCTGGTGGTCCAGTAGCTAAGACTCCGAGCTCCCAATAAAAAGGGGCTGGGGTTCCATCCCTGGTCAGGGAAGTAGATCATGTATGCCACAACTAAGAGTTTGCACGCCCCAACTAATGATCCTGCATGCTGTATGATGTGGTCATAAAAAAAAAAAAAAGGCCCACAGTAAAAAAATATATACCTTATTTTTTTTTTTTAATAGAGAAAAAGAGGTGAGCAAGAAATAATCAACATAGCAAAAGGCCTGTTTTTGTTCTTCATTTGTCTTTAGCTCTGGGGTAAAACTGTCAGTTATAGTGGAAAGACTAAGCAGAAAATTCTAGCTAGGGTTTTGAAATTTAAGTCCAAGATTATATGATGGCATCATTCAGCCTCTCAAATAGGTGACACAAAGTTGGGATGTGCCATCAAAAGTGCACAAGACATAGAATTCCTATGGTTCTTTGTTAGTAGGGACTATAAATTTACATTTCAAAGCATCCATGTCTGAAAACATTGGCTTCTAATGTAGTTTGCTGTAAGAAGCCGAACTATTTAATACAAAGGGTTATACACGTGCAATACGTATAGACTACATATGCACACATATATATATTTTTAAGAATTTTTTCGATGTGTACCATTTTTAAAGTTGTTTATTGAATTTGTTACAATTCTGCTTCTGTTTTTGTTTTTGTTTATGAGCAGTGAGGCATGTGGGATCTTGGTTCCCCTATCAGCGATTCAATCTGCAGCCCCTGCATTGAAAGGCACAGTCTTAACCACGGCACCACCAGGGAAGTATCTTTTGTTTAACTCTTAAGTAAAAACAAGAAGCCATTTACCCCCAGTCTAAATATTCAGGGAAAGAAGCAAGTAGAATTACTCCTGTTGGAAATGCCATATTAATTATGCATAGCATGATCAAACAAGAGGCCACGAGACAGAACAAGTAGACTATGCTCTTTCAGAGGTAAAAGAGAAATGAAAAGATGCTAAGTCGTGGTCCTTCCTGAGAATTTATTTTGCCCCCAGAATTCTTAGCAATTAGGTATTTTCATCTTGGAGGTATCAGAGTCAGAGGGGGACACACAGCACCAAATCCACTGGACAGAGTTCAACACACAGTATTCTACCTGGGGGCGTGGAATCAAAAACCCAGAACTGAGAAAGAGTCATGCACAGACACAAGATTTATGGAGGCCATGCAGGGAAATAAAATATGTGGGTTACATGTCATATCACTTTGGATATAACCATTTTTCACACAGCAGAAACTGTGAAAGAGAAGACAAAGGAGAAAGACACAGAAAAGTGGGGAGGAGCCTTCCCTGTTGGTCCAGCAGTTAAGAATCTGCCTTCCAATGCAGGGGACGAGCGTTTGATCCCTGGTGGGGGAACTAAGATCCCACAAGCCACAGGGCAACTAAGTTTGCAAGTCACAACTACTAAGCCCAGGAGCCACATCTAGAGAGAAGGCCATGTCCCACAATGAAAGATCCCACATGCTGAAATTAAGACAAACCATAGCCAAAAAATAATTAAAAATATTTAAAAAAAGAAAAGTGGGAAATAAAGGTAAAATCAGGAAACAGAATGTTGAGCCTCCTCCTGGACACCTGGCTGACCCCTCACCAGCAACTCAGCAGCCACTCAGCATCAGCACTCTCTCAGCATCCCTGCTGTCTCCACAGTGATTTAATGTGATTCTAATGGATGTGACTATTTCATGAACACTTCCTGGAGCTGGGCACTAACTCCATTAGTTAGTTGTTGCTAACTCTTTTCCAGATGAGAAAACAGTGCTTCTGAAATTGTTAACAACTTGTCCCAAATCACAGAGTTACTAAAATTGTGGGATCAGGCATTGAACCTAGGCTGTTTCAGGCCCAAGTGTGTGCTCTTGGTGGGCAAAGTAACAAATAAGATGCTGTTTAATGGAGAAGATCGTGAACATATATTGAATACTTAATATATACCTGGCATGTGATCCTCACAACAATCCTGCAAGGGAACTATCATTCCCATTTCATAGATTAAGAAATTGAGGCTCAGTGCTCACTTTGGCAGCACATATACTTAAATTGGAATGATACAAAGATTAGCATGGCCCCTGCTCAAGGATGATATGTGAATTGGTGAAGCATTTCATGTTTTTATGGCAGAAACCATCACAACATTGTAAAGTGATTTTAACCCTGTATGCGAGACAGCAAAAGAAACACAAATGTATAGAACAGTTTTTTGGACTCTGGGAAAAGGAGAGGGAGAAGGTGGGATGATTTGGGAGAATGACATTGAAACATGTATAATATCATATATGAAAAGAATCGCAAGTCCAGGTTCGATGCATGATACTGGATGCTTGGGGCTGATGCACTGGGACGACCCAGAGGGATGGTATGGGGAGGGAGGAGGGAGGGGGGTTCAGGATGGGGAACACGTGTGTACCTGTGGCGGATTCTTGTTGATGTATGGGAAAGCCAATACAATATTGTAAAGTAATTAACCTCCAATTACAATAAATAAATTTATATTAAAAAATAAAGTTTAAAAAGTATGAATAAAACAGGGAATTTTTTTTTTTAATTGAGGCTCAGAGAGGTTAAGTAACTTATCTAAAGTTGCACTGCTTAGTAAAAAAGCCACGGTCTGGGGCACTTCACCTTCTCTCAGTGTCTATGCTGAGAGTTTTGTACTTTCTCTCTGAAATAAATCCTGTTTGCTTGCTACCATTAAAAAAAAAAAAAAAAAGGCCAGGTATCTCAGACTGCAAAGCCCATATTCTATTAAATATATATATATATATATATATATGTATATATATGTATATATATATATATATATATATATATATATATATATATATATATATATATATATATATATATATATATAGTTGTTTTGCTCCTAAATTTTATTTATTTATTTGGCTTCTTCAGGTCTTCACTGTGGCATGTAGAATCTAGTTTCCTGACCAGGAATCAAACCCAGGCCCCCTACATTGGGACTACAGTGTCTTAGCCACTGGACCACCAGGGAAGTCCCCCATATTCTTTCTTATTCTTTCTTCCAAATGGAATTCTCAGGAAGTTCATGGATTGAACCAAGTAATTAAAAATCTTTCTAGATAGTTTTAGTTCTGCATATCCAAACCAAACACTTAGTGTATTTGTCAGAATTTGAAAAAAAGTCTATTAAAGACTGCTTGCAAGAAAACCACTGTATAAACTATGTTTTATAAATTATTCTGTTTTAATTAATTAGGTTTTCTAAAATTTGAAGAAAAAAAAAAGGAGACAGAAACCAGTTTTTAATGATTTAGAATTAGGATTCATGAATACACTGGATTCTTTTTTGGTACTGGGAGAAAGCAGAGAGTAAATGTGGTGGGAAACTATGAGGGTCCCGAGATTCATACTTTAGCCTGAAAGAGACATTAAAGAGGTATTTCAGGACTTCCCTGGTGGCCCAGTGGCTAAGACTCTGTGCTTCCAGTGCAAGGGATGTGGATTTGATCCCTGGTCAGGGAACTAGATCCCACATGCCCTTCCTTGTGGAAGGAAGATTGAAGATCTTCTGTGCTGCAATTAAGACCTGGTACAGTGAAATAAATACTTAATAAATAAAATAAATATTTAAAAGAAACATCAATTATTAAAAAAAAAAAAAGATGCAATTTCAACTTATTTTAGAAATAGCTTGAGTGTCTGCTAGTCAACAGTAGAGCTAAGGCCAGAACCTGGTGTTTCACAATTCTTAAACCATTGTGGGTTTTTTTGCCTTTTTTTTTTTTTTTAGACATGAACCATACTCCTTTCTCCTCTCTTAATTCAGATAGGGGAAAAAAAAAAGTGAGAAAGCTTAAAGACTATTAAAAAAAAACAATCAGGACATTAAGAATCAAGTTATCCTGGAAGACGGTCAAGATGGTAACCACAGAGGCTGGAGTTAAAGGTGGGGG
Source organism: Capricornis sumatraensis (assembly GCF_032405125.1). NCBI lineage: Eukaryota > Metazoa > Chordata > Mammalia > Artiodactyla > Bovidae > Capricornis > Capricornis sumatraensis. The sequence continues at coordinate 2,713,756 of NC_091075.1, read as the reverse complement.
GGAGCACCAGGCGAGATAAGGTCTTATCTAAAGCAATGAGAGTAAGCAGGCAATTAGCAGCTTTTGTTACTTGTATCTAGTTGAACACTGTGAACAGAAAGCTTTTTTAAATCCTTGGCTAAATCAAAACCTGGAAAGTGAGGACTTCTAACATTCAAGAAAAATAGCTGAACACGAGACAAAAAGGTACTTTTTTTTTTTTTTTTAGTATACTTAACTTGGTAGGAAAAAGGAAAGAAAAAGAAAAAAAAAAAAAAAAGATGTCAGCTTAGCTGGGTCCCAATTCCAGCCCTGGAAAGCCCAAAGCCCAGCCCTCTTAGTTTTAGTTTTAAGGATAATAATTTTTCCCTCCCTTGGCCAAGTTCAGTGTGTAGGATTTTAGTTCCCTTACCAAGGATCAAAACTTCACCTCATGGAAGTGTGAAGTCTTAACCACTGGACTGCCAGGGAAGTCCCACCCTCCCCACCTTGTTTTTTGTAAATAGTCCTAAAGGGCTTTCTTGGTGTCTAGACTACTGAGATGTTGCTTCCGTGTGTAAATTGAGTACAATTTCCTAACGAGATGGAAGACAGGCTTTACATCCCAAATTGTTCTTTATTGACTATTCCAAAGCATTTGAGTGTGTGAATCACAATAAACCATAGAAATTCTGAAAGAAATGGGAATACCAGACCACCTGACCTACCTCTTGAGAAATCTATGTGCAGGTCAGGAAGCAATAGTTAAAACTGGACATGGAACAACAGACTGGTTCCAAATAGGAAAAGGAGTACATCAAGGCTGTATATTGTCACCTTGCTTATTTAAATTATATGCAGATTACATCATGAGAAACACTAGGCTGGAAGAAGCAAAAGCTGGAATCAAGACTGCTGGGAGAAATATCAATAACCTCAGATACGCAGATGACACCACCCTTATGGCAGAGAGTAAAGAGAAACTAAAAAACTTCTTGATGAAAGTGAAAGAGGAGAGTGAAAAAGATGGTTTAAAGCTCAACATTCAGAAAATGAAGATCATGGCATCTGGTCCCATCACTTCATGGAAAATAGTTAGGAAAACAGTGGAAACAGTGTCACACTTTATGTTTTGATTCCCGTTGCACCTCAAGAGGAGGCGGTCTCAACTTGAAACTCGAGAGGAACTCCAGGGGTCGTGCCACAATTCAAAAAGACCCCGATGTCCCAATCCACTCCAGATATACCTGATTCTCCTGCACTGACTCGACTGTAACCCGGAGTATCCACTCAAAACACAACGGCAGGTGTGACAGCTCTGTGGCACCTAGAGAGAAAGCCACAGATCCCTAAGTCAACTCGACAGGAAGCCTGAGACTACTTTTACAGCTCGAGAGGAAAGTGGACTTCCTTTTCGCCATACGAGAGAAGGCCAGACTCCCCTGTTGAAACTCCATAGGAACCCCAAAATCCATGTTAACACTCGAGAGGAGCCATGAAATTCCGGCCTTAATTCGAGATGAGGACCTAGTCCCCTGCACCGACTGGAGAGGAATCCTGAGAGAACTCTCGCAACTCACATGGAGACTTGACTTTACTGAGGCTACAAGAGAGGGTCCCTGAGGTCCCCGTCGTAACTAGAGAGGAACCCCATGTTTCTTGCTGAAACTTGAGAAAAACCAGGAGATTCTACATTCAACGCAAGATGAGGCCATTTTTCGCTGTGGTGTCTCGTCAAAAATCCCACCTTCCCTCATGAGCCTTGAAAGAGTCCCTGACACCCTTGGTGCAACTGAAGAATTTCCCAGACATACCCGTCTCCACCCAAGAGGAACACCGAGTGTCCCGCCACAACTAAGAAGAGCCCCATGTTTCCCTCCTCATCATGAGATGAAGGTACATTTTCCTGCTTCGTTGGGAAAGGAATCCCAGCATTCCCATTGGACCTCAAGAGGAGGCAATCTCAACTTGAAACTTGAAAGGAACTCCAGTGGTCATACCAAAATTCATGAAGACCCCAATGTGCCAATCCACTCCAGATAAAATTATATCATTGCACTGACTCGAATGTCATCTTGAGTATAGACTCAAAACATGATGGCAGTTGTGACAGCCCTGTGGCACCTCAAGAAAAACCCACAGATCCCTATGTCAACTCGACAGGAAGCCTGACACTACTTTAACGGCTCGAGAGGAAAACTGACTTGATGTCTCCACACAAGACGAGGCCTGACTCCCCTGTTGAAACTCCATAGGAACCTCTAGATCCATGTCAGCACTGAAGAGGAACCCTGAGGTTCCAGCCTCAACTCTAGATGAGGATCTAGCACCCGGCACCAACTTGAGAGGAATCCTGAGAGGCCCCTCGCAACTCTCATGGAGACTTGACTTTCCTGAGGCAGCACAAGTGGGTCCCTGAGTTCCCCGTTGTAACTGGAGAGGAACCCCACGTTTCTTGCCATAACTCGAGAAAATCCAGGAGATTCTCCCCTCCAGGTGAGATGAGGCCCTTTTTCGCTGCAGCTTCTCGAGAGAAACCCCACCTTTCCTCTTGAGCCTCAAAAGATTCCTTAAAACTCTTGATGCAACTCAGGAACTTCCCTGACATATTAGTCTCCACTCAAAAGGAACACCAAGTGTCCCACCACAACTCAAAAGAGCCCCATTTCCCCCCCCTCGTCTCGAGATGACAGTCCACTTCCCTGCTTCGTGGAAAGGAATCCCGGCTTTCCCATCACACCTGAAGAGGAGGTGGTCTCAAGTTGAAACTCGAGAGGAACTCCAGGGGTCATGCCAAAATTCATGAAGACCCTGATGTCCCAAACCACTCCAGATAAAACTAATTCCTCTGCACTCACTCGACTGTCACTCTGAGTATCGACTCCAAACAGGATGGCAGGTGTGACAGCCCTGTGGCACCTCTAGAGAAAGCCACCGATCCTTATGTCAACTCGACATGAAGCCTGAAACTACTTTTACAGCTCGAGACGAAAGCGGACTTCCACATCTCCATACAAGATGAGGCCTGACTCCCCAGTTGAAACTCCATAGGAAACCCGAGATCCATGTCACCACTGGAGAGGAAACCTGAGGTTCCGGCCTCAACTCCAGATGATGCTTGGGCCCCAGCACCGACTGGAGAGGAATCCTGAGAGGCCCCTCCCAACTCACATGGAGACTTGGCTTTCCTGAGGCAACAGGAACAGGTCCCAGAGGTCCCCATTGTAACTAGAGAGGAACCCCAAGTTTCCTGCCACAACTCGAGAAAAACCAGGAGATTATCTCCTCCTGTGAGATGAGGCCCTTTTCCGCTGCGGCATCTCGAGAGAAATCCCTCACTCCCTCTTGAGCCTCGAAAGCATTCTTTACACTCTTGATTTAACTCAAAAAGTAACCTGACATACCCGTCTCCATTCAAGAGCAACACCGACTTTAGCACGACACCTCACCAAGAGCTCCGTTTTACCCTCCTCGTCTCGAGATGAGGGTCCATTTCCCTGCTTGGTCAGGAAAGGTAACCCACCATACCCGTCACACCTCAAGAGGATGTGGTATCAAATGGAAACTCGAGATTAACTCCAGGGGTCGTGACACAATTCCAAAAGAACCCAATGTTCCAATCCACCCCAGAGATACCTGATTCCTGTGCACTGACTAGACTGTCACCCCGAGTATCGACTCAAAACACAATGGCAGGTGTGACAGGCCTGTGGCACCTCGAGAGAAAGCCACAGATACGTAGGTCAACTCGACAGGAAGCCTGAAACTATTGTTACAGTTCGCGAGGAAAGCACACTTGCATGTCTCCACATGAGACGATGCCTGGCTCCCTTGTTGAAACTCCATAGGAACCCTGAGATCAATGTCAGCACTGGAGAGGAACCCTGAGGTTCTGGCCTCTGCTCCAGATAATGAACTAGGATCGGCATGGACTGGAGAGGAATCCCATAAGGACCTTTGCAATTCGCATGGAGACTGAACTTTCCTGAGGCCACACAAGTGGGTCCCTGAGGTACCCATCGTAACTCGAGAGCAACCTCACGTTTCCTGCCGCAAATTAAGAAAAGCCAGGAGATTCTCCCCTCAACACGAGTTGAGGCCCTTTTCCGCTTCAGAGTTTCGAGAGAAATCCCACCCGAAAGAATCCTTGACACCCTTCATCCAAAAGACCACCATGGCCAAATCCACTTCAGATACACCTGATTCCCCTGCACTGACTCAACTGTCACAGCGAGTATCTACTCAAAACACAAAGGCACCTGTGACAGCCCTGTGGCACCTTGAGAGAAAGCCACCGATCCCTATGTCAACATGACTGGAAGACTGATACTGCTGTTACCGCTCGAGAGGAAAGCAGACTTGCATATCTCCACATGAGATGAGGCCTGACTCCCCTTTGGAATCTCCATAGGAACCACGAGATCCATGTGAGCACTGGAGAGGAAACCTGAGGCTCTGGTTAGCTCCAGATGAGGGCCTTGGACCCCACACTGACTGGAGAGGAATCCTGAGCGGCCCCTCGCAACTGGCATGGAGACTGGACTTTCCTGAGGCAACACGAGCGGGTCCCTGAGGTCCCCTTGGTAAATCGAGAAGAACCCCAAGTTTCTTGCTGCAACTCGAGAAAAAAAACAATGATTCTCCCCTCAGCGCAAGATGAGGCCGTTTTCCAATGCAGGGACTCAAGAAAAATTCCACCTCCCCTCTTGAGCTTCTAGAGGGTCCTTGACACCCTCGATGCAACTCTAGAAGTTCCCCACCATCCCCGTCTCCACTCAAGTGGAACACCAAGAATCACGCCACAACTCGAGAAGACCCCAGTTTTTTCCTCCTCATCTCAGTATGAGGGTCCATTTCCCTAATTCTTCAGGAAAGAAATCCTGGCGTTCCCATCTCACCTGAAGAAGAGGCGGTCTCCACTTGAAAGTTGAGAGGAAAGCCAGGGGTCGTGCCAACATTCCAAAATATCCCGATGTCCCAGTCCACTCAAGATACACCTGATTACCCTGCACTGAGTAGACTGTCACCCCGTGTATCGAGTCAAAACACAATGGCACGTGTGACAGCCCTGTGGCACCTTGAGAGAAAGCCACCGATCCCTATGCCAACTCGACAGTAAGCCTGACACTACTGTTACAACTCGAGAAGAAAGCAAAAATCCATGTATCCACACAAGACGAGGTCTGACTCCCCTGTAGAAACTCCAGAGGAACATCAAGATCCATGTCAGCACTGAATAGGAACCCTGAGGTTCCGGCCTCCATTTCAGATGAGGAGCTAGGACCCGGCACCAACTGGAGAGGAATCCCGAGAGCCCCTCACAACTTGCATGGAGACTGAACTTTCCTTAGGCAACACGAGTGCATCCCTGAGGTCTCTGTCATATGTTGAGAAGAACACCAAGTTTCCTGCCACAACTCCAGAAAAACCAGGAGATTCTCCCTTCAGTGCGAGATGAGGCCCTTTTCCACTGTGGTGTCTCGAGAGAAATCCCACCTTCCCTCTAGACCCTAAAAAGGGTCCTTGACACCCTTGAGGCAACTCAAGAAGTTCCCCAACATACCTGTCTCCACTCGAGAAGAATACCGACAGTCCAGCCACAACTCAAAAAGAGCCCCGGTTTTCCCTCCTCATCTCGAGATGAGGGTCTATTTCCCCGCTTTATTGGGAAAGGAATCAAAGCATTCACGTCACACTTCAAGAGGAGGCGGTCTCAACTTGACACTCGAGAGGAACTCCAGGGGTTCGGCCACAATTCCAAAAGACCCCAGTGTACCAATCCACTCCAGATACAACTGCCTCCCCTGCACTGACTTGACGGTCACCACGAGGATCGCCTCAAAACACGATGGCATGTGTGAAAGCCCTGTGGCAACTCGAGAGAGCCACAAATCCCTATGTAAACTCGACAGGAAGCCTGACAGTACAGTTACAGCTCGAGAGAAACGTGGACTTGCATGTTTCCACATGAGACGAGGCCTGACTCCCCTTTTGAAACTCCATGGGAACCCCGAGATCCATGTGGGCACTGGAGAGGAAACCCGAAGTTATGACCTCAGCTCCAGATGAGGGCATAGGACCCAGCATCTACTGGAGAGGAATCCCGAGAGGACCCTCACACCTCGCAAGCTGACTGGGCTTTCCTGAGGCAACACGAGCTGGTCCCTCAGGTCCCCATTGTAAGTTGAGAGGAACTCCATATTTCCTGCCACAACTCGAGAAAAACCAGCAGATTCTCCCCTCCACGTGAGATGAGGACCCTTTCCCCTGTGGTGTCTCGAGAGAAATCCCACATTCCCTCTTGAGCCTCGAAAGGGTCTTGCCACTCTTGATGCAACTCAATAAGTTCCCCGACATACCCGTCTCCACTTTAAAGGAACACCGAGGGTACCACTACAACACGAAAAGACCCCATTTTTTTCCCTCCTCATCTCAGGATGAGGGTCCATTTCCCTGATTCGTCTGGAAAGGAATCCTGGCGTTCCCATCACACCTCAAAAAGAGGCGGTCTCCACTTGAAAGTCTAGAGGAAAGCCAGGGGTCGTGCCACCATTCCAAAAGATCCTGATGTCCCAATCCACTCAAGATACACCTGATTCCCCTGCACTGACTAGACTGTCACCACGCATATCGAGTAAAACCACAACGGCAGGTGTGACAGCTCTGGCACCTCAAGAGAAAGCCACAGATCCCTATGTCAACTCGACAGGAAGCCTGACACTACTGTTACAGCTCGAGAGGAAAGTGGACTTGCATGTCTGCACACAAGATGAGGCCTGACTCCCCTCTTGAAACTCCATAGGAATCTCGAGATCCATGACAGCACTGGAGTGGAACACTGAAGTTCTGGCCTCAACTCCAGATGAGGACCTAGGACTCGAGAGGAACCCTGAGGGTCCTGCCACAACTCGAGAAGAGCCGCGTTTTTCCCTCCTCATTTCAAGATCAGGGTCAATTTCCCTGCTTATTCGGAAAAGTAATCCCGGCTTTCCAGTAGCACCTCAAGAGGGGGCGGTTTCAACCTGAAAGTCGAGGGGAACACCAGGGATCTTGCCACCATTCCAAAAGACCCTAATTGCTGGGAGCCAGCATGGGAGATACCACCCATGTCAAGTTCTTGCGGAGATACCTGACGGGGCTTGTTGGGTCAGGTCTCAAGGGGTCCTCTGCCTGAGCGTCTACCCCGAAACCAAAATCTGTCTGTTTACTGTCTGCTATACTATATTCTTCTGACATTACAGGGGTTATCCCCAACCACCTTTCTCTGAAAAATGTTAACTTAGAGCTGCAACTGGTCTCCTGCATATGAAAGGAGTGTCTCAGCTCAAATCCCTCTGGTGGCTCTCTAACTTGCCTAACAGGTTCCCCCAGACTTTTCCAACTTGTGAATTGTTTACAGCCCCTCAACTGCGAGAGGCATGGAGCTTAAAGCATCTTAAAGATATAGAGCTTTTTCTCCAGTGGTGGATTCATGTCAATGTATGGCAAAGCCAATACAGTATTGTAAAGTAAAATAAAGTAAAAATAAAAATTAAAAAAATAAATTAAAAAATAAAATATTAAAAAAAAATAAAGATATGGAGCTTTTTCTAAAAAGCTAGAAAGTATATTGGTGACGGGTTTCAATGTTGAGTCAATGACTGTCGCCAGGCTCCCATATTCTTTATCTTTTAGGCACCTGAAGGATATTAACCAATGTAATTGGGATATAGAAAAGGAATAGAGTAATTTTAATGTTAGCAACACTGGACTTTTGAGTTAGTGAATTTGCTCTTTGTTATAAATCACTGTACTCCTCTTTCCTTGTTATAAATTGTTGTGTCCTTGCTATGTAAGAATGTAACTTTATTTAGTGCTTTCTGTGAGTGGCACCAGACTTTGGGAAGAACAACACTATTAAGACAAATAAGTTTTCTGGCTGACAGACCCTTATCAGAAAAGGGCCATAAAATGCTAATTGGCCTTCTGGCCAGAAGACAATGTAAATCACCTAAGACTTGTGTATACAGCTGGGTATGCAGAGAGAAAGCCTGGTCTCAATAAGAGTCAGGGCTGCTGACACTGCATGATTTTGTATTATCCATTGATCTCTATGTACAACCAAAAGTATAAAGAGCCTTTCTGGACAATAAGAGTTTGGTCAGTCACTGGAAAGACTGGTTTCCCCCTTATCGACTCTCTCTCTCTCTTTCTCCCTCATCCTGCCTCTCCTTTTCAGGCTGCATTTCCATCTGGGGCGTGGAGGCTCACCATGTATACTTACTTGTCCTGGCTTCTAAGACCGACGCGAGAGGGAGCCCAAGGCGGGGCACCCTCCGCTATTCAGGCAGGTGCTGTTGGCCTACATAGATGGTGCAAACCTCTTGTCTCAGGGTTTTATTAGCTCTCCACGTAACCCATGTTATTCACCCTTTTTTCTCCACTAATTTTCCTACTATATTATTTTATCCTAATCTTTATATTTCTAAATAAATAATTTTTTCAAAGATGTCCCTTCGAATTCCCTGGATCCATCGAGGCCGGACCCAGGCACCTGATGTTCCAATCCACTCCAGTTACATATGTTTCCCATGCACTGATTCGACTGTTACCGAGTATTGATTCAAAACATGATGGCACGTGTGACAACTCTGTGGCACCAAGAGAGAAAGCCAAAGATCCCTTGGTCAATTAGACATGAAGCCTGAAACTGCTGTTACAGCTTGAGAGGAAAGCGGACTTGCATGTCTCCACATGAGATGGGCCCTGACTCCCCTGTTGAAACTCCATAGTTACCCCGAGATACAGGTCAGTACTGGAGAGTAACCCTGAGGTCCGGCCTCAGCTCCAGATGAGGACCTAAGACCCAGCAACGACTGAAGAGAAATCCTGAGAGGTTCCTCGCAACTCGCATGGAGAATCGACTTTGCTGAGGCAAAAGAAGCCAGTCCCTGAGGTCCCCATCTTAAGTCGAGAGGAACCCCACGTTTGCTGCCGCAACTTGAGAAAAACAAGGTAATTCTCCCCTCAATGCGAGATGAGGTCCTTTTCCACTGCAGTGTCTCAAGAGAAATCCCAACTTCCCTCTTGAGCCTCAAAAGGGTCCTTGACACTCATGAGGCAACTCAAGAAATTCCCCAACATACCCTTCTCCACTCGAGAGGAACACTGAGGGTCCCACCACAACTCAAGAAGAGCCCCGGTTTTCCCTCCTCATCTCGAGATGAGGGTCCATTTCCCTGCTTCATTGGGAAAGGAATCCTGGTGTTCCTGTAGCACCTCAAGAGGAGGCAGTCTCAAGTTGACACATGAGAGGAACTACAGTGATCATGTTACTATTCCCAAAGTCCCCGATATCTCAATCCACTCCAGATACACCTGACTCCCCTGCACTGACTCAACGGTCATGCCGAGGATCGACTCAAAATACAATGGCAGGTGTGGCAGCCCTGTGGCACCTCCAGAGAAAGCCACCAATCCCTATGGCAACTCAACAGGAAGCATGACGCTGATTTTCCAGCTTGAGAGGAGAACGGACTTGCATGTCTCCACACGAGACGAGGCCTGACTCCCCTGTGGAAACTCCAGAGGAACCCTGAGATCCATGTCGGCACTGGAGAGGAAACCTGATGTTCTGGTCTCAACTCCAGATGAGGACCTCGGCCTCAGCAGTGACTGGAGAGGAATCCTGAGAGGCCCTTCCCACTCGCATGGAGACTGGACTTTCCTGAAGCCACCATGAGTGGGTCACTGAGGTCCCTGTTGTAACTCGAGAGGAACCCCAAGTTTGTTGTCACAACTCGAGAAAAACCAGGAGATTCTCCCCTCAATGCGAGATGAGGTCCTTTTCCACTGTGGCGTCTCGAGAGAAATCCCACCTTCTTTCTTGAGCCTAAAAAGCGTCTTTGACACCTTTGAGGCAACTCAAGTACTTCCCTGACATACCCATCTCCACTCGAGAGGAACACTGAGGGTCCCGCCACAACTCAAGAAGAGCCCCTGTTTTCCCTCCTCATCTAGTGATGAGGGTGCATTTCCCTGCTTTGTTTGGAAGGAATCCTGGCATTCCTGTCACAGCTCAAGAGGAGGCGCTCTCAACAGGAAAAGCGAGAGGAACACCAAGGTTCCTGCCATAACTAGAGATGAGCCCCGTTTTTCCCTCCTCATCTCAAGATGAGGATCCTTTCCCCTGCTTCGTCAGGAAAGGAATCCTGGAGTTCCTGTCACATCTCAAGAGGAGGTGGTTACCACTTGTAAGTAGAGAGGAACTCCAGGGATCGTGCCAAAATTCTAGAAGACCCTGATGTTCAAATCCACTCCAGATACAGCTGATTTCCCTGCACTGACTTGACTGTCACCCCGAGGATCAACTCATAATATGATGGCACGTGTGACAGCCCTGTGGCTCCTCAGGAAAAAGCCACAGATTCCTAGGTCAACTCGACAGGAATCCTGACACTACTGTTACAGCTCAAGACAAAATAGGGCTTGCATGCCTCCACATGAGAGGAGGCCTGACTCCCCAGTTTAACCTACATAGGAACCTTAAGATCCATGTCACCACTGGAGAGGAACACTGAGGTTCCGGCCTCAGCTCCAGATGAAGACCTAGGACCCGGCACCGACTGGAGAGGAATCCCGAGAGGTCCCTTGCAACTAGCTTGGAGACTGGACTTTCCTGAGGCAACACGAGCTGGTCCCTCAGGTCCCCGTGGTAAGTGGAGAGGAAAACCAAGTTTCCTGCCGCCACTCAAGAAAAACCAGGAAATTGTCCATTCAACGCGATATGAGTCCCTTTTCCCCTGCGGCATCTCAAGAGAAATCCCACCTTCCCTCTTGAGTGTTGAAAGGGTCCTTTAACACCCTGGATGCAACTCAAGAAGTTCCATAACATACCCGTCTCCACTAGAGAGGAACACCGAGAATACCGCCACAACTCGAGAAGAGCCCCGTTTTTCCTTCCTTATCTCGAGATGAGCATCCATTTCTCTGATTTGTCTGGAAAGGAACCCGGGTGTTCCTGTCGCACCTCAAGAGGAGCCGGTCTCTACTTGAAACTCGAGAGGAACTCCAGGGGTCTTGCCACCATTCCAAAAGACCCCTATGTGTCGATCCACTCCAGATATAACTGATTCCTCTGCACTGACTCGACTGTCACACGGAGGATAGACTCACAACACGATGGCACTTGTGATAGCCCTGTAGCACCTAGAGAGAAAGACACAGATACCTAGGTCAACTCGACAGGAAGCCTGTCATTACTATTACAGCTCGAGATGAAAGTGGACGAGAACTGACTCCCCTCTTGAAACTCCATAGGAACCTCGAGATCCATGTCAGCACTGGAAAGGAAACCTGAGGATCCGGCCTCAGCTACACATGAGGACGTAGGACCCAGCACTGACTGCAGAGGGATCCTGAGCTGCCCCTTGGAACTCACATGGAGGTTGAACTTTCCTGAGGCAACATGAGTGCATCCATGAGGTCCCCATTCTAACTAGAGAGGAACCCCAAGTTTCCTGCCGCAACTCGAGAAAAACCAGGAGATTCTCCCCTCAACGTGAAATGAGGCCCTTTTTCTCTGCAACGTCTTGAAAGAAATCCCTCCTTCCCTCTTGAGCCTAGAAAGCATCCTTTACCCCCTTGAGGCAACTCAAGAAGTTCCCCGACATAGCCATCTTCACTTGAGAGGAACACCAAGGGTCCCGTCTCCACTCAAGAAGGGCCCCGGTTTTCCCTCCTCATCTCGAGATGAGGGTCCATTTCCCTTTTTCATTGGGAAAGAAATCACGGCATTCCAGTCGCACCCCAAGGGAGGGTGGTCTCAACTTGACACTCGAGAAGAACTCCAGGGGTCATGCCACCATTCGAAAAGACCCCGATGTCCCAACAAAAGACCCTGATGTCCCAACCAAAGACCCCGATGTCCCAATCCACTCCAGATACAGCTGACTCCCCTGCAATGACTCGACGGTCACCCTGAGGATCGAGTCAAAACACGATGGCAGGTGTGACAGCCCTGTGGCACCTCGAGGAAAGCCACCGATCCCTATGTCAACTTGACAGGAAGACTGAAACTGCTTTTCCAGCTCGAAAGGAGAGCGGACTTGCATGTCTCCACACAAGACAAGGTCTGACTCCCCTGTGGAATCTCCAGAGGAACCCCGAGATCCATGTGGGCACTGGAGATGAACCCTGAGTTTCCAGCCTCAAATCCAGATGAGGACCTCAGCCCCAGCAGCGACTGGAGAGGAATCCCAAGAGCCCCTCACAATTCGCATAAAGGCTGGACTTTCCTGAGGCCACACAAGCGGGTCCCTGACGTTCCTGTCATAACCTGAGAGGAACCCCAAGTTTTCTACTGCAACTTGAGAAAACCAGGAGATTCTCACCTCAATGCTAGATGAGGCCCTTTTCCGTTACAGCATTATGAGAGAAATCCCTCCTTCCTTCCTGAGCCTCGAAAGGGTCCTTGGCACTCTTGAGGCAACTCAAGAAGTTCCCCGACATATCCGTCTCCACTCGAGAGGAACACCGAGGGTCCCGCCACAACTCAAGAAGAGCCCCGGTTTTCCCTCCTCATTTCGAGATGAGGGTCCATTTTTCTGCTTCGTCGGAAAATGAATTACGGCATTCCTGTCGCACCTCAAGAGGAGGCGATCTCAAATTGACACTCAAGAGGAACTCCAGTGGTCGTGCCACATTCCAAAAGAGCCTGATGTCCCAATCCACTCCAGATACACCTAATTCCCCTGCTCTGACTCTGCAGTCACTCTAGGGATTGACTCGAAACATGAAGGCAGTTATGACAGCCCTGTGGCACCTTGACAGAAAGCCACTTATCCCTATGTTTACTCGACAGGATGCATGACATTGCTTTTCCATTTCAAAAGAAAGTGAACTTACTGGGAGCCCACACAGGAGATCCCACCCACGACAAGGTAATGAGAAGTGGCCTGATGGGCAAGACAAGTCAGGCCTCAGGGGTTCCCCCTGGATTTTTCTGAACGTCTACCCACAAAAAACAGAGTCTGCCTGCCTTAATGTACTGTGCTTTTCAAATTTTCTGACACTCTCTAGAAAAAGCTAACTTAGGGCTTCAGTCTTCTGCATTTGAAAGGAATGTTTCAGCTCAAACCCTTCTGATGGCTCTCTATCTAGCCTAACAGGTTCCCATGGACTTTTTACCACTTGTGAATAGTTTACAGCCCTCCAGCCACCAGAGGCACAAAGCTTAAAGCATCTTAAAGGTACAGAGCCTTTTCTAAAGAGCTAAAAATCATATTGGTGATGGGTTTTCGCTGTTGACTCAATGACTGCTGCCAGGCCTCCATATTCTTTACCTTTTAGGCACCTGGGAGGGTATCAGTCAATGTAATCGGGATGCAGAAATACTCATATAGTAGTTTTGATGGTAGCAACACTTGACTTTTGAGTTAATTACTTTTCTCTTTATAAATCACTGCACTCCTTTTCATTGTTATAAATTGTTGTATCTTTGCTATGTAAGAATGTAACTTTATTTAGTGCTTTCTGAGAGTGTCACCAGACTTTGGGAAAAACAACACAAATTAGTCTTCTCGTTGACAGACCCTGATCAGAAAAGGGAAGTAAAATGTTAATTGACCTTCTGGCCAGAAGATGATGTAAATCACCTAAGACTTGTGTAAGCAACTAAGTAGGCAGAGAAAAAGCCTGGTCTGGAAAAGAGTCAGGGCTGTTGACACTACATAATTTTATAGTATCCATTAATCTCTATGTACAAAAAAAAAAAAGGTATAAAAGGCCTTTACAACAATAGTGGATGGGCTAGTCACTGGAATGGTTTCCCTCGTGTGGTCTATTCACCTTCTATGCTTTTCTGGCTGAATTCCCATCTGGGGCGTGGAGGCTTGCCATGTATACTTACTTGCCCTGGCTTCTGAGATCCATGTGAGAGGGAGCCCAAGGTGGGGCACCCCGTGCTATTCAAGAGGATGCCGGTGGCCTAACATGGATGGTGCAAGTTCCTTGTCTGGAACTTTATTGGCTTTCCACATAAACCAAGTTATTCAGCCTCTTTTCTCCACTAAATTTTCCTACTATACTATTTCTTCCTAATCTAATTTTATATCTCTATATAAATAAGTCTTTCCTCGCCACACTGTCTCTGCTTCAAATTACCCTGGATCCACTGGGACTGGACCCCGGCATGGAATTGCATGTCTCCACACGAGATGAGGCCTAACTCTTTTGGAAGTTCCAGAGGAGCCCCGAGATCCATGTCAGCACTGGAGAGGAAACCAGAGGTTCTAGCCTCAACTCCAGATGAGGATCTCAGCCCTGGAAGCGACTGGAGAAGAATCTTGAGAGGCCCCTCGCAACTCACATGTAGATGGGACTTTCCTGAGGCCACATGACCGGGTCCCTGTGTACCTCGTCGAAACTTGAGAGGACCCCAAGTTTGCTGCCACAACTCAAGAAAAACCAGGAGATTCTTGAGGCAACTCAAGAAGTTCTCTGACACACCCGGCTCCACTCGAGAGGAGCACCGAGGATCCTGCGACAACTCAAGAAGAGCCCCGGTTTTCCCTCCTCATATCAAGATGAGGGTTCATTTCCCTGCTTCGTCGGGAAAGGAATCTTGGCGTTCCCTTCGCACCTCAAGAGGAGGTAGTCTCAACTCGACACTCGAGAGGAACTCCAGAGGTCATGCCACCATTCCAAAAGACCCCAGTGTCCCAGTTCACTCCAGATAAACCTGACTGCCTTGCACTGACTCAACGGTTACCACAAGGATCGACTCAAAACACGATGGCAGGAGTGACAGCCCTGTGGCACCTCGAGAGAAAGCCACTGATCAAATTTTAACCTGACAGGAAACCTGACACTGCTTTTCCAGCTCGAGAGGAGAGAGGATTTGCATGTCTCCACACGAGACAAGGCCTGACTCCTATGGGGAAACTCCAGAGGAACTCCAATATCCATGTCGGCATTGGAGAGGAAACCAGAGATTCCGGCCTCAACTCCAGATGAGGACCTTGGCCCCGGCAGCGACTGCAGAGGAATCCTGAAAGGCCCCTCGCACCTCTCATGGAGACTGGACTTTTCTGAGTCCCCCACGAGTGGGTCCCTGAGGTTCCCGCCGTAACAGGAGAAGGACCCCAAGTTTGCTGCCACAACTCGAGAAAAAACAGGCGATTCTCCCCTCAACATGACGTGAGACCCTTTTCCGCTGCTGTGTCATGAGAGTAATCCCAACTTTCCTCCTGTGCCTCGAAAGTGTCCTTGACACCCTTGAGACAACTCAAGAAGTTCCCTGATGTACCCTTCTTGAATCGAGAGGAACACCGATGGGCTCACCACAACAAAATAAGAGCCACGGTTTCACCTCCTCCTGTTGAGAGGAGGATCCATTTCCCTGCTTTGTCAGGGAAAGGAATCCCGTCATTCCCGTCCCACCTCAAGAGGAGGCGGTCTCAACTTGACACTCGAGAGGAACTCCAGGGTTTGTACCACCATTTCAAAAGACCCCGATGTCCCAATGCACTCCAGATACACCTGACTCCCCTGCAACTGACTCGACAGTCACCCAAGGACCGACTCAAAACACGATGGCGGGTGAGACTGCACTGTGGCACCTCGAGAGAAAGCCACCGATCCCTATGGCAACCCGACAGGAAGCCTGACATTGCTTTTGCAGCTTGAGAGGAGAGCGGACGTGCAAGTGTCCACACGAGATGAGGCCTGACTCCCCTGTGGAAACCCCAGAGGAACCCTGAGATCCATGTCGGCATGGGAGAGGAACCTGGAGATTCCGGCCTCAACTCCAGATGAGGACCATGGCCTGGGAACTGACTTCAGAGGAATCCCAAGAGGCCCCTCGTACCTAGCATGGAGACTGGACTTTCCTGAGGCCCCCACGAGCGGGTCCCTGAGATCCCTGTCGTAACTTGGGAGGGACAAGTTTTCTTCGGCAACTTGAGAAAAACCAGGAGATTCTCTCCTCAATGCGAGATGATGCCCTTTTCCACTAGGCATCTCAAGAGAAATCCCACCTTCCCTCTTGAGCCCCAAAAGGGTCCCTGGTACTCTTGAGGCAACTCAAGAAGTTCCCCAACGTACCCGTATCCACTTGAGAGGAACACCGAGGGTCCCGCCACAACTCAATAAGAGCCCCGGGTTCCCCTCCTCCTCCCGAGAGGAGGGGCCTTTTCCCTGCTTCGTCGGGGAAAGGAATCCCGTCGTTCCCGTCGCACCTCAAAAAGAGGCAGTCTCAACTTGACACTGGATAGGAACTCCAGGGATCGTGCCAACATTTCAAAAGACCCCAATGTCCCAAGCAGTCCAAATACACCTGACTCTGCTGCAACTGACTCGACAGTCACCCCAAGGACCGACTCAAAATGCGATTGCGGGTGACAGCCCTGTGGCACCTCGAGAGAAAGCCACCGATCCCTATGTCAACCCGGCATGAAGCCTGATATTGCTTTTCCAGCTCGAGAGGAGAGCGGACATGCATAACTCAACATGAGATGAGGTCTGACTCCCCTGCGGAAATCCCAGTGGAACCCCTGGGTCCATGTCGGCAAGGGAGAGGAAACCAGAGGTCCCGGCCTCAACTCCAGATAAGGACCTCAGCCCCAGCATTGACTGCAGAGGAATCCTGAGAGGCCCCTCGAACCTTGCATGGAGACTGGACATTCCTGAGTCCCCCACGAGAGGATCCCTGAGGTCCCCATCGTAACAGGGGAAGGACCCCAAGTTTGCTGCCGCAACTCTAGAAAAACCAGGAGATTCTCCCCTCAATGCGAGATGAGCCCCGTTTCTGCTGCGGCGTCTCGAGAGAATTCTCACCTTCCCTCTTGAACTTCAAATGGGTCCTTGACACCCTTGAGGCAACTCAAAAAGTTCCCTGACATACTCGTCTCCACTTGAGAGGAAGACCAAGAGACCTGTCACAACTCAAGAAGAGCCCCGGTTTTCCCTCCTCCTCCTGAGAGGAGGGTCCATTTCCCTGCTCCATTGGGGAAAGGAATCCCAGCATTCCCGTCGCACCTCAAGAGGAGACGGTCTCAACTTGACACTCGAGGGGAACTTCAGGGGTCATGCCACCATTTCAAAAGACCCCAATTTCTCAATGCACTCTAGATACACCTGACTCCCCTGTAACTGACTTGATAGTTACCCCGAGGACTGACTCAAAACAGGATGGCGTTTGTGACAGCCCTGTGGCACCTCAAGAGAAAGCCACTGATCCCTATGTCAACCCGATAGGAAGTCTAACACTGTTTTCCAGCTCGAGAGGAGAGACGATGTGCATGTCTCGACACGAGACGAGGCCTGACTCCCCTATGGAAACCCCAGAGGATCCCCAAGATCCATGTTGGAATGGGAGAGGAACCCTGAGGTTCCGGCTTCAACTCCAGATGAGGACCTTGGCCCTGGCAGCGACTGCAGAGGAATCCCGAGAGGCTCTTCGCACCTCGCATCGAGACTGGACGTTCCTGAGGCCCCCACAAGTGGGTTTTTGAGGTCCCTGTAATAACTTGAGAGGGACCCTAAGTTTGCTGAGGCAACTTGAGAAAAATCAGGAGATTCTTCCCCTGACACGAGATGAGGCCCTTTTCTGCTGCGGCGTCTCGAGTGAAATCCCACCTTCGATCTTGAGCCTCGAAAGGCTCCTTGACACCCTTGGGGCAACTCTAGAATTTCCCAAACGTACCAGTCTCCACTCGAGAGGAACACCGATGGTCCCGCAACAACTCAACAAGAGCCCCGATTTCCCCAACTCCTCCCGAGAGGAGGGTCCATTTCCTTTCTTCGTCAGTTAAGGAATCCCGGCATTACCCTCGCACTTCAAGAAGAGGTGGTCTCACTTGAAAATCGAGAGGAACTCAGGGGTCGTGCCACCATTTCAAAAGAACCCGATGTCCCAATGCACTCCAGATACACCTGAGTCATCTGCAACTGACTCGACGGTCACCCCAAGGACCGACTCAAAACACAATGGCGGGTGTGACAGACAGCCCTGTGGCACCTGGAGAGAAAGCCACCGATCCCTATGTCAACCCGACAGGAAGACTGACACTGCTTTTCCAGCTTGAGAGGAGAGCGGACGTGCATGTCTCCACACGAGACGAGATCTGACTCCCCTGTTGAAATCCCAGAGAAACCCCGAGATCCAGTCAGCACGGGAGAGGAAACAGGAGATTCCAGCCTCAATTCCAGATGAGGACCTCGTCCTTGGCAGCGACTGCAGGGGAATCCTGAGAGGCCTCTCGGATCTCACATGGAGACTGGACGTTCCTGAGGCCAGCACAAGCAGGTCCCTGAGGTCCACGTCGTAACTTGAGAGGGACCCAAAGTTGCTGCCGCAACTCGAGAAAAACCAGGAGATGCTCCCCACAACGCGAGAGGAGGCCCTTTTCTGCTGAGGCATCACGAGAGAAATCCCATCTTCCCTTTTGAGGCTCGAAAGGTCCTTGACAACCTTGAGGCAACTCAAGAAGTTCCCTGACATCCCCATCTGCACTTGAGAGGAACACCAAGGGTGACACAACAACTCAGAAGAGCCCCGGTTCTCCCTCCTCATCCCGAGAGGAGGGTCCGTTTCCTTGCTTCGTTGGGGAGGGAATCCCGGTGTTCCCGTCGCACCTCAAGTGGCAGAGGTCTCCACGTTCCACTCAAGAAGAACTCCAGTTGTCAAGTCACCATTTCAAAAGACCCCCAATATCCCAGTGCACTCCAGACACACCTGACTCCTGTGCAGTGACATGATGGTCACCCAGATGACCGACTGAAAACACGATGGCAGGTGTGACAGCCTTGATTCGCCTCAAGAGAAAGCCACGAATCCCTATGGTCAACCCGACAGGAAGCCTGATCCTGCTTTTCCGGCTCGAGAGGAGAGCAGACTTGCATGGCTCCACACGAGACGAGGCCTGACTTCCCTTTGGATGCCCCAGAGGAACCCCGAGATCCATGTCGGCTCTGGAAAGGAATCCTTAGGTTCCGGCCTCAACTCCAGATGAGGATCTCGGCCCCGGCAGCACCTGCAGAGGAATCCTGAGGGCCCCCTCGCGACTCGCGTGGAGACTGGACCTCCCTGAGGCCCCACGATCGGGTCTCTGAAGTCCCCATCACAACTCGAGAGGAACCCCACCACAACCCGAGAAAAACCAGGAGATTTTTCTCTCAATGCAAGCTGAGGCCCTTTTCCACTGCGGCATCTCGAGCAAAATCCCACCTTCCCTCCTGAGCCCCAAAATGGTCCTTGACACCCTTGAGACAACTCAAGAGGTTCCCTGACATCCCCGTCTGCACTCGAGAGGAACACCGAGGGTCCCGCCAAAACTCAAGAAGAGCCCCGGTTCTCCCTCCTCATCCTGAGAGGAGGGTTCGTTTCCCTGCTTCATCGCAGAGGGAATCCCGGCATTCCTGTCGCACCTCAAGAGGAGGCGGTCTCCACTTGATGCTCCTGAGGAACTCCAGGGGTCGTGCCACCATTTCAAAAGAGCCCCGATGTCCCAGTTCACTCCATACACACCTGACTCCCCTGCACTGACTCGATGGTAACCCCGAGGACCGATTCAGAACATGATGGCAGGTTTGACAGCCCTGGGGCACCACGAGAGAAAGACACCGATACCTACAGTCAACCCGACCGGAAGCCTGACCCTGCTTTTCCAGCTTGAGAGGAGAGCAGACTTGCATGGCTCCACACGAGATGAGGCTTGACTCCCCTGTGCACGACCCAGTGCAACCCCGAGGTCCATGTCGGTCCTGCAAGGAAACCTGAGCTTTCTGGCCTCAACTCCAGATGAGGACCTCGGCCCCGGCTGTGACTGCACAGGAATCCTGAGGGGCTCCTCGTGACTCGCGTGGAGACTGGACATCCCCGAGGCCCCATGATCGGGTCCCTGACGTCCCCGTCATAAGTCGAAAAGAACCCCGCCTCAACTCGAGAAAAAACAGGAGATTCTCCCCTCAAAGTGTCCGAGGCTCTTTTCCCCTGCAGTGTCTCGAGAGAAATCCCACCTTCCCTCTTGAGACCCAAAAAGGGTCCTTGACACCATTGAGGCAAATTGAGAAGTTACCCAACATGTCTGTCTTCACTCAAGAGGAACACCAAGGGACCCACCACAACTCAAGAAGAGCCCCGGTTCTCCTTCCTTATCCTCAGGGGAGGGTCCGTTTTCTTGCTTCATTGTGGAGGGAATCCTGGCATCCCGTCACACCTCAAGAGGAGGTGGTCTCCACTTGACACTCGAGAGGAACTCCAGGGGTCGTGCCACCATTTCAAAAGATCACCGATATCCCAGCGCACTCCAGACACACCTGACTCCCCTGCACTGACTAGATGGTCACCCCAAGGACCGTCTCAAAACACGATGGCAGTTGTGACAGCCCTGTGGCATCTCAAGAGAAAACCACTGATCACTATGGTCAGCCCAACAAGAAGTCAGAAACTGCCTTTTCGGCTCAAGAGGAGAGCGGACTTGCATGGCTCCACACAAGACGAGGCCTGACTCCACTGTGGACTTCCCAGAGGAGCCCTGAGATCCATGTCGGCCCTGGAGAGGAACCCTGAGGTTCCAGCCTTGACTCCAGAGGAGAACCTCTCCCCAGCAGCGATTGCAGAGGAATCCCGAGGGGCTCTCGCCAATTGAGTGAAGACTGGACCTCCCTGAGGCTCCACGAATGGGTCCCTAAGGTCCCCGTTATAATTCAAGAGGAACCCCTCCGCCACTCGATAAAAACAGGAGATTATCCCCTCAAAGCGAGCTGAGGCCCTTTTCTGCTGTGGCCTCTCGAGAGAAATCCCAGCTTCCCTCCTGAGCCCCGAAAGAGTCCTTGACACCATTGAGGCAACTCAAGAAATTCCCCGACATCCCCGTCTGCACTCGAGAGGAACACCGAGGGTCCCACCACAACTCAAGAAGTGCCCCTGTTCTCCATCCTCATCCCGAGAGGAGGGTCCATTTCCCTGCTTCGTCAGGGAGGGAATCCCAGCATTCCCATCGCATCTCAAGAGAAGGCAGTCTCCACTTGACGCTCGAGAGGAACTCCAGGGGTCGTGCCATCACTTCAAAAGACCCCCGATGTCCCAGTGCACTCCAGACACACTTGACTACCCTGCACTGACTCGATGGTAACCCCGAGGACCGACTCAAAACATGATGGCAGGTGTGACAGCACTGTGGCGCCTTGAGAGAAAGACACCGATCCCTATGGTTAAACCGACAGGAAGCCTGACACTGATTTTCCTGCTCGAGAGGAGAGTGGACTTGCATGGCTCCACACGAGCCGAGGCCCTGACTCCCCTGTGGATGCTGCAGAGGAACCCCGAGATCCATGTCGGCCCTGGAGAGGAACCCGGAGTTTCCGGCCTCAACTCCAGATGAGGACCTCGGCCCCAGCAGTGACTGCAGACAAATCTCAAGAGCCCCCTCGTGACTCGAGGGGAGACTGGACCTCCCTGAGGCCCCACGAGCGGGTCCCTGAGGTCCCCATCATAACTCGAGAGGAACCCCGCCGAAACTCGAGAAACACCAGAAGATTCTCCCCTCCACCCAAGCTGAGGCCCTTTTCCACTGCGATGTCTCCAGAGAAATCCCACCTTCACTCTTGAACCCTGAAAGGGTCCTTGAACCCTTGAGGCAACTCAAGAAGTTCCCCGACATCCCTGTCTGCACTCGAGAGGAACACCAAGGATCCTGCCACAACTCAAGAAGATCCCCGGTTCTCCCCCTTCATCCCAAGAGGAGGGTCCATTTCCCTGCTTCGTCTGGGAGGGAATCCCGGCATTCCCATCGCACCTCAAGAGGAGGCGATCTCCACTTGACGTTCGAGAGGAACTCCAGGGGTCGTGCCACCATTTCAAAAGATCACCGATGTACCAGCGCACTCCAGACACACCTGACTCCCCTGAACTGACTCGACAGTCACCTCGAGGACCGACTCAAAACACAATGGCAGGTGAGGCCGCCATGTGGCACCTCGAGAGAAAGCCACTGATCCCTATGGTCAACCCAACAGGAAGCCTGACTTCCTCTGGGGTTTGGACGCTCCAGAGGAAACCCAAGGTCCATGTCGGCCCTGGAGAGGAAACCTGATGTTCCGGCCTCAACTTCAGATGAGGACCTCGGCCCCGGCTGCAACTACAGAGGAATTCTGAGGGGCCCCTCATGATTCGGTGGAGACGGGACCTCCCTGAGGCCCCACGAGTGGATCCCTGAGGTCCCCGTCATAACTCGAGAGGAACCCTGCCGCACCTCGAGAAACACCAGAAGATTCTCCCCTCGATGCGAGCTGAGGCCACTTTCCTCTGGGGCATCTCGAGATAAATACCACCTTCCCTCTTTAGCCCAGAAATGTTCCTTGACACCCTTGAGGCAACTCAAGAAGTTCTTCGACATCCCCGTCTCCACTCGAGAGGAACACCGAGGGTCCCACCGCAACTCAAGAAGAGCCCTGGTTCTCCATCCTCATCCTGAGATGAGGTCCATTTCTCTGCTTCATTGCAGAGGGAATCCTGGCGTTCCCGTTGCACCTCAAGAGGAGGCGGTCTCCACTTGACACTTGAGAGGAAATCCAGGGGTCGTGCCACCATTTCAGAAGACCCCCGATGTCCCAGTGCACTCTAGAAACACCTGACTCCCTTGCACTAATTTGACGGTCACCCCACGGACCGACTCAAAACAAGATGGCAGGTGTGACAGCCCTGTGGCACCTCGAAGGAAAGCCGCAAATCCCTGTGTCACCTTGAGATGAAGCCTGAAACTGCAGCTACAGCTGGGGAGGAAAGCAGAGGTGCATGTCCTGCTCGAGACGAGGCCTGACTCCCCTGTGGAGACTCCAGAGGAACCCCAAAATCCATGTCAGCACTGGAGAGGAAACGTAAGGTTCTGGCCTCGGCTCCAGACCAGGACTTAGGACCCGGCACTGAAGGGAGAGGATTCCAGAGAGGCCCATTGCAACTGGCATGGAGCCTGGCCTTTCCTGAGGCCACACGAGCGGGTCCCTGAGGTCCCCATCGTAACTCGAGAGGAACCTGTCTCAACTCGAGAAAAAACCAGGAAGTTCTCCCGTCCAAGTGAGATGAGGCCATTTTCTGATGGGGCGTCATGAGGGAAATCACACCTTCCCTCCTGATCCTAGAAAGGATCCTTCACACTGTTGCTGCAACTAAATAAGTTCCCCGACATACTCGTCTCCACTTGAGAGGAACACCGAGAGTCCCGCCACAACTCAAGAGGAGTCCCGTTTCCCCCTCCTCAGATCGAGATGAGGGTTCCTTTCCCTGACTGGTCAGGAAAGGATTCCCGGCTTTCCTGTCCCATCTGAAGTGGAGGCGCTCTCCACAGGAAAGTCGAGAGGAACTCCAGGGTTCATGCCACCATTCCAAAATATCCCCAAATGTCTCAGTCCACCCCAGATGAATCAGATTTCCTGGAACTGCCTGGACTGTCACCCCGAGTATCAACTCACAACACTGTGGCACGTGTGACATCCCCATGGCACCTTGAGGGAAGCCACAGATCCCTGTGTCAACTCGCAGGAAGCCTGACACTGTTGCTACAGCTCGGGAGGAAAGCGGACATGCATGTTTCCACTCGAGATGAGACTTGACTCCCCTGTGGAGACTCCAGAGGAACCCCAAAATCCATGTCAGCCCTGGAGTGGAAACCTCAGGGTCCGGCCTGAGCTCCAGGTGAGGACTTAGGACCCAACACCGACTGGAGAGGAATCCCGAGAGGCCCCTCGCAACTCGCATGGACACTGGTCTTTCCTGAGGCCACAGGAGTGGTTCCCTGAGGTCCCTGTTGTAACTCGAGAGGGACCTGCAGCAACTCGAGAAAAATCAGAAGATCTCCCATCCAGGCGAGATGAGGAACTTTTCCGCTGCGGTGTCTTGAGGGAAATCACACCTTTCCTCTTGGACGTTGAAAAGATCCTTCACACACTTGCTGCAACTCAAGAAGTTCCCCAAAATACCTGACTCCACTCGAGAGGAACACCGAGGGTCCCGACATGACTCAAGAAGAGACCCACTGTCTGCTCCTCAGCTCTAGATGAAGGTTCCTTTCTCTGCTTCGTTGGGAAAGGATTCGCAGCATTCCCGTCGCATCTCAGGAGGAGGCACCATCACCCGAAAGCTGAGAGGAATACCAGCGATCGTGCCAACATTTCAAAAGACTCCCATATGTCTCAGTTCACACCAGATGGACCTGATTTCCCTGCACTGCCTCGACTGTCACCACGAATATCGACTCACACCATGGCGGCACATGTTACAGCCCTGTGCACATTGAGGGAAAGCCACAGATCCCTGTGTCAACTTGACAGGAAGCGTGATACTGCTGTTATAGCTCTGGAGGAAAGGGGACGTGCATGTCTCCACTCGAGACGAGGCCTGACTCCCCTGTGGAGATTCCACAGGAACTCCAATATCCTTGTCAGCACTGGAGAGGAAACCTCAGGTTTCAGACTCATTTCCAGATGAGGACTTCGGACCTGGCACCGACAGGAGAGGAATCCCAAGAGGCCCCTTGCAACCCGCATGGAGACTAGCCTTTCCTGAGGCCACACGAGCCAGTCCCTAAGGCCCCCATCGTAACTCGATAGGAGCTGCCGCAACTCTAGAAAAACCAGGAGATTCTCCCCTCCTGGTGAGATGAGGCCCTTTTCCGCTGTGGCATCATGAGGGAAATCACACCTTCCCTCTTGGACCTCGAAAGGGTCCTTCACACACTTACGGCAACTCAAGATGGACTAGAACAAATAATTTCAAGATTTGTATGGAAATACATAAAACCTCAAATAGCCAAAGCAATCTTGAGAAAGAAGAATGGAACTGGAGGAATCAACTTGCCTGACTTCAGGCTCTACTACAAAGCCACAGTCATCAAGACAGTATGGTACTGGCACGAAGACAGAAATATAGATCAATGGAACAAAATAGAAAGCCCAGAGATATATCCACACACATATGGACACCTCATCTTTGACAAAGGAGGCAAGAATATACAATGGAATAAAGACAATCTCTTTACCAAGTGGTGCTGGGAAACCTGGTCAACCAATTGTAAAAAAATGAAACTAGATCACTTTTTAACACCACACACAAAATTAAACTCAAAATGGATTAAAGATCTAAACGTAAGACAAGAAACTATAAAACTCCAACAGGAGAACATAGTCAAAACACTCTCTGACATAAATCACAGCAGGATGCTCTAAGGCCCGCCCCCAGAAAACTGGAAATAAAAGCAAAAATAATCAAATTGGATCTAATTAACGTTAAAAGCTTCTGCACAACAAAGGAAAATATAAGCAAGGTGAAAAGACAGCCTTCTGAGTGGGAGGAAGTAATAGCAACTGAAGCAACTGACAAACAACTAATCTCCAAAATATACAAGCAACTTATGCAGCTCAATTCCAGAAAAATAAACGACCCAATCAAAAAATGGGCCAGAAAACTAAATAGACATTTCTCCAAAGAAGACATACGGATGGCTAACAAACACATGAAAACATGCTCCACGTCACTCATTATTAGAGAAATGCAAATCAAGACCACAATGAGGTACCACTTCACACCAGTCAGAATGGCTGCAACCCAAATGTCTGCAACCAATAAATGCTGGAGAGGGTGTGGAGAAAAGGGAACCCTCTTACACTGTTGGTGGGAATAAAATCTAGTACAACCACTATGGAGAACAGTGTGGAGATTCCTTAAAATTTGCAAATAGAACTGCCTTATGACCCAGCAACCCCACTGCTGGGCATATACACCGAGGAAACCAGAATAGAACGAGACTCATGTCCCCCAATGTTCATCGCAGCACTGTTTATAATAGCCAGGACATGGAAACAACCTAGCTGTCCATCAACAGATGAATGGATAAGAAAGCTGTAGTACATATACACAATGGAGTATTACTCAGCCTTAAAAATAATACATTTGAATCAGTTCTAATGAGATGGATGAAACTGGAGCTGATAATACAGAGTGAAGTAAGCCAGAAAGAAAAACACCAATACAGTATACTAACCCATATATATGGACTTTAGAAAGATGGTAATGATGACCATGTATGGAACACAGCAAAAGAGACACAGACGTGTAGAGCAGAATTTTAGACTCTGAGGGAGAGGGAGAGGGTGGGATGATTTGGAAGAATGGCATTGAAATATGTATACTACCATGTAATAAATGAATCGCCAGTCTATGTTCGATGCAGGATGCAGGATGTTTGGGTCTGGTGCACGTGGATGATCCACAAGGATGATGTGGGATGGGACGTGGGAGGGGGGTTCATGTTTGGGAGCTCATGTACACCCTTGGAGGATTCATGTCAATGTATGCCAGAACCCATACAGTGCTGTAAAGTAAAATGAAGTAATAATAATAATTAAAAAAAGAAGTTCCCCGACATACCCGTTCCATTCGAGAGGAACACCGAGGGTCCCACCACAATTCAAAAGGAGCCCCGTTGTCCCTCCTCAGCCCGAGATGAGGGTTCCATTCCCCGATTCGTTGGGAAAGGATTCCCAGCGTTCTGGTCGCATCTTAGGAGGCGCTCTCAACAGGAATTTCCAAAAGAACTCCAGGGATCATGCCACCATTCCAAAAGACCCCCAAATGTTTCAACCCACTCCAGATGAACCTGATTCCCCTGCAATGCATCGACTGTCACCCCCAGTATCGACTCACACTATGGTGGCACATGTGACAGCCCTGTGGCACCTACAGTTAAAGCCGCAGATCCCAGTGTTAACTCGCTGGGGAGGCTGAAACTGCTGCTACAGCTCGGGAGGAAAGCGGACGTGCATGTCTCCACTCGAGACGAGGCCTGACTCCCATGTGGAGACTCCAGAAGAACCCCAAGATCCATGTCAGCACGGAGACGTAGCCTCAGGGTCCAACCTGAGCTCCAGACGAGGACTTAGGACCTGGCACCGACTGAAGAGGAATCCTGAGAGGCCCCTCGCAAATCTCATTGAGACTGGCCTTTCTTTAAGCCACACGAGCGGTTCCCTGAGGTCCCCATCATAACGTGAGAGGGACCTGCCACAACTCGAGAAAAACCAGGAGATTCTCCCCTCCAGGAGAGATGAGGCCCTTTACCGTTGTGGCATCTCAAGGGAAATCACACCTTCCCTCTTGGACCTCGAAAGGGTCCTCCCCTCAATCCCCTGCTGCAACTCAAGAAGGACTAGGACAAATAATTTCAAGATTTGTATGGAAATACATAAAATCTCGAATAGCCAAAGCAATCTTGAGAAAGAAGAATGGAACTGGAGGAATCAACTTGCCTGACTTCAGACTTTACTACAAAGCCACAGTCATCAAAACAGTATGGTACTGGCACAAAGAAACAAATATAGATCAATGGAACAAAATAGAAAGCCCAGAGATAAATCCACACACATATGGACACCTTAACTTTGACAAATGAGGCAAGAATATACAATGGAGTAAAGACAATTTCTTTAGCAAGTGGTGCTGTGAAAACTAGTCAACCACTTGTAAAAGGAAGAAACTAGATCACTTTCTTACACCACACACAAATATAAACACAAAATGGATTAAAGATCTAAATGTAAGACCAGAAACTATAAAATTCCTAGAGGATAACAGGCAAAACACTCTCCGACAAATATCACAGCAGGATCCTCTATATCCTCTCCCTAGAATACTGAAAATAAAAGGAAAAATAAACAAATGGGATCTAATTAAAATTAAAAGCTTCTGCACAACAAAGGAAAATATAAGCAAGGAAAAAAGCAGTATTCTGATTGGGAGAAAATAATAGCAAATGAAGCAACTGACAAACAGCTAATCTTCAAAATATACAAGCAACTTATGCAGCTTAATTCCAAAAAAAATAAATGACCCAATCGAAAAATGGGCCAAAGAACTAAATAGACATTTCTAAAAGAAGACATATGGATGACAAACAAACACATTAAAAGATGCTCCATGTCACTCATTATTAGAGGAATTCAAATCAAGACCACAATGAGGTACCACTTCACAGCAGTAAGAAATGCTGCAATCCAAAAGACTGTAACCAATAAATGCTGGAGAGGGTGTGGAGATAAGGGAACCCTCTTACACTGTGGATGAGAATGAAATCTAATACAGCTACTATGGAGAACAGTGTGGAGATTCCTCAAAAAATTGCAAACAGAACTGCCTTATGACCCAGCAATGCCACTGCTGGGCATACACACTGAGGAAACCAGAATAGAAAGAGACACATGTACCCCAATGTTTATCGCAGCACTGTTTTTAATAGCCAGGACATGGAAACAACCTAGATGTCCATCAGCAGATGAATGGATAAGAAAGCTGTGGTACATATACACAATGGAGTATTACTCAGCTATGAAAAATAATACATTTGAATCAGTTCTAATGAGATGGATGAAACTGGAGCCGTTTATACAGAGTGAAGTAAGCCAGAAAGAAAAACACCAATACAGTATGCTAACGCATATATATGGAATTTAGAAAGATGGTAATGATGACCATGTATGGAACACAGCAAAAGAGATACAGATGTGTAGAGCAGACTTTTCGACTCTGAGGCAGAGGAAGAGGGTGGAATGATTTGGGAGAATGGCATTGAAACATGTATACTGTCATGTAAGAAAAGAATCGCCAGTCTATGTTTGATCAAGATGCAGGATGCTTGGGACTGGTGCACGGGGATGATCCGGATGGATGATGTGGGGTGTGAGGTGGGAGGGCGGTTCATGTTTGGTAGCTCGTGTACACCTGGGGCGGATTCATGTCAATGTATGCCAGAACCAATAGAGTGCTATAAATTAAAATGAAGTAAAAAAATAATAATAATAAAAAAGAAGTTCCCCTACATACCCTTCTCCACTGGAGAGGATCACCGAGGGTCCCGTCACAAGACAAGAGGAGCCCCGTTGTTCCATCCTCAGCTCAAGATGAGGATTCCTTTCTCTGCTTCGTCTGGAAAGGAATCCCGGCTTTCCCGTTGCATCTCAGGAGGAGGTGCTCTCAGCAGGTAAGTCGAGAGGAAATCCACGGGTCCTGCCACCATTCCAAAAGACCCCCAAATGTCTCAGTCTACTCCAGACGAACCTGATTTCCCTGCACTGCCTTGACTGTCACCCAGAGGATCGACTCACAACACAGTGGCACCTGTGATAACCCTGTGGCACATCGAGGGAAAGCCACAGATCCCTGTGTCAAATCGCCAGGAAGCCTGACACTGCTGCTACAGCTTGGGAGGAAAGCGGACGTGCATGTCTCCACTCAAGACAAGGCCTGAGTTCCCTGTGGACACTCCAGAGGAACCGCAAGACCCATGTCAGCACTGGAGAGGAAACCTGAGAGTCTGGCCTCATCTCCAGACAGGAATTAGGACCTGGAACCAACTGGAGAGGATTCCCTAGAGGCCCCTTGCAACTCGCATGGAGACTGGCCTTTCCTGAGGCCACACGAGCGGGTCCCTTAGATCCCCATCGGAACTCGAAAGAGACCTGCAGCAACTCCAGAAAAATCAGGAGATTCTCCCCTCCAGGCGAGATGAGGCCCTTTTCTGCTGCGGCATCTAGAGGAATATCACACCTTCCCTCTTGGACCTTGAAAGAGTCCTTCACACCCTTTCTCCAACTCAAGAAGTTCCCCAACAACACGTCCCCACTCAAGAGGAACATCGAGAGTCCCGCCACAACTCAAGAGGAGCCGCGTTGTCCCCTCCTCAGTTCGTGATGAGGGTTCTTTTGCCTGCTTCGTAGGGAAAGGATTCCTGGCATTCCCAGTGCATCTCAGGAACACAGGCTCTCAGCAGGAAAGTCTAGAGGAACTCCAAATGTCATTCCACTATTCCAAAAGACCCCCAAATGTCTCAGTCCACTCCAGATGAACCTGATTTCCCTGCACAGCCTCAACTGTCACCCAGAGTATCGACTCAAACCACGGTGGCACGTGTGACAGCCCTGTGGCACCTTGAGGGAAAGCCACAGATCCCTCTGTCAACTCGACGGGAAGCCTGACACTGCTACTTCAGCTTGGGAGGAAAGTGGATGTCCATGTCTCCACTCCAGACGAGGCCTGAGTCCCCTGTGGAGACTCCAGAGTAACTCCAAGATCCATGTCAGCACTGGAGAGGAAACCTCAGGTTGTGTCCTCACCTCCAGACGAGGACTTAAGACCTGGCACCGACTGGAGAGGAATCCCGAAAGGCCCCTCGCAACTCGCATGGAGACTGGCCTTTTCTGAGGCCAGACGAGTGGTCCCTGATGTCTCCATCGAAACTCCAGTGGCACCTGCCACAACTCAAGAAAAACCAAGAGATTCTCCCCTCCAGGCGAGATGAGGCCTTTTTCCACTGCAGCATCTCAGGGGAAATCACACCACCCCTCTTGGACCTTAAAAGGGTCCTTCACACCCTTGCTGCAACTCAAGATGGACTAGAACAAATAATTTCAAGATTTGTATGGAAACACAAAAAACCTCGAATAGCCAAAGTAATCTTTAGAAAGAAGAATGTAATTTGAGGAATCAACTTGCCAGACTTTAGGCTCTACTACAAAGCCATAGTCATCAAGACAGTATGGTACTGGCACAAAGACAGAAACATAGATCAATGGAACAAAATAGAAAGCCCAGAGATAAATCCACACACATATGGACACCTCATCTTTGACAAAGGAAGCAAGAATATACAATGGAATAAAGACAATCTCTTTACCAAATGGTGCTGGGAAACCTGGTCAACCACTTGTAAAAGAATGAAACCACATCACTTTGTAACACCACAAACAAAAATAAACTCAAAATGGATTAAAGATCTAAACGTAAGACCAAAAACTATAAAATTCCTAGTGGAGAACATAGGCAAAACACTCTCTGACATATATCACAGCAGGATCCTCTATGTTCCACCTCCCAGAATACTGGAAATAAAAGCAAAAATAAATAAATTGGATCTAATTAAAATTAAAAGCTTCTGCACAACAAAGGAAAATATAAGCAAGGTGAAAAGACAGCCTTCTGAGTGGGAGAAAATAAGAGCAAATGAAGCAACTGACAAACAACTAATCTCAAAAATATACAAGCAACTTATGCAGCTCAATTCCAGAAAAATAAACGACCCAATCAAAAAATGGGCCAGAGAACTAAATAGACATTTCTCCATAGAAGACATATGGCTGGCTAACAAACACATGTAAAGATCCTCCACGTCACTCATTATTAGAGAAATGCAAATCAACACTACAATGAGTTATCACATCACACCAGTCAGAATGGCTTCGATCTAAAAGTCTGCAACCAATAAATGCTGGAGAGGGTGTGGAGAAAAGGGAACCCTCTTACAATGTTGATGGGAATGCAAACTAGTACAGTCACTATGGAGAACAGTGTGGAGATTCCTTAAAAAATTACATATAGAATTGCCTTATGACCCAGCAATCCCACTGCTGGGCATACACACCGATTAAACCAGAATAGAAAGAGATCCATGTACCCCAATGTTCATCACAGCACTGTTTATAACAGCCAGGGCATGCAAACAACCTAGATGTCCATCAGCAGATGAATGGATAAGAAAGCTGTGGTACATATACACAATGGAGTATTACTCAGCTATTAAAAAGAATACATTTCAATCAGTTATAATGAGATGGATGAAACCGGAGCCGATTATACAGAGGGAAGTAAGCCAGAAAGAAAAACACCAATACAGTATACAAACACATATATGAAATTTAGAAAGATGGTAATGATGACCATGTATGCAACACAGCTAGAGAGACACAGATGTGTAGAGCAGATGTTTAGACTCTGAGGGAGAGTGAGAAGGTGGGATTATTTGGGAGAATGGCATTGAAACATGTATTCTATCATGTAAGAAACGATTCACCAGTCTACGTTCGATCAGGATGCAGGATGCTTGGGGCTGGTGCACGGGGATGATCCAGAAGAATGATGTGGGGAGGGAGGTGGGAGGGGGGTTCATGTTTGGGAGCACATGTACACCCGTGGCAGATTCATGTCAATGTATGCCAGAACCAACACAGTTGCTGTAAAGTAAAATGAAGTAAAAGTAATAATAATAAAAAAGAATTTCCCCGACTTACCCGTCTCCACTCGAGAGGAATACCGAGGGTCACACCACAATTTAAGAGGAGCACAGCTTCCCCTTCTCAGCCCAAGATGAGGGTTCCTTTTCCTGCTTCATTGGGAAAGCATTCCTGGCGTTCTTGTCGCATCTTAGGAGGCGCTCTCAACAGGAAAATCAAAAGGAACTCCAGGGAACGTGCCTCCATAACAAAAGACCCCCAAAAGTCTCAGTCCACTCCAGATGAACATGATTTCCCTGCACTGCCTTGTATGTAACCCCGAGTATCAACTCACACTACGGTGGCATGTGTGACAGCCCTGTGGCAGCACAAGGGAAAGCCGCAGATCCCTGTGTCAACTAGCCGAGGAGACTGACACTGCTGCTACAGCTCGGGAGGAAAGCAGACGCGCATGTCTTCACTCGAGACGAGGCCTGACTCCCATGTGGAGACTCCAGAGGAATCCCAAGATCCATGTCAGCACTGGAGAGGAAACCTTAGGTTCTGGACTCAGCTCCAGATGAGGACTTAGGACATGGCACCGACTGGAGAGGATCCGAGAAACCCCTTGCAAAATGCATGGAGACTGGTCTTTCCTGAGGCCACACGAGCGGGTCCCTGAGGTCCCTGTAGTAACTCGAGAGGGCCCTGCCATAGCTCGAGAAAAACCAGAAGATTCTCCCCTCCAGGCAGATGAAGTCCTTTAACGCTGAGACAGCTCGAGGGAATTCACACCTTCCCTCTTGGATTTCGGAAGGGTCCTTCACACCTTTGCTGCAACTCAAGAAGGACTAGAACAAATAATTTCAAGATATTTATAGAAATACAAAAAAACCTCGAATAGCCAAAGCAATCTTGAGAAAGAAGAATGGAACTGGAGGATTCTACTTGCCTGACTTCAGGGTCTACTACAAAGCCACAGTCAACAAGACAGTATGGTAGTGGCACGAAGACAGAAATATAGACCAATCGAACAAAATAGAAAGGCCAGAGATAAATCCACACACATATGGACACCTTATCTTTGACAAACGAGACAAGAATATACAATGGAGTAAGGACAATTTCTTTAGCAAGTGGTGCTGTGAAAACTGGTCAACCACTTGTAAAAGAATGAAACTAGATCACTTTCTTACAACACACACACACACACACACACACACAACTCAAAATGAATAGAAGATCTAAATGAAAGACCAGAAATTATAAAACTCCTAGAGGAGAATGTAGGCAAAACACTCTCCAACATAAATCACAGCAGGATCCTCTATGGTCCGCCTCCCAGAATACTGAAAATAAAAGGAAAAATAAATAAATGGGATTTGATTAAAATTAAAAGCTTCTGCACAACAAAGGAAAATAAAGCAAGGTGAAAAGACAGCCTTCTGAGTGGGAGAAAATAAAAGCAAATGAAGCAACTGAAAAACAACTAATCTCCAAAATATACAAGCAACTTATGCAGCTCAATTCCAGAAAAATAAACGACCCAATCAAAAAATGGGCAAAAGAACTAAATAGACATTTCTCCAAAGAAGACATACAGCTGGCTAACAAACACATGTAAAGATCCTCCATGTCACCCATCACTAGAGAAATGCAAATCAAGACCACAATGAGGTACCACTTCACACCAGTCAGAATGGCTGCAATCCAACAATCTGCAACCAATAAATGCTGGAGAGGGTGTGGAGAAAAGGGAACCCTCTTACACTATTGGTGGGAATGCAATCTAGTACAGTCACTATGGAGAACAGTGTGGAGATTTCTTAAAATATTGCAAATAGGACTGCCTTATGACCCAGCAACCCCACTGCTGGGAATATACACCAAGGAAACCAGAATAGAAAGAGACTCATGTACCCCAATGTTCATCGCAGCACTGTCTATAATAGCCAGGACATGGAAACAACCTAGATGTCCATCAGCAGATGAATGGATAAGAAAGCTGTGGTACATATACACAATGGAGTATTACTCAGCTATGAAAAATAATACATTTGAATCAGTTCTAATGAGATGGGGGAAACTGGAGCTGATTATACAGAGTGAAGTAACCCAGAAAGAAAAACACCAATATAGTATACTAACACATATATATGGAATTTAGAAAGATGGTAATGATGACCATGTATGCAACACAGCAAAAGAGACACAGATGTGTAGAGCAGACGTTTAGACTCTGAGGGAGAGGGAGAGGGTGGGATGATTTGGGGCAATGGCATTGAAACCTATATACTATCATGTAAGAAATGAATCGCCAGTCTATGTTCGATCAGGATACAGGATGCTTGGGGATGGTGCACAGGACTGATCTGGAAGGATGATGTGGGGTGGGAGGTGGGAGGAGGGTTCATGTTTGTGAGCTCATGTACACCCGTGGCGGATTCATGTCAATGTATGCCAGAACCAATAGAGTGCTGTAAAGTAAAATGAGTAAAAATAATAATAATAAAAAAAGAAGTTCCCCGACATACCCATCTCCACTCGAGAGGAACACGGAGAGTCCCGACACAATTCAAGAGAAGTCCCGTTGTCCCCTCCTCAGCTCGAGATTAGGATTCCTTTCCATGCTTCATTGGGGAAGGATTCCCGGCATTCCCGGAACATCTCAGGAGGAGGGGCTCTCAGCCAGAAAGTCGAGAGGAAATCCAGGGGTCATGCCACCATTCCAAAAACCCCCAAAAGTCTCAGTACACTCTAGATGAACCTGATTTCCCTGCACTGCCTCGACTGCCATCCAGAGTATCGACTCACACCACAGTGGCACGTGTGATAGTCCTGTGGCACCTTGAGGGAAAGCCACAGATCCCTGTGTCAACTCGCCAGGAAGCCTGACACTGCTGCTTCAGCTCAGGAGGAAAGTGGACGTGCATGTCTCCACTCCAGACGCAGCCTGAATCCCCTGTGGAGACTCCAGAGGAACCCCAAAATCCATGTCAGCACTGGAGAGGAAACCTCATGTTCTGGCCTCAGCTCCAGATGACGACGGAGGACCTGGCACCAACTGGAGAGGAATCACGAGAGGCCCCTTGCAACTCGAATGGACACTGGCCTTTCCTGAGGCCACACAAGCGGTTCTCTGAGGTCCCCATCATAACTCGAGAGGGACCTGCCGCAACTCGAGAAAAACCAGGAGATTCTCCCCTCCAGGGGAGATGAAGCCCTTTTCTGTTGCGGCATCTCCGGGGAGATCATACCTTCCCTCATGGACCTCAAAAGGGTCCTTCATACCCTTGCTGCAACTCAAGAAGTTCCTCGACATGCCCATCTCCACACGTGAGGAACACTGAGGGTCTCGCCACTACACAAGAGGAGCCCTATTGTCCCCTCCTCAGTTCGAGATGAGATTTCCTTTCCCTGCTTCATTGGAAAAGGATTCCCGGTGTTCCCGTCGCATCTCAGGAGGAGAGGATCTCAACATCAAATTCGAAGGGAACTCCATATGTCGTGCCACCATTCAAAAAGACCACCAAATGTCTCAGTCCACTCCAGATGAACCTTATTTCCCTGCAATGCCTCGACTGTCAATGAGAGTATCGAATGAAACCATGGTGGTACATGTGACAGCCCTGTGGCACCTTGAGGGAAATCTGCAGCCAATTGTATCAAGTTGCCAAGAAGGTTGACACTGCTGCTACAGCCTGGGAGGAATGGGGACATGCATGTCTCCACTCGAAATGAGGTCTGACTCCCTTGTGGAGACTTCAGAGAACCCCAAGATACCTGTCAGCTCTGGAGAGGAAACCTCAGGTTCTGGCATCAGCTTAAAATGAGGACTTAGGACCCGGCACCGACTGGAGAGGAATCCCGAGAGGCCCCTCGCAAATTGCATGGAAACTGGCATTTGCTGAGGCCACATGAGCGGGTCCCTGAGGTCCCCGTCATAACTCTAGAGAGACATGCCACAACTCCAGAAAACCCAAGAGATTCTCCCCTCCAGGCGAGATGAGGCCCTTTTCCTCTGCGGCATCTCGAAGGAAATCACATCTTCCTTCTTGGGACTCGAAAGGGTCCTTCACACCCCTTCTGCAACTCAGAAGGAGTAGAACAAATAATTTTAAGATTGATATGGAAATAAAAAAGCCTCAAATAGCCAAACAATATTGAGAAAGAAGAATAGAACTGGAGTAATCAACTTGCCTGGCTTCAGGCTCTACTACAAAGCCACAGTCATCAAGACTGTACGGTACTGGCACAAAGACAGAAATATAGATCAATGGAACAAAATAGAAAGCCCAGAGATAAATCCACACACATATGGACACCTGATCTTTGACAAAGGAGGCAAGAATATACAATGGAGTAAAGACAATCTCTTTAGCAAGTGGGGAAAACTGGTCAACCACTTGTAAAAGAATGAAACTAGATCACTTTTTAACACCACACACAAAAATAAACTCAAAATGGATTAAGGATCTAAACGTAAGACAAGAAACTATAAAGAACATAGGCAAAACACTCTCTGACATAAATCACAGCAGGATCCCCTTTGATCCGCCTCCCAGAGTACTGAAAATAAGAGGAAAAATAAACAAATGAGATCTAATTAAAATTAAAAGCTTCTGCACAACAAAGGAAAATGTAAGCAAGGTGAAAAGACAGTCTTCTGAGTGGGAGAAAATAACAGCAAATGAAGCAACTGACAAACAACTAATCTCCAAAATATACCAGCAACTTATGCAGCTCAATTCCAGAAAAATAAACGACCCAATCAAAAAATGGGCCAAAGAACTAAATAGACATTTCTCCAAAGAAGACATACGGATGGCTAACAAACACATGAAAACATGCTCCACGTCACTCATTATTAGAGAAATGGAAATCAAGACCACAATGAGGTACTACTTCACACCAGTCAGAATGGCTGCGATCCAAAAGTCTGCAACCAATAAATGCTGGAGAGGGTGTGGAGAAAAAGAAACCCTCTTACACTGTTGGTGGGAATGCAATCTAGTACAGTCACTATGGAGAACAGTGTGGAGATTTCTTAAAATATTGCAAATAGGACTGCCTTATGACCCAACAACCCCACTGCTGGGCATATACACCAAGGAAACCAGAATAGAAAGAGACTCATGTACCCCAATGTTTATCGCAGCACTGTCTATAATAGCCAGGACATGGAAACAACCTAGCTGTCCATCAGCAGATGAATGGATAAGAAAGCTCTGGTACATATATACACAATTACTCAGCTATGAAAAATAATACATTTGAATCAGTTCTAATGAGATGGATGAAACTGGAGCTGATTATACAGAGTGAAGTAAGCCAGAAAGAAAAACACCAATATAGTATACTAACACATATATATGGAATTTAGAAAGATGGTAATGATGACCATGTATGCAACACAGCAAAAGAGACACAGATGTGTAGAGCAGACTTTTAGACTCTGAGGGAGAGGGAGAGGGTGGGATGATCTGGGAGAATGGCATTGAAACATTTACACAATCATGTAAGAAATGAATCACCAGTCTATGTTCGATCAGGATACAGGATGCTTGGGGATGGTGCACGGGGATGATCCAGAAGGATGATGTGGGATAGGAGGTGGGAGGGGGGTTCATCTTTGAGAGCTCATGTACACCCGTGGCGGATTCATGTTAATGTATGCCAGAACCAATAGAGTGCTGTAAAGTAAAATGATGTAAAAATAATAATAAAGAAAAGAAGTTCTCTGACACACCCTTCTCCACTCGAGAGAAACACGGAGGGTCCTGCCACAATTCAAGAGGAGCCCCGGTGTCCCCTCCTCAGCTCGAGATGGGGGTTCCTTTCTCTGCTTCGTTGGGAAAGGACCGTCGCATCTCAGGAGGAGGGGCTCTCAGCAGGAAAGTGGAGAAGAACTCCAGGTGTGGTGCACCATTCCAAAAGACCCCCAAAAGTCTCAGTCCACTCCAGATGAACCTGATTTCCCTGCACTGCCTCGACTGTCACCCAGAGTATCGACCCACACCACAGTGGCATTTGTGATAGCCCTGTGGCACCTGGAGGGAAAGACACAGATCCCTGTATCATCTCACCAGGACGCCTGACACTGCTGCTTCAGCTCGGGAGGAAAGTGGGAGTGCATGTCTCCACTCAAGACGAGGCCTGGCTCCCCTGTGGAGACTCCAGAGGAACATCAACATCCATGTCAGCACTGGAGAGGAAACCTCAGGTTCTGGCCTCAGCTCCAGATGACGATGGAGGACACGGCACCAACTGGAGAGGAAACCGGAGAGGCCCCTCGCAACTCGGATGGACACTGGCCTTTTCTGAAGCCACACGAGTGGGTTCCTGATGTCTTCATCTTAACTCTAGTGGGACCTGCCGCAATTCCAGAAAGACCAGGAGATTCTCTCCTTCAGGAGAGATGAGGCCCTTTTCCGCTGTGGTGTATGGAGGGAAATCACATCTTCCCTCTTGGACCTGGAATGGGTCATTCACACACTTGCTGCAACTCAAGAAGTTCCCCGAAATACCCGTCTCCATTTTAGAGGAACACCGAGGGTTCCTCCACAATTCAAGAGGAGCCCCATTGTCCCCTCCTCAGTTCGAGAAGAGGGCTCCTTTGCCTGCTTCGTAGGGAAAGGATTCCTGGCATTCCCGTCACATTTCAGGAGGAGGCACTCTCACCTGGAAAGGCGAGAGGCACTCCAGGTGTTGTGTCACCATTCCAAAAGATCCCCAAATGTCTCAGTCCACTATAGATGAAACCGAGTCCTTGCAATGCCTCGAATGTCACCCCGAGTATTGACTCACAGTACGGTGGCACGTGTGACAGCCCTGTGGCACCACGAGGGAAAGCCAAAGATCCCCGTGTCAACTCGACGGGAAGCCTGACAGTGCTGCTACAGCTCGGGAGGAAAGCGGACATGCATGTCTCCACTGGATACGAGGCCTGACTCCCATGTGGAGACTCCAGAGGAACCCCAAGATCCATGTCAGCACTGGAGAGGAAATCTCAGGTTCCAGCCTCAGGTCCAAGTGAGGACTTCGGACCAGGCACCAACTGGAGAGGAATCCTGAGAGGGCTCTCGCAAATCACATGGAGACTGGCTTTTCCTGAGGCCACACGAACGGGTCCCTGAGGTCCCCATCGTAACTAGAGAGGGACCTGCAGCAACTCGAGAAAAACCAGGAGATTCTCCCCTCCAGGCGAGATGAGGCACTTTTCTGCTGTGGTGTCTTGAGGGAAATCAAACCTTCCCTCTCGGACCTTGAAAGAGTCCTTCATACACTAGCTGCAACTCAAGAAGTTCCCCGAAATACCCGACTCCACTTGAGATGAACACCGAGGGTCCCGGCACGAGTCAAGAGGAGCCCCACTGTATCCTCCTCAGCTCGAGATGAGGGTTCCTTTCCCTGCTTCGTCGGGAAAGGATTCCCAGCATTTCCGTCACATGTCAGGGGGAGGCGCTCTCACCGGACAGTCAAGAGGAACTCCAGGGGTCGTGCCAACGTTTCAAAAGATGTCCAAAAGTCTCAGTTCATTCCAGATGAACCTGATTTCCCTGCACTGCCTCGACTGTAACCCAGAGTATCTTCTCACACTATGGTGGCACGTGTGACAGCCCTGTGGCACCTCGAGGGAAAGCCACAGATCCCTGTGTTAACTAGCCAGGAAGCGTGATACTGCTGTTACAGCTCTGGAAGAAAGGGGATGTGCATGTCTCCACTCGAGACGAGGCCTGACTCCCATGTGGAGACTCGAGAGGAACTCCAAGATCCTTGTCAGCACTGGAGAGGAAATCTCACATTCCGGCCTCATTTCCAGATGAGGACTTAGGTCCTGGCACAGACTGGAGAGGAATCTCGAGAGGCCCCTCGCAACTCAAATGGGACTGGCTTTCCTCAGGCCACAGGAGTGGGTCCCTGAGGTACCCGTCGTAAATGGAGAAGAACCTGGCGCACTCAAGAAAAACCAGGATGTTCTCCCCTCCAGGCTAGATGAGGCCCTTTTTCACTGCGGCGTCTAGAGAGAAATCACACCTTTCCTCTTGAACCTTGAAAGGATCCTTCACACCCTTGCGGCAACTCAACAAGTTCCCCGACATACCAGTCTCCACTCACGACAAACAGCGAGTGTCATGCCACAAATCAAGAGGAGCACCATTTCCCCTTCCCCAGCTTGAAATGAGGGTTCTTTCCCTGCTTCATCAGGAAAGGATTCCCGGCGAACCTGTCACAACTCAAAAGGACACGCTCTCCAGAGGAAGGTCAAGAGGAACTCCAGGAGTCGTGCCACCATTCCAAAAAACCCCAATATGTCTCAGTCCACTCCAGATGAACCTGATTTCCAAGCACTGCCTCGACTGTCACGCTGAGTATCGACTCACACCACGGTGGCACCTGTGACAGTCCTGCGGCATGTCGAGAGAAAGCCACAGATCCCTTGTCAACTCGCAGGGAAGACTGACACTGTTGCTACCGTGCCGGAGGAAAGTGGACATGTAGGTCTCCAGTCGGGACGAGGCCTGACTCCCTTTTGGAGATCCCAGAAGAAACCCAAGATCCATGTCAGCAATGGACAGGAAACCTCAGGTTCCGGCCTCTGTTCCAGACAAGGACTAAGGACCCGGCACCGGCTGGAGAGGAATTCCAAGAGGCTTATCGCAACTTGCATGGAGACTGCCTTTCCTGAGGCCACACGTGTGGGTCCATGAGGTCCCCGTCGTAACTCAAGAGGGACCTGCTGCAACTCGATAAAAACAAGGATATGCTCCCCTTTCCCGCTGTGGGGGTCTCAAACAAAATCACACTTTCCCTCTGGAACCGTGAAAGTGTCCTTTACAGCCTTGCTGCAACTCAAGAAGTTCCACATAATACCCGTCTCCACTCAAGAGAGGAACCCCGAGGTTCCCGCCACAACTCAAGAGGAAACTCATTCTGCCCTTCTCAGGTCTAGATGAGTCCCGGTGATCTTATCGCAACTCAGGAAGAGGCGCTCTCCCCACGAAAGTGGAGAGGAAGTCCAGGGGTCGTGTCACCACTCCAAATGACCCCCAAAAGTCTCAGTCCACTCGAGATGAAACTGATTTCCCTGCACTGCCTCGACTGTCACCCCGAGTATCGACTCACACTATGGTAGCACGTGTACCAGCCCTGTGGCACCTCGAGAGAAAGACACAAATACCTGTATCAAATCAACGGGAAGCCTGACAACGCTGCTACAGCTCGGGAGGAAAGCAGACGTGCATGTCTCCACTTAAGACGAGGACTGACTCCCCTGTGGAGACTCCCAAGGAACACACACATCCATGGCAGCACTGGAGAGGAAAACTCACGTTCCATCCTAAGCTCCAAATGAGGACTTAGGAGCTGGCACCGACTGGAGAGGAATCCCTAGAAGCCCCTCGCAACTCTCATGCAGAGTAACCTTTACAGAGTCCACACAAGCGTATCCCGAGGTCCCCATCATAACTCGAGAAGGACCTGCCACAACTCGAGAAAAACACGGAGATTCTCCCCTCCAGGCGACATGAGTTTATTTGCTGCTGCGGCATGTAGAGGGAAATCACAGCTACCTCTTGGACCTTGAAATGATCCTTCACACCCTTGCTGCAACTGAATAAGTTCCCGACATACTCGTTTCCACTCGAGAGGAACACCGAGGGTCCCGCCACCATTCAAGAGGAGTTGTGTTGTCCCTCCTGAGCTCGAGGTGAGGGTTCCTTTCCCTGCTTCTTTGGGAAAGGATTCCCAGCATTTCTGATGCATCTCAAGAGGAGGCGCTCTCCACAGAAAGCCGAGTGGAACTCCAGGTTTCGTGACACAATTCTAACAGACCCTCAAATATCTCAGTTCACTCTAGATGAACCTAATTTCCCTGCACTGTCTCTACTGGCACCCCGAGTATTGACTCACACCACAGTGGCATGGGTGACAGGCCTTGGCATATCAAGCAAAAGCCTCAGATACCTGTGTCTAGTCGCCAAAAGCCTGACACCTCTGCTACCACTCCGGAGGAAAGCGGATATGCATGTCTCCACTCTAGAAGAGGACTGACTCCCCTTTGGAGAATTCAGAGGAACGCCAAGATCAATGTCAGCACTGGACAGGAAACCTCAGGTTCCTGCCTCCGTTCCAGAAAAGTACTATGGACCTGGCACCGACTGGAGGTGAATTCCAAGAGGCCCAATGCAACTTGCATGGAGACTGGCCTTTAGTAGGCCACACGAGCGGGACCCTGATGTCCCTGTCGTAACTGGAGAGGGACCTGCCACAACTCGATAATAACCAGGAGATTCTCCCCTGCAGACAAGATGAGAACCTTTCCCGCTGCTGCGTTTCGAGCAAAATCACACCTTCCCTCTGGAACCTTGAAAGGTTCCTTTACAGCCTTGCTGCAACTCAAGAAGCTCCCTGACATACACATCTCCACTTGAGAGAGGAACACTGAGGTTCCTGACACAAGACAAGAGGAAACCTGCTCTCCCCTCCTCAGCTCGAGATGAGGATTCCTTTCCCTGCTTCGTCGGGAAAGGTTTCCCACGTTCCCGTCGCAAATCAGGAGGGGACAATCTCCACAGGAAAGTCGAGAACTGTATGGTTCATGTCACCTTTCCAATAGACCCCCAAGTGTCTCAGTCATCTCCAGATGAACCTGATTTCCCAGGGACTTCTTCGACTGTCACCCCGAGTATCGACTCACACCATGGTAGCACCTGCAACAGACCTGTGGCACCTCAAGAGAAAGGCAGACATACCTTTGTCAACCCGACGGGAAGCCTGACAACGCTGCTACAGCTCAGAAGGAAAGCAGACGTGCATGTCTCCACTTGAGACGAGGACTGACTCCCCTGTGGAGACTCCCAAGGAACACAAACATCCATGTCAGCGCTGGAAAGGAAAACTCATGTTCCGTCCTAAGCTCCAAATGAGATCTTAGGACCTGGCACCGACTGGAGAGGAATCCCGAGAATCCCCTTGCACCTCACATGGGGAGTGGCCTTTCCTGAGTCCACAGGAGTGGATCCCTGAGGTCCTCGTCCTAACTCGAGAAGGACCTGCCGCAACTCGCAAAAAACTCTAAGATTCTCCCCTCCAGGAGACATGAGATCCTTTGCCACTGCGGCGTGTAGAGGAAAATCACAGCTAGGTCTTGGACCTCGAAATGGTCCTTCACACCCTCGCTGCAACTCAAGAATTACCCGACATACGCATTTCCACTCGAGAGGAACACCGAGGGTGCCGCCACGATTCAAGAGGTGTTGCGTTGTCCCTCCTCAACTCAAGGTGAGGGGTCCTTTCCGTGCTTCGTTGGGAAAGGATTCCCGGCGTTTCTGATGCATCTCAAGAGGAGGCACTATCAACAGGAATTCGAGAGGAACTCCAGGTTACCGGACACAAATCTAACAGACCCTCAACTATCTCAGTCCACTCCAGATGAACCTAATTTCCCTGCACTGTCTCAACTGGCAACCCGAATATCGACTCACACCACAGTGGCACGGGTGACAGGCCAGTGGCACA
This sequence comes from Capricornis sumatraensis, assembly GCF_032405125.1. NCBI lineage: Eukaryota > Metazoa > Chordata > Mammalia > Artiodactyla > Bovidae > Capricornis > Capricornis sumatraensis. Next base: position 2,670,265 of record NC_091075.1, on the reverse strand, counting down.
TAATGGGAAAGCCACAGATCCCTGTGTCTACTCGTCGAAAGTCTGACACCTCTGCTACCTCTCGGGAGGAAGTGGACGTGCATGTATCTACCCGAGACGAGGCCTGACTCCCCTATGGAGAGAGCAGTGGAATCTCAAGATCCATGTCAGCACTGGAGACGGAAACTCAGTTTCTGATCTCAGGTGTAAACGAGGAGTTTGGACCAAGCACCGACTGGAGAGGAATCCCGAGAGGCCCCTCACAACTGGCATGGAGACTGGCATTTTCTGAAGCCACACGAACGGGTCCCCATCGTAACTGGAGAGGAACCTCTTCAACTCGAGAAAAACCGGGTGATTCTCCCCGCCAGGCTTAATGAGGCCCTTTTCCACTATGGTGTCTCGAGTTAAATCACACCTTTCCTCTTGGACCTCGACATCGTCTTTCACATCCTTGCTGCTACTCAAGAAGTACCCCGACAAACCCATCTCCACTCAAGAGGAACAAAGAGAGTTCTGCCACAACTCAAGAGGAGCCCCGTTGTCCCCTCCTCAGCTTGTGATTAATATTCCTTTCCCTGCTTCATTGGGAAGGTTTCCTGGCATTCCCTTCCCATCTCAGGAGGAGGTGGTATCAACAGGAAAGACTATATGTATTCCAAGCGTCATGCCACCATTCCCAAAGAACACCAAATTTCTCAGTCCACTCCAGATGAACCTGATTTCCCTGCACTTCCTTGACTGTCACCCCGAGTATCGACTCACACCACGGTAGCTCGTGTAACAGCCCTGTGGCACCTCGAGAGAAAGACACAGATTCCTGTGTCAACTCGATGGGGAGCCTGACAACGCTGCTACTGCTCGGGAGGAAAGCAGACGTGCATGTCTTCACTTGAGACGAGGACTGCCTCCCCTGTGGAGACTCCCAAGGGACACAAACATCCATGGCAGCACTGCAGAGGAAAACTCACGTTCCGTCCCAGATCCAACGAGGACTTAGGACCTGGCACCGACTAGAGAGGAATCCCGAGAAGCCCCTCGCAACTTGCATGCGGAGTAACCTTTCCTGAGTACACACGGGCGGATCCCTGAGTTCCCGTCATAACGGCAGAAGGACCTGCTGCAACTTGGGAAAACCCTGGAGATTCTCCCCTCCAGGCGACATGAGTTCCTTTCCCTCTGGGGCATGTAGAGGGAAATCACAGCTACCTCCTGGACCTCGAAATGGTCCATCACACCCTTGCTGCAACTCAAGAAGTACCCGACATACTCGTTTCCACTCGAAAGGAACACCGAGGGTCCCGCCACCATTCAAGAGGAGTCATGTTGTCCCTCCTCAGCTCTAAAGTGAGGGTTCCTTTCCCTGCTTCATTGGGAAAGGATTCCCAGCATTTATGATGCATCTCAAGAGGAGGCGCTCTCCCCAGGAAGTCGAGTGGAACATCAGGTTTCGTGACACAATTCTAAAAGATCATCAAATGTCTCAGTCCACTCCAGGTGAACCTAATTTCCCTGCACTGTCTCTACTGGCACGCCAGTATCGACCTACACCACAGTGGCACGGGTGACAGGCTAGTGGCACATCAAGGGAAAGACAGATCCCTGTGTCTACTCGCCGAAATTCTGACACCTCTGTTACTGATCGGGAGGAAATGGACGTGCATGTATCTAACCGAGACGAGGCCTGACTCCACTATGGAGAGACCAGAGGAACCCCAAGATCCATGACACCACGGGACAGGAAACCTCAGGTTCCGGCCTCAGCTCCAGATGAGGACTAAGGACCCAGAACCGACCGGAGTGGAATTCTAAGATGGCCATCGCACCTTGCATGGAGACTGGCCTGTCCTGAGGCCACACGAGTGAGTCCCTGAGGTCCCCAACATAACTCGAGAGGGACCTGTCGTAACTCGATAAAAACCAGCAGATGCACCCCTCCAGACCAGATGATGTCCTTTCCAGCTGTGGCGTCTCGAGCAAAATCACACCTTCCCTCTGGAACCTTGAAAGGGACCTTTAAAGCCTTGCTGCAAATCAAGACCTTCATGACATGCCCGTCTCCACTCGAGAGAGGTTTGCAACACAATTCAAGAGGAAACCCGTTCTCCACTCCTGAGCTCGAGATGAGGGTTCCTTTCTCTGCTGTGTCAGGAAAGGATTCCCGGCGTTCCTGTCACAACTCAGGAGGAGACGCTCTCCCCAGGAAAGTCTAGAGGAACTCCAGGGATCCTGTCACCATACCAAAAGACCACAAATGTCTCAGTCCAATCCAGATGAACCTGATTTCCCTGCACTGGCTTGAATGGCATGCCGAGTATCGATTCACACCACGGTGGCACGGGTGACAGGCTAGTGGCACATCAAGTGAAGGCCACAGATCCCTGTGTCCAGTCGCCTAAACCCTGACAACTCTGCTACCACTCAGGAGGATAGTGCATGTGCATGTCTCCACTCGAGAAGAGGACTGACTCCCCTCTGGATACTCCAGAGGAACGCCAAGGTCAATGTCAGCACTGGACAGGAAACCTAAGGTTCCTACCTCATTTCCAGACGAGGACTATGGACCCGGCACTGACTGGAGGTAAATTGCAAGAGGTCCATCGCAACTTGCATGGAGACTGGCCTTTCCTAGGCCACACGAGCGGGTCCCTTGTGTCCCTGTCATAACTCGAGAGGCACCTGCTGCAACTCCATAATAACCAGGAAATTCTCCCCTGCAGATGACATGAGAGCCTTTTCCACTGCAGCGTCTCGAGCAAAATCACACCTGCCCTCTGGAACCTGGAAAGGGACCTTTACAGCCTTGCTGCAACTCAAAAAGCTCCCTGACATACCCATCTCCACTTGAGAGAGGAACACCGAGGTTCCCGCCATAAGGCAGGAGGAAACCCGCTTTCCCCTCCTCAGCTCGAGATGAGGATTCCTTACCCTGCTTCATTGGAAATGGTTCCAGTGTTCCCGTGGCAACTCAGGAGAAGGCACTGTCCACAGGAAAGTCGAGAACTGCACGATTCGTGTCACCATTCCAAAGACCCCCAAATGTGTCCGGCCAGTCCAGATGAACCCTATTTCCCTGCACTTCCTCGACTGTCACCCCGAGTATCGACTCACACCATGGTAGCTCATGTAACAGCCCTGTGGCACCTCGAGAGAAAGACAAAGATACCTGTGTCAACTCGACGGGAAGTCTAACAACACTGCTACCGCTTGGGAGGAAAGCAGACGTGCATTTCTCCACTTGAGACGGGGACTGATCCCCCTGTGGAGACTCCCGAGGAACCCAAACATCCATGTCAGCACTGGAAAAGAAACTCACCTTCGGTCCTAAGCTCCAAATGAGGACTAAGGACCTGGCACCGACTGGAGAGGAATCCCGAGAAGCCCCTTGCACCTCGCATGGGGAGTGGCCTTTCCTGAATCCACACGAGCGGATCCCTGAGCTTCCCGTCATAACTCGAGAAGGACCTGCCGCAACTCGCGAAAAACCTGGAGAGTCTCCCCTCCAAGCGTCATGAGTTCCTTTCCCACTGCGGCGTGTAGGGGGAAATCACAGCTACCTCTTGGACCTCGAAATAGTCATTCATACCCTTGCTGCAACTCAAGAAGTACCTGACATACTCGTTTCCACTGCAGAGGAACACCAAGGTTCCCGCCACCATTCAAGAGGAGTCAAGTTGTCCCTCCTCAGCTCGAGGTGAGGGTTACTTTCCCTGTTTCTGATGCATCTCAAGAGGAGGCACGCTCCACAGGAAATCGAGAGGAATTCCAGGTTTTGTGACACAATTCTAAAAGACCCTCAAAAGTCTCAGTCCACTCCAGATGAATCTAATTTCCCTGCACTGTCTCTCCTGGTACCCCGAGTATCAACTCATACCACAGTGGCATGGGACACAGGCCAGTGGCAGATAAAGGAAAGCCACAGATCCCTGTGTCTACTCGCCGAAATTCTGACACCTGTGCTACCCCTCCGGAGGAAACCTACGTGCATGTATCTACCCGAGACGAGGCCTGACTCCCCTATGGAGAGACCAGAGGAACCCCAAGATCCATGTCAACACTGGAGACGAAACCTTAGGTTCTGATCTCAGGTGTTAACGAGTAGTTTTGACCCAGCACCGACTGGAGAGGAATCCCGAGAGGCCCCTCTCTACTGGCATGGAGACTGGCCTTTCCTGAGGCCACATGAGCGGTTTCCTGAGGTCCCCATCGTAACTCGAGAGGAACTGCTTCAACTCGAGAAAAACCGGGTGATTCTCCCCTCCAGGCTTGATGAGGCCCTTTTCCAGTATGGTGTCTCGAGTTAAATCACACCTTCCCTCTTGGACCTCGAAAGGGTCCTTCACATCCTTGCTGCTACTCAAGAAGTACCCCGACAAACCCATCTCCACTCAAGAGGAACAAAGAGAGTTCTGCCACAACTCAAGAGGAGCCCCGTTGTCCCCTCCTCAGCTTGGAATGAATATTCCCTTCCCTGCTTCATTGGGGAAGGTTTCCTGGAGTTCCCTTCCCAGCTCAGGAGGATGTGGTATTAACAGGAAAGGCTATAGGTATTTCAAACGTCGTGCCACCATTTCCAAAAACACCAAATATCTCAGTCCACTCCAGATGAACCTGATTTCCCTGCACTTCCTCGACTGTCACCCCGAGTATCGACTCACAAAACGACAGCAGGTGTAACAGCCCTGTGGCACCTCGAGAGAAAGACGCAGATACCTGTGTCAACTCGACGGGAACCCTGACATTGCTGCTACAGCTTGAGAGGAAAGCAGATGCGCATGTCTCCACTTGAGACGAGGACTGACTCCCCTCTGCAGACTCCCAAGGAACACAAACATCCATGGAAGTACTGGAGAGGAAAACTCACCTTCCATCCGAAACTACAAAGGAGGACTTAGAAACTGTCAATGACTGGAGAGAAATCCCGAGAAGCCCTTTGCAGCTCACATGCAGAGTAACCTTTCCTGAGTTCACAGGAGCATATCCCTGAGTTTCCTGTCGTAACTCTAGAAGGACCTGCGGCAACTCGCGAAAAACTTGGGGATTCTCCCCTCCAGGCGACATGAATTCCATTCCCGCAGCGGCATGTAGAGGGAAATGAGAGCTACCTCTTGGACCTCTATAGGGTCTTTCGCACCCTAGCTGCAACCCAAGAAGTACCCGACATACGCGTTTCCACTCGAGAGGAACACCGAGGGTCCCGCCACTATTCAAGAGAAGTTGCATTGTCCCTCTTCAGCTCGAGGTGAGGGTTCCTTTCCCTGCTTCGTTGGGAAAGGATTGCTGGCGTTTCTCATGCATCTCAAGAGGAGGTGCTCTCCACAGGAAGTCGAGTGGAACTCCAGGTTTCATGACACAATTCCAAAACACCATCAAATGTCTCAGTCCACTCCAGATGAACCTAATTTCCCTGCACTGTCTCTACTGGCACCCCGAGTATCGACTCACACCACAGTGGCACGGGTGACAGGCTAGTGGCACATTAAGGGAAAGCCACAGATCCCGGTGTACTCGCCAAAAGTCTGGTACCTCTGCTACCACTCGGGAGGAAATGGACGTGCATGTATCTACCCGAGACGAGGCCTGAATCCCCTATGGAGAGACCAGAGGAACCCCAAGATCCATGTCAGCACTGGACAGGAAACCTCAGGTTCCGGCCTCAGCTCTAGACGAGGACTAAGAACCCGGAACCGACTGGAGAGGAATTCCAAGAGGCCCATCGCAACTTGCATGGAGACTGGCCTTTCCTGAGGCCACACGAGCCCGTCCCTAAGGTCCCCGACATAACTCGAGAGGGACCTGTCATAACCCGACAAAAACCAGGAGATGCTCCCCTCCAGACAAGATGAGGCCCTTTCTTGCTGCTGCATCTTAAGCAAAATCACACCTTCCCTCTGGAACCTTGAAAGGGACCTTTACAGCCGTGATGCAATTCAAGAAGTTCCCTGACATGCCGGTCTCCACTCGAGAGAGGTTCCCAACACAGCTCAAGAGGAAACCCGTTCTCCACTCCTGAGCTCAAATGAGGGTTCCTTTCTCTGCTTCATCGGGAAAGGATTCCCGGCTTTCCTATCGTAACTCAGGAGGAGGCGCTCTCCAGGGGTCCTGTCACCATTTCAAAAGACCCCCAAATGTATCAGTCCAATCCAGATGAACCTGATTTCCCTGCACTGGGTCTAATGGTGCCACGAGTTTCGACTCACACCATGGTGCCACGGGTGACAGGCCAGTGGCACATCAAGTGAAGGCCACAGGCCCCTATGTCTATTTGGCTAAAGCCTGACATCTCTGCTACCGCTCGGGAGGAAAGCGCATGTGCATGTCTCCACTCGAGAAGAGGACTGACTCCCCTGTGGAGACTCCAGAGGAAATCCAAGATCAACGTCAGCACTGGACAGGAAACCTCAGGTTCGGGCCTCCAATCCAGATGAGGACTATGGACCCGGCACCGACTGGAGGTGTATTCCAAGAGGCCCATTGCAACTTGCATGGAGACTGTCCTTTCCTAGGCCACACGAGCAGGTCCCTGATGTCCCTGTCATAACTCGAGAGGGATCTGCCACAACTCCATAATAACGAGGAGATTCTCCCCTGCAGACGAGATGAGACCCTTTGCCGCTGTGGTGTCAGAAGCAAAATCACTCCTTCCCTCTGGAACATTGAAAGGTTCCTTTACAGCCTTGCTGCAACTCAAGAAGTTCCCTAACATACACATCTCCACTTGAGAGAGGAACACCGAGGTTCACACCACAAGGAAAGAGGAAATCTGCTCTCCCCTCCTCAGCTCGAGATCCAGATTCCTTTCCCTGCTTCATTGGGAAAGGTTTCCGGCATTCCCGTTGCAACTCAGGAGGAGGAAATTTCCACAGGAAAATCGAGAAGAACTGCATGGTTCGTGTCACCATTCCAAAAGACCCCTAAATGTCTCAGTCCACTCCAGATGAACCTGATTTCCTGCACTTCCTCGACTGTCACCCCGAGTATCGACTCACACCATGGTTGCACGTGGAACAGCCCTGTGACACCTTGAGAGAAAAACACAGATACCTGTGTCAACTCGACAGGAAGTCTGACAACGCTGCTACAGTTCGGGAGGAAAGCAAACGAGCATGTCTTCACTTGAGACGAGGACTGACTCCCCTGTGGAGACTCCCAAGGAACACAAACATCTATGGCAGCACTGGAGAGGAAAACTCACATTTTGTCTGAAGCTCCAAACAAGGACTTGGGACCTGGCACCGACTGGAGAGGAATCCCGAGAAGCCTCTCGCAACTCGTATACGCAGTAACCATTCCTGAGTCCACACGAGCGGATCCCTGATTTCCCCGTCATAACTTGAGAAGGACCTGCCACAACTCGGGAATAACTCAGAGATTCTCCTCTCCAGGCAACATTAGTTCCTTTGCCACTGTGGTGTGCAGAGGGAAATCACAGCTACCTCCAGGACCTCGAAATGGTCCTTCACACCCTTGCTGCAACTCAGGAAGTACCCGACATACTCTTTTCCCCTCGAGAGGAACACTGAGGGTCCCGCCACCATTCAAGAGGAGTGGCGTTTTCCCTCCCCAGCTCGAGGTGAGGGTTCCTTTCCCTGATTCGTTGGGAAAGGATTTCCAGCATTTCTGATGCATCTCAAGAGGAGACGCTCTCCACACGACGTCTAGCAGAACTCCAGGTTCGTGACACAAATCTAAAAGACCATCAAATGTCTCAGTCCACTCCAGATGAACCTAATTTCCCTGCACTGTCTCTACTGGCAACCCGAGTATCCACTCACACCACAGTGGCATGGGTAACAGGCCAGTGACACATGAAGGGAAGGACACAGATCCCTGTGTTTACTCATCGAAAGTCTGACACCTCTGCTACCACTCGGGAGGAAATGGACGTGCATGTATCTACCCGAGGCGAGGCCTGACTCCCCTATGGAGAGACCAGAGGAACCCCAAGATCCATGTCAGCACTGGACAGGAAACCTCAGGTTCCTGCCTCAGTTCCAAAGGAGGACTATGGACCCGGCACCTACTGGAGGTGAATTCCAAGAGGCCCATCACAACTTGCATGGAGACTGGCCTTTCCTAGGCGACAAGAGCAGGTCCCTGATGTCCCCGTCGAAACTCTAGAGGGACCTGCCACAACTCGACAATAACTAGGACATTCTCCGCTGTAGACGAGATGTGATCTTTTCCCACTGTGGCGTCTTGAGCAAAATCACACCTTCCCTCTGGAACATTGAAAGGCAACTTTACAGCATTGCTGCAACTCAAGAAGTTCCCTGACATGGCCGTCTCCACTCAAGAGAGGTTCCCAACACAACTCAAGGGGAAACCCTTTCACCACTCCTGACCTCGAGATGAGGGTTCCTTTCCCTGCTTCGTCGAGAAAGGATTACCAGCGTTCCTGTCACAACTCAGGAGGAGGCGCTCTCCACAGGAAAGTCGAGAGGAACTTCAGGGGTCCTGTCACCATTCCAAAAGACCCCCAAATATCTCAGTCCAATCCAGATGAACCTGATTTCCCTGCACTGGCTCTAATGGTACCCCAAGTATCGACTCACACCATGGTGCCATGGGTGACAGGACAGTGGCACATCAAGCGAAAGCCACAGATCCCTGTGTCTAGTCGCCTAAAGCCTGACACCTCTGCTACCACACGCGAGGAAAGCAAATGTGCTAATCTCCACTCGAGAAGAGGACTGACTCTCCTGTGGAGACTCCAGAGGAAAGCCAAGATCATGTCAGCACTGGACAGGAAACCTCAGGTTACTGCCTCAGTTCCAGACGAGGACTATGGACCCGGCACTGACTGGAGGTGGAATCCAAGAGGCCCATCGCAACTTGCATGGAGACTGGCCTTTCCAAGGCCACACGAGCAGGTCCCTGATATCCCCATTGTAACTCGAGAGGGACCTGCCACAACTCGATAATAACCAGGAGATTCTCCCTTGCAGGCAAGATGAGACCCTTTCCCGCGGCGTTGTCTCGAGCAAAATCACACCTTCCGTCTGGATCCTTGAAAGGGACCTTTACAGCCTTGCTGCAACTCAAGAAGTTCCCTGACATGGCCGTCTCCACTTGAGAGAGGTTCGCAAAACAACTCAAGAGGAAAACCTTTCTCCATTCCTGAGCTCGAGATGAGGGTTCCTTTCCCTGCTTCGTCGGGTAAGGTTCCCGGCATTCCTGTCCCAACTCAGGAGGAGGCGCTCTCCACAGAAAAGTCGAGAGGAACTCCAGGGGTCCTGTCACTATTCCGAAAGACCCCCAAATGTCTCAGTCCAATCCAGATGAACCTAATTTCCCTGCACTGTCTCTACTGGCATTCCGAGTATCGACTCACACCACAGTGGCACGGGTGACAGGCCAGTGGCACATCAAGGGAAAGCCACAGATTCCTGTGTCTACTCACCGAAAGTCTGACCCCTCTGCTACCACTCGGGAGGAAACAGACTTGCATATATCTCCTTGAGACGAGGCCTGACTCCCCTATGGAGATACCAGTGGAATCCCAAGATATATGTCAGCACTGGAGACGAACCCTCAGGTTCTGATCTCAGGTGTAACCGAGAAGTTTGGACCCAGCACCGCCTGGAGAGGAATCCCGAGAGGCCCCTCAAAATTGGCATGGCGATTGGCCTTTCCAGAAGCCACACGAGCTGGTCCCTGAGTTCCCCGTCGTAACTCGAGAGAAACTGCTTCAACTCGAGAAAAACCAGGTGATTCTCCCCTCCAGGCTTGATGAGGCCCTTTTCCACTATGGTGTCTCGAGTTAAATCACACCTTCCCTCTTGGACCACGAAAGGGTCCTTCACATCCTTGCTGCTACTCAAGAAGTACCCCGAGATACCCGTCTTCACGCAAGAGGAACTAAGAGAGATCTGCCACAACTCAAGAGGAGTCCCGTTGTCCCCTCCTCAGCTTGTGATTAATATTCCTTTCCCTGCTTCATTGGGGAAGGTTTCCTGGAGTTCCCTTCCCATGTCAGGAGGAGGTGGTATCAACAGGAAAGACTATAGGTATTCCAAGCGTCATCCAACCATTCCCAAAGAACACCAAAAGTCTCAGTCCACTCCAGATGAAACTGATTTCCCTGCACTGTCTCTACTGGCACCACGAGTATAGACTTATACCACAGTGGCACGGGAGACACGGCAGTGGCACATGCAGGGAAAGCCACAGATCCCTGTGTCTTCTCGCCGAAAGTCTGTCACCTCTGCTACCGCTTGGGAGGATACGGACGTGCATGTATCTACTCAGATGGGGCCTGACTCCCCTATGGAGAGACCCGAGGAACCACAAGATCCATGTCAGCACTGGACAGGAAACCTCAGGTTCCGGCCTCAGCTCCAGACGAGGACAAAGGAACCAGAACCGACTGGAAAGGAATTCCAAGTGGCCCTTGGGAACTTGCATGGAGACTGGCTTTTCCTGAGGCCACACGAGTGGTTACCTGATGTCCCGTAGTAACTCGAGAGGGATCTGCCACAACTCGAAAATAATCAGGACATCATGAACTTGATTTCACTGCCCTTCCTCGACTGTCACCCTGAGCATCGACTCACACCACGGTAGCACGTGTAACAGCCCTGTGGCACCTCGAGAAAGACACAGATACCTGTGTCAACTCGACGGGAAGCCTGACAACGCTGCTACAGCTCGGGAGGAAAGCAGACATGAATGTCTCCACTTGAGATGAGGACTGACTCCCCTGTGGAGACTCCCAAGGAACACAAACATCCATGGCAGCACTGGAGAGGAAAACCCACCTTCTGTCTGAAGCTACAACCGAGGACTTGGGACCTGGCACCAACTGGAGAGAAATGCCTAGAAGCCCCTCGCAACTCGCATCCAGAGTAACATTTACTGAGTACACACGAGTGAATCCCTGAGTTCCCCGTTGTAACTCGAGAAGGACCAGCCGTAACACAGGAAAAACACGGAGATTCTCCCCTCCAGGCGACATGAGTTCCTTTCCCACTGTGGCGTGTAGAGGGAAATAAAAGCTATCTCTTACATCATGAAATGGTCCTTCCCACCCTTGCTGCAAATGAAGAAGTGCCCGACATACGCGTTTCCACTCGAGAGGAACACAGAGGGTCCCGCCATCATTCAAGAGGAGTGGCCTTGTCCCTCCTCAGCTCGAGGTGAGGGTTCCTTTCCCTGCTTTGTTGGGAAAGGATTCCAGGCGTTTCTGATGCATCTGAAGAGGAGGCGCTCTCCACAGGAAGTCGAGAGGAACTCCAGGTTTCGTGACACAATTCTAAAAGACCCTCAAATGTCTCATTCCATTCCAGATGAACCTAATTTCCCTGCACTGTCTCTACTGGCACCCCGAGACACAGATCCCTGTGTCTACTCGCTGAAATTCTGACACCTCTGCTACCGCTCAAGAGGAAGCGGACGTGCATGTATCTACCCGAGACGAGGCCTGACTCCCCGATGGAGAAACCAGAGGAACCCCAAGATCCATGTCAGCACTGGACAGGAAACCTCAGGTTCCGGCCTCAACTCCAGACGAGGACTAAGGACCCGGAACCAACTGGAGAGGAATTCCAAGAGGCCCATCGCAACTTGCATGGAGACTGGCCTTTCCTGAGGCCACACGAGCCCGTCCCTAAGGTCCCCATTATAACGTGAGACGGACCTGTCACAACCCGACAAAAACCAGGAGATGCTCCCCTCCAGACGAGATGAGGCCCTTTCCCACTGTGGCATCTCAAGCAAAATCACACCTTCCCTCTGGAACCTTGAAAGGGACCTTTACAGCCTTGCTGCCACTCAAGAAGTTCCCCAACATGCCAGTCTCCACTCGAGAGAGGTTCCCAACACAACTCAAGAGGAAACCCATTCTCCACTCCTGAGCGCGAGATGAGGGTTCCTTTCTCTGCTTCTTTGGGAATGGATTCCTGGCGTTCCTGTTCCAACTCAGGAGGAGGCGCTCTCCACAGGAAAGTAGAGAGGAACTCCAGAGGCCCTGTAACCATTCCAAAAGACCCCAAATGTCTCAGTCCAATTCAGATGAACCTGATTTACCTGCACTAGTTCTAATGACACCCCAAGTATCGACTCACAGCATTGTGCCATGGGTGACAGGCCAGTGGCACATCAAGTGAAAGCCACAGATCCCTGCATCTAGTTGTCTAAAGTCTGACACCTCTGCTGCCACTCCTGAGGAAAGTGGAGGTGCATGTCTCCACTCAAGAAGAGGACTGACTCCCCTATAGAGAGACCAGAGGAACCCCAAGATGCATGTCAGCACTGGAGATGAAACCTCAGGTTCTGATCTCAGGTGTAAACGAGGAGTTTGGACCCAGCACTGACTGGTGAGGAAACCGGAGAGGACCCTCACAACTGGCATGCAGACTGAACTTTCCTGAAGCCACATGAGCGGGTCCCTGAGGTCCCCGTCGTAACTCGAGAAGAACTGATTCAACTCGAGAGAAACCGGGTGATTCTCCCCTCCAGGCTTGATGCGGCCCTTTTCCGCTATGGTGTCTCGAGTTAAATCACATCCTCTCTCTTGCACCTCGAAAGCGTCCTTCACATCCTTGCTATATTCAAGAAGTACCCCGAAATACCCGTCTCCACTCAAGAGGAACAAAGAGAGTTCCGCCACAACTCAAGCGAGCCCCGTTGTCCCCTCCTCAGCTTGGGATGAATATTCCTTTCCCTGCTTCGTTGGGGAAGGTTTCCTGGAGTTCCCTTCCCATCTCAGGAGGAGGTGGTATCAACAGGAAAGGCTATAGGTATTCGAAGCGTTGTGCCACCATTCCCAAAGGACACCAAATGACTCAGTCCACTCCAGATGAACCTGATTTCCCTGCACTTCCTCGACTGTAACACCGAGTATCGACTCACACCACGGTAGCACATGTAACAGCCCTGTGGCACCTCGAGAGAAAGACACAGATACCTGGGTCAACTCGACGGGAAGCCTGACAACGCTGCTACAGTTCGGGAGGAAAGCAAACGAGCATGTCTTCACTTGAGACGAGGACTGACTCCCCTGTGGAGACTCCCAAGGAACACAAACATCTATGGCAGCACTGGAGAGGAAAACTCACGTTTTGTCCGAAGCTCCAAACAAGGACTTGGGACCTGGCACCGACTGGAGAGGAATCCCGAGAAGCCTCTCGCAACTCGTATACGCAGTAACCATTCCTGAGTCCACACGAGCGGATCCCTGATTACCCCGTCATAACTTGAGAAGGACCTGCCACAACTCGGGAATAACTCAGAGATTCTCCTCTCCAGGCAACATTAGTTCCTTTGCCACTGTGGTGTGCAGAGGGAAATCACAGCTACCTCCAGGACCTCGAAATGGTCCTTCACACCCTTGCTGCAACTCAGGAAGTACCCGACATACTCTTTTCCCCTCGAGAGGAACACCGAGGGTCCCGCCACCATTCAAGAGGTGTTGCGTTGTCCCTCCTCAGCTCGAGGTGAGGGTTCCTTTCCTGCTTCGTTGGGAAAGGATTACCAGCATTGCTGAGGCATCTCAAGAGGAGCACTCTAGACAGGAATTCGAGAGGAACTCTAGGTTTCATGACAAATTTCTAAAGGGCCATCAAATGTCTCAGTCCACTCCAGATGAACCTAATTTCCCTGCACTGTCTCTACTGGGACCCCGAGTATCGACTCACACCATGGAGGCACGGGTGACAGGCCAGTGGCACATAAAGGGAAAGCCACAGATCCCTGTGTCTAGTCGCCTAAAGCCTGACACCTCTGCTACCGCTTGTGAGGAAAGCAGATGTGCATGTCTCGACTCGAGTAGAGGAATGACTCCCCTGTGAAGAGTCCAGAGGAACGCCAAGATCAATGTCAGCACTGGACAGGAAACCCCAGGTTCCTGCCTCAGTTCCAGACTAGGACTATGGACCCAGCACCGACTGGAGGTGAATTCCAAGAGGCCCATCACAACTTGCATGGAGACTGGCTTCCCTGAGGCCAAACGAGTGGGTCCCTGATGTCCCTGTCGTAACTCCAGAGCGACCTGCTGCAACTCCATAATTACCAGGAGTTTCTCCCCTGTAGAGGAGATGAGTCCATTTACAGCCTAGCTGCAACTCAAGAATCTCCCAGACATATCCATCTCCACTTGAGAGAGGAACACCGAGGTTCACACCACAAGGAAAGAGGAAACCCGCTCTCACCTCCTCAGCTCGAGATGAGGATTCCTTTCCCTGCTTCGTGGGGAAAGGTTTCCGGCATTCCCGTCGCAACTCAGGAGGAGGCTCTGTCCACAGGAAAGTCGAGAAGAACTGCATGGTTCGTGTCACCATTCCAAAAGACCCCCAAATGTCTCAGTCCACTTCAGATGAACCTGATTTCCCTGCACTTCCTGGACTGTCACCCCGAGTATCGACTCACACCATGGTAGCACGTGTAACAGCCCTGTGGCACCTCGAGAGAAAGACACAGATACCTGTGTCAACTCGACGGGAAGCCTGACATGCTGCTACAGCTCGGGAGGAAAGCAGACGTTCATGTGTCAGCGTGAGACGAGTACTGACTCCTCTGTGGAGACTCCTAAGCAACACAAACTTCATAGCAGCACTGGAGAGGAAAACTCACGTTCCGTCTGAAGCTCCAAACAATACTTAGGTCTTGGCACCGACAGGAGAGGAATTCCGAGAAGCCCCTCACAACTCAAATGCAGAGTAACCTTTCCTGAGTCCACACGACTGGATCCCTGAGGTCCCTGTCGTAATAAGAGAAGGACCTGCCACAACTCGCAAAAAATACGGAGATTCTCCCCTCCAGGCGAAATGAGTTCCTTTCCCACTGCGGTGTGTAGAGTGAAATCACAGCTACCCCTAGACCACGAAATGGTCCTTCGCACCCTTGCTGCAACTCGAGAAATACCCGACATACTCGTTTCCACTCGAGAGGATCACCAAGGGTCCCGCCACCATTCAAGAGGAGTCGGGTTGTACCTCCTCAGCTCGAGGTGAGGGTTCCTTTCCCTGCATTGTTGGGAAAGGATTCCTGGCATTTCTGATGCATCTCAAGAGGAGGCACTCTCTACAGGATGTCGAGAGGAACTCTAGGTTCATGAAATAATTCTAAAAGGCCATCAAATGTCTCAGTCCACTCCAGATGAACCTAATTTCCCTGCACTGTCTCTACTGGCACCACGAGTATCGACTCACACCACAATGGCAAGGGTGACAGGCCAGTGGCACATCAAGGGAAAGCCACAAATCCCTGTGTCTACTCGACGAAAGTCTGGTACCTCTGCTACCGCTCAGGAGGAAACGGACGTGCATGTATCTCCTCGAGACCAGGCCTGACTCCCCTATGGAGAGACCAGAGGAACCCCAAGATCCATGTCAGCAATGGACAGGCAACCTCAGGTTCTGGCCTCAGCTCCAGACGAGGACTAAGGACCTGGTACCGACTGGAGAGGAATTCCAAGAGGCTCCTCACAACTGATATGGACTCTGGCCTTTCCTGAGGCCACACGAGCGGGTCCCTGATGTCCCTGTCGTATTTTGAGATGGACTGGCGGCATCTTGAGAATACAAGGAGATCCTCCCCTCCAGGCGAGATGAGGCCCTTTCCCGCTGCAGCGTCTCGCGGGAAATCACATCTTCCCTCTCGGAGCTCTAAAGGGTCCTTCACACCCTTGCTGCAACTCAAGAAGTTCCCTGACACACCCATCACCACTTGAGAGGAACATCGAGGATCCCACCATAACTCAAGAAGAGCCCCATTGTCCCCTCCTCACCTTGAGATGAGGATTCCTTTCCCTGCTTCATCAGGAAAGTATTCCCGGCGTTCCTGTCATAGCTCAGGAGGAAGCGCCTTCAAGAGGTAAGTCGACAGGATCTCCAGGAGTCGTGTCCCCATTCCAAAAGACCCCCAGATGTCTCAGTCCACTCCAGATGAACCTGGTTTCCATGCACTGCCTCAATTGTCACCCCGAGTATCGACTAACACCACGGTGGCAAGTGTGACAGCCCTTGGGACATCGAGGGAAAGCCACAGATCCCTGTGTCAACTCTCCGGGAAGACTGACACTGTTGCTACTGATCGTATTGAAAGCGGATGTGCAGGTCTCCAGCCGGGATGAGGTATGAATCCCCTGTGGAGACCCCAGAGGAAACCCAAGATCCATGTCAGCACTGGACAGGAAACCTCATGTTCCGGCCTCAGTTCCAGACATGGACTAAGGACCCAACACTGACTGGAGAGGAATTCCAAAAGGTCCATCACAACTTGCATGGAGACTCACTTTTCCTGAGGCCACATGTGCGGGTCCCTGAGGTTTCTGTCATAACTCGAGCGACCTGCTGCAACTCGAGAAAAACCAGGGGATTCTCCCCTCCATGAGAGATGAGGCTCTTTTTCACTGTGGCGTCTCAACTCACACCATGGTGGCACAGGTGACAGGCCAGTGGCACATCAAGGGAAAACCACAGATATCTGTTTCTACTTGCTGAAAACCTGACACTGCTGCTACAGCTCGGGATGAAATGGATGTCCATGTCTCTACTCGAGACGAGGCCTGACTCCCCTGTGGAGACTCCAGGGAACCCCAAGATCCATGTCAGCACTGGACACGAAACCTCAGGTTCGGATCTCAGCTGTAGATGCGGACTTTGGACCCACCACCGACTGGAGAGGGATCCCGAGAGGCCCCTCACAACTGGCATGGAGACAGGATTTTCCTGAGGCCACCCAAGTGGTTCCTGGAGGTCCCCAACGTAACTCAAGAGGGACAGCCTCTACTCGAGAAAAACCAGGGGATTCTCCCCTCCAGGCTTGATGAGGCCCTTTTCCACAGTGGTGTCTCAAGGGAAATCACAGCTTCCCTCTTGGACCTCAAAAGGGTACTTCACACCCTTGCTGCTACTCAATAAGTACCCCGACATACTCGTCTCCACTGGAGAGGAACACAGAGCATCCCGCCACAAATCAAGAGGAGCCCAGCTGTCCCCTCCTCAGCTCGAGAAGAGGGTTCCTTTCCCTGCTTCATCGGGAAAGGTTTCCTGGAGTTCCCGTCGGATCTCAGGAGGAGGTGGTAACAACAGGAAAGTCGGGAGTAAATCAAAGGTTCGTGCCACTATTTGAAAAACTACCAAATGTCTCTCTCCACTCCAGATGAACCTGATTTCCCTGCACGGCCACGACTGTCACTGTGAGTATCGACTCACACCACGGTGGCACTTGGTACCTCCCTGTGGCACCTCAGGGTAAGCCACAGATCCTTGTGTCAATGTGCTGGGAAGCCTGACACTGCTGTTACCGCTCGGGAGGAAAGCAAACATGCATGTCTCCACTCGAAACTTGTTCTGACTCTCCTGTGGGGAATCTGGAGGAACCCCACGTTTCATGTCAGCACTGGTGAGGAAAACTCAGGTTTCGGCCTCAGCTCCATACGAGGACTTAGGACTCGGCACTGCCTCAGAGGAATCCTGAGAGAACCCTCCCAACTCCCATGGAAACTGGCCTTTCCTGAGGCCACACGAGCGGGTCCTTGAGTTCCCCATAGTAACTCGAGAGGGACCTGCCCCAACTCGAGAAAAACCGGGAGCTTCTCCCCTCCAGGAGAGATGAGGCACTTTTCCCCTGCAGTGTCTCGAGGGAAATGTCATCTCCACTTTGGACCTCAAAAGGGTCACTCACACCCTTGCTGCAACTCAAGACGTTCCCCGACCTACCTGTCTCCACAAAAGAGAAACCCCGAGGGTCCCGCCACAAAACCAGAGGAGCCCCGTTTCCCCCTCCACATTTCGAATGAGGGTTGCTTTCCGTGATTCATCAGGAAAGGCTTCCCTGTGTACCTGTAGAATCTCAGGAGGAGGTGCTCCAAACAGGAAACTCGGGAGGAACTCCAGGGGTCCTGCCACCATTTCAACAGATGCCCAAATGTCTCAGTACTCTCCAGATTAACCTGGTTTCCCTGCACTGCCTCGATTGTCACCCCGAGTATCGACTAACACCACGGGGGCACGTATGACAGCCCTGTGGCACCTAAAGGGAAAGCCACAGATCCCTGTATCAAAATGCCGGGAAGCCTGATACAGCTGCTACCGCATGGGTGGAAAGCAGACGTGCATGAGTCTACTTGAGACAAGGACTAACTCGCCTTTGGATAGTCCAGAGGAACCCGAAGATGCATGTCAGCACTGGAGAGGAAACCACAGTTTCCGACCTCAGCTCCAGACGAGGATTTAGGACCCGGCACTAACTGGAGAGGAATCATGTGAGTCCCCTAGCAACTCGCATGGAGACTGGCTTTTCCTGAGGCCACAGAAGCTGGTCCCTGTTGTCCTGTCATAACTCAGAGGGACCTGCCGCAACTTGAGAAAAACAAGGAGGTTCTCCCCTCTAGGCGAGATGAGGCACTTTCCCGCTGCGGCATACCAAGGAAAATCACACATTCCCTGTTGGACCTCAAAAGGGTCCTTCACACCCTTCCTGCAACTCAGGACGTTCCTTGACATACAACTCTCCACTCGAGAGGAACATCGAGGGTCCCACCACAACTCAAGAGAAGCCCTGTTCTCCCCTCCTCAGCTCGAGATGAGGGTTCCTTTCCCTGCTTCATCGGGAAAGGATTCCCTGTGTTCCTGTCCCATCTCGGGAGGAGGCTTTCTCAACAGGAATGTCGAGAAGAACTCCAGGGGTCATGCCACAATTCCAAAAGAACCCAAAATGTCTCAGTCCACTCCAGATAAACCTGAATCCCTGCAGTGACTCGACTGTCACCCCCAGAATCGACTTACACAACGGTGGCACTTTTGACAGTCCTGTGGCACCTCGAGGAAAAGACACTGATCCCTGAGTCAATTCACCGGGAAGCGTGACACTGATGCTTCCACACGGGAGGAAAGTGGACTTGCATGTCTCCACACAAAACGAGGCCTGACTCCCCTGTGGAGACTCCAGAGGAACCCCAAGATCCATGTCAGCACTGGAGAAGAGACCTCAGGTTCTGGCCTCATCTCCAGACAAGGACTTAGCAGCAGGCACCTACTGGAGAGGAATCCCGAGAGTCCCCTAGCAACTCGCATGGAGACTGGCCATTCCTGAGGCCACACGAGCGGGTCCCTGATGTTCCCGTGTTAACTCGAGGGGGACCTGCCGCAACTCGAGAAAAACCAGGAGATTCTCCCCTCCAGGCGAGATGAGGCCCTTTTCCACTGTGGTGTCAGGACGGAAATCCCACCTTCCCTCTTGGACCTCGAACGGGTCTTTCACAACCTTGCTGCAACTCATGAAGTTCCCTGATATACCTGTCTCCACTCGAGAGGAACACCGAGGGTCCCGCCACAACTCAAGAGGAGCCACGTTGTCCCCTTTTGAGCTCGAGATGAGGGTTCCTTTCCCTGCTTCATTGGGAAAGGATCCCCACCATTCCCGTTGCATCTCAAGAGGAGGTACTCTCAACAGGAAAGTCAAGAGGCACTGCAGGGGTCATGCCCTCATGCCCAAAAGCCCCCAGATGTCTCAGTCCACTCCAGATGAACATGGTTTTC
The DNA here is from genome assembly GCF_032405125.1 of Capricornis sumatraensis. Lineage (NCBI taxonomy): Eukaryota > Metazoa > Chordata > Mammalia > Artiodactyla > Bovidae > Capricornis > Capricornis sumatraensis. Next base: position 2,650,802 of record NC_091075.1, on the reverse strand, counting down.
CTGCACTGCCTCGATTGTCACCCCGAGTATCGACTAACACCACGGGGGCACGTGTGACAGCCCTGTGGCACCTAGAGGGAAAGCCACAGATCTTGTATCAACACGCCAGAAACCTGACACTGCTGCTACCACTCGGGCGGAAAGCAGACGTGCATGAGTCCACACGAGACGAGGACTAACTCCCCTTTGAATACTCCAGAGTAACCCGAAGATGCATGTCGGCACTGGAGAGGAAACCGCAGGTTCTGACCTCAGCTCGAGACAAGGACTTAGGACCCGGCACTGACTGGAGAGGAATCCCGAGAGTCCCCTAGCAACTTGCATGGAGACTGGCCTTTCCTGAGGCCACACGAGCAGCTCCCAGAATTCACCGTCTTAACTATAGAGGGACATGCCACAACACGAGGAAAACCAGATTCTCGCCTCCAGGCGAGATGAGGTGCTTTTCCGCTGCGGCGTCTTGAGGAAAATCTCATGTTCCCTCATGGATCTCAAAAGGGAAATTCACATCCTTTCTGCAAGTCAAGAAATTCCCAAACATACCCGTCTGCACTCGAGAGGATCACCAAGGATCCCGCCACAACTCAAGAAGTGCCCCGTTGTCTCCTCCTCAGCTCGAGATGAAGCTTCCTTTCCCTGCTTCATCAGGAAAGGATTCCCGGTGTTCCTGTCACATCTCAGGAGGAGGCGCTCTCAACAGGAAAGTCGAGAGGAACTCCAGGGGTCATGCCACCATTTCAAAAGACCCCCAACTGTCTCAGTCCACACCAGATAAACCTGATTTCCATGCACTGCCTCGACTGTCACTCCAAGTATCGACTTACACCACAGTGGCACGTGTGAGAGCCCTGTGGCCCCTCAAGAGAAAGCTACAGGTCCCTGTGTAAACTAGATGGGAAGAATGACACTGCTGCTACAACTCGGGGGGAAAGCGGAAGTGCATATCTCCACTCGAGATGAGGCCTGACTCCCCTGAGGAACCTCCAGAGGGACACCAAGATCCATGTCATCACTGGAGAAGAAACCTCAGGTTCTGGCCTGAGCTCCAAACAAGGACTTAGCAGCTGGCACTGACTGGAGAGGAATGTCAAGAGTTCCGTAGCAACTCTCATGAAGACTGGCCTTTCCTGAGGCTACATGAGCGGGTCCTTGAGATCCCCAACGTAACTCGAGAGGGACCTACCACATCTCGAGAAAAATTAGGAGATTCTCCCCTCCAGGTGAGATGAGGCACTTTTCCACTGTGGAGTCTCGAGGGAAATCACACCTTCCCTCTTGGACCTCAAAAGGTTCCTTCACACACTTGCTGCAACTCATGAAGTTCCCTGACATACCCATCTCCACTCCAGAAGAACACTGAGGATCCCATAAAAACTCAAGTGGAGCCCCGTTGTCCCCTCCTCACCTCGAGATGAAGGATCCTTTCCCTGCTTCGTCAGGATTGATTCCCGCAGTTCCCATCGCATCTGAGGAGGAGGCACTCTCAACAGGAAATTCGAGAGGAACTCCAGGGGTAGCACCACCATTTCAAAAGACCCCCAAATGTCTCAGTCCACTCCAGATGAACCTGCTTTTCCTGCATTGCCTCAACTCTCACCCCGAGTATTGACTCATACCACGGTGGCATGTGAGACAGCCCAGTGGCCCCTCGAGGGAAAGCTACAGATCCCCGTGTCAACTAGACTTGAAGACCGGCACTGCTGACACCGCTCAGGAGGAAAGTGGACGTCCATGTCTCCAATTGAGACGAGGCCCTACTCCCCTGTGGAGACTCCAGTGGAACCCCAGTATCCATGTTAGCACTGAAGAGGAAACCTCAGGTTCTGGCCTTAGCTCCAGACGAGAACTTAGGACCCGGCACCTACTGGAGAGGAATCCTAAGAGTCCCCTAGCAACTCGCATGGAGACTGGCCTTTCTTGAGGCCACACGAGCAGGTCCCTGAGGTCCCCATCGTAACTCGAGAGGGACCTGCCACAACTCAAGAAAAACCAGGAAATTATCCTCTCCATTCGAGATGAGGCCCTTTTCCGCTGTGGTGTCTCGAGGGAAATCACACCTTCCCTCTTGGACCTTGAAAGGCTCCTTCACATCCTTGCTGCAACTCAAGAAGTTTCCTGACACACACGTCTCCACTCGAGACGAACACCAAGGGTCCTGCCACAACACAAGAGGAGCCCCGTTTTCCCCTCCTCAGCTCGAAATGAGGGTTCCTTTCCCTGCTTCGTCGGAAAATGATTCGCTGCATTCCCGTCGCATCTCAGGAGGAGGCACTCTCAACAGGAAAATTTAGAGGCACTTCAGGTGTCATACCACTGCCAGGATTCAGCCCCGTTGGATACAGGAAATCGAAATGTGGACAGTGTTGGCCAGGAAAAACTTATTTATTTATTAATATAAGATTAGATTAGAGAGAAATAGTGTAGTACGAAAATTAACTGGAGAAAGAATGTGGAATATCTTGGTTTGCGTGGGAAGGCAATAAAGTTCCAGACAAGGAGCTTGCACCATCTACTTTAGGTCTCCGGCGTCCTCTTGAATATCAGGGGCTGCCCCGCCTTGGGCTCTCCCTCACGTGGATCTTAAAAGCCGGGACATGTATGTATACATGGTGAGCCTCCACGCCCCAGATGAGAATTCAGCCAGAAATCAGAGAGGAGACGGGGGACACCAGTCCAGTGACTGGCCCATTTTCTATTGTTCAGAAGGCCTTTTATACTTTTTGATTATACCTAGAGATCAGTGGGTAACACAAACTTATTCAGCGTTGGCAGCCCAGACTCTTATCAAAACCAGGCTTTTCTCTCTGCATACCTAGTTGTATACACAAGTCTTAGGTAATTTACATCATCTTCTGGCCAAAAGGGCCAATTAACATTTTCCAGCCTTTTTTCTGATAAGGGTTTGTCAACCAGAAAACTTATTTGTGTTTATCTTCCCAAAGTCTGGTGCCACTCTCAGAAAGCACTAAATAAAGTTACATTCTTACATAGCAAGGACACAAGAGGAGTGCAGTGATACATAACAAAGAGAAAAGTAATTAACTCAAAAGTCTAGAGTTGCTAACATCAAAACTATTATATATCATTTCGATATCCCGTTTACATTGATTAACATCCTCCCAGGTGACTAAAAGATAAAGAATATGGAGGCCGACAGCAATCATAGAGTCAACAGTGAAATTCTGTCACCAATATGATTTTTAGCTCTTAGAAAAGGCTATATATCTTAAGATGCTTTAGGCTCTGTGCCTCTTTTGGTTGGGGGGCTGTAAGCAATTCACAAGCTTTAAGAGGTTCGGGGGACCTGTTAGGCAAGCTAGAGAGCTATCCGAGGGGTTTTAAGTGAAACATCCCTTTCAAATGCAGAAGACTAAAGCCCTGATTTGATTTTTTCCAGAGAATATTAGAAGAGTGGAAAAGCAGGCAGATTCTTAATTTTTGGGAGGTGGATGCTCAGGAAATTCCAGGGGGAAAACCTGAGGTCTGATTAGCCTTGCCATCAGAGCTCTGCTGCATGAACTTGTCACGGATGGAATTCTTTACGCTGGCTCCCGGCATGTCACCATTCCAGACCACCAAAAGTCTCAGTCCACTCCAGATGAACCTGATTTCCATGCACTGCCTCGACTGTCACACCGAGTATCGACTCACACCACGGTGGCACGTGTGACAGCCCTGTGACAGCTCGAGGGAAACCCACAGATCCCTGTGTCAACTCGCCGGGAAGCCTGAAACTGCTGCTACAGCTCGGGAGGAAAGTGGAAGTGCATGTCTCCACTTGAGATGAGGCATGACTTCCCTGTGGAGACTTCAGAGGAAACTCAAGATCCATGTCAGCATGGGAGAGGAAACCTTAGGTTGTGGCTTGAGCTCCAGACAAGGACTTAGGACCCGGCACCGACTGGAGAGGAATCTCGCGAGGCCCCTCACAACTCGCATGAAGACTGGCCTTTCCTGAGGACACACGAGCAGGTCTGTGAGGTCCCCGTCGGAACTCGAGAGGGACCTGCCCCAAATCGAGGAAAACCAGGAGATTCTCCCTTCCAGCTGAGATGAGTCCATTTTCCTCTTTGGCGTCTTGAGGGAAATCACACCTTCCCTCTTGGACCTCGAAAGGGTCCTTCACACCCTTGCTGCAACTCAAGAAGTTCCCCGACATACCCGTCTCAACTCGAGAGGAACACTGAGGGTCCCGCCCCAACTCAAGATGAGCCCCGTTGTCCATTCTTCAGTTCGAGATGAGAGTTTCTTTCCCTGCTTCGTCTGGAGAGGTATACCGGCGTTTCCATCGCATCTCAGGAGAAGGCACTCTAAACAAGAAGTGGAGAGCAACCCCAGGGGTCGTGCCACCATTCCAAAAGACCCCCAAATGTCTCAGTCCACTCCAGATGAATCTGATTTCCCTGCACTTCCTCCTCTGTCACAACGAGTATCAACTCACACCCCGGTGGCACGGGTGACAGCCCAGTGGAACCTCGAGGGAAAACCACAGATAAATGTGTCAATTCAACAGGAAGCCTGACACTGCTGCTACAGCTCGGGAGGAAAGCGGACATGAATGTCTCCGCTAGAAACGAGGCCTACCTCCCCTATAGAGACTCCAGAGGAAACACAAGATTCATGTCAGCACTGGAGAGGAAGCCTCAGGTTCTGGCCTGAGCTCCAGATGAGGACTTAGAACCTGGCACCAACCGGAGAGGAATCGCGAGAGGACCCTTGCAACTCGCATGGAGATTGGCCTTTCCTGAGGCCACACGAGCGGGTCCCTGAGGTCCTCGTCGGAACTCAAGAGGGACCTGCCGCAACTCGAGGAAAACCAGGAAACGCTCACCTCCAGGTGAGATGAGGCCCTTTTTTGCTGCGGCGTCTTGAGGGAAATCACACCTTCCCTCTTGGACCTTGAAAGGGTCCTTCACACCCTTGCTGCAACTCAAGAAGTTCCCCGACATACCCATCTCCACTCGAGAGGAACACCGAGGATCCCTCCAACATCAAGCGGAGTCCCGTTTCCGCCTCGTAGCTCGAGATGAGGTTTCCTTTCCCTGCTTTGTCAAGAAAGGATTCCCAGCATTCCCGTCACATCTCAAGAAGAGGCGCTCTCAACAGGAAAGTTGAGAGGAACTCCAGGGATCGTGCCAGCATTCCAAAAGACCCCCAAATGTCTCAGTCCAATCCAGAGGAACCTGATTTCCCTGCAATGCCTCGACTGTCACCCCGAGTATAGACTCACACCATGGCGGCACGTGTGAATGTCATGTGACACCTCAAGGGAAAGCCAGAGATCCCTGTGTCAACTCGTCGGGAAGACTGACACTGCTGCTACAGCTTGGGAGGAAAGCGGAAGTGTAAGTCTCCAGTGGAGAAGAGGCCTGACTTCCCTTTGGAGACTTCAGAGGAACACCAAGATAGATGTCAGCACTGGAGAGGAAAACTCAAGTTCTGACCTCAGCTCCAGACGAGGACTTAGGCCCGGCACCGACTGGATAGGAATCCCGAGAGGGCACTCGCAACTCACATGGAGACTGGATTTTCCTGAGACCACACAAGCGGGTCCCTGAGGTATCCACTGTAACTCGAGATGGACCTGATGCATCTCGAGAAAAACTAGAGACTCTCCCCTCCAGACAAGATGAGGCCTTTTTCCACTGCAGCGTTTCAACGGAAAAACAAACAAACAAACAAACAAACAAACAAACAAACCTTGCCTCTTGGACCTCAAAAGTTTCCTTCAAGCCCTTGTTGCAACTCAAGAAGTTGCCCGACATACCCATCTCCACTCAAGAGGAACACCGAGGGACCCACCCCAACTCAAGAGGAGCCCTGTTGTCCCCTCCTCAGTTCGAGATGAGGGTTCCTTTCCCTGCTTCGTCGGGAAAGGATTCCGGCCTTCCATTCGCACCTCAAGAGGAGGCACTCTCAACAGGAAAGTCGGTTATGAACTCTAGAGGCCCTGCCACCATTCCAAAAGACCCCCAAATGTCTCAGTCCACTCCAGAGCAACCTGATTTCCCTGCACTGCCTCGACTGTCACCCCGAGTATTGACTGACACCACGGTGGCACGTGTGACAGCCCTGTGGCACCTAGAGGGAAAGCCACAGATCAATGTGTCAACACAACGGGAAGCCTGACACTGCTGCTACAGCTCGAGAGGAAAGCAGACGTGCATATCTCCACTTGAGATGAGGCCTGATTCCCCTGTGGAGACTCCAGAGGAAACCCAAGATTCATGTCAGCACCAGAGAGAAAACCTCAGGTTCTGGCCTGAGCTCCAGACGAGGACTTAGGACCTGGCACTGATGGAGAGGAATCCCAAGAGAGCCCTCACAACTCGAATGGAGACTGGCATGTCCTGAGGCCATGCAAGCGGGTCCCTGAGGTCCCTGTCTTAACTCCAGTGGGACCTGCTGCAACTCCAGTAAAACCAGGATATTTTCTCCTCCAGGCGAGATGAGACCCTTTTCTGCTGCCGGGTCTCGAGGGAAATCACGCTTTCCCTCTTGGACCTCAAATGAGTCTTTTACACCCTTACTGCAACTCAAGAAGCTCCCCGACATACCCGTCTCAACTCGAGAGTAACACCGAGGGTCCCGCCACAACTCAAGATGAGCCCCGTTGACCCCTCCTCAGCTCAAGATGAGGGTTCCTTTCCATGCTTCATGGGAAAAGATTTCTGGCGTACCCGTGGCATCTCAGGAGGAGGTGCTCTCAACAGGAAAGTCGAGTGCAACTCCAGGTACATGCCACCATTTTAAAAGACGGCCAAATACATCAGTCTAACCCAGATGAACCTAATTTCCATGCACTGCCTGGACTGTCACCCCAAGTATCGACTCACACCACGGTGGCAGGTGTGAGAGCCCTGTGACACCATGAAGGAAAGCCACAGATCCTTGTGCCAACTCGACAGGAAGCCTGACACTGCTGCTCCAACTTGGGAGAAAAGAGAACGTGCAAGGCTCCGCTCCAGACGAGGCCTGACTCCCCTGTGAATCCTCCAGAGGAACCCAAAATCCATGTTCACATTGGAGAGGAAACCTCATGTTCAGGCCTCAGCTCCAGATGAGGAGTTACGACCCAAGCCCCAACTGGAGAGGAATCCCAAGAGGCCCCTCGCAACTCACAAGGAGACTGGCCTTTCCTGAGGGCACAAAAGCGGGTTGATGAGGTCCCCTTCGTAACTCAAGAGGGACCTGCTGAAACTCGAGAAAAACCAGGAGACGCTCACCTCCAGGTGAGATGAGGCCCTTTTTTGCTGCGGCGTCTTGAGGGAAATCACACCTTCCCTCTTGGACCTCAAATGAGTCTTTTACACCCTTACTGCAACTCAAGAAGCTCCCCGACATACCCGTCTCAAATTGAGAGTAACACAGAGGGTCCCGCCACAACTCAAGATGAGCCCCGTTGACCCCTCCTCAGCTCGAGATGAGGGTTCCTTTCCATGCTTCATGGGAAAGGATTCCTGGCGTACCCGTGACATCTCAGGAGGAGCCACTCTCAACAGGAAAGTCGAATGCAACTCCAGGGACATGCCACCATTTTAAAAGACCACCAAATATCTCAGTCTAACCCAGCTGAACCTGATTTCCGTGCACTGCCTGGACTGTGCCTCCAAGTATCTACTCACACCACGGTGGCAGGTGTGAGAGCCCTGTGACACCACGAAGGAAAGCCACAGATCCTTGTGCCAACTCGATGGGAAGCCTGACACTGCTGCTCCAACTTGGGAGAAAAGAGAACGTGCAAGGCTCCACTCCAGACGAGGCCTGACTCCCCTGTGAATCCTCCAGAGGAACCCGAAATCCATGTTCACATTGGAGAGGAAACCTCATGTTCAGGCCTCAGCTCCAGATGAGGAGTTACGACCCAGCCCCAACTGGAGAGGAATCCCGTGAGGCTCCTCGCAACTCACAAGGAGAGTGGCTTTTCCTGAGGGCACAAGAGCGGGTTGATGAGGTCCCCTTCGTAACTCGAGAGGGACCTGCCGAAACTCGAGAAAAACCAGGAGACGCTCACCTCCAGGTGAGATGAGGCCCTTTTTTGCTGCGGCGTCTTTAGGGAAATCACACCTTCCCTCTTGGACCTTGAAAGGGTCCTTCACACCCTTGCTGCAACTCAAGAAGCTCCACTACATACCATCTCCACTCGAGAGGAACACCGAGGGTCTGCCACAACTCAAGAGGAGCCCTGTTGTCCCCTCGTCACCTCGTGATGAGAGTTCCTTTCATTGCTTCTTGGGGAAAGAATTCCCAGTGTTCTGGTCCCATCTCAGAAGGAGGCCCTCTCAACAGGAAAGTCTAGAGAAACTCCAGGGTCGTGCCACCATTTTAAAGCCCTCCATAATCCTCAGTCCACTCCAGGTGAACATGATTTGCCTGCATTTTCCCGACTGTCACCCCTAGTATCGACTCACACCACGGTGGCACGTGTGACAGTGCTGTGGGAATGCCTAGAGGGAAAGCCACAGATCCCTGTGTCAAAGCAATGGGAAGCCTGACACTGCTGGTACAGCTGGGGAGGATAGAGGGCATACATGTCTCCAGTCGAGACGAGGCCTGACTCCCCTGTGGAGACTCTAGAGGAACCACAGGATCCATGTCAGGACTGGAGAGGAAACCTCAGGTTCCTGCCGTGGCTCTCAACCAGGACTTAGGACCCGGCACCGACTGGAGAAGAATCCCAAGAGGGCCCTAGCATTCTCATGGAGACTGGCCTTTCCTGAGGCCCCACTAGCGGGTCACTGAAATCTCCGTCGTAACTCGAGAGGAAACTACCACAACTCCAGAAAAACCAGGATGTTCTCCCCTCCAGGTGAGATGAGGCCCTTTTTCTCGCATGGAGACAGACCTTTCCTGAGGCCACACAAGCGGGTCCCTGAGGTCCCACTCATAACTCGAGAGGTATCGACATCAACTTGAGAAAAAGCAGGAGGTTCTCCACTTCAGGCTATATGAGGCCCATTTCCGCTGCTGCGTCTCGAGGGAATCACACCTTCCCTCTTGAATCAGGAAAGGGTCCTTCACAACCTTGCTGTAACTCAAGAATTCCCGACTAACCCATCTACACTCGAGAGGAATACCGAGGGTCACTCCAAACTCAAGAGGAGCCCCGTTGTCCCCTTGTCACCTCGAGATAAGTGTTCCTTTCCCTGCTTCTTGGGGAAAGAATTCCCGGCGTTCATGTCACATTTCAAGAGGAGGCGCTCTCCACAGGAAAGTTGAGAGGAATTCTATGGGTCGTGCTAAGATTCCAAAAGACACCCAAAGGTCTCTGTCCACTCCAGAGGAACCTCATTTCCCTGCATTGCCTCGACTGTCACCCTGAGTATCGACTCACACCATGGTGGCACATGTGACAGCCCTGTGGGCAAGCCTCCAGGGAAAGCAGCAGATCCCTGTGTGAAGTCAACGGAAAGCCTGATACTGCTGCAACACCTCAGAAGGAAAACAGACGTGCATGTGTCCACTGGAGACGAGGCCCCACCCCTCTTTGGAGACTCCAGGGGAACCCCAAATTCCATGTCATCACTGGAGAGTAAAACACAGGTTCCGGTTTTGGCTCCAGACGAGGACTTAGGACCCGGCACTGACTGGAGAGACGCTCCTCGCAACTCACATAGAGACTGGCCTTTCCTGAGGCCCCACGAGCTGGTCACTTAAATATCCGTTGTAACTCGAGAGGAAACTGCCAAAACTCCAGAAAAACCAGGATGTTCTTCCCTCCAGGCGAGATGAGGCCCTTTTCAACTGGGGCATCTCGAGGGAAATCACAGCTTCCCTCTTGAACCTCAAAAGGGTCCTTCACACCATTGCTGCAACTCAAGAAGTTCTGTAACATATCCATCTCCACTTGAGATGAACACTGAGGGTCGTGCCAAACTAAAGAAGAGCCCTGTTTCCCTCTCTTTTGCTCGAGATGAGGGTTCCTTTTCCTGCTTCGTCGGGAAAGGATTCCCGGCATTCCCGTCGCATCTCAAGAGGAGGCGATCACAACAAGAAAGTTGAGAAGAACTCCAGAGTTCGTGCCACCATTCCAGACGACCCTCAAATGTCTCAGGCCACTCCAGAGGAACCTGATTTCCCTCCAATGCCTCGACTCTCACCCCGAGTATTGATTCACACCACGGTGGCACGTGTGAAAGCCTTGTCATAAAGCCTCTAGGGAAAGCCACAGATCCCTGTATCAACGCGACAGGAAGCCTGACACTGCTGCTACAGCTTGGGAGGAAAGCAGACGTGCATGTCTCCACACGAGAAGAGATCTGACTCCCCTGTGGAGTCTCCAGAGGAACCCCAAGAATCAGGTCAGCACTGGAGAGGAAAACTCAGGTTCAAGCCTCGGCTCCAAACGAGGACTCAGACCCGGGAGCGACTGGAGAGAAATCCCGAGAGGCCCCTTGCAACTCGCATGGAGACTGGCCTTTCTGAGGCCACACGAGAAGGTCCCTGAGGTCCCGTTGTAACTCGAGTGGAAACTGCCGCAACTCGAGAAAGACAAGGAGGTTCTACCCTCCAAGCGAGATGTGGCCCTTTTCTGATGCGGCATCTCAAGGGAAATCACACCTTTGCTCTTGAACGTCGAAAGGGTCCTTCACACTCATGCTGCAACTCAAGAAATTCAGCGACATATCCGTCTCCACTCTGGAGGAAAACCGAGTTTCCCGCCAAACTCAAGAGGGGCCCCGTTTCCCTCTCCTCTTCTCGATATAAGGGTTCCTTTCACTGCTTCATTGGGAAAAGATTCCAGGCGTTTGTGTCGTATCTCAACAGGAGGAGCTCTCCAAAGTAAAGTCGAGAGGAACTCCTGGTATCATGCCACCATTCCAAAAGACCCCCAAATGTCGCAGGCCACTCCAGAGGAACTGATTTCACTGCCCTGCCTCGACTGTCACCCAAAATATCAACTCACACCACAGTGGCACATGTTACAGACCTGTGGGAAAGCCTCGAGGCAAAAAACAGATCCCTGAGTCAACTGGACTTGAAGCCTGACACTGCTGCTACAGCTCGGGAAGAAAGCGGACATGCATGTCTCCACTCGACATGAGGCCTTACTCCCCTGTGGAGACTCCAGCAGAACACCAAGATCATGCCAGCACTGGAGAGGAAATCTTCGGTTCCGGCCTCGGCTCCAGACAAGGTCTTAATACCTGGCACTAACTAGAGAGAAATTCCAAGAGGCCTTTCGCAACTCACATGGAGACTGGCCTTTCCTGAGGTCACAAGAGTGGGTCCCTGAGTCCCCGTCGTAAATCGATGGGAACCTGCAACAACTCGAGAAAAACCAGGATGTTCTCCCCACCAGGTGAGATGAGGCCCTTTTCCGCTCTGGCGTCTCGAGGGAAATCACACCATCCCTCTTGAACCTCGAAAGGGTCCTTCACACCCTTGCAGCAATTCAAGAAGTTCCCCGACATACCAGTCTGCATTCGAGAAGAACACCAAGAGCCGGCCACAACTCAAGTGGAACCCAGTTCCCCTTCCTCCGGTCGAGACGAGGGTTCCTTTCCCGAATTCGTTGGGAAGGGATTCCTGGCGTTCCATCGCATCTCAAGAGGAGGCACTCTCAACAGGAAAGTCAACAGGAACTCCAAGGGTCGTGCCACCATTCCAAAAGACCCTCAAATATCTCAGTGTATTCCAGAGGAACCTGATTACCCTGCACTGCCTCGACTGTCACCACGAGTATCCACTCACACCACGGTGGCACATGTGACAGCCCTGCGGAAAAGCCTCGAGGGAAAGACACAGATCCCTGTGTCAAATCGACGGGAAGCCTGACACTACTGCTACAGCTCGGGAGGAAACCGGACGTGCATGTCTCCACTCGATTCGAGGCCTCACTCGGCTGTGGAGAATCCAGAGGGGTCCAAGGTCCATGTAAAGACTGGTTAGGAAACTTCAGGTTCCGGCCTGGGCTCCCTACGAGGACTTAGGCCCCGGCAACGACTGGAGAGGAATCCCAAGAGGCCCCTCGCAACTTGCATGGAGACTGGTCTTTCCTGAGACCACACGAGCCAATCCCTGAGGTCCCCTTTATAACTCAAGAGGAACCTACTGCAACTCGGGAAAATCCAGGAGGTTCTCCCCTCCAGGCGAGATGAGGCCCATTTCTGCAGTGGCATCTTGAGGGAAATCACACCTTCCCTCTTGAACGTCGAAAGGGTCCTTCACACCCTTGCAACAGCTCAAGAAGTTCCCCGACATACCCATCTCCACTTGAGAGGAACACAGATTGTCCCACCACAAGTCAAGAGAAGCTTTTCCCCCTCCTCTGCTCGAAATGAGGGTTCCTTTCAGTGATTTGTCAGGAAAGGATTCCCTGCCTTCCTGTTGCATCTCAAGTGGAGGCACTCTCCACAGGAAAGTAAAGAGGAACTCTAGTGGTCGTCCTACCATTCCAAAAGACCCTCAAATGTCTCAGTCTACTCCAGAAGAACCTGATTTCCCTGCACTGCCTTGACTGTCACCATGAGTATCGACTCACACCATGGTGGCATGTGTGACAGACCTGTTGGATAGCCTCGAGGGAAAGAGACAGGTCCTTGTGTCAACTCGACAGGAAGCCTGAGACTGCTGCTACAGTTCGGGAGGAAAACTGACGTGCATGTCTCCACTCGAGACGAGGCCTGACTTCATTGTGTAGACACCAAAGGTATTCTAGATCCATGTCAAGACTGGATAGGAATCCTCAGGTTCCTGCCTGGGCTCCAAATGACCACTCAGGACCCAGCACCAAATGCAGAGGAATCTTGAGAGGAGCCTCCCAACACACATGGAGACTGCATTTCCTGAGGCCACATGAGCTGGTCCCTGAGGTCCCGGTCATAATTAGAGAGGAACCTGTCCAAATCGAGAAAAGCCAAGAGGGTCTCCCCTCCAGGTGAGATGAGGCCCTTTTCTGCTGTGGCATCTCGAGGGAAATCACCCCTTCCTTCTTGAACCTCAAACGGTTCCTTCACACCCTTGCTGCAACTCAAGAATTTCCCCGACATACACGTCTCCAATCGAGAGGAACACCGAGGGTTCCGCCAAACTCAAGAGGAGCCCCGTTTCCCCCTCCTCCACTCGAGATGATGGTTCCTTTCACCGCTTCTTCGGGAAAGGTTTCCCAGCGTTGCTGTCACATCTCAAGAGGAGGCGCTCTCAACAGGAAAGTTGAGAAGAACCCCAGGTGTCGTGCACCACTTCAGAAGACCCCCAAATGACATAAGACGACTCCAGAGGAACCTGATTTCCCTGCACTGCCTCGACTGTCACCAGAGTATCAACTCATGCAGCGGTGGCAGGTGTGACAGCCCTGTGGGAAAGCCTCGAGGGAAAGCCACAGATCCCTGTGTCAACTCGATGGGAGGCCTGACACTGCTGCTACAGCTCGGGAGGAAAGCAGACGTACATGTCTCAACTCGAGATGAGGCCTGATTCACTTGTGTAGACTACAGAGGAAAGCCAAGATCCATCTCAGCACTGGAGAAGAAACCTCAAGTTCCGCCCTCGGCTCCGACGAGAACATAGGACCTGGCAGTGACTAGAGAGGAATCCCGAGAGGCCCCTCGCAACTCGCATGGAGACTGGCCTTACCTGAGGCCACAAGAGCGGGTTCCTGAGGTCCCCTTCGTAACTCGAGAGGAACCTGCCACAACTCAAGAAAAATCAGGAGGTTCTCCCCTCCAGGTGAGTTGAGACCCTTATCTACTGTGGTGTCTCAAGGGAAATCACACCTTCCCTCTTGATCAGGGAAAGGGATCTTGACACCCTTTCTGCAACTCAAGAATTTCCCTGACATACCCGTCTACAAACAAGAGGAACACCGAGATCTGGCCATATCTCAAGAGGAACCCTGTTCCCCTTCCTCCACTCGAGACAAGGGTCCCTTTCCCTACTTGGTCGGGAAAGGATTCCCAGTGTTCCATCGCATCTCAAGAGGAAGCACTCTCAACAGGAAAGTTTAGAGGAACTCCAAGGATCATGCCACCATTACAAAAGACCCTCAAATGTCTCAGTCTACTCCAGAGGAACCTGACTACCCTGCACTGCCTCGACTGTCACCACGAGTATCGACTCACACCATGGTGGCACATGTGACAGCCCTGTGGGAAAGCCTCGAGGGAAAGCCACAGATCCTTGTGTCAACTCAACGGACAGCCTAACACTGCTGCTACAGCTCAGGAGGAAACCGGACGTGCATGTCTCCACTGGAGACGAGGACTGATTCCCCTGTGGAGACTCCAGAAGTACCCCAAGATCCATGTCAGCACTGGAGAGGAATCCTCAGGTTCCTCCCTCGGGTCCAGATGAGGACTTAGGACCCAGCACCGACTGGAGAGGAATCCCAAATGGCCACTCGCAACTCGCATGGAGTCTGGCCTTTCCTGAGGCCACACGAGCGGGTCCCTGAGATCCCAGTAGTATCTCGAAAGGAACCTGCCCTTACTCGAAAATAACCAGGAGGTTCTCCCCTCCAGGCGAGATGAGGTTCTTTTCCGTTGTGGCTTCTCGAGGGAAATCACACCTTCCCTCTTGAACCCTGAAAGGGTCCTTCACACCCTTGGTGCAACTCAATAAGTTCCCTAACATATCCGTCTCCACTTGAGAGGAACACAAAGGCCTCACTCCCCTGTGGAGACTCCAGAGGGATCCAAGATCCATGTTAAGACTGCATAGAAAACTTCAGGTTCCGGCCTGGGCTCCATAGGAGGACTTAGGACCTGGCACCCACTGGAGAGGAATTCTGAAAGGCCCCTCGCAACGCGTATGGAGACTGGCTTTTCCTGAGGCCCCACGAGCTGGTCCCTGAAGTCCCCGTCATAACTTGAGAGGAACCTGTCGCAACTCAAAAAAATCCAGGAAGTTCTCCCCTTCAGGCGAGATGAGGCCCAATTCCGCAGCAACATCTTGAAGCAAATCACACCCTCCCTTTTGAACGTCGAAAGGGTCCTCCACACCCTTTCATCACCTCAAGAATTTCCCGAGAGGCCCCTTGAAACTCGCATGGAGACTGGAATTTCCTGAGGCCACAAGAGTGGGTCCCTGAGGTTCCAATCGTAAATCGAGAGGAAGCTGCCGCAACTGGAGAAAAACCAGGAGGTTCTGCCCTCCAGGCGAGATGAGGCCCTTTTCTGCTGCAGCTATTCGAGGGATATCACACCTTCCCTCTTGTACCTCGAAAGCATCCTTCACACACTTGGTGCAAATCAAGAAGTTCCCCGACATACCAGTCTGGACTCGAGAGAAACACCAAGAGTCCCGCCAAAGTCAAAGGAGCCCGGTTTCCACCTCCTCCACTCGAGATGACGGTTCCTTTCCCTGCTTCTTCAGGAATGGTTTCCCGGCATTCCAATCGCATTTCAAGAGGATGCGCCCTCAACAGGAAAGTCCAGAGGAACTCCAGGGGTCATGCGCCCATTCCAAAAGACCGCCAAAATTCTAAGTCCATACCAGAGGAAACATATTTCCATGCACTGCCTCGACTGTCACACGAGTATCGACTCACACCACACTGACAAATGTGACAGCCCTGTGGGAAAGCCTCGAAGGAAAGACCAAACTCCCTGTGTCAACTCGACAGAAAGACTGACACTGCTGCTGCAGCTCGGGAGGAAAGTGGACGTGCATGTCTCCACTGGAGACGAGGACTGACTCCCCTGTGGAGACTCCAGAAGTACCCCAAGATCCATGTCAGCACTGGAGAGGAATCCTCAGGTTCCTCCCTCGGGTCCAGACGAGGACTTAGGACCCAGCACCGACTGGAGAGGAATCCCAAAAGGCCACTCGCAACTCGCATGGAGTCTGGCCTTTCCTGAGGCCACACGAGCAGGTCCCTGAGATCCCAGTAGTGTCCCGAAAGGAACCTGCCCTTATTTGAAAATAACCAGGAGGTTCTCCCCTTCAGGCGAGATGAGGTTCTTTTCCGTTGTGGCTTCTTGAGGGAAATCACACCTTCCCTCTTGAACCTCGAAAGGGTCCTTCACACCCTTGGTGCAACTCAATAAGTTCCCCAACATATCCGTCTCCACTTGAGAGGAACACAAAGGCCCCGACAAACTCAAGAGGAGTCCCATTTCCCCCTCCTCCGCTCGAGATGAGGGTTCCTTTCACTGCTTCATCGGGAAAGGATTCCCGGCGTTGATGTCACATCTCAAGAGGAGTCACTCTCAACAGGAAAGTCGAGTGGAACTCCAGAGGTCATGCCCCCATTCTAAAAAGACAGCATATGTCTCAATCCAATCCAGATGAACCTGATTTCCCTGCACTGCCTCGACTGTCATCCCGAGTATCGACTCATACAAAGGTGGCACGTGTGACAGCCCTGTGGGAGAGCATGAAGGAAACCCACAGATCCCTTTGTCAACTGGACAAGAGCCTGACACTACTTTTACAGCTCAGGAGGAAAGTGGACATACATGTCTCAACTCGAGACAAGGCCTTATTCCCCTTTGGAGACTCCAGAGGAACCCCAAGATCCATGTCAGCAATGGAGAGGAAGCCTCAGGTTCCAGCCTCAGCTCCAGACGAGAACTTCGGACCCGGCAGCGACTAGAGGGGAATTCTGAAAGGCCCCTCGCAACTCGCATGGAGACTGGCTTTTCCTGAAGCCACACGAGAGGGTTCCTGAGATCCCCATCGAAACTCGGGAGGAACCTGATGCAACTCGAGAAAATCCAGGAGGTTCTCCCCACCAGGCGAGATGAGGCCCATTTCGGATGAGGCATCTTGAGGAAATCAAATCTTCCCTCTTGAACCTGGAAAGGGTCCTTCACACACTTGCTGCAACTCAAGAAGTTCCCCGACATACTCGGCTCCACTGGAGAGGAACACCGAGTGTCCCACCAAACTCAAGAGGAGCCCCATTTTCCCTCCTCCGCTGGGGATGAGGGTTCCTTTTCCTGCTTCGTTGGGAAAGGATTCCCGGCGTTCTAGTCTCATCTCAAGAGGAGGCGCTATCAACAGGAATGTCGAGAGGAAATCTAGGGGTCGTGCACCTTCCAAAAGACCCCAAATGTCTCAGTCCACTCCAGGGAACCTGATTGCCCTGCACTTCTTCGACTGTCACCCTGAGTTTCGACTAATACAAAGGTGTCACGTGTGACAGCCCTGTGGGAAAGCCTCGAGGAAAAGCCACAGATGCCTGTGTCAACTCGATGGGAAGCGTGACACTGCTGCTACAGCTCGGGAGGAAAGTGGACGTTCATGTCTCCACTCGATAAGAGGTCTGATTCCCCTGTGGAGACACCAGAGAAACGATAAGATCCATATTAGCCCTGTAGAGGAAAACTCAGGTTCTGGCGTCGGCTCCAGACTAGGACTGAGGACCTGGAACCGACTGGAGAGGAATCCCAAGAGGCCCCTCGCAACTCGCATGGAGACTGGAATTTCCTGAGGCCACATGAGCGGGTCCCTGTGGTCCGCGTCGTAACTTGAGAGGAAGCTGATGAAAATCGAGAAAAACCAGGAGGTTCTGCCCTCCAGGCAAGATGAGGCCCTTTTCCACTGTGGCATCTGGCGAGAAATTGACGTTCCTTTTGAACCTCGAAAGGGTCCCTCACACACTTGTTGAAACTTAAGAAGTTCACCGACATACCCGACTCCACTCGAAGGAATCCCGAGTGTCTCGCCAAACTTAATAGGAGACGCATTTCCCCCTCTTCCAATCGAGATGATGGTTCCTTCACCTGTTTTGTTAGGAAAGCATTCCTGGTGTTCCCGTCGCAAAACAAGAGAAGGTGATCTAAATAGGAAATTCGAAAAGGAACTCCAGGGGTCGTGCCACCATTTCAAAAGACCCCTAAATATCTCAGTCCACTCCAGAGGACTCTGAGTTACCTGCACTGCCGCGACCTTCAAACCGAGGGTCGACTAACACCCCGGTCGACTAACACCACGGTGGCACGTGTGACAGCCCTGTGGGAAAGCCTCGTGGGAAAGCCTCGAGGGAAAGCCACATATCCCTATATAAACGCGATGAGAAGCGTGACACTGCTGCTACAGATTGGGAGGAAAGCGGACGTGCATGTCCCCACTCGAGAAGAGGATTGACTCCCCTGTGTAGACTCCAGAAATACCCCAGATCCATGTCAGCACTGGAGACGAATCCACAGGTTCTGGCCCCGATTCCACACATGGTCTTAGGGCCCAGCATCGACTGGAGAGGAATCCCATGAGGCCCCCTAGCAACTCCCATGGAGACGGGCCTTTCTTTAGGCCACAAGAGCGGGTCCCTCAGATCCCTGTCGTAACTCGAGAGGCACCTGCCGCAACTTGAGAAAATCCAGGAGGTTCTCCCCTCCAGGCGAGATGAGGCCCATTTCCGCTGAGGCGTCTCCAGGCTAATCACACCTTCCCTCTTGAACTTCGAAGGGGTCCTTCACACCCTTGCTGCAACTCAAGAAGTTCCCCGACATACCCGTCTCCACTCGAGAGGAATAACCAGGGTCACGCCCAAATCAAGAGGAGCCCCATTTCCGCCTCAAAGCTCGAGATGAGGGATCCTTTCCCTGCTTCGCCGGGAAAGAATTCCCAGCGTTCCCGTCGCAACTCAAGAGCAGGTGCTCTCAACAGGAAAGGCGAGAGGAACTCCAGGGTTGTGGCACCATTCCAAGAGTCCCCCAGATGTCTCAGTCCATTCCAGAGGAACCTGTTTTCCCTGCACTGCCTCGACTTTCACGCCAAAGATCAACTCACACCACGGTGGCACGTGGGACAGCTCTGTGGGAAAATCTCGTGGGAAAGCCTTGAGGGAAAGCCACAGATCCCTTGATGCACCCGACGGGAAGAGTGACACTGCTGCTACAGCTCGGGAGGAAAGCGCACGTGCATGCCCCCATTTGAGACGACGACTGACTCCCCTGTGGAGACGCCAGAAGTACCCCAAGATCCATGTCAGCACTGGGGAGGAAACCTCAGGTTCCGGCCCCGATTCCACACAAGGTCTTAGGCACCGGCATCGACTGAAGAGGAATCTCGAGGAGCCCCCTAGCAACTCGCGAGGGGAATGGTATTTCCTGAGGCCACGAGACCAGGTCCCTGAGGTCCCCGTCGTAACTCGAGAGCACCTGCCACAACTTGAGAAAATCCAGGAGGATCTCCCCTACAGGCGGGATGAGGCCCATTTCTGCTGAGGCATCTCGAGGCTAATCACACCGAATCTCTGGAACTTCGAGAGGATCCTTCACAACCTTACTGCAACTCAAGAAGTTCCCCGACATACCCGTCTCCTCTCGAGAGATAGTACGAGGGTCCCGGCAACATCCAGAGGAGCCTCGATTCCGCCTCATAGCTAGGAAGAGTGATCATTTCCCTGCTTCATCGGGAAAGAATTCACGGGGTTCCCGTCGCATCTCAAGTGGAGGCGCTCTCAACAGGAAAGGCGAAAGGAACTCAAGGGTCGTGCGACCATTCCAAGAGTCCCCAAGATATTTCAGTCCATTGCAGAGGAACCGGTTTGCCCTGCACTGACACGACTTTCACGGCGAGGATCGACTCACACCACGGTGGGACGTGGGACAGTCCTGTGTTAAAGCCTCGAGGAAAGCCTCCAGGAAAAGCCACAGATCCCTTGATCCACGTGACGGGAAGCGTGACACTGCTGCTACAGCTCGGGAGGAAAGCGGACGTGCATGCCCCCAATCGAGACCACGACAGAGTTCCCTGTGGAGACTCCAGAAGTACCCCAAGATCCGTGTCAGCACTGGAGAGGAATAATCAGGTTCTGGCCCTGACTCCACACAAGGTCTTAGGCCCCAGCATCGACTGGAGAGGAATCTCGAGAGGCCCCCTGGCAACTCGCATGGGGACTGTCCTTTCCTGCGGCCAGAAGAGCATGTCCCTGAGGTCCCCGTCTTAACTCTAGTGCATTTGCCCCAATCGAGAAAATCCAGGAGGTTTTCCCCTCCATGACAGATGAGGCCCATTTACGGTGTGGCGTCTCGAGGCTAATCACACCTAAACTCTGGAACTTCGAAAGGGTCCTTCACACCCTTGCTGCAACTCAAGAAGTTCCCCAACATCTGCGTCTCCACTGGAGAGGAAGCGCGAGGGTCTCGCCCACATCCAGAAGAGCACCGTTTCCGCCTTGTAGATCGAGATGAGGGATCTTTTCCCTGCTTCTTCGGGAAAGATTTCCCGGCCGTCCCGTCGCATTTCAAGAGGAGGCGCTATTCAACAGGAAAGGCGAAAGGAACTCAAAGGTCATTCCACCGTTCCAAGAGTCCCCCAGATGTCTCAGTCCATTCCAGAGGAACCTGTTTTCCCTGCACTGCCTCGACTTTCCCGCCGAGGATCGACTCTCACCACGGTGACACGTGGAACGGCATTGTGGGAAAGCCTCGTGGGAAAGCCTTGAGGGAAAGACTCAGATCCCTTGATCGACACAATGGGAAGCATGACACAGCTGCTATAGCTCAGGAGGAAAGCGGACGTCAGCCCTCATTCGAGACGATGACTGACTCCCCTGTGGAGACTCCAGAAGTACCCCAAGATCCATGTCAGCCCTGGAGTGTAATCCTCAGGTTCCAGCAACGATTCCACACAAGGCCTTAAGCCCTGGCATCAAATGGAGAGGAATCCCGAGAGGCCCCCTAGCAACTCGCATGGGGACTGGCATTTCCTTAGACCACCAGAGCGGGTCCCTGAGGTCCCCATCGTAACTCGAGAGCACCTGCCTCAACTCGAGAAAATCCAGGAGGTTCTACCCTCCAGGCGACATGAGGCCCATTACCCCTGAGGCATCTCGAGGCTAATCACACCCTACCTCTGGAACTTCGAAAGGGTCCTTCGCAACCTTGCTGCAACTCAAGAAGTTCCCCGACATACCCGTCTCCATTCGAGAGGAAGCACGAGGGTCCCGCCCACATCCAGAGGAGCCCCGTTTCCTCCTCGTAGCTCGAGATGAGGGATCCATTCCCTGCTTCATCAGGAAAGATTTCCGGGCGTTGCCGTCGCATCTCAGGAGGAGGCGCTCTCCACAGGAAAGGCGATAGGAACTCCAGGGTCGTGCCACAATTCCAAGAGTCCCCCGATGTCTCATTCTATTTCAGAAGAACCTGTTTTCCCTGCACTGCCTCGATTTTCACGCCGAGGAACCACTCACACCACGGTGGCACGTGGGGCAGCCCTGTGGGAAGCCTCATGGGAAAGCCACAGATCCCTCGTTCCACGCGACGGGAAGCATGTCAAAGCTGCGATAGCTCGGGAGGAAAGTGCACCTGCATGCCCCAACTCGAGACGAAGACTGATTCCACTGTGGAGACTCCAGAAATACCCCAAGATGCATGTCAGCACTGGAGAATAATCTTTATTTTCCGGCCCCGACTCCACACAAGGTCTTAGGCCCCGGCATCATCTGGAGAGGAATCCTGAAAGGCCCCCTAGCAACTCGCATGGGGACTGGCCTTTCCTGAGGCCACCAGAGTGGGTCCCTGTGGTCCCCGTCGTAACTCGGGAGCACCTGCCGCAACTAGAGAAAATCCAGGAGGTTCTCCCCTCCAGGCGACATGAGGCCCATTTCTACTGAGGCGTCACGAGGCTAACCACACCTAAACTCTGGAACTTCGAAAGGGTCCTTCACACCCTTGCTGCTAGTCAGGAAGTTCCCCGACATACCCGTCTCCACTGGAGAGGAAGCACGAGGGTCCCGCCCACATCCAGAGGAGCCCCGTTTCCGCCCCGTAGCTCGAGATGAGGGATCCTTTCCTTGCTTCGTCGGGAAAGAATTCCCCGCAGTCCCGTCGCATCTCAAGAGGAAGTTCTCTCAACAGGAAAGGCGAGGGATACTCCAGGGTCGTATCACCATTCCAAGAGTCCCCCAATGTCTCAGTCCATTCCAGAGGAACCTGTTTTCCCTGAAGTGCCTCGACTTTCACGCCGAGCATCAACTCACACTACGGTGTTACGTGTTAGAGCCCTGTGGGAAAGCCTCGTGGGAAAGCCTGGAGGGAAAGCCTCAGATCCCTTGATCCACGTGATGGGAAGTGAGAAACTGCTGCTACAGCTCTGTAGGAATGCGCACGTGCATGCCCCTACTCCTGACCAGGACTGACTCCCCTGTGGAGACTCCAGAAGAACCCCAAGATCAATGTCAAGACTGGAGAGTAATCCTGAGGCTCCAGACCCGGTTCCACACAAGGTCTTAGGCCCCGGCATGGATGGGAGGGAATCCCTAGAGTCCCCCTAGCAACTCGCATGGGGATTGGCCTTTCCTGAAGCCACCAGAGCAGGTCCCTGAGATCCCCGTGGTAACTTGCGAGCACCTGCCGCAACTCGAGAAAATCCAGGAGGTTCTCCACTCCAGGCTACATCAGGACCATTTCCGCTGAGGAGTCTCGAGGCTAATCACATCTAACCTCTGGAACTTCGAAAGGGTCCTTCACATCCTTGCTGCAAATCAAGAGGTTCCCCGACATACCTGTCTCCAATCGAGAGGAAGCACGAGGGTCACGCCCACATCCAGAGGAGCACCGGTACCGTCTCGTAGCTTCAGATGAGGCATCCTTTCCCTGCTTCGTTGGGAAAAATTCCCTGGGTTCCCGTCGCATCTCAAAAGAGGGCACTCTCAACAGGAAAGGCGAGTGGAACTCCAGGGCCATGCCACCATTCCAGTAGTCCGCTAGAGGTCTCAGTCCTTTCCAAAGGAAACTGTTTTCCCTGCACTGCCTCGACTTTCACGCTGAGGATCGACTCACACCAAGGTGGCACGTGGGAGAGCCCTGTGGGAAAGCCTCGTGGGAAAGACTGGAGGGAAAGCTAAAGATCCCTTGATCCATGGGATGGTAAGCCTGACACTGGTGCTACAGCTCGGGAGGAAAGAGCACGTACACGACCCCACTCGAGACGAGGACTGACTCCCCTGGGGAGACTCAAAAGTATCCCAAGATCAATTTCAGTACTGGAGAGGAATCCTCAGGTTCCAGGCCTGACTCCACACAAGGTCTTAAGCCCCGGCATCGACGGAGAGGAATCTCTAGAGGCCCCCTAGCAACTCACATGGGGACTGGCCTTTCCTGAGGCAAACAGACAGGGTCCCTGAGGTCCCCGTCGTAACTTGAGAACACCTGCCGAAACTCGAAAAAATCCAGGAGGTTCGACTCTCCAGGCGAGATGAGGCCCATTTCCGCAGAGGCGTCTCGAAGCTAATCACACTTAACATCGGGAACTTCGAAAGGGTCCTTCACACCCTTGATGCAAGTCAAGAAGTTCACCGCCATACCCGTCTCCACTCAAGAGGAAGCACGAGGGTCCCGCCCGCATGCAGAGGAGCCCTGTTTCCGCCTTGTAGCTCAAGATGTGGGATCCTTTCCCTGCTTCATCGGGAAAGAATTCCCGGGGTTCCCATGACATCTCAAGTGGATGCGCTCTCAACAGGAAAGGCGAGAGGATCTCCAGGGTCGTGCCACCAATCCAAGAGTTCCCGAGAGGTCAGTCCTTTCCAGAAATACCTGTATTCCCTGCACTGCCTCGACTTTCACGCCGAGGATCGACTCACACCACGGTGGCACGTGGGACAGCCCTCTGGGAAAGCCTTGTGGGAAAGCAGCAGATCCCTTGATCCACGTGACGGGAAGCGTGACACTGCTGCTACAGCTCGGGAGGAAAGCGCACGTGCATTCCCCCACTCGAGACGAGGACTGATTCCCCTGAGGATACTTCAGAAGTACCCTAGGATCCATGTCAGTACTGGAGGGTAATCCTCAGGTTCCGGACCGGACTCCACACAAGGTCTTAGGCCCCAGCATCGACGGGAGAGGAATACGGTGATGCCCCCCTGCAACTCGCATGGGGAATGGCCTTTCCTGAGGCCAACAGAACGGATCCCTGAGGTCCCCGTCGTAACTCGAGAACACCTGCCGCAATTCGAGAAAATCCAGGAGGTTCTCCCCTCCAGGCAAGATGAGGCCCATTTCCGCTGAGGCGTCTCGAGGCTAATCACACCTAAACTCTGGAACTTCAAAAGGGTCCTTCACGCCCTTGCTACAACTCAAGAAGTCCCCCGACATACCCATCTCCACTCGAGAGGAACAAGAGGTTCCCGCCCACATCCAGAGGAGCCCCGTTTTCGCCTCAAAGCTCAAGATGAGGGATCCATTCCCTGCTTCGTCGAGAAAGAATTCCTGGTGTTCCCGTCGCATCTCAAGAGGAGTCACTCTCAACAGGAAAGGCGAGAGGAACTCCAGGGTCGTGCCACCATTCCAAGAGTCCCCCAGATATCTCAGTCCATTCCAGAGGAACCTGTTTTCCCTGCACTGGCTCATCTTTCACGCTGAGGATCGACTCACACCACAGTCTCACTTGGGCAGCCCTGTGGGATATCCTCGTGGGAAAGCCTCGAGGGAAAGCCACAGATCCCTTGATCCACGTGACGCAAAGCGTGACACTGCTGCTACAGCTCGGGAGGAAAGAGCACGTGCACGACCCCACTCGAGACGAGGACTGACTCCCCTGGGGAGACTCAAAAGTACCCCAAGATAAATTTCAGTACTGGAGAGGAATCGTCAGGTTCCAGGCCTGACTCCACACAAGGTCTTAGGCCCCGGCATTGACAGGAGAGGAATCTCTAAAGGCCCGCTAGCAACTCACAAGGGGACTGGCCTTTCCTGAGGCAACCAGACCGGGTCCCTGAGGTCCCCGTCGTAACTCAAGAACACCTGCCGCAATGCGAGAAAATCCAGGATGTTCTAACATCCAGGCGAGATGAGGCCCATTTCCGCAGAGGCATCTTGAGGCGAATCACACCTAACCTGTTGAACTTCAAAAGGGTCCTTCACACACTTGCTGCAACTCAAGAAATCCCCCGACATACCCGTCTCCACTCGAGAGGAACACGAACATCCCGCCCACATCCAGAGTAGCCCCGTTTTCACCTCGAAGCTCGAGATGAGGGATCCTTTCCCTGCTTCGTCGGGAAAGAATTCCCGGCATTCCCGTCGCATCTCAAGAGGAGGTGCTCTCAGCAGGAAAGGCGAGACGAACTCCAGGGTCGTACCACCATTTCAAGAGTCCTCCAGATGTCTCAGTCCATTGCAGAGGAACCTTTTTACCCTGCACTGGCTCGTCTTTCATGCCGAGGATGGACTCACACCACGGTGACACGTGGGACCGCACTGTGGGAAAGCCTCGGGGGAAAGCCTCGAGGGAAAGCCACAGATCCCTTAATCCTCGCGACGGGAAGCGTGACACTGCTGCTACCGCTCGGGAGGAAAGTGCACGTGCATGCCCCCACTCAAGACGAGGGCTGACTCCCCAGGGGAGACTCCGGAAGTGCCCAAAGATCCATGTCAGCACCGGAGAGGAATCCTCAGGTTCTGGCTCTGACTCCACACAAGGGCTTAGCCCCGGCATCCACGGGAGAGGAATCTCGAGAGGACCCCTAGCAACACGAATGGGGACTGGCCTTTATTGAGGCCACCAGAGCGGGTCCCTGATGTCCCTGTCGTAACTCGAGAACACCTGCCCCAACTCGAGAATATCCAGGAAGTTCTCCCCTCCAGGCGAGATGAGGCCCATTTCCGCCTAGGCATCTCAAGGCTAATCACACATAACCTCTGGAACTTCGAAAGGGTCCTTCACACCCTTGCTGCAACTCAAGAAGGTCCCCGTCATGCCCGTCTCCACTCGAGAGGATGCACGAGGGTCCCACCCACATCCAGAGGAGCCCCGTTTCCACCTCGTAGCTCAAGATGAGGGATCCTTTCCCTGCTTCGTCAGGAAAGAATTCCCGGCGTTCCAGTCGCATCTCAAGAGGATGTGCTCTCAACCGGAAAGGCGAGAGGAACTCCAGTGTCATGCCACCATTCCAAGAGTCCTCCATATGTGTTATCCCATTCCAGAGGAACTGTTTTTCCCTGCACTGGCTCCTCTTTCATGGCGAGGATCAACTCACACCATGGTGGCACGTGGGACAGCCGTCTGGGAAAGCCTCGTGGGACAGCCTTAAGGCAAAGCCACAGATCCCTTTGTCCACCTGACGGGAAGCGTGACACTGCTGCTACAGATCGGGAGGAAAGCACACGTGCATTCCCCCAGACGAGAAGTGGCTTGACTCCCTGGGGAGACTCCAGAAGTAACCGAAGATCCATGTCAGCACCGGAGAGGAGTCCTCAGGTTCCAGCCGCGACTCAACACAAGGTCTTAGGCCCCGGCATCGATGGGAGAGGAACCCCGAGAGGCGCCCTAGCAACTCGCATGGGGACTGGCCTTTCCTGGGGCCACCAGTGCGGGTTTCTGAGGTCCCCGTCGTAACACGGAACACCTGCCGCAACTCGAGAATATCCAGGAAGTTCTCCCCTCCAGGCTAGATTAGGCCCCTTTAGGCTGAGGCGTCTCGAGGCTAATCACACATAGCCTCTGGAATTTCGAAAGGGTCCTTCACACACTTGCTGCAACTCAAGAAGTACCCCGACATACTTGTCTCCACTTGAGAGGAAGCACGAGGGTCCGCCCACATCCAGAGGAGCCCCGTTTCCGCCTCATAGCTCGAGATGAGGGATCCTTTCCCTGCTTTGTCGGGAAAGAATTCCCGGCGATACCGTCGCATCTCAAGAGGAGGCACTCTCAACAGGAAAGGCCAGAGGAACTCCAGGGTCGTGCCACCATTTCAAGAGTCCCCCAGATGTCTCAGTCCATTCCAGAGGAACCTGTTTACCCTGCACTGCCTCGACTTTCACGGTAAAGATCGACTCACACCACGGTGGCACGTGGGACAGCCCTGTGGGAAAGCCTCGTGGAAAAGCCTCGAGGGAAAGGCACGGATCCCTTGATCCACGTGACGGGAAGAGTGACACTGCTGCTACAGCTCGGGAGGAAAGAGCACGTGCACGACCCCACTCGAGACGAGGACTGACTCCCCTGGGGAGACTCAAAAGTACCCCAAGATCAATTTCAGTACTGGAGAGGAATCCTCAGGTTCCGGGCCTGACTCCACACAAGGTCTTAGTCCCCGGCATCGACGGGAGAGGAATCTCTAGAGGCCCCCTAGCAACTCACATGGGGACTGGCTTTTCCTGAGGCAACCAGACAGGGTCCCTGAGGTCCCAGTCGTAACTCGAGAACACCTGCCGCAATGCGAGAAAATCCAGGATGTTCTACCGTCCAGGTGATATGAGGCCCATTTCCGCAGAGATGTCTCGAGGCTAATCACACTTAACCTCGGGAACTTCGAAAGGGTCCTTCACACCCTTGATGCAACTCAAGAAGTTCCCCAACATACCCCTCTCCACTCGAGAGGAAGCATGAGGGTCCCGCCCGCATGCAGAGGAGCCCTGTTTCCGCCCCGTAGCTCGAGATGAGGGTTCCTTTCCCTGCCTCTTCGCGAAAGAATTCCCGGGGTTCTCATTGCATCTCAAGTGGATGAGCTCTCAACAGGATAGGCGAGAGGATCTCAAGGGTCGTGCCACCATTCCAAGAGTCCCCGAGAGGTCTCAGACCTTTCCAGAAGAACCTGTATTCCCTGAACTGCCTCGACTTTCTCGCCGAGTATCGACTCACACCATGGTGGCACATGGGACAGCCCTCTGGGAAAGCCTTGTGGGAAAGCAGCAGATCCCTTGATCCACGTGACAGGAAGCGTGACACTGCTGCTACAGCTCGGGAGGAAAGGGCACCTGCATGCCCCCACTCGAGACGAGGACTGATTCCCCTGAGGATACTTAAGAAGTACCCTAGGATCCATGTCAGTACGGGAGGGGAATCCTCAGTTTCCGGCCCGGACTCCACACAAGGTCTTAGGCCCCTGGATCGACGGGAGAGAAATCCCGAGGTGCCCCTGAGTAACTCGCATGGGGACAGGCCTTTCCTGAGGCCAACAGAGCGGATCCCTGAGGTCCCCGTCGTAACTCGAGAACACCTGCGGCAACTCGAGAAAATCCTGGAGGTTCTCCCCTCCAGGCGAGATGTGGCCCATTTCCGCTGAGGTGTCTCCAGGCTAATCACACCTAACCTCTGGAAATTCGAAAGGGTGCTTCACATCCTTGTTGTAACTCAAGAAGTACCCCGACATACCCGTCTCCACTCGAGAGGAAGCACGAGGGTCCCGCCCACATCCAGAGGAGCCCCGTTTCCGCCTCGTAGCTCGAGATGAGGGATCCTTTCCTTGCTTCGTCGGGAAAGAATTCCCGGCCTTCCCCTCGAATCTGAAGAGGAGCTGCGCTCAACAGGAAAGGTGAGAGGAACTCGAGGGTCGTGCGACCATTCCGAGTCCCCCAGATTTCTCAGTCCATTCCAGATTAAACTCTCTGTTCTGCACTGCTTCCACTTTCACACCGAGGATCTACTGACATCACGGTGGCACGTGGGACAGCCCTGTGGGAAATCCTCGTGGGAAAGCCTCCAGGGAAAGCCACAGATCCCTTGATCCACGCAACGGGAAGCGTGAAACTGGTGCCACTGCTCGGGAGGAAAGCGAACAGCCAAGCCCCCACTCGAGACGACGACTGACTCCCCTGTGGAGACTCCAGAAGTGCCCCATCATTCATGTCAGCACTGGCGAGGAATCCTCAGAATTCGGCCCCGATTCCACACAGGTTTTAGGCCCCGGCATCAAGTGGAGAGGAATCCCGCAGGCCTCCTAGCAACTCATATGGTGACTGGCCTTTCCTGAGGCCACCAGAGCGGGTCCCTGAGGTCCCCATCGTAACTCGAGAGTACCTGCCACAACTCGAGAAAATCCAGTGCCGGGAGCCAGTGGGAGGAATCCCGCCTGTGACAAGGTCACCAGGAAGGAAGCTACATACGCAAGGCGTGCTCAGGCTTCAGGGACCCCTCTGGAAATTCCGAAGCATGTACCCCAACAAAAATCTGCCGGCTTTTGTGCTCTGCTTTTCCACTCTTCTGACATTTTCTGGAAAAAGTCAATTTAGGGCTTGAGTCTTCTACATTTGAAAGAGTGTTTCAATCCAGAAAACCCCTCTGATGGCTTTATAGCCTGACTGCAGGACTCTTACAGCTGCACATGTGATTGTTTGAGGCCTCCTAACCGGAGGAGGCACAGGAAGCTTAAAACATCCTAGGAATGTAGGGGCTTCCGAAGAGTCAAAATCTTAAGAATAGGACTGATTAAAGGTTTCATTTGTAGAGTCAATGCTTGCTGTCAAATATTCATATCCTTTATTTTTAGATATAGTTTGTATATAGAAAAACAAGTAGTAGAACTTGTATTAGCAACATTAGAACTTTGAGTTAAGTACCTTCTTTGTTATAACCCACTGCACCTTTGTTCCATGGAGATGCAACTTTAGCGCTTTTAAGGAGATGCAGATTAAAGAACAACACTTCAGGGGAAACAACATTAACATTCATTAAGGAAGAGAGCCAAAAAGTGTTAACAAGCCTCTTGGCCAGAAGATAATGTCAATCGCCTGAGACCTTTTGTATACAAAATGATGTATAGAAAGAGCCTGGGCTGCGAACGCTACATAATTATGGGTTAGCCATTGATCTCCATGTTTTATCAAAAGTATAAAAGGCCTTCTGAACAATAAAGGAGCGGACCAGCTTCTCGGACCAGATTTTTGAACTGGGCTCTCGGCCTGGTTTCTTGAGAATCTGGCTCCCCACGTATCTTTCTCACTCTCTTTTTCTCTTCCTTTCCTTCTCTGATCTTTACTTTAATTTCAGGCTGATTCTCCACCTGGGGCACGGAGGCTCGCCAGGTCTACTTACTTGCCCTTGCTGTTAAGACTCGCACGAAAGGGAGCTTAACGCGAGGCATCCTTAGATATTCACGTAGGCGCCGGTGCCCCAACGTAGATGGTGCAAATTCCTTGTCTGGAATTTTATTGGTTTTACGCATAAACCAAGCTCTTCAGCCCTCTTCCTCCACTTAATCTTCTTACTACACTATAGTTTCTTTATCTAATCTTATATTGATGATTAAACAAGTCTTTCCACACCAACGCCGTCCACCCTTCAAATTCCCTGGATCCACCGGGGCTGGACCCCGGCAATCCAGGAGGTTCTCCCCTCCAGGCGAGATGAGGCCCATTTTCGCTGAGGCGTCTCGAGGCTAATCACACCTAACCTCTGGAACTTCGAAAGGGTCCTTCACACCCTTGCTGCAACTCAAAAAGTTCCGTAACATACCGGTCTCCACTGGCGAGGAAGCACGAGGGACCCACCCACATCCAGAGGAGCTCCGTTTCCGCATCTTTGCTCGAGATGAGGGATCCTTTCCCTGCTTCATCTGGAAAGAATTCCTGGCGTTCTGGTCACATCTCAAGAGGAGGCGTGCTCAACAGGAATGGTGGGAGGAACTCCAGCATCATGCCTCCATCTGAGTCCCCCAGATGTCTCAGTCAATTCCAGAGAAACCTGTTTTCCCTTGACTGCCTCGACTTTCACGATGAGGATCGACCTACACCACGGTGGCATGTGGGATAGCCCTGTGGGAAATCCTCGTGGGAAAGCCTCGAGGGAAGGCCACAGATCCCTTGATCCACGCGACGGGAAGCGTGAGACTGCTGCTACAGCTCAGGAGGAAAGCGGACGTGCATGCCCCCACCCGAGAAGATGACTTACTCCCCTGTGTAGACTCCAGAATTACCCAAGATTCATGTCAGCACTGGAGAGGAATCTTCAGGTTCCAGTCCCAAGTCCACACAAGGTCTTAGGCCACGGCTTCGACTGGAGAGGAATCATGAGGGTCCCCCTAGCAACAAGCACGGGTACTGGCCTTTCCTGAGGCCACCAGAGGGGGTCCCTGAGGTCCCCGTAGTAACTGGAGAGCACCTGCCGCATCTCGAGAAAATCCAGGAGGTTCTCCCCTCCAGGCGAGATGAGGACCATTTCCACTGACACCGCTCGAGGCTAATCACACCTAAAATCTGGAACTTCGAAAGGGTCCTTCACACCCTTGCTACACCTCACGAAGTTCCCCGAAATACTCGTCTCCACTCGAGAGGAAGCACGAGTGTCCCGCCCACATCAAGAGGAGCCCCGTTGCCGCCTCAGAGCTCGAGATGAAGGATCCTTTCACTGCTTCGTCGGGAAAGAATTCCCGGCCTTCCTGTCGAATCTGAAGAGCAGGGGCGCTCAACAGGAAAGGTGAGAGTAACTCCAGGGTCGTGCGACCATTCTGAGTCCCCCAGATTTCTCAGTCCATTCCAGAGGAAACTCTTTGTTCTGCACTGCCTCCACTTTCACGCCGAGGATCGACTGACACCACGGTGGCACGTGGGACAGTCCTGTGGGAAATCCTCGTGGGAAAGCCTCGAGGGAAAGCCACAGATCCCTTGATCCACGCAAGGGGAAGCTTGAAACTAGTGCCACTGCTCGGGAGGAAAGCGGACGGGCAAGCCGCCACTCGAGACGACGACTGACGCCCCTGTGGATACTCCAGAAGTGCCCCATCATCCATGTCATCACTGGCGAGGAATCCTCAGGTTTTGGCCCCCACTCCACACAGGTTTTAGGCCCTGGCATCGACTGGAGAGGAATCCCGCAGGCCTCCTAGCAACTCGTATGGGGACTGGCCTTTCCTGAGGCCACCAGAGCGGGTCCCTGAGGTCCCCGTCGTAACTCGAGAGTACCTGCCACAACTCGAGAATATCCAGTGCCGGGAGCCAGTGGGAGGAATCCCGCCCGTGACAAGGTCATCAGGAAGGAAGCTACATACACAAGGCATGCTCAGGCTTCAGGGACCCCTCTGGAAATTCCTAAGCATGTACCCCAACAAAAATCTGCCGGATTTTGTGCTCTGCTTTTCCACTCTTCTGACATTTTCTGGAAAAAGTCAATTTAGGGCTTTAGTCTTCTTCTTTTGAAAGAGTGTTTCAATCCTAAAAACCCCTCTGATGGCTTTCTATCCTGCCTGCAGGACTCCTACAGCTGCACATGTGATTGTTTGAGGCCTCCTGACCGCAGGAGGCACAGGAAGCTTAAAACATCCTAGGAATGTAGGGGCTTCCGAAGAGTCAAAATCTTTAGAATAGGACTGATTAAAGGTTTCATTTGTTGAGTCAATGCTTGCTGCCAAATTTTCATATCCTTTGTGTTTAGATATAGTTGGTATATAGAAAAACAAGTAGTAGACCTTGTATTAGCAACATTAGATCTTTGAGTTAAGTACCTTCTTGGTTATAACCTACTGCGCCTTTGTTCTATAGAGATGCAACTTTAGCGCTTTTAAGGAGATGCAGATTAAAGAAAAACACTTCAAGGGAAACAAAATTAGCATTCATTAAGGAAGAGAGCCAAAAAGTGTTAACAAGCCTCTTGGCCAGAAGATAATGTAAATCACCTGAGAACTTTTGTATACAAAGCGATGTATAGATAGAATCTGGGCTGCGAACGCTACATAATTTTGTGTTACCCATTGATCTCCATGTTTTATCAAAAGTATAAAAGGCCTTCTGAACAATAAAGGAGCGGACCAGCTTTTTGGACCAGCTTCTCGGACCAGATTCTCGAACTGGGCTCTCGGCCTGGTTTCTTGAGAATCTGGCTCCCCCCGTGTCTTTCTCTCTCTCTTCTTCTCTCCCTTTCCCTCTCTGCTCTTTACTTTGTTTTCAGGCTGAATCTCCACCTGGGGCGCGGAGGCCAGCCAGGTCTACTTATTTGTCCTGGCTGTTAAGACCCGCGCGAAAGGGCACTTAAGGGGAGGCATCCTTATATACTCACGTGGGCGCTGGTGCCCCAACGTAGATGGTGAAAATTACTTGTCTGGAATTTTATTGGTCTTCCACGTAAACCAAGCTCTTCAGCCCTCTTCCTCCACTTAATCTTCTTACTACACTATAGTTGCTTAATCAAATCTTATATTGATGAATAAACAAGTCTTTCCATGCCAACGCCGTCCACCCTTCAAATTCCCTGGATCCACCAGGGCTGGACCCCGGCAATCCAGGAGGTTCTCCCCTCCAGGCGAGATGAGGCCCATTTTCGCTGAGGCGTCTTGAAGCTAATCACACCTAACCTCTGGAACTTCGAAAGGCCCCTTCACACCCTTGCTGCAACTCAAAAGTTCCGTAACATACCGGTCTCCACTGGCGAGGAAGCACGAGGGACCCACCCACATCCAGAGGAGCCCCGTTTCCGCATCTTTGCTCGAGATGAGGTATCCTTTCCCTGCTTCTTCTGGAAAGAATTCCCGGCGTTCTGGTCGCATCTCAAGAGGAGGCGTGCTCAACAGGAAAGGTGAGAGGAACTCCAGCATCGTGCCTCCATCCGAGTCCCCCAGATGTCTCAGTCAATTCCAGAGGAACCTGTTTTCGCTGCACTGCCTCGACTTTCATGACGAGGATTGAACTACAGCACGGTGGCATGTGGGACAGCCCTGTGGGAAATCCTCGTGGAAAAGCCTCGAGGGAAAGCCACTGATCCCTTGATCCACGCAATGGGAAGCGTGAAACTGGTGCCACTGCTCGGGAGGAAAGCGGATGGGCAAGCCCCCACTCGAGATGACGACTGACTCCCCTGTGTAGACTCCAGAATTACCCAAGATTCATGTCAGCACTGGAGACGAATCCTCAGGTTCCGGTCCCGAGTCCACACAAGGTCTTAGGCCCCGGCCTCGACTGGAGAGGAATCACAAGGGGCCCCCTAGCAACTCGCACGGGTACTGGCCTTTCCTGAGGCCACCAGAGCGGGTCCCTGAGGTCCCCATAGTAACTGGAGAGCACCTGCCGCATCTCGAGAAAATCCAGGAGGTTCTCCCCTCCAGGCGAGATGAGGACCATTTCCACTGACGCCGCTCGAGGCTAATCACACCTAAAATCTGGAACTTCGAAATGGTCCTTCACACCCTTGCTGCACCTCACGAAGTTCCCCGAAATACCCGTCTCCACTCGAGAGGAAGCCCGAGGGTCCCGCCCACATCCAGAGGAGCCCCGTTGCCATCTCGGAGCTCGAGATGAAGGATCCTTTCACTGCTTCGTCGGGAAAGAATTCCCGGGATTCCCGTCGAATCTGAAGAGGAGGCTCGCTCAACAGAAAGGTGAGAGGAACTCGAGGGTCGTGCGACCATTCCGAGTCCCCCAGATTTCTCAGTCCATTCCAGAGGAAACACTTTGTTCAGCACTGCCTCCACTTTCATGCCGAGGATCGACTGACACCACGGTGGCACGTGGGACAGTCCTGTGGG
Source organism: Capricornis sumatraensis (assembly GCF_032405125.1). Taxonomy (NCBI): domain Eukaryota; kingdom Metazoa; phylum Chordata; class Mammalia; order Artiodactyla; family Bovidae; genus Capricornis; species Capricornis sumatraensis. Next base: position 2,616,739 of record NC_091075.1, on the reverse strand, counting down.
AAATCCTCGTGGGAAAGCCTCCAGGGAAAGCCACAGATACCTTGACCCACGCAAGGGGAAGCTTGAAACTGGTGCCACTGCTGGGGAGGAAAGCGGACAGGCAAGCCCCCACTCGAGACGACGACTGACTCCCCTGTGGAGACTCCAGAAGTGCCCCATCATCCATGTCAGCACTGGCGAGGAATCCTCAGGTTTCGGCCCCGACTCCACACAGGTTTTAGGCCCCGGCATCGACTGGAGAGGAATCCCGCAGGCCTCCTAGCAACTCGTATGGGGACTGGCCTTTCCTGAGGCCACCAGAGCGAGTCCCTTAGGTCCCGGTCGTAACTCGAGAGTACCAGCCACAAAACGAGAAAATCCAGTGCCGGGAGCCAGTGTGAGGAATCCCGCCCGTGACAAGGTCATCAGGAAGGAAGCTACATACGCAAGGCGTGCTCAGACTTCAAGGACCCCTCTGGAAATTCCTAAGCATGTACCCCAACAAAAATATGCTGGATTCCGAGCTCTGCTTTTCGACTCTTCTGACATTTTCTGGAAAAAGTCAATTTAGGGCTTTAGTTTTCTACTTGTGAAAGAGTGTTTCAATTCTAACAACCCCTCTGATGGCTTTCTATCCTGCCTGCAGGACTCGTACAGCTGCGCATGAGATTGTTTGAGGCCTGCTGACCACAGGAGGCAAAGGAAGCTTAAAACATCCTAGGAATGTAGGGGCTTCCGAAGAGTCAAAATCTTTAGAATAGGACTGATTAAAGGTTTCATTTGTTGAGTCAATGCTTGCTGCCAAATTTTCATATCCTTTGTGTTTAGATATAGTTGGTATATAGAAAAACAAGTAGTAGACCTTGTATTAGCAATATTAGATCTTTGAGTTAAGTACATACATTGTTATAACCCACTGCACCTTTGTTCTATAGAGATGCAAATTTAGCGCTTTAAGGAGATGCAGATTAAAGAAAAACACTTCAGGGGTAACAAAATTAACATTCATTAAGAAAGAGAGCCAAAAAGTGTTAACAATCCTCTTGGCCAGAAGATAATGTCAATCATCTGAGACCTTTTGTATACAAAATGATGTATAGAAAGAGTCTGGGCTGCAAACGCTATATAATTTTGTGTTACCCATTGATCTTCATGTTTAATCAAGAGTATAAAAGGCCTTCTGAACAATAAAGGAGCGGACCAGGTTCTCGGATCCGCTTCTCGGACCAGATTCTCGAACTGGGCTCTCGACCTGGTTTCCTGGGAATCTGGCTCCCCCGGTGTCTTTCTCTCTCTCTTCTTGTCTCCCTTTCCCTCTCTGCTCTTTAATTTGTTTTCAGGCTGAATCTCCACCTGGGGCGCGGAGGCTCGCCAGGTCTACTTACTTGCCCTGGCTGTTAAGACCTGCGGGAAAGGGAGCTTAAGGCGAGGCACCCTTAGATATTCAAGTGGGTGCCGATGACCCAACTTAGATGGTGCAAATTCCTTGTCTGGAATTTTATTGGTCTCCCGCATAAACCAAGCTCTTCAGCCCTCTTCCTCCACTTAATCTTCTTACTACACTATAGTTGCTTAATCTAATCTTATATTGATGAATAAACAAGTCTTTCCACGCCAACGCCGTCCACCCTTCAAATTCCCTGGATCCACCGGGGCTGGAGCCCGGCAATCCAGGAGGTTCTCCCCTCCAGGGGAGAGATGAGGCCCATTTTCGCTGAGGCGTCTCGAGGCTAATCTCACCTAACCTCTGGAACTTCGAAAGGGTCCTTCACACCCTTGCTGCAACTCAAAAAGTTCCGTTACATACCGGTCTCCACTGGCGAGGAATCACGAGGGACCAGCCCAAATCCAGAGGAGCCCCGTTTCCGCATCTCTGCTCGAGATGAGGGATCCTTTCCCTGTTTCTTCTGGAAAGAATTCCCGGGGTTCTGGTCGCATCTTAATTGGAGACGTGCTCAACAGGAAAGGTGAGAGGAACTTCAGCATCGTGCCTCCATCCGAGTCCCCCAGATGTCTCAGTCAATTCCAGAGGAATCTGTTTTCCCTGAACTGCCTTGACTTTCACACGAGGATCGACCTACACCACGATGGCATTTGGGACAGCCCTGTGGGAAATCCTCGTGGGAAAGCCTCGAGGAAAGGCCACAGAACACTTGATCCACATGACGGGAAGCATGAGATTGCTGCTACAGCTCGGGAGGAAAGCGGACGTGTATGCCCCCACTCGAGACGATGGCTGACTCCCCTGAGGAGACTCCAGAATTGCCCAAGATTCATGTTAGCCCTGGAGAGGAATCCTCAGGTTCTGGCCCCGACTCCTCTCAAGGTCTTAGGCCCGGCACTGACTGGAGAGGAATCCCGCTGGTCCCCCGAGCCACTCGCATGGGGATTGGCCTTTCCTGAGACCACCAGAGCGGGTCCCTGAGGTCCCCGTCGTAATTCGTGACCACCTGCCATTACTAGATAACATCCAGTATGTTCTCTCCTCCAGGAGAGATGAGGCCTTTTTACGCTGAGGCGTCTCGAGGCTAATCACACCTAACCTCTGGAACTTCGAAAGTGTCCTTCACACCCTTTCTGCAACTCAAGAAGTTCCCCGACATACCCGTCTCCCCTCGAGAGGAAGCACGAGGATCCCGCTCACATCCAGAGGAGCCCCGATTCCACCTCGTAGCTTGAGATGAGGGATCCTTTCCCTGCTTCCTCGGGAAAGAATTCCCGGCGTTCTGGTCGCATCTGAACAAGAGGCACGCTCAACAGGAAAGGCAAGAGTAACTCCAAGGTCGTGTCACCATCCGAGTCCCCCAGATGTCTCAGTTCATTCCAGAGGCACTTTTCTTCCCCGCACTACCAAGACTTTCTTGCTGAGGATCGAGTCACATCACCTTGGAACTTGGGACAGCCCTGTGGGAAATCCTCCTGGGAAAGCCTCGAGGGAAGACTACAGATCCCTTGATCCACGCGACGGGAAGCGTGAGACTGCTGCTACAGCTCTGGAGGATAGCGGACGTGCATGCCCCCACTCGAGACGACGACTGACTCCCCTGTGTAGACTCCAGAGTTACCCAAGATTCATGTCAGCACTGGAGAGGAATCCTCAGGTTCCGGTCCCGAGTCCACACAAGGTCTTAGGCCCCGGCCTCGACTGGAGAGGAATCCCGAGGGGCCCTCAACAACTCGCACAGGTACTGGCCTTTCCTGAGGCCCCCAGAGTGGGTCCCTGAGGTCCCCGTAGTAACTGGAGAGCACCTGCCGCATCTCGAGAAAATCCAGGAGGTTCTGCGCTCCAGGTGAAATGAGGCCCATTTCCGCTGACACCGCTCGAGGCTAATCACACCTAAAATCTGGAACTTCGAAAGGGTCCTTCACACCCTTGCTGCACCTCACGAAGTTCCCCGAAATACCCGTCTCCACTCGAGAGGAAGCCCGAGGGTCCCGCCCACATCCAGAGGAGCCCCGTTGCCGCCTCGAAGCTCGAGATGAGGGATCCTTTCGCTGATTCCTCGGGAAAGAATTCCCGGCTTTCCCGTCGAATCTCAAGAGGAGGCGCGCTCAACAGGAAAGTTGAGAGGAACTCCAGGGTCGCGCGACCATTCCGCATCCCCCAGATTTCTCAGTCCATTCCAGAGGAACCTCTTTTTTCTGCACTGCCTCGACTTTCACGCCGAGGATCCACTAACACCACGGTGGCACATGGGACAGCCCTGTGGGAAATCCTCTTGGGAAAGCCTCGAGGGAAAGCCACAGATCCCTTGATCCACGCAACGGGAAGCGTGACACTGGTGCCACTGCTTGGGAGGAAACGGGACGGGCAAGCCCCCACTCGAGACGACGACCTACTCCCCTGTGGAGACTCCAGAAGTGCCCCATCATCCATGTCAGCACTGGCGAGGAATCCTCAGGTTTTGGCCCCGACTCCACAGGTTTTAGGCCCCAGCATCGACTGGGGAGGAATCCCGCGGGCTTCCTAGCATCTCATATGGGGACTGGCTTTTCCTGAGGCCACCAGAGCGGGTCCCTGAGGTCCCCGTCGTAACTCGAGAGTACCTGCCACAACTCGAGAATATCCAGTGCCGGGAGCCAGTGTGAGGAATCCCGCCTGTGATAAGGATACCAGGAAGGATGCTACATACGCAAGGCATGCTCAGACTTCAGGGACCCCTCTGGAAATTCCTAAGCATGTACCCCAACAAAAATCTGCCGGCTTTTGTGCTCTGCTTTTCCACTCTTCTGACATTTTCTGAACAAAGTCGATTTCGGGCTTTAGTCTTCTACATTTGAGAGAGTGTTTCAATCCAAATCTCCTCTGATGGCTTTCTATCCTGCCTGCAGGACTCGTAGAGCTGCACATGTGATTGTTTGAGGCCTCCTGACCGCAGGAGGCACAGGATGCTTAAAACATCCAAGGAATGTAGGGGCTTCCGAAGAGTCAAAATCTTTAGAAAAGGACTGATTAAAGGTTTCAATTGTTGAGTCAATGCTTGCTGCCAAATTTTCATATCCTATGTTTGTAGATATAGTTGGTATATAGAAAAACAAGTAGTAGACCTTGTATTAGCAACATTAGATCTTTGAGTTAAGTACCTTCTTTGTTAGAACCCACTGTGCCTTTGTTCTATAGAGATGCAAATTTAGCGCTTTAAGGAGATGCAGATTAAAGAAAAACACTTCAGGGGAAACAAAATTAACATTCATTAAGGAACAGAGCCAAAAAGTGTTTAACAAAACTCTTGGCCAGAAGATAATGTCAATCACCTGAGACCTTTTGTATACAAAATGATGTATAGAAAGAGTCTGGGCTGCAAACGCTATATAATTTTGTGTTATCCATTGATCTCCATGTTTTATCAAAAGTATAAAAAGCCTTCTGAACAATAAAGGAGTGGACCAGGTTCTCGGACCCGCTTCTCGAACCAGATTCTCGAACTGGGCTCTCGGCCTGGTTTCCTGGGAATCTGGCTCCCCCCGTGTATTTCTCTCTCTCTTCTTGTCTCCCTTTCCCTCTCTGCTCTTTACTTTGTTTTCAGGCTGAATCTCCACCTGGGGCGCAGAGGCTCGCCAGGTCTACTTACTTGCCCTGGCTGTTAAGACCCACGGGAAAGGGAGCTTAAGGCGAGGCACCCTTAGATATTCAAGTGGGTTCCGATGCCCCAATGTAGATGGTGCAAATTCCTTGTCTGGAATTTTATTGGTCTTCCGCATAAACCAAGCTATTCAGCCCTCTTCCTCCACTTAATCTTCTTACTACACTATAGTTGCTTAATCTAATCTTATATTGATGAATAAACAAGTCTTTCCACGCCAACGCCGTCCACCCTTCAAATTCCCTGGATCCACCGGGGCTGGACCCCGGCAATCCAGGAGGTTCTCCCCTTCAGGGGAGAGATGAGGCCATTTTCGCTGAGGCATCTTGAGGCTAATCTCACCTAACCTCTGGAACTTCGAAAGGGTCCTTCACACCCTTGCTGCAACTCAAAAAGTTCCGTAACATACCGGTCTCCACTGGCGAGGAATCACGAGGGGCCAGCCCAAATCCAGCGGAACCCTGTTTCCACATCTCTGCTCGAGATGAGGGATCCTTTCCCTGTTTCTTCTGGAAAGAATTCCCGGGGTTCTGGTCGCATCTCAATTGGAGACGTGCTCAACAGGAAAGGTGAGAGGAACTTCAGCATCATGCCTCCATCCGAGTCCCCCAGATGTCTCAGTCAATTCCAGAGGAATCTGTTTTCCCTGCACTGCCTCGACTTTCACACGAGGATCGACCTACACCACGATGGCATTTGGGTCAGCCCTGTGGGAAATCCTCGTGGGAAAGCCTCGAGGGAAGGCCACAGATCTCTAGATCCACACGACGGGAAGCATGAGACTGCTACTACAGCCCGGGAGAAAAGTGGACATGTATGCCCCCACTAGAGATGACGACTTACTCCCCTGAGGAGACTCCAGAATTGCCCAAGATTCATGTTAGCCTTGGAAAGGAATCCTCAGGTTCTGGCCCCGACTCCTCTCAAGGTCTTAGGCCCGGCACTGACTGGAGAGGAATCTCGATGTTCCCCCGAGCTACTCGCATGGGGATTGGCCTTTCCTGAGACTACCAGAGTGGATCCCTGATGTCCGCATCGTAATTCGTGACCTCCTGCCACAACTCGAGAACATCCAGAATGTTCTCTCCTCCAGGCGTGATGAGGCCCTTTTCCGCTGAGGCGTCTCGAGGCTAATCACACCTAACCTCTGGAACTTCGAAAGGGTCCTTCACACCCTTGCTGCAACTCAAGAAGTTCCCCGACATACCCGTCTCCCCTCGAGAGGAAGCACGAGGATGCCGCTCACATCCAGAGGAGCCCCGATTCCACCTCATAGCTTGAGATGAGGGATCCTTTCCCTGCTTCGTCGGGAAAGAATTCCCGGCGTTCTGGTCGCATCTGAACAGGAGGCGCGCTCAACAGGAAAGGCGAGAGTAACTCCAAGGTCGTGTCACCATCCGAGTCCCCCAGATGTCTCAGTCCATTCCAGAGGCACCTTTCTTCCCCGCACTGCCAAGACTTTCTTGCCGAGGATCGAGTCACATCACGGTGGAACGTTGGACAGCCCTGTGGGAAATCCTGGTGGGAAAGCCTCGCGGGAAGACCACAGATCCCTTGATCCAAGCGATGGGAAGCGTGAGACTGCTGCTACAGCTCGGGAGGAAAGCGGACGTGCATGCCCCCACTCGAGACGACGACTGAATCCCCTGTGTAGACTCCAGAGTTACCCAAGATTCATGTCAGCACTGGAGAGGAATCCTCAGGTTGCGGTCCCGAGTCCACACAAGGTCTTAGGCCCCGGCCTCGACTGGAGAGGAATCCCGGGGGGCCCCCTAGCAACTCGCACGGGTACTGGCCTTTCCTGAGGCCACCAGAGCGGGTCCCTGAGGTCCCCGTAGTAACTGGAGAGCACTTGCCGCATCTCGAAGAAATCCAGGAGGTTCTCCCCTCCAGGCGAGATGAGGCCCATTTCCACTGACGCCGCTGGAGGCTAATCACACCTAAAATCTGGAACATCGAAAGGGTCCTTCACACCCTTGCTGCACCTCACGAAGTTCCCCGAAATATCCGTCTCCACTCGAGAGGAAGCCCGAGGGTCCCGCCCACATCCAGAGGAGCCCCGTTGCCGCCTCGTAGCTCGAGATGAGGGATCCTTTCGCTGCTTCGTCGGGAAAGAATTCCCCGCCTTCCCGTCGAATCTCAAGAGGAGGCACGCTCAACAGGAAAGGTGAGAGGAACTCCAGGGTCGTGCGACCATTCCGCGTCCCCCAGATTTCTCAATCCATTCCAGAGGAACCTCTTTTTTCTGCACTGCCTCGACTTTCACGCCGAGGATCGACTGACACCACGGTTGCACGTGGGACAGCCCTGTGGGAAGTCCTCATGGGAAAGCCTCGCGGGAAAGCCACAGATCCCTTGATCCACGCAACGGGAAGCGTGACACTGGTGCCACTGCTTGGGAGGAAACGGGACGGGCAAGCCCCCACTCGAGATGACGACCTACTCCCCTGTGGAGACTCCAGAAATGCCCCATCATCCATGTCAGCACTGGCGAGGAATCCTCAGGTTTCGGCCCCGACTCCACAGGTTTTAGGCCCCGGCATCGACTGGGGAGGAATCCCGCGGGCTTCCTAGCATCTCATATGGGGACTGGCTTTTCCTGAGGCCACCAGAGCGGGTCCCTGAGGTCCCCGTCGTAACTCGAGAGTACCTGCCACAACTCGAGAATATCCAGTGCCGGGAGCCAGTGTGAGGAACCCCGCCCGTGACAAGGTCACCAGGAAGAAAGCTACATACGCAAGGCATGCTCAGACTTCAGGGACCCCTCTGGAAATTCCTAAGCATGTGCCCCAACAAAAATCTGCCGGCTTTTGTGCTCTGCTATTCCACTCTTCTGACATTTTCTGGACAAAGTCGATTTAGGGCTTTAGTCCTCTACATTTGAACGAGTGTTTCAATCCAAAAACTCCTCTGATGGCTTTCTAGCCTGCCTGCAGGACTCGTACAGCTGCGCATGTGATTGTTTGAGGCCTCCTGACCGCAGGAGGCACAGGAAGCTTAAAACATCCAAGGAATGTAGGGGCTTCCGAAGAGTCAAAATCTTTAGAAAAGGACTGATTAAAGGTTTCAATTGTTGAGTCAATGCTTGCTGCCAAATTTTCATATCCTTTGTTTGTAGATATAGTTGTATATAGAAAAAACAAGTAGTAGACCTTGTATTAGCAACATTAGAACTTTGAGTTAAGTACCTTCTTTGTTAGAACCCACTGCGCCTTTGTTCTATAGAGATGCAAATTTAGCGCTTTAAGGAGATGCAGATTAAAGAAAAACACTTCAGGGGAAACAAAATTAACATTCACTAAGGAAGAGAGCCAAAAAGTGTTAACAAGCCTCTTGGACAGAAGATAATGTCAATCACCTGAGACCTTTTGTATACAAAATGATGTATAGAAAGAGTCTGGGCTGCAAACGCTATATAATTTTGTGTTACCCATTGATCTCCATGTTTTATCAAAAGTATAAAAGGCCTTCTGAACAATAAAGGAGCGGACCAGGTTCTCAGACCCGCTTCTCGGACCAGATTCTCGAACTGGGCTCTCGGCCTGGTTTCCTGGGAATCTGGCTCCCCCCGTGTCTTTCTCTCTCTCTTCTTGTCTCCCTTTCCCTCTCTGCTCTTTACTTTGTTTTCAGGCTGAATCTCCACCTGGGGCGCGGAGGCTCGCCAGGTCTACTTACTTGCCCTGGCTGTTAAGACCTGCGGGAAAGGGAGCTTAAGGCGAGGCACCCTTAGATATTCAAGTGGGTGCCGATGCCCCAACGTAGATGGTGCAAATTCCTTGTCTGGAATTTTATTGGTCTTCCGCATAAACCAAGCTATTCAGCCCTCTTCCTCCACTTAATCTTCTTACTACACTATAGTTGCTTAATCTAATCTTATATTGATGAATAAACAAGTCTTTCCACGCCAACGCCGTCCACCCTTCAAATTCCCTGGATCCACCGGGGCTGGAGCCCGGCAATCCAGGAGGTTCTCCCCTCCAGGGGAGAGATGAGGCCCATTTTCACTGAGGCGTCTCGAGGCTAATCTCACCTAACCTCTGGTACTTCGAAAGGGTCCTTCACACCCTTGCTGCAACTCAAAAAGTTCCGTTACATACCGCTCTCTACTGGCGAGGAATCACGAGGGACCAGCCCAAATCCAGAGGAGCCCCGTTTCCACATCTCTGCTCGAGATGAGGGATCCTTTCCCTGTTTCTTCTGGAAAGAATTCCCGGGGTTCTGGTCGCACATCAATTGGAGACGTGCTCAACAGGAAAGGTGAGAGGAACTTCAGCATCATGCCTCCATCCGAGTCCCCCAGATGTCTCAGTCAATTCCAGAGGAATCTGTTTTCCCTGCACTGCCTTGACTTTCACATGAGGATCGACCTACAGCACGATGGCATTTGGGACAGCCCTGTGGGAAATCCTCGTGGGAAAGCCTCGAGGGAAGGCCACAGATCCCTTGATCCACGCGACGGGAAGCTTGACACTGCTGCTACAGCTCGGGAGGAAAGCGGACGTGTATGCCCCCACTCGAGACGACGACTGACTCCCCAGAGGAGACTCCAGAGTTACCCAAGATTCATGTTAGCCCTGGAGAGGAATTCTCAGGTTCTGGCCCCGACTCCTCTCAAGGTCTTAGGCCCATCATCGCCTGGAGAGGACTCCCGTTGGTCCCCCGAGCCACTCGTATGGGGATTGCCCTTTCCTGAGATCACCAGGGCGGGTCCCTGAGGTTCCAGTCGTAATTCGTGACCACCTGCCATAACTCGAGAACATCCAGAATGTTCTCTCCTCCAGGCGAGATGAGGCCCTTTTCCGCTGAGACGTCTCGAGGCTAATCACACCAAACCTCTGGAGCATCGAAAGGGTCCTTCACACCCTTGCTGCAACTCAAGAAGTTCCCCGACATACCCGTCTCCCCTCGGGAGGAAGCACGAGGATCCCGCTCACATCCAGAGGAGCCCCGATTCCAACTCGTAGCTTAAGATGAGGGATTCTTTCCCTGCTCCTTCGGGAAAGAATTCCTGGCGTTCTGGTTGCATCTGAACGGGAAGCGCGCTCAACAGGAAAGGCGAGAGTATCTCCAAGGTCGTGTCATCATCCGAGTCCCCCAGATGTCTCAGTCCATTCCAGAGGCACCTTTTTTCCCTGCATTGCCAAGACTTTCTTGCGGAGGATCGAGTCACATCACGGTGTAATGTGGGACAGCCCTGTGGGAAATCCTGGTGGGAAAGCCTCGAGGGAAGACCACAGATCCCTTGATCCACGCGACGGGAAGCGTGACACTGCTGCTACAGCTCGGGAGGAAAGCGGATGTGTATGCCCCCACTCGAGACGACGACTGACTCCCCTGTGAAGACTCCAGAGTTACCCAAGATTCATGTCAGCACTGGAGAGGAATCTTCAGGTTCCGGTCCCGAGTCCACACAAGGTCTTAGGCCCCGGCCTCGACTGGAGAGGAATCCCGAGGGGCCCCCTAGCAACTCGCACGGGTACTGGCCTTTCCTGAGGCCACCAGAGCGGGTCCCTGAGGTCCCCATAGTAACTGGAGAGCACCTGCCGTATCTCCAGGAAATCCAGGAGGTTCTCCCCTCCAGGCGAAATGAGGCCCATTTTCGCTGACGTCACTAGAGGCTAATCACACCTAAACTCTGGAACATCGAAAGGGTCCTTCACATCTTTGCAGCACTTCACGAAGTTCCCCGAAATACCCGTCTCCACTCGAGAGGAAGCCCGAGGGTCCCGCCCACATCCAGAGGAGCCCCGTTGCCGCCTCGTAGCTCGAGATGAGGGATCCTTTCGCTGCTTTGTCGGGAAAGAATTCCCGGCCTTCCCGTCGAATCTCAAGAGGAGGCGCGCTCAACAGGAAAGATGAGAGGAACTCCAGGGTTGTGCGACCATTCCGCGTCCCCCAGATTTCTCAATCCATTCCAGAGGAACCTCTTTTTTCTGCACTGCCTCGACTTTCACGCCGAGGATCGACTGACACCATGGTGGCACGTGGGACAGCCCTGTGGGAAATCCTCGTGGGAAAGCCTCGCGGGAAAGCCACAGATCCATTGATCCACGCAACGGGAAGCGTGACACTGGTGTCACTGCTTGGGAGGAAACGGGACGGGCAAGCCCCCACTCGAGACGACGACCTACTCCCCTGTGGAGATTCCAGAAATGCCCCATCATCCATGTCAGCACTGGCGAGGAATCCTCAGGTTTCGGCCCCGACTCCACAGGTTTTAGGCCCCGGCATCGACTGGGGAGGAATCCCGCGGGCTTCTTAGCATCTCATATGGGGACTGGCTTTTCCTGAGGCCACCAGAGCGGGTCCCTGAGGTCCCCGTCGTAACTCGAGAGTACCTGCCACAACTCGAGAATATCCAGTGCCGGGAGCCAGTGTGAGGAATCCCGCCCGTGACAAGGTCATCAGGAAGGAAGCTAAATATGAAAGGCATGCTCAGACTTCAGGGACCCCTCTAGAAATTCCTAAGCATGTGCCCCAACAAAAATCTGCCGGCTTTTGTGCTCTGCTTTTCCACTCTTCTGACATTTTCTGGACAAAGTCGATTTAGGACTTTAGTCTTCTATATTTCAAAGAGTGTTTCAATCCAAAAACTCCTCTGATGCCTTTCTATCCTGCATGCAGGACTCGTACAGCTGCGCATGTGATTGTTTGAGGCCTCCTGACCGCAGGAGGCACAGGAAGCTTAAAGCATCCTAGTAATGTAGGGGCTTCCGAAGAGTCAAAATCTTTAGAATAGGAGTGATTAAAGGTTTCAATTGTTGAGTCAATGCTTGCTGCCAAATTTTCGTATCCTTTGCTTTTAGATATAGTTGGTATATAGAAAAACAAGTAGTAGACCTTGTATTAGCAACATTAGATCTTTGAGTTAAGTACCTTCTTTGTTATATCCCACTGCGCCTTTGTTCAATAGAGATGCAACTTTAGCGCCTTAAGGAGATGCAGATTAAAGAAAAACACTTCAGGGGAAACAAAATTAACATTCATTAAGGAAGAGAGCCAAAAAGTGTTAACAAGCCTCTTGGCCAGAAGATAATGTCAATCACCTGAGACCTTTTGTATACAAAATGATGTATAGAAAGAGTCTGGGCTGCAAACGCTATATAATTTTGTGTTACCCATTGATCTCCATGTTTTATCAAAAGTATAAAAGGCCGTCTGAACAATAAAGGAGCGGACCAGGTTCTCAGACCCGCTTCTCGGACCAGATTCTCGAACTGGGCTCTCGGCCTGGTTTCCTGGGAATCTGGCTCCCCCCGTGTCTTTCTCTCTCTCTTCTTGTCTCCCTTTCCCTCTCTGCTCTTTACTTTGTTTTCAGGCTGAATCTCCACCTGGGGCGCGGAGGCTCACCAGGTCTACTTACTTGCCCTGGCTGTTAAGACCCAAGGGAAAGGGAGCTTAAGGCGAGGCACCCTTAGATATTTAAGTGGGTGCCGATGCCCCAACGTAGATGGTGCAAATTCCTTGTCTGGAATTTTATTGGTCTTCCGCATAAACCAAGCTATTCAGCCCTCTTCCTCCACTTAATCTTCTTACTACACTATAGTTGCTTAATCTAATCTTATATTGATGAATACACAAGTCTTTCCATGCCAATGCCGTCCACCCTTCAAATTCCCTGGATCCACCGGGGCTGGACCCCGGCAATCCAGGAGGTTCTCCCCTCCAGGCGAGATGAGGCCCATTTTCGCTGAGGCGTCTCGAGGCTAATCTCACCTAACCTCTGGAACTTCGAAAGGGTCCTTCACACCCTTGCTGCAACTCAAAAAGTTCCGTAACATACCGGTCTCTACTGGTGAGGAATCACGAGGGACCAGCCCAAATCCAGAGGAGCCCCATTTCCACATCTCTGCTCGAGATGAGGGATCATTTCCCTGTTTCTTCTGGAAAGAATTCCTGGGGTTCTGGTCGCATCTCAATTGGAGACGTGCTCCACAGGAAAGGTGAAAGGAACTTCAGCATCGTGCCTCCATCCGAGTCCCCCAGATGTCTCAGTCAATTCCAGAGGAATCTGTTTTCCCTGCACTCCCTCGGCTTTCACACGAGGATCGACCTACACCACGATGGCATTTGGGACAGCGCTGTGGGAAATTCTTGTGGTAAAGCCTCGAGGGAAGGCCACAGATGCCTTGATCCACGCGACGGGAATCATGAGACTGCTGCTACAACTCGGGAGGAAAGCGGACGTGTATGCCCCCACTCGAGACGATGACTTACTCCCATTAGGAGAGTGCAGAATTACCCAGGATTCATGTCAGCACTGGAGAGGAATCCTCAGGTTCTGGCCCCAACTACTCTCAAGGTCTAAGGCCCGGTATCGACTGGAGAGGAATCCCAATGTTCCCCCGAGCAACTCGCATGGGGTTGGCCTTTTCTGAGGCCACCAGAGCGGGTCACTGAGGTCTACGTCATAACTCGTGAGCACCTGCCGCAACTCGAGAACATCCAGGAGGTTCTCCCCTCCAAGTGAGATGAGGCCCATTTCTGCTGAGGCGTCTCGAGGCTAATCACATCTAACCTCTGGAACTTCGAAAGGGTCATTCACACCCTTGCTGCAACTCAAGAAGTTTCCCGACGTACCCGTCTCCACTCAAGAGGAAGCACGAGGATCCCACTCACCTCCAGAGGAGCCCCGATTCCACCTCGTAGCTTGAGATGTGGGATCCTTTCCCTGTTTCTTCGGGAAAGTATTCCCGACGTTCTGGTCGCATCTCAAGAGGATGTGTGCTCAACAGGAACGGCGAGAGGAACTCCAGGTTCGTGTCACCATCCCAGTCCCCCAGATGTCTTAGTCCATTCCAGAGGCACCTTTTTACCCTGCACTGCCAAGACTTTGTCGCCGAGGATCGAGTCACATCACGGTGGAACGTGGGACAGCCCTGTGGGAAATCCTCGTGGGAAAGCCTCGAGGGAAGACCACAGTTCCCGTGATCCATGCAACGGTAAGCATGAGACTGCTGCTACAGCTAGGGAGGAAAGGGGAGGTGCATGCCTCCACTCGAGACGACGAGGGACTCCCCTGTGTAGACTCCAGAATCACCCCAGATTCATGTCAGCACTGGAGAGGAATCCTCAGGTTCCAGTCCCAACTCCACACAAGGTCTTAGGCCCTGGACTCGACTGGAGAGGAATCCCGAGGGGCCCCCTAGCAACTTGCAGGGGTACTGGCCTTTCCTGAGGCCACCAGAGTGTGTCCCTGAGGTTCCCTTCGTAAAAGGAGAGCACCTGCCACATCTCGAGAAAATCCATGAGGTTCTGCCCTCCAGGCAAGATGAGGCCCATTTCCGCTGACGCCGCTCGAGGCTAATCACACCTAAACTCTGGAACTTCGAAAGGATCCTTCACACCATTGCTGCACCTCACGAAGTTCCCCGAAATACCTGCCTCCACTCGAGAGGAATCCCGAGGGTCCCGCCCACATCCAGAGGAGCCCCGTTGCCGCCTCATAGCTCGACATGAGGGATCCTTTCGCTGCTTCGTCGGGAAAGAATTCCCGGCCTTCCCGTTGAATCTGAAGTGGAGGCGCGCTCAACAGGAAACGTGAGAGTAACTTCAGGGTTGTGCGACCATTCTGAGTCCCCCAGATTTCTCAGTCTATTCCAGAGGAACCTCTTTTTTCTGCACTGCCTCGACTTTCACCCCGAGGATAGACTGACACCACGGTGGCACGTGGGACAGCCCTGTGGGAAATCCTCATGGGAAAGCCTCGAGGGAAAGCCACAGATCCCTTGATCCACGAAACGGGAAGCGTAAAACTGGTGCCACTGATCGGGAGGAAAGCGGACGGGTAAGCCCCCACTCGAGACGACGTCTGACTCCCCGGTGGAGACTCCAGAAGTGCCCCATCATCCATGTCAGCACTGGCGAGGAATCCTCAGGTTTCAGCCCCGACTCCACACAGGTTTTAGGCCCCCGAATCGACTGGAGAGGAATCTCGTCGGCCTCCTAGCAACTCGTATGGGGACTGGCCTTTCCTGAGGCCACCAGATCGGTTCCCTGAGGTCTCAATCGTAACTCGAGAGTACCTGCCACAACTCGAGAAAATCCAGTGCCAGGAGCCAGTGTGAGGAATGCCGCCCGTGACAAGCTCATCAGGAAGGAAGCTATATACGCAAGGCGAGCTCAGACTTCAGGGATCCCTCTGGAAATTCCTAAGCATGTACTCCAACAAAAATCTGCAAATTTTGTGCTCTGCTTTTCCACTCTTCTTACATTTTCTAGAAGAAGTAAATTTAGGGCTTGAGTCTTCTACATTTGAAAGAGTGTTTCAATCCAACAAACCCCTCTGATGGCTTTCTAGCCTGCCTGCAGGACTCGTACAGCTGTGCATGTGATTGTTTGAGGCCTCCTGACCGCAGGAGGCACAGGAAGCTTAAAATGTCCAAGGAATGTAGCGGCTTCCAAAGAGTCACAATCTTTAGAATAGGACTGATTAAAGGTTTCAATTGTTGAGTCAATGCTTGCTGCCAAATTTTCATATCCTTTGTTTGTAGATATAGTTGGTATATAGAAAAACAAGTAGTAGACCTTGTATTAGCAACATTAGATCTTTGAGTTAAGAACCTTCTTTGTTATAACCCACTGTGCCTTTGTTCTATAGAGATGCAACTTTAGCGCTTTAAGGAGATGCAGATTAAAGAAAAACACTTCAGGGGAAACAAAATTAACATTCACTAAGGAAGAGAGCCAAAAAGTGTTAACAAGCCTCTTGGACAGAAGATAATGTCAATCACCTGAGACCTTTTGTATACAAAATGATGTATAGAAAGTGTCTGGGCTGCGAACACTATATAATTTTGTCTTGCCCATTGATCTCCATGTTTTATCAAAACTATAAAAGGCCTTCTGAACAATAAAGGAGCGGACCAGGTTCTCAGACCCGTTTCTCAGACCAGATTCTCGAACTGGGCTCTCGGCCTGGTTTCCTGGGAATCTGGCTCCCCCCGTGTCTTTCTCTCTCTCTTCTTGTCTCCCTTTCCCTCTCTGCTCTTTACTTTGTTTTCAGGCTGAATCTCCACCTGGGGCGCAGAGGCTCGCCAGGTCTACTTACTTGCCCTGGCTGTTAAGACCCACGGGAAAGGGAGCTTAAGGCGAGGCACCCTTAGATATTCAAGTGGGTGCCGATGCCCCAACGTAGATGGTGCAAATTCCTTGTCTGGAATTTTATTGGTCTTCCGCATAAACCAAGCTATTCAGCCCTCTTCCTCCACTTAATCTTCTTACTACACTATAGTTTCTTAATCTAATCTTATATTGATGAATAAACAAGTCTTTCCACACCAACGCCATCCACCCTTCAAATTCCCTGGATCCACCGGGGCTGGACCCCGGCAATCCAAGAGTTTCTTCCCTCCAGGCGAGATGAGGCCCATTTTCGCTGAGGCGTCTCGAGGCTAATCACACCTAACCTCTGGAACGTCGAAAGGGTCATTCACACCCTTGCTGCAACTGAAGAAGTTCCCCGACATGCCCGTCTCCCCTCGAGAGGAAGCACGAGGATCCCACTCACCTCCAGAGGAGCTCCGATTCCACCTCGTAGCTTGAGATGTGGGATCCTTTCCCTGTTTCTTCTGGAAAGTATTCCCGACATTCTGGTCGCATCTCAAGAGGATGTGTGCTCAACAGGAACGGCGAGAGGAACTCCAGGTTCGTGTCACCATCCAAGTCCCCCAGATGTCTTAGTCCATTCCAGAGGCACCTTTTTACCCCGCACTGCCAAGACTTTGTCGCCGAGGATCGAGTCACATCACGGTGGAACGTGGGACAGCCCTGTGGGAAATCCCCGTGGGAAAGCCTCGCGGGAAGACCACAGATCCCTTGATCCACGCAAGGGTAAGTGTGAGACTGCTACTACAGCTCGGGAGGAAAGGGGAGGTGCATGCCTCCACTCGAGACGACGACGGACTCCCCTGTGTAGACTCCAGAATCACCCAAGATTCATGTCAGCACTGGAGAGGAATCCTCAGGTTCCTGTCCCGACTCCACACAAATTCTTAGGCCCTGGACTCGACTGGAGAGGAATCCCGAGGGGCCCCCTAGCAACTCGCACGGGTACTGGCCTTTCCTGAGGCCACCAGAGGGGGTCCCTGAGGTCCCCGTAGTAACTGGAGAGCACCTGCCGCATCTTGAGGAAATCCAGGAGGTTCTCCCCTCCAGGCGAGATGAGGCCCATTTACGCTAACGCCGCTCGAGGCTAATCACACCTAAACTCTGGAACTTCGAAAGGGTCCTTCACACCATTGCTGCACCACAGGAAGTTCCCCGAAATACCCGTCTCCACTCGAGAGGAAGCCCGAGTGTCCCGCCCACATCCAGAGGAGCCCCGTTGCCGCCTCGTAGCTCGAGATGAGGGATCCTTTCCCTGCTTTGTCGGGAAAGAATTCCCGGCCTTCCTGTCGAGTCTCAAGAGGAGGCGGGCTCAACAGGAAATGTGAGAGGAACTTCAGGGTTGTGCGACCATTCCGAGTCCCCCAGATTTCTCAGTCCATTCCAGAGGAACCTCTTTTTTCTGCACTGCCTCGACTTTCACGCCAAGGATCGACTGACACTGCGGTGGCACGTGGGACAGACCTGTGGGAAATCCTCGTGGGAAAGCCTCAAGGGAAAGCCACAGATCCCTTGATCCACACAACGGGAAGCGTGAAACTGGTGCCACTGCTGGGGAGGAAAGCGGACGGGCAAGGTCCCACTCGAGACGACGACTGACTCCCCTGTGGAGACTCCAGAAGTGCCCCATCATCCATGTCAGCACTGGCGAGGAATCCTCAGTTTTCAGCCCCGACTCCACACAGGTTTTAGGCGCCTGTATCGACTGGAGAGGAATCTCGCCGGCCTCCTAGCAACTCGTATGGGGACTGGCCTTTCCTTAGGCCACCAGAGCGGGTCCCTGAGGTCCCCATCGTAACTCGAGAGTACCTGCCACAACTGGAGAATATCCAGTGCCGGGAGCCAGTGTGAGGAATCCCGCCCGTGACAAGCTCATCAGGAAGGAAGCTACATACGCCAGGCGTGCTCAGACTTCAGGAACCCCTCTGAAAAGTCCTAAGCATGTACTCCAACAAAAATCTGCCGGCTTTTGTGCTCTGCTTTTCCACTCTTCTGACATTTTCTGGAAAAAGTAAATTTAAGGCTTTAGTCTTCTTCATTTGAAAGAGTGTTTCAATTCAGAAAACCCCTCTGATGTCTTTCTAGCCTGCCTGCAGGACTCATAGAACTGCACATGTGATTGTTTGAGGCCTCCTGACCGCAGGAGGCACATGAAGCTTAAAACATCCTATGAATGGAGGGGCTTCCGAAGAGTCAAAATCTTTAGAATAGGACTGATTAAAAGTTTCATTTGTTGAGTCAATGCTTGCTGCCAAATTTTCATATCCTTTGTGTTTAGATATAGTTGGTATATAGAAAAACAAGTAGTAGACCTTGTATTAGCAACATTAGATCCATGAGTTAAGTACCTTCTTTGTTATAACCCACTGCGCCTTTGTTCTATAGAGATGCAACTTTAGCGTTTTTAAGGAGATGAAGATTAAAGAAAAACACTTCAGGGGAAACCAAGTTAATATTCATTAAAGAAGAGAGCCAAAAAGTTTTAACAAGCCTCTAGACCAGAAGATAATGTCAATCACCTGAGTTCTTTTGTATACAAAATGATGTATAGAAAGTCTCTGGGGTGAGAACGCTACATAAATTGTGTTACCCAATGATCTCCATGTTTTATTAAAAGGATAAAAGGACTTCTGAACAATAAAGGAGCAGACCAGCTTCTCGAACCAGCTTCTAGGACCAGATTTTCGAACTGGGCTCTCGGCCTGGTTTACTGGGACTCTGGCTCCCCCTGTGTCTTTCTGTCTCTCTTCTTCTCTCCCTTTCCCTCTCTGCTCTTTAATTTCAGGCTGAATCTCAACCTGGGCCATGGAGGCTCGCCAGGTCTACTTAATTGCCCTGGCTTTTAAGACCCGCGCGAAAGGGAGCTTAAGGCGAGGCACCCTTAGGTATTCAAGTGGGCGCCAGTGCCCCAACGTAGATGGTGCAAATTCCTTGTCTGGAATTTTATTGGTCTTTTGCGTAAACCGAGTTATTCAGCACTCTTCCTCCACTTAATCTCGTTACACACTATAGTTTCTTAATCTAATCTTATATTGATGAATAAACAAGTCTTTCCATGCCAAGGCCGACCACCTTCAAATTCCCTGTATCCACCGGGGCTGGACCCCGGCAATCCAGGAGGTTCTCCCCTCCAGGCGAGATGAGGCCCATTTCCGCAGACGCCGCTCGAGGCTAATCACACCTAAACTCCGGAACTTCGATAGGGTCCTTCACACCCTTGCTGCACCTCACGAAGTTCTCTGAAATACCCGTCTGCACTCGAGAGGAAGAACGAGGGTCCCGCCCACATCCAGAGGAGCCCCGTTTCCGCCTCATAGCTCGAGATGAGGGATCCTTTCCCTGCTACATTGGGAAAGAATTCCCGGCGTTCCCGTCGCAACTCAAGAGGAGGCACTCTCAACAGGAAAGGCGAGAGGAACTCCAGGGTGGTGCCATCATTTCAAGAATCCCCCAGATGTCTCAGTCCGTTCCAGAGGAACCTGTTTTCCCTGAACTGGCTCTTCTATCAGGCCGAGGATCGATTCACACCACGGTGGCACGTGGGACAGCCCTGTGGGAAAGCCTCGTGGGAAATCCTCGAGGGAAAGCCACCGATCCCTTGATCCACGTGATGGCAAGCATAACACTGCTGCTATAGCTAGGAGGAAAGCTCACCAGCATGTCTCCACTCAAGACCAGGACTGACTCCCCTGGGGAGCCTCCAGAAGTATCCCAAGATCCATGTCAGCACTGGAGAGAAATCTTCAGTTTCCGGCCCCGACTCCACACAAGGTCTTAGGACCCAGCATGGATTGAAGAGGAATCCTGAGAGGCTCCTTTGCAACTCGCATGAGGACTGGCCTTTTCTGAGGCCACAAGAGCCGGTCCCTGAAGTCCCCGTTGTAACTCAAGAGAAAATGCCGCAACTGGAGAAAATCCAGGAAGTGCTCACCTCCAGGCAGATGAGGCCCATTTCCGCTGAGGCGTCTCGAGGCTAATCAAACCTAACCTCTGGAACTTTGAAAGGGTCTTTCCCACCCTTGCTTCAACTTAAGAAGTTCCCCGACATACCCGTCTCCACTCCAGAGGAAACACGAGGGTCCCGCCCATATCCAGAGGAGCCCCGTTTCCGCCTCGTAGGTCGAGATGAGGGATCCTTTCCCTGCTTCGTCGGGAAAGAATTCCCGGCGTTCCCGTCGCATCTCAAGAGGAGGCCCTCTCAACAAGAAAGGCGAGAGGAACTTCAGGGTCGTGCCACCATTCCAAGAGTCCCCCGATGTCTCAGTCCATTCCAGAGGAAACTCTTTTCCCTGCACTGGCTCGTCTTTCACGCCGAGGATCAGCTCACACCACGGTGGCACGTGGGACAGCCCTGAGGGAAAGCGTCCTGGGAAAGCGCTGAGGGAAAGCCACAGATCTTTTGGTCCACATGACGGAAGCCTGACACTCCTGCTACAGCTCGGAAGGAAAGCGAACATGCATGCCCCCAATCAAGACAAGGACTGACTACCCTGGGGAGACTCCAGAAGTACCCCAAGATCCATATCAGCGCTGGAGAGGAATCGTCAGTTTCCGGCCCCGACTTCACACAAGGTCTTGGGCCCCGGCATCGACGGGAGAGGAATCCGGAGAGGCCCCCTAGCAACTCGCATGGGGACTGGCCTTTCCTGATGCCACTAGTGGGGGTCCCTGAGGTCCCCGACGTAACTCAAGAACACCTGCCGCAACTCGAGAAAATCCAGGAGGTTCTCCCCTCCAGGCGAGATGAGGCCCATTTCCGCTGACGCCACTGGAGGCTAATCACACCTAACCTCTGGAACTTCGATAGGGTCCTTCACACCCTTGCTGAACCTCACGAAGTTCCCCGAAATACCCGTCTGCACTCGAGAGGAAGAACGAGGGTCCCGCCCACATCCAGAGGAGCCCCGTTTCCGCCTCATAGCTCGAGATGATGGATCCTTTCCCTGCTTTGTCCGAAAAGAATTCCCAGCGTTCCCGTCGCAACTAAAGAGGAGGCACTCTCAACAGGAAAGGCGAGAGGAACTCCAGGGTCGTGCCACCATTCCAGAAGTGCCCCAGATGTCTCAGTCCTTTCCAGAGGAACCTGCTTTCCCTGAACTGGCTCTTCTATCAGGCCGAGGATCGACTCACACCAAGGTGGCAAGTGGGACAGCCCTGTGGGAAAGCCTCGTGGGAAAGCCTCGAGGGAAAGCCACAGATCCCTTGATCCACTCAACAGGAAGCGTGACACTGCTGCTACAGCTCGGGAGGAAACCCCACGTGCATAGCCCCACTCGATACGAGCACTGACTTTCCTGGGGAGGCTACAGAAGTACTCCAAGATCCATGTCAGCACCTGAGAGGAATCCTCAGGTCCGGCCCCGATTCCACACAAGGTCTTAGGCCCCGGCATAGATGGGAGAGGAATCCCGAGATGTCCCCTAGCAACTCGCATGGGGACTGGCCTTTCCTGAGGCCACCAGAGCCAGTCCCTGAAGTCCTCGTCGTAACTTAATAACAACTGCCCAACTCGAGAAAATCCATGAGGTTCTCCCCTCCAGGAGAGATGAGGACCATTTTCGCTGAGGTGTCTCGAGTCTAATCACACCTAACCTCTGGATCTTCGAAAGGGTCGTTCACACCATTGCTGCAACTCAAGAAGTTCCCCGACATACCCGTCTCCACTCGAGAGGAAGCACGAGGGTCCCGCCCATATCCAGAGGAGCCCCGTTTCCGCCTCGTAGGTCGAGATGAGGGATCCTTTCCCTGCTTCGTCGGGAAAGAATTCCCGGCGTTCCCGTCACATCTCAAGTGGAGGCGCTCTCAACATGAAAGGCGAGAAGCACTCCAGGGTCGTGCTACCATTCCAGGAGTCCCCCGATATCTCAGTCCACTCCAGAGGAACTTCTTTTCCCTGCACTGTCTCGTCTTTCACGCCGAGGATCAATTCACACCACGGTGGCAGGTGGGACAGCCCTCAGGGAAAGCGTCCTGGGAAGGCCTCGAGGGAAAGCCACAGATCTCTTGATCCACGTGACGGGAAGCGTGACACTGCTGATACAGCTCGGGAGGAAAGCGCATGTGCATGCCCCCACTCAAGACAAGGAATAATTCCCCTGGGGAGACTCCAGAAGTACCCAAAGATCCATATCAGCACTGGAGAGGAATCCTCAGGTTCTGGCCACGACTCCACACAAAGTCTTAGGCCAAGGCATCGACGGAAGAGGAATCCCGAAGTCCCCCTAGCAATTCGCACGGGGAATGGCTTTTCGTGAGGCCACTAGTGCGGGTTCCTGAGGTCCCCGTCAAAAGTCAAGAACACCTTCCGCAACTGGAGAAAATCAGGAAGTTCTCCCCTCCATGCAAGATGAGGCCCATTTTCACTGAGGCTTCTCGAGGCTAATCACACCTAACCTCTGAAACTTCGAAAGGGTCCTTCACACCCTTGCTGCAACTCAAGAAGTTCCCCGACATACCCGTCTCCACTCAAGAGGAAGCACGAGGGTCCCGCCCACATCCAGAGGAGCCCTGTTTCCGCCTCGTAGCTCGAGATGAGGGATCCTTTCCCTGCTTCGTCGGGAAAGAATTCCCGGCGTTGTTGTCGCATCTCAAGAGGAGGCGCTCTCAAAAGGAAAGGCGAGAGGAACTCCACGGTCGTGCCACCATTCCAAGAGTCCCCCAAATGTCTCAGTTCATTCCAGAGGAACCTCTTATCCCTGCACTGGCTCGTCTTTCACGCCGAGTATCAACTCACACCACGGTGGCACGTGGGACAGCCCTGAGGGAAAGCGTCCTGGGAAAGCCTCGAGGGAAAGTCTCAGATCTCTTGGTCCACGTGACGGGAAGCCTGACACTCCTGCTACAGCTCGGGAGGAAAGCGTACGTGCATGCCCCAAATCAAGACGAGGACTGACTCCCCTGGGGAGATTCCAGAAGTAAACCAAGTTCCATATCAGCACAGGAGAGGAATTCACAGGTTACGGCCCCGACTCCACACAAGGACTTCGGCCCCGGCATTGACAGGAGATGAATCCCGAGAGGACTCCTAGCAAATGGCATGGGGACTGGCCTTTCCTGAAGCCACCAGAGCGGGTCCCTGTGGTCCCCATCGTAATTCGAGAACACCTGCCGCAACTCGAGAAAATCCTGGATGTTATCCCTTCCATGCGAGGTGAGGCCCATTTCCGCTGAGGCGTCTCGAGGCTAATCACACATAACCTCTGGAACTTCAAAAGGGTCCTTCACACCCTTGCTGCAACTAAGAAGTTCCCCGACATACCCGTCTCCACTCGAGAGGAAGCAGGAGGATCCCACCCACATCCAAAGGAGCCCCGTTTACGCCTCATAGCTTGAGATGAGGGATCCTTTCCCTGCTTCATCGGGAAAGAATTCCCGGCATTCAAGTCGCATCTCAAGAGGAGGCGCTCTCAACTGGATAGGCGAGAGGATCTCCAGGGTTGTGCTACTATTCCAAAGGTCCCCCGATATTCCAGTCCATTCCAGAGGAACTTCTTTTCCCTGCAATGTCTCGTCTTTCACGCCGAGGATCAACTCACACCACGGTGGCACGTGGGACAGCCCTGAGGGAAAGCGTCCTGGGAAATCTTCGAGGGAAAGCCAGAGATCCCTTGTTCCAGGTGACCGGAAGCGTGACAGTGCTGCTACAGCTCGGGAGGAAAGTGCATGTGCATGCCCCCACTCAAGACAAGGGCTGACTCCCCTAGGGAGATTCCAGAAGTACCCCAAGTACCATATCAGCACAGAAGAGGAATCCTCAGGTTCCGGCCACGACTCCACACAAAGTCTTAGGCCCCGGAATCGACGGAAGAGGAATCCCTAAGTCCCCCTAGCAACTCGCATGGCGACTGGCCTTTCCTGAGGCCACCAGTGCGAGTCCCTGAGGTCCCCGTCGAAACTCGAGAACACCTGCCACAACTGGAGAAAATCAGGATGTTCTCCCCTCCAGGCGAGATGAGGCCTATTTCCGTTGAGGCGTCTCGAGGCAAATCACACATAACGTCTGAAACTTCGAAAGGGTCCTTCAAACCCTTGCTGCAACTCAAGAAGTTCCCCGACATGCCCGTCTCCCCTCGAGAGGAAGCACTAGGATCCCGCTCACATCCAGAGGAGCCCCGATTCCACGTCATAGCTTGAGATGTGGGATCCTTTCCCTGCTTCTTCGGGAAAGTATTCCCGGCGTTCTGGTCACATCTCAAGAGGATGCGTGCTCAACAGGAAAGGCGAGAGGAACTCCAGGGTCGTGTCAGCATCCGAGTCCCCCAGATGTCTCAGTCCATTCCAGAGGCAACTTTTTTCCCCGCACTGCCAAGACTCTCTCTGAGGATTGAGTCACATCACGGTGGAACGTGGGACAGCCCTGTGGGAAATCCTCGTGGGAAAGCTTCGAGGGAAGACCACAGATCCCTTGATCCACGCGACGGGGAGCGTGACACTGCTGCTACAGCTCGGGAGGAAAGCGGACGTGCATTCCCCCACTCGAGATGACGACTGACTCCCCTGTGTAGACTCCAGAATTACCCAAGATTCATGTCACCACTGGAGAGGAATCCACAGGATCTGGTCGGAAGTGCACACAAGGTCTTAGGCCCTGGCCTCGACTGGAGAGGAATCCCGAGGGGCCCCCTAGCAACTCGCACGGGTACTGGCCTTTCCTGAGGCCACCAGAGCGGGTCCCTGAGGTCCCCGTAGTAACTGCAGAGCACCTGCCGCATCTCGAGAAAATCCAGGAGGTTCTCCCCTCCAGGCGAGATAAGGCCCATTTCCGCTGACGCCGCTCGAGGCTAATCACACCTAAACTCTGGAACTTCGAAAGGGTCCTTCACACCATTGCTGCACCTCAGGAAGTTCCCCGAAATACCCGTCTCCACTCGAGAGGAAGCCTGAGTGTCCCGCCCACATCCAGAGGAGCCCCGTTGCCACCTCGTAGCTCGAGATGAGGGATCCTTTCCCTGCTTCGTCGGGAAAGAATTCCCGGCTTTCCTGTCGAATCTCAAGAGGAGGTACGCTCAACAGGAAAAGTGAGAGGAACTTCAGGGTTGTGCGACCATTCCGAGTCCCCCAGATTTCTCAGTCCATTCCAGAGGAAACTTTTTTCTGCACTGCCTCGACTTTCACGCTGAGGATCGACTGACACCACGGTGGCACGTGGGACAGCCCTGTTGGAAATCCTCGTGGGAAAGCCTCGAGGGAAAGCCACAGATCCCTTGATCCACGCAACCGGAAGCGTGAAACTGGTGCCACTGCTGGGGAGGAAAGCGGACGGGCAAGCCCCCACTCGAGACGACCACTGACTCCCCTGTGGAGACTCCAGAAGTGCCCCATCATCCATGTCAGCACTGGCGAGGAATCCTCAGTTTTCAGCCCCGACTCCACACAGGTTTTAGGCCCCTGTATCTACTGGAGAGGTATCTCGCCGGCCTCCTAGCAACTCGTATGGGGACTGGCCTTTCCTGAGGCCACAAGAGCGGGTCCCTGAGGTCCCCGTTGTAACTCGAGAGTACCTGCCACTGCCACAACTCGAGAAAATCCTGTGCCAGGAGCCAGTGTGAGGAATCCCGCCCGTGACAAGCTCATCAGGAAGGAAGCTACATACGCCAGGTGTGCTCAGACTTCAGGGACCCCTCTGGAAAATCCTAAGCATGTACTCCAACAAAAATCTGCCGGCTTTTGTGCTCTGCTTTTCCACTATTCTGACATTTTCTGGTAAAAGTAAATTTAGGGCTTTTGTCTTCTACATTTGAAAGAGTGTTTCAATCCAAAAAACCCCTCTGATGGCTTTCGAGCCTGCCTGCAGGACTCGTCGAGCTGCACATGTGATTGTTTGAGGCCTCCTGACCGCAGGAGGCACAGGAAGCTTAAAACATCCTAGGAATGTAGGGGCTTCCGAAGAGTCAAAATCTTTAGAATAGGACTGATTAAAGGTTTCATTTGTTGAGTCAATGCTTGCTGCCAAATTTTCATATCCTTTGTTTGTAGATATAGTTGGTATATAGAAAAACAAGTAGTAGACCTTGTATTAGCAACATTAGATCCTTGAGTTAAGTACCTTCTTTGTTATACCCCACTGCGCCTTTGTTCTATAGAGATGCAACTTTAGCGTTTTTAAGGAGATGAAGATTAAAGAAAAACACTTCAGGGGAAACCATATTAATATTCATTAAGGAAGAGAGCCAAAATGTTTTAACAAGCCTCTTGACCAGAAGATAATGTCAATCACCTGAGTTCTTTTGTATACAAAATGATGTATAGAAAGTCTCTGGGGTGAGAACACTACATAATTTTGTGTTACCCATTGATCTCCATGTTTATTAAAAGGATAAAAGGCCTTCTGAACAATAAAGGAGCAGACCAGCTTCTCAAACCAGCTTCTCGGACCAGATTCTCGAACTGGGCTCTCGGCCTGGTTTCCTGGGACTCTGGCTCCCCCGGTGTCTTTCTGTCTCTCTTCTTCTCTCCCTTTCCTTCTCTGCTCTTTACTTTAATTTCAGGCTGAATCTCAACCTGGGCCATGGAGGCTCGCCAGGTCTACTTAATTGCCCTGGCTTTTAAGACCCGCGCGAAAGGGAGCTTAAGGCGAGGCACCCTTAGGTATTCAAGTGGGCGCCGGTGCCCCAACGTAGATGGTGCAAATTCCTTGTCTGGAATTTTATTGGTCTTCCACCTAAACCAAGCTATTCAGCCCTCTTCCTCAACTTAATCTACTTACTACACTATAGTTTCTTAATCTAATCTTATATTGATGAATAAACAAGTCTTTCCGTGCCAAGGCTGACCACCTTGAAATTCCCTGGATCCACCGGGGCTGGACCCCGGAAATCCAGGAGGTTCTCCCCTCCAGGCGAGATGAGGACCATTTCCGCTGATGCCGCTCGAGGCTAATCACACCTAAACTCTGGAACTTCGATAGGGCCTTCACACCCTTGCTGCACCTCATGAAGTTCCCTGAAATACCCGTCTGCACTCGAGAGGAAGAACGAGGGTCCCGCCCACATCCAGAGGAGCCCCGTTTCCGCCTCATAGCTCGAGATGAGGGATCCTTTCCCTGCTTTGTAGGGAAAGAATTCCCGGCGTTCCCATCGCAACTCAAGAGGAGGCGCTCTCAACAGGAAAGGTGAGAGGAACTCCAGGGTCGTGCCATCATTCCAAGAGTCCCCAGATGTCTCAGTCCGTTCCAGAAAAACCTGTTTTCCCTGAACTGGCTCCTCTATCAGGCCGAGGATCGATTCACACCACGGTTGCACATGGGACAGCCCTGTGGGAAAGCCTCATGGGAAAGCCTCGAGGGAAAGTGACAGATCCCTTGATCCACGTGACGGCAGGCATAACACTGCTGCTATGGCTAGGAGGAAAGCTCACCAGCATGTCTCCACTCGAGACCAGGACTGACTCCCCTGGGGAGCCTCCAGAAGTACCCCAAGTTCCATATCAGCACAGGAGAGGAATCCTCAGGTTCCGGCCCCGATTCCACACAAGGACTTCCGCCCCGGCATCGACAGGAGAGGAATCCCAAGAGGCCCCCTAGCAACTCGCATGGGGACTGGCCTTTCCTGAGGCCACCAGTGCGGGTTCCTGAGGTCCCCGTTGTAACTCGAGAACACCTGACACAACTCGAGAAAATCCAGGAAATTCTCCCCTCCAGGCGAGATGTGGCCCATTTCCGCTGAGGCGTCTCGAGGCCCATCACACCTATGCTCTGGAACTCCGAAAGGGTCCTTCACCCCCTTGCTGCAACTCAAGAAGTTCCCCGACATACCCCTCTCCACTCGAGAGGAAGCACGAGGATCCCGCCCACATCCATAGGAGCCCGTTTCCGCCTAGTAGGTCGAGATGAGGGATCCTTTCCCTGCTTTGTCGGGAAAGAATTCCCAGCGATCCCGTCACAACTCAAGAGGAAGCGCTCTCAACAGGAAAGGCGAGAAGAACTTCATGGTCGTGTCACCATTTCAAGAGTCCCCCGATGTCTCAGTCCATTCCAGACGAACATATTTTCCCTGCACTGGCTCTTCTTTCATGACGAGGATCAACTCACACCACGGTGGCACGTGGGACAGCCCTGAGGGAAAGCGTCCTGGGAAAGCCACGAGGGAAAGCCACAGATCTCTTGGTTCACGTGACGGGAAGCGTGACACAGCTAGAGAGGAAAGCGCACGTGCATGCCCCCAATCAAGACGAGGACAGACTCCCCTGTGGAGACTTCAGAAGTACCCCAAGATCCATATCAGCACTGGAGAGGAATACTCAGGTTCCAGCCCCGACTCCACACAAAGTCTTAGGCCCCGGCATTGACGGTAGAGGAATCTCGAAGTTCCCCTAGCAACTCGCATGGGACTGGCCTTTCCTGAGGACACCATTGCGGGTCCCTGAGGTCCCGGTTATTAGTCGAGAACACCTGCCGCAACTGGAGAAAATCCAGGAAGTTCTCCCCTCCGTGCGAGATGAGGCCCATTTCCGCTGAGGCATCTTGAGGCTAATCACACCTAACCTCTGGAACGTCGAAAGGGTCCTTCACACCATTGCTGCAATTCAAGAAGTTCCCCACCATACCAGTCTCCACTCGAGAGGAAGCACGACGGTCCCGCCCACATCCAGAGGAGCCCCGTTTCCACCTCATTGATCGAGATGAGCGATTCTTTCCCTACTTCGTCGGGAAAGAATTCCCGGCGTTCCCCTTGCATCTCAAAAGGTGGAGCTCTATATAGGAAAGGCGAGAGGCACTCCAGGATCTTGCCAACATTCCAATATTCCCCGAGATGTCTCAGGCCATTCCAGAGGAACCTCTTTTCCCTGCACTGGCTCATCTTTCACGCTGAGGATCGATACTCACACAACGGTGGCAAGTGGGACAGTCCTGTGAGAAAGCCTCGAGGGAAAACCACAGATCCTTTGATCCATGCGACGGGAAGTGTGACATTGCTGCTACAGCCTGGAAGGAAAGCGCGCGTGCATGCCCCCACTCGAGACGAGGCCTGTCTCCCCTGGGGAGACTCCACAAGTACCCCAAGATCCATGTCTGCACCGGAGAGGATTCCTCTGGTTCCGGCCCTGACTCCACACAAGGTTTTTGGCCCCGGTATCGACAGGAGAGGAATCCCGAGAGGCCCCCTAGCAAATCGATGGGGACTGGCCTTTCCTGAGGCCACCAGGGCGGGTCCATGAGGTCCCCGTCGTAATTCGAGAACACCTGCAGCAACTCGAGATAATCCAGAAAGTTCTCCCTTCCAGGCGAGATGAGGCCTATTTCCGATGATGCGCCTGGAGACTAATGACACCTAACTTCTGGAACTTCGACAGGGTCTTTCACACCCTTGCTGCAACTCAAGAAGTTCACCGTCATACCCATCTCCACTCGAGAGGAAGCACGATGGTCCCTCCTACATCCAGAGGTGCCCCGTTTCCACCTCGTAGCTTGAGATGAGGGATCCTTTCCCTGCTTTCAACAGGAATGAATTCCCGGGGTTGCGGTCGCATCTCAAGGGGAGGCACTCTCAACAGGAAAGGCGAGAGGAACTCGATGGTCGTACCACTATTCCAAGAGTCCCCCAGATGTCTCAGTCCATTCCAGAGGAACCTCTTTTCCCTGCACTGGCTCATCTTTCACGCCGAGGATCGACTCACACCACGGTGGCACGTGGGACAGCCCTGTGGGAAAGCCTCGAGGGAAAGACTCGAGGGAAAACCACAGATCCTTTGATCCACGCCTCGGGAAGCATGGCATTGCTGCTACAGCCTGGAAGGAAAGCGCACGTGCATGCCCCCACTTGAGACGAGGCCTGACTCCCCTGGCGAGACTGCAGAAGTATCCCAAGATCTATGTCACCACCGGAAAGGAATCCTCAGGTTCCGGCCCTGATTGCACACAAGGTTTTAGGCCCCGGTATCCACGGGAGAGGAATTCCGAGAGGCCCCCTAGCAACTTGCATGGGGACTGGCCTTTCCTGAATCCACAAGGGCGGGTCCCTGAGGTCCCCGTCGTTACTCGAGAACACCTGCCGCAACTCGAAAAAATCCAGGAAGTTTTCCCTTCCAGGCCAGATGAGGCCTATTTCCAATGAGGCGCCTGGAGATTAACGACACCTAACCTCTGGATCTTCGAAAGAGTCTTTCACACCCTTGCTGCAACTCAAGAAGTTCACTGCCATACCCGTCTCCACTCGAGAGGAAGCACGATGGTCCCGCCCACACCCAGAAGAGCCCTGTTTCCCACTCGTAGCTCGAGATGAGGGATCATTTCCCTGCTTTCAACGGGAAAGAATTCCCGGCGTTCCCGACGTATCTCAAGAGGAGGCACTCTAAACAGGAAAGGCGAGAGGAACTCCATGGTCGTACCACCATTCCAAGAGTCCCCCAGATGTCTCAGTCCATACCAGAGGAAACTCTTTTCCCTGCACTGGCTCATCTTTCACGCCGAGAATCGACACACACGACGGTGGCACGTGGGACGGCCCTGTGGGAGATCCTCGAGGGAAAGCCTCGAGGGAAAACCACAGATCCTTTGATCCACATGACGGGAAGCGTGACTTTGATGGTACAGCCTGGAAGGAAAGCGCACGTGCATGCCCCCACTCGAGACGAGGATTGACTCACCTGGGGAGACTCCAGAAGTACCCCCAAGATCCATGTCAGCACCGGAGAGGAATCCTCAGGTTCCGGCCCTGACTACACACAAGGTTTTTGGCCCCGGTAACGACGGGAGAGGAATCCCGAGAGGCCACCTAGCAACTCGCATGGGGACAAACCTTTCCTGAGGCCACCAGGGCGGGTCCCTGAGGTCCCCGTCGTAGCTCGAGAAGACCTGCCGCAACTCGAGAAAATCCAGGAAGTTCTCCCTTCCAGGCGAGATGAGGCCTATATCCGATGAGGCGCCTAGAGACGAATGACACCTAACCTCTGGAACTTCGTAAGGATCTTTCACACCCTTGCTGCAACTCAAGAAGTTCACCACCATACACGTCTCCACTCGAGAAGAGCACAATTGTCCCGCCCACATCCAGAGGAGCCCCGTTTCCCCGTCGTAGATCGAGATTAAGGATCCTTTCCATGCTTTCAAATGGAATGATTTCCCGGTGTTCCAGTCGCATCTCAAGAGGAGGCACTCTCAACAGGAAAGGTGAGAGGAACTCCATGGTCGTACCACCATTCCAAGAGTCCCCAAGATGTCTCAGTCGATTACAGAGGAACCACTTTTCCCTGCACTGGCTCATCTTTCACGCCGAGGATCGATTCACACCACGGTGGCAAGTGGGACAGCCCGGGGGAAAGCCTCGAGGGAAAGCCTCGAGGGAAAACCTCAGATCCTTGATTCCACGCGACGGGAAGTGAGACATTGCTGCTACAGCCTGGAAGGAAAGTGCACGTGCATGCCCCCATTCGAGACGAGGCCTGACTTCCCTGGGGAGACTCCAGAAGTACTCCTGGATCCATGTCAGCACCGGAGAGGAATCCTCAGGTTCCGGCACTGACTCCACACAGGTTTTTGGCCCCAGTATCGATGGGAGAGGAATCCCGAGAGGCCTCCTAGCAACTCGTATGGGGAATGGCTTTTCCTGAGGCCACCAGGGCGGGTCTCTGAGGTCCCCGTCGTAACTCGAGAACACCTGCCGCAACTCGAGAAAATCCAGGAAGTTCTCCCTTCCAGGCGAGATAAGGCCTATTTCCAATGAGGCGCCTGGAGACTAATGAGACCTAACATCTGGAAACTAGAAAAGGTTTTTCACACCCTTGCTGCAACTCAGGAAGGTCACCACCATACCCGTCTCCACTCGAGAGGAAGCACATTGGTCCCGCCCACATCGAGAGGAGCCCCGTTTCCCCCTCGATTCTCGAGATGAGGGTTCCTTTCCCGGCTTTCAAAGGGAAAGAATTCCCGGCGTTGCCGTCCCATCTCAAGAGGAGGCACTCTCAACAGGAAAGGCGAGAGGAACTCCATGGTCGTACCACCAATCCAAGAGTCCCCCAGATGTCTCAGTCCATTCCAGAGGAAGCTTTTTTCCCTGCACTGGCTTATCTTTCATGCCGAGGATCGACTCACACCACAGTGGCATGTGGGACAGCCCTGTGGAAAGCCTCGAGGGAAAACCACAGATCCTTTGATCCACGCGACGGGAAGCGTGAAATTGCTGCTACAGCCTGGAAGGAAAGCACACGTGTATGCCCCCACTCGAGACGAGGCCTGACTCCCCTGGGGAGACTCCAGAAGTACCCCAAGATCGATGTCAGCACCGGAGAGGAATCCTCAGTTTCCGGCCCTGACTCCACACAAGGTTTTTGGCCCCAGTATCGCCGGAAGAGGAATCCCAAGAGACCCTCTAACAAATCGCCTGGGGACTGGTCTTTCCTGAATCCACCAAGGCGGGTCACTGAGGACCCCGTCATAACTCGCGGACACCTGTCGCAACTCGAGAAAATCCAGGAAGTTCTCCCTTCAGGCGAGATCAGGCATGTTTCTGATGAGGCGCCTGGAGACTAATTTCACCTAACTTCTGGAACTTCGGAAGTGTCCTTCACACTCTTGCAGCAGCTCAAGAAGTTCACCGACATACCCGTCTACTCTCGAGAGGAAGCACAATGGTTCCGCCCACATCCAGAGGTACCCCGTTTACACCTCGTAGCTCGAGATGAGGGATCTTTTCCCTGCTTTTAACAGAAAAGAATTCCCGGCGTTCCCGTCGCATCTCAAGAGGAGGCACTCTCCACAGGAAAGGCGAGAGGAACTCCATGGTCGTACCACCATTTCAAGAGTCCCCCAGATGTCTCAGTCCATTCCAGAGGAAGTTCTTTTCAATGCACTGGCTTCTTTCATGCCGAGAATCGACCCACCACGGTGGCACCTGGGACAGCCCTGTGGGAATGCCTCGAGGGATAGCCTCGAGGGAAATCGACAGATCCTTTGATTCACGTGACGGGAAACGTGACATTGCTGCTAAAGCCTGGAAGGAAAGCGCACGTGCACGCCCCCCTTCGAGACGAGGCCTGACTCCCCTTTGAAGACTCCAGAAGTACCCCAAAGATCCAAGTCAGCACCGGACGGGAATCCTCAGGTTCTGGCCCTGACTCCACACAAGGTTTTCGGCCCCGGTATCGACGGGAGAGGAATCCCGAGAGGCCCCCTATCAACTCGCATGGGGACTTGCCTCTCCTGAGGCCACCAGGCCGGTTCCCTGAGGTCCCCGTCGTAACTCGAGAACACCGGCCGCAACTCGAGAAAATCCAGGAAGTTCTGCCTTCCAGGCGAGATGAGGCCTATTTCCGATGAGGCGTCTGGAGACGAATGACACCTAACCTCTGGAACTTCGAAAGGGTCTTTCACACCCTTGCTGCAACTCAAGAAGTTCACCGCCATACCCGTCTCCACTAGAGTGGAAGCACGATGGTCCCAACCACATCCAGAGGAGCCCCGTTTCCCCCTCGTAGCTAGACATGAGGGATCCTTTCCCTGCTTTCAACGGGAATGAATTCCCGGTGTTCCCATCGCATCTCAAGAGGAGGCACTCTCAAAAGGAAAGGCGAGAGGAACTCCATGGTGGTACCAACATTCCAAGAGTCCCCCAGATGTCTCAGTCCATTCCAGAGGAACCTCTTTGCCCTGCACTGGTTCATCTTTCACGCCGAGGATCGACTCACACCACGGTGGCACGTGCAACAGCCCTGTGGGAAAGCCTCGAGGGAAAGCCTCGAGGGAAAACCACAGATCCTTTGATCCACGCGTCGGGAAGCGTGACATTGCTGCTACAGCCTGGAAGGAAAGCGCACGTGCATGCCCCCACGCGAGACGAGGCCTGACTCCCCTCTGGAGACTCCAGAAGTACCCAAAGATCCATGTCAGCCTCTGAGAGGAATCCTCGGTTCCCGCCCTGACTCCACACAAGGTTTTTGGCCCCGGTATCGACGGGAGAGGAATCCCGAGAGGCCCCCTAGCAACTCACATGGGGACTGGCCTCTCCTGAGGCCACCAGGGCTGGTCCCTGAGGTCCCCGTCGTAACTCGAGAACACCTGCCGCAACTCGAGAAAATCCAGGAAGTTCTCCCTTCCAGGCGAGATGAGGCCTATTTCCGATGAGGCCTCTGGAGACTAATGACACCTAACCTCTGGAACTTCGAAAGGGTCTTTCACACCCTTGCTGCAACTCAAGAAGTTCACCGCCATACCCGCCTCCATTCCAGAGGAAGCCCGATGGTCCCGCCCACATCCAGAGGAGCCCCGTTTCCCCCTCGGTGCTCGAGATGAGGGATCCTTTCCCTGCTTTCAACGGGAAAAAATTCCCGGCTTTCCCGTCGCATCTCAAGAGGAGGCACTCTCAACAGGAAAGGCGAGAGGAACTCCATGGTCGTACCACCATTCCAAGAGTCCCCCAGATGTCTCAGTCCATTCCAGAGGAACCTCTTTGCCCTGCACTGGCTCATCTTTCACGCCGGGGATCAACTCACACCACGGTGGCACGTGGAACAGCCCTGTGGGAAAGCCTCGAGGGAAAGCCTCGAGGGAAAACCACAGATCCTTTGATCCACGCCACGGGAAGCGTGACATTGCTGCTACAGCCTGGAAGGAAAGCGCACGTGCATGCCCCCACTCGAGACGAGGCCTGACTCACCTGGGGAGACTCCAGAAGTACCCACAGATCCATGTCAGCCCCTGAGAGGAATCCTCGGTTCCGGCCCTGACTCCACACAAGGTTTTTGGCCCCGGTATCGACGGGAGAGGAATCCCGAGAGGCCCCCTAGCACCTCGCATGGGGACTGGCCTCTCCTGAGGCCACCAGGGCGGGTCCCTGAGGTCCCCTTCGTAACTCGAGAACACCTGCCGCAACTCGAGAAAATCCAGGAAGTTCTCCCTTCCAGACGAGATGAGGCCTATTTCCGATGAGGCGTCTGGAGACTAATGACACCTAACCTCTGGAACTTCGAAAGGGTCTTTCACACCCTTGCTGCAACTCAAGAAGTTCACCGCCATACCCGTCTCCACTCGAGAGGAAGCACGATGGTCCCGCCCACATCCAGAGGAGCCCCGTTTCCCCCTCATAGCTCGAGATGAGGGATCCTTTCCCTGCTTTCAACGGGAAAGAATTCCCGGCGTTCCCGTCGCATCTCAAGAGGAGGCACTCTCAACAGGAAAGCGAGAGGAACCCCATGGTCGTACCACCATTCCAAGAGTCCCCCAGATGTTTCAGTCCATTCCAGAGGAACCTCTTTGCCCTGCACTGGCTCATCATTCACGCCGAGGATCGACTCACACCACGGTGGCACGTGGGACAGCCCTGTGGGAAAGCCTCGAGGGAAAGCCTCGAGGGAAAACCACAGATCCTTTGATCCACGCGACGGGAAGCGTGACATTGCTGCTACAGCCTGGAAGGAAAGCGCACGTGCATGCCCCCACGCGAGACGAGGCCTCACTCCCCTCTGGAGACTCCAGAAGTACCCAAAGATCCATGTCAGCCCCTGAGAGGAATCCTCGGTTCCGGCCCTGACTCCACACAAGGTTTTTGGCCCCGGTATCGATGGGAGAGGAATCCCGAGAGTCCCCTAAGCAACTCGTATGGGGCCTGGCCTCTCCTGAGGCCACCAGGGCGGGTCCCTGAGGTCCCCGTCGTAACTCGAGAACACCTGCCGCAACTCGAGAAAATCCAGGAAGTTCTCCCTTCCAGGCGAGATGAGGCCTATTTCCGATGAGGGGTCTGGAGACTAATGACACCTAACCTCTGGAACTTCGAAAGGGTCTTTCACACCCTTGCTGCAACTCAAGAAGTTCACCGCCATACCCTCCTCCATTCGAGAGGAAGCACGATGGTCCCGCCCACATCCAGAGTAGCCCCGTTTCCCCCTCGGTGCTCGAGATGAGGGATCCTTTCCCTGCTTTCAACGGGAAAGAATTCCCGGCGTTCCCGTCGCATCTCAAGAGGAGGCACTCTCAACAGGAAAGGCGAGAGGAACTCCATGGTCGTACCACCATTCCAAGAGTCCCCCAGATGTCTCAGTCCATTCCAGAGGAACCTCTTTGCCCTGCACTGGCTCATCTTTCACGCCGAGGATCGATTCATACCACGGTGGCACGTAGGACAGCCCTGTGGGAAAGCCTCGAGGGAAAGCCTCGAGGGAAAACCACAGATCCTTTGATCCACGCGACGGGAAGCGTGACATTGCTGCTACAGCCTGGAAGGAAAGCGCACGTGCATGCCCCCACTCGAGACGAGGCCTGACTCCCCTGGGGAGACTCCAGAAGTACCCAAAGATCCATGTCAGCCACTGAGAGGAATCCTCGGTTCCGGCCCTGACTCCACACAAGGTTTTTGACCGCGGTATCGACGGGAGAGGAATCCCGAGAGGCCCCCTAGCACCTCGCATGGGGACTGGCCTCTCCTGAGGCCACCAGGGCGCGTCCCTGAGGTCCCCGTCGTAACGCGATAACACCTGCCGCAACTCGAGAAAATCCAGGAAGTTCTCCCTTCCAGGCGAGATGAGGCCTATTTCCGATGAGGCCTCTGGAGACTAATGACACATAAACTCTGGAACTTCGAAAGGGTCTTTCACACCCTTGCTGCAACTCAAGAAGTTCACCGCCATACCTGTCTCCACTCGAGAGGAAGCACGATGGTCCCGCCCACATCCAGAGGAGCCCCGTTTCCCCCTCGTAGCTCGAGATGAGGGATCCTTTCCCTGCTTTCAACGGGAAAGAATTCCCGGCGTTCCCGTCGCATCTCAAGAGGAGGCACTCTCAACAGGAAAGCGAGAGGAACCCCATGGTCGTACCACCATTCCAAGAGTCCCCCAGATGTCTCAGTCCATTCCAGAGGAACCTCTTTGCCCTGCACTGGCTCATCTTTCACGCCGAGGATCGACTCACACCACGGTGGCACGTGGGACAGACCTGTGGGAAAGCCTCGAGGGAAAGCCTCGAGGGAAAACCACAGATCCTTTGATCCACGCGACGGGAAGCGTGACATTGCTGCTACAGCCTGGAAGGAAAGCGCATGTGCATGCCCCCACGCGAGACGAGGCCTGACTTCCCTCTGGAGACTCCAGAAGTACCCAAAGATCCATGTCAGCCCCTGAGAGGAATCCTCGGTTCCGGCCCTGACTCCACACAAGGTTTTTGGCCCCGGTATCGATGGGAGAGGAATCCCGAGAGTCCCCTAAGCAACTCGTATGGGGCCTGGCCTCTCCTGAGGCCACCAGGGCGGGTCCCTGAGGTCCCCGTCGTAACTCGAGAACACCTGCCGCAACTCGAGAAAATCCAGGAAGTTCTCCCTTCCAGGCGAGATGAGGCCTATTTCCGATGAGGGGTCTGGAGACTAATGACACCTAACCTCTGGAACTTCGAAAGGGTCTTTCACACCCTTGCTGCAACTCAAGAAGTTCACCGCCATACCCTCCTCCATTCGAGAGGAAGCACGATGGTCCCGCCCACATCCAGAGTAGCCCCGTTTCCCCCTCGGTGCTCGAGATGAGGGATCCTTTCCCTGCTTTCAACGGGAAAGAATTCCCGGCGTTCCCGTCGCATCTCAAGAGGAGGCACTCTCAACAGGAAAGGCGAGAGGAACTCCATGGTCGTACCACCATTCCAAGAGTCCCCCAGATGTCTCAGTCCATTCCAGAGGAACCTCTTTGCCCTGCACTGGCTCATCTTTCACGCCGAGGATCGATTCATACCACGGTGGCACGTAGGACAGCCCTGTGGGAAAGCCTCGAGGGAAAGCCTCGAGGGAAAACCACAGATCCTTTGATCCACGCGACGGGAAGCGTGACATTGCTGCTACAGCCTGGAAGGAAAGCGCACGTGCATGCCCCCACTCGAGACGAGGCCTGACTCCCCTGGGGAGACTCCAGAAGTACCCAAAGATCCATGTCAGCCACTGAGAGGAATCCTCGGTTCCGGCCCTGACTCCACACAAGGTTTTTGACCGCGGTATCGACGGGAGAGGAATCCCGAGAGGCCCCCTAGCACCTCGCATGGGGACTGGCCTCTCCTGAGGCCACCAGGGCGCGTCCCTGAGGTCCCCGTCGTAACGCGATAACACCTGCCGCAACTCGAGAAAATCCAGGAAGTTCTCCCTTCCAGGCGAGATGAGGCCTATTTCCGATGAGGCCTCTGGAGACTAATGACACATAAACTCTGGAACTTCGAAAGGGTCTTTCACACCCTTGCTGCAACTCAAGAAGTTCACCGCCATACCTGTCTCCACTCGAGAGGAAGCACGATGGTCCCGCCCACATCCAGAGGAGCCCCGTTTCCCCCTCGTAGCTCGAGATGAGGGATCCTTTCCCTGCTTTCAACGGGAAAGAATTCCCGGCGTTCCCGTCGCATCTCAAGAGGAGGCACTCTCAACAGGAAAGCGAGAGGAACCCCATGGTCGTACCACGATTCCAAGAGTCCCCCAGATGTCTCAGTCCATTCCAGAGGAACCTCTTTGCCCTGCACTGGCTCATCTTTCACGCCGAGGATCGACTCACACCACGGTGGCACGTGGGACAGACCTGTGGGAAAGCCTCGAGGGAAAGCCTCGAGGGAAAACCACAGATCCTTTGATCCACGCGACGGGAAGCGTGACATTGCTGCTACAGCCTGGAAGGAAAGCGCATGTGCATGCCCCCACGCGAGACGAGGCCTGACTTCCCTCTGGAGACTCCAGAAGTACCCAAAGATCCATGTCAGCCCCTGAGAGGAATCCTCGGTTCCGGCCCTGACTCCACACAAGGTTTTTGGCCCCGGTATCGACGGGAGAGGAATCCCGAGAGGCCCCCTAGCAACTCGCATGGGGACTGGCCTCTCCTGAGGCCACCAGGGCGGGTCCCTGAGGTCCCCGTCATAACTCGAGAACACCTGCCGCAACTCGAGAAAATCCAGGAAGTTCTCCCTTCCAGGCGAGATGAGGCCTATTTCCGATGAGGGGTCTGGAGACTAATGACACCTAACCTCTGGAACTTCGAAAGGGTCTTTCACACCCTTGCTGCAACTCAAGAAGTTCACCGACATAGACGCCTCCATTCGAGAGGAAGCACGATGGTCCCGCCCACATCCAGAGGAGCCCCGTTTCCCCCTCGGTGCTCGAGATGAGGGATCCTTTCCCTGCTTTCAACGGGAAAGAATTCCCGGCGTTCCCGTCGCATCTCAAGAGGAGGCACTCTCAACAGGAAAGGCGAGAGGAACTCCATGGTCGTACCACCATTCCAAGAGTCCCCCAGATGTCTCAGTCCATTCCAGAGGAACCTCTTTGCCCTGCACTGGCTCATCTTTCACGCCGAGGATCGACTCATACCACGGTGGCACGTAGGACAGCCCTGTGGGAAAGCCTCGAGGGAAAGCCTCGAGGGAAAACCACAGATCCTTTGATCCACGCGACGGGAAGCGTGACATTGCTGCTACAGCCTGGAAGGAAAGCGCACGTGCATGCCCCCACTCGAGACGAGGCCTGACTCCCCTGGGGAGACTCCAGAAGTACCCAAAGATCCATGTCAGCCACTGAGAGGAATCCTCGGTTCCGGCCCTGACTCCACACAAGGTTTTTGACCGCGGTATCGACGGGAGAGGAATCCCGAGAGGCCCCCTAGCACCTCGCATGGGGACTGGCCTCTCCTGAGGCCACCAGGGCGCGTCCCTGAGGTCCCCGTCGTAACGCGATAACACCTGCCGCAACTCGAGAAAATCCAGGAAGTTCTCCCTTCCAGGCGAGATGAGGCCTATTTCCGATGAGGCCTCTGGAGACTAATGACACATAAACTCTGGAACTTCGAAAGGGTCTTTCACACCCTTGCTGCAACTCAAGAAGTTCACCGCCATACCTGTCTCCACTCGAGAGGAAGCACGATGGTCCCGCCCACATCCAGAGGAGCCCCGTTTCCCCCTCGTAGCTCGAGATGAGGGATCCTTTCCCTGCTTTCAACGGGAAAGAATTCCCGGCGTTCCCGTCGCATCTCAAGAGGAGGCACTCTCAACAGGAAAGCGAGAGGAACCCCATGGTCGTACCACCATTCCAAGAGTCCCCCAGATGTCTCAGTCCATTCCAGAGGAACCTCTTTGCCCTGCACTGGCTCATCTTTCACGCCGAGGATCGACTCACACCACGGTGGCACGTGGGACAGACCTGTGGGAAAGCCTCGAGGGAAAACCACAGATCCTTTGATCCACGCCACGGGAAGCGTGACATTGCTGCTACAGCCTGGAAGGAAAGCGCACGTGCATGCCCCCACTCGAGACGAGGCCTGACTCCCCTGGGGAGACTCCACAAGTACCCAAAGATCCA
The DNA here is from genome assembly GCF_032405125.1 of Capricornis sumatraensis. NCBI lineage: Eukaryota > Metazoa > Chordata > Mammalia > Artiodactyla > Bovidae > Capricornis > Capricornis sumatraensis. The sequence goes on along the minus strand of NC_091075.1, from coordinate 2,576,340 downwards.
TGTCAGCCCGTGACAGGAATCCTCAGTTCCGGCCCTGACTCCACACAAGGTTTCTGGCCCAGGTATCGACGGGAGAGGAATCCCGAGAGGCCCCCTAGCAACTCGCATGGGGACTGGCCTCTCCTGAGGCCACCAGGGCGGGTCCCTGAGGTCCCCGTCGTAACTCGAGAACACCTGCCGCAACTCGAGAAAATCCAGGAAGTTCTCCCTTCCAGGCGAGAAGAGGCCTATTTCCGATGAGGCGTCTGGAGACTAATGACACCTAAATTCTGGAACTTCGAAAGGGTCTTTCACACCCTTGCTGCAACTCAAGAAGTTCACCGCCATACCCGTCTCCATTCCAGAGGAAGCACGATGGTCCCGCCCACATCCAGAGGAGCCCTGTTTCCCCCTCGGAGCTCGAGATGAGAGATCCTTTCCCTGCTTTCAACGGGAAAGAATTCCCGGCTTTCCCGTCGCATCTCAAGAGGAGGCACTCTCAAAAGGAAAGGCGAGAGGAACTCCATGGTCGTACCACCATTCCAAGAGTCCCCCAGATGTCTCAGTCCATTCCAGAGGAACCTCTTTGCCCTGCACTGGCTCATCTTTCACGCCGAGGATCGACTCACACCACGGTGGCACGTGGGACAGCCCTGTGGGAAAGCCTCGAGGGAAAGCCTCGAGGGAAAACCACAGATCCTTTGATACACGCGACGGGAAGCGTGACATTGCTGCTACAGCCAGGAAGGAAAGCGAACGTTCATGCCCCCACTCGAGACGAGGCCTGACTCCCCTGGGGAGACTCCAGAAGTACGCAAGGATCCATGTCAGCCCCTGAGAGGAATCCTCGGTTCCGGCCCTGACTCCACACAAGGATTTTGGCCCCGGTATCGACGGGAGAGGAATCCCGAGAGGCCCCCTAGCAACTCGCATGGGGACTGGCCTCTCCTGAGGCCACTAGGGCGGGTCCCTGAGGTCCCCGTCGTAACTCGAGAACACCTGCCGCAACTCGAGAAAATCCAGGAAGTTCTCCCTTCCAGGCGAGATGAGGCCTATTTCCGATGAGGCCTCTGGAGACTAATGACACCTAACCTCTGGAACTTCGAAAGGGTCTTTCACACCCTTGCTGCAACTCAAGAAGTTCACCGCCATACCCGTCTCCACTCGAGAGGAAGCACGAAGGTCCCGCCCACATCCAGAGGAGCCCCGTTTCCCCCTCGGAGCTCGAGATGAGGGATCGTTTCCCTACTTTCAACGGGAAAGAATTCCCTGCGTTCCCGGCGCATCTCAAGAGGAGGCACTCTCAACAGGAAAGGCGAGAGGAACTCCATGGTCGTACCACCATTCCAAGAGTCCCCCAGATGTCTCAGTCCATTCCAGAGGAACCTCTTTGCCCTGCACTTGCTCATCTTTCTCGCCGAGGATCGACTCACACCACGGTGGCACGTGGGACAGCCCTGTGGGAAAGCCTCGAGGGAAAGCCTCGAGGGAAAACCACAGATCCTTTGATCCACGCGACGGGAAGCGTGGCATTGCTGCTAAAGCCTGGAAGGAAAGCGCACGTGCATGCCCCCACTCGAGACGAGGCCTGACTCCCCTGGGGAGACTCCAGAAGTACCCAAAGATCCATGTCAGCCCCTGAGAGGAATCCTCGGTTCCGGCCCTGACTCCACACAAGGATTTTTGCCCCGGTATCCACGGGGGAGGAATCCCGAGAGGCCCCGTAGCACCTCGCATGGGGACTGGCCTCTCCTGAGGCCACCAGGGCGGGTCCCTGAGGTCCCCGTCGTAACTCGAGAACACCTGCTGCAACTCGAGAAAATCCAGGAAGTTCTCCCTTCCAGGCGAGATGAGGCCTATTTCCGATGAGGCGTCTGGAGACTAATGACACCTAACCTCTGGAACTTCGAAAGGGTCTTTCACACCCTTGCTGCAACTCAAGAAGTTCACCGCCATACCCGTCTCCACTCGAGAGGAAGCACGATGGTCCCGCCCACATCCAGAGGAGCCCCGTTTCCCCTCGTAGCTCGAGATGAGGGATCCTTCCCCTGCTTTCAACGGGAAAGAATTCCCGGCGTTCCCGTCGCATTTCAAGAGGAGGCACTATCAACAGGAAAGGCGAGAGGAACTCCATGGTCGTACCACCATTCCAAGAGTCCCCCAGATGTCTCAGTCCATTCCAGAGGAACCTCTTTGCCCTGCATTGGCACATCTTTCACGCCGAGGATCGACTCACACCACGGTGGCACGTGGGACAGCCCTGTGGGAAAGCCTCGAGGGAAAGCCTCGAGGGAAAACCACAGATCCTTTGATCCACGCCTCGGGAAGCATGGCATTGCTGCTACAGCCTGGAAGGAAAGCGCACGTGCATGTCCCGACTCGAGACGAGGCCTGACTCCCCTGGGGAGACTCCAGAAGTACCCAAAGATCCATGTCAGCCCCTGAGAGGAATCTTCGGTTCCGGCCCTGACTCCACACAATGTTTTGTCCCCGGTATCGACGGGAGAGGAATCCCGAGAGGCACCCTAGCAAATTGCATGGGGACTGGCCTCTCCTGAGGCCACCAGGGCGGGTACCTGAGGTCCCCATCGTAACTCGAGAACACCTGCCGCAACTCGAGAAAATCCAGGAAGTTCTCCCTTCCAGGCGAGATGAGGTCTATTTCCGATGAGGCGTCTGGAGACTAATGACACCTAACCTCTGGAACTTCGAAAGGGTCTTTCACACCCTTGCTGCAACTCAAGAAGTTCACCGCCATACCCGTCTCCACTCGAGAGGAAGGACGATGGTCCCGCCCACATACAGAGGAGCCCCATTTCCCCCTCGTAGCTCGAGATGAGGGATCCTTTCCCTGCTTTCAACGGGAAAGAATTCCCGGCGTTCCCGTCGGATCTCAAGAGGAGGCACTCTCAACAGGAAAGGCGAGAGGAACTCCATGGTCGTACCACCATTCCAAGAGTCCCCCAGATGTCTCAGTCCATTCCAGAGGAACCTCTTTGCCCTGCACTGGCTCATCTTTCACGCCGAGGATCGACTCACACCACGGTGGCACGTGGGACAGCCCTGTGGGAAAGCCTCGAGGGAAAGCCTCGAGAGAAAACCACAGATCCTTTGATCCACGCCACGGGAAGCGTGACAATGCTGCTACAGCCTGGAAGGAAAGCGCACGTGCATGCCCCCACTCGAGACGAGGCCTGACTCCCCTGGGGAAACTCCAGAAGTACCCAAAGATCCATGTCAGCCCCTGAGAGGAATCCTCAGTTCCGGCCCTGATTCACAACAAGGTTTTTGGCCCCGGTATCGACGGGAGAGGAATCACGAGAGGCCCCCTAGCAACTCGCATGGGGACTGGTCTCTCCTTAGGCCACCAAGGCGGGTCCCTGAGGTCCCCGTCGTAACTCGAGAACACCTGCCGCATCTCGAGAAAATCCAGGAAGTTCTCCCTTCCGGGCGAGATGAGGCCTATTTCCGATGAGGCGTCTGGAGACTAATGACACGTAAACTCTGGAAATTCGAAAGGGTCTTTCACACCCTTGCTGCAACTCAAGAAGTTCACCGCCAAACCCGGCTTCAGTCGAGAGGAAGCACGATTGTCCCGCCCACATCCAGAGGAGCCCCGTTTCCCCCTCATAGCTCGAGATGAGGGATCCTTTCCCTGCTTTCAACGGGAAAGAATTCCCGGCGTTCCCGTCGCATCTCAAGAGGAGGCACTCTCAACAGGAAAGGCGAGAGGAACTCCATGGTCGTACCACCATTCCAAGAGTCCCCCAGATGTCTCAGTCCATTCTAGAGGAAACTCTTTGCCCTGCACTGGCTCATCTTTCACGCCGAGGATCGACTCACACCACGGTGGCACGTGGGACAGCCCTGTGGGAAAGCCTCGAGGGAAAGCCTCGAGGGAAAACCACAGATCCTTTGATCCACGCCACGGGAAGCGTGACATTGCTGCTACAGCCTGGAAGGAAAGCGCACGTGCATGCCCCCACTCGAGACGAGGCCTGACTCCCCTGGGGAGACTCCACAAGTACCCAAAGATCCATGTCAGCCCCTGACAGGAATCCTCAGTTCCGGCCCTGACTCCACACAAGGTTTCTGGCCCAGGTATCGACGGGAGAGGAATCCCGAGAGGCCCCCTAGCAACTCGCATGGGGACTGGCCTCTCCTGAGGCCACCAGGGCGGGTCCCTGAGGTCCCCGTCGTAACTCGAGAACACCTGCCGCAACTCGAGAAAATCCAGGAAGTTCTCCCTTCCAGGCGAGAAGAGGCCTATTTCCGATGAGGCGTCTGGAGACTAATGACACCTAAATTCTGGAACTTCGAAAGGGTCTTTCACACCCTTGCTGCAACTCAAGAAGTTCACCGCCATACCCGTCTCCACTCGAGAGGAAGCACGATGGTCCCGCCCACATCCAGAGGAGCCCTGTTTCCCCCTCGGAGCTCGAGATGAGAGATCCTTTCCCTGCTTTCAACGGGAAAGAATTCCCGGCTTTCCCGTCGCATCTCAAGAGGAGGCACTCTCAAAAGGAAAGGCGAGAGGAACTCCATGGTCGTACCACCATTCCAAGAGTCCCCCAGATGTCTCAGTCCATTCCAGAGGAACCTCTTTGCCCTGCACTGGCTCATCTTTCACGCCGAGGATCGACTCACACCACGGTGGCACGTGGGACAGCCCTGTGGGAAAGCCTCGAGGGAAAGCCTCGAGGGAAAACCACAGATCCTTTGATACACGCGACGGGAAGCGTGACATTGCTGCTACAGCCAGGAAGGAAAGCGAACGTTCATGCCCCCACTCGAGACGAGGCCTGACTCCCCGGGGGAGACTCCAGAAGTACGCAAGGATCCATGTCAGCCCCTGAGAGGAATCCTCGGTTCCGGCCCTGACTCCACACAAGGATTTTGGCCCCGGTATCGACGGGAGAGGAATCCCGAGAGGCCCCCTAGCAACTCGCATGGGGACTGGCCTCTCCTGAGGCCACTAGGGCGGGTCCCTGAGGTCCCCGTCGTAACTCGAGAACACCTGCCGCAACTCGCGAAAATCCAGGAAGTTCTCCCTTCCAGGCGAGATGAGGCCTATTTCCGATGAGGCGTCTGGAGACTAATGACACCTAACCTCTGGAACTTCGAAAGGGTCTTTCACACCCTTGCTGCAACTCAAGAAGTTCACCGCCATACCCGTCTCCACTCGAGAGGAAGCACGACGGTCCCGCCCACATCCAGAGGAGCCCCGTTTCCCCCTCGGAGCTCGAGATGAGGGATCGTTTCCCTGCTTTCAACGGGAAAGAATTCCCTGCGTTCCCGGCGCATCTCAAGAGGAGGCACTCTCAACAGGAAAGGCGAGAGGAACTCCATGGTCGTACCACCATTCCAAGAGTCCCCCAGATGTCTCAGTCCATTCCAGAGGAACCTCTTTGCCCTGCACTTGCTCATCTTTCTCGCCGAGGATCGACTCACACCACGGTGGCACGTGGGACAGCCCTGTGGGAAAGCCTCGAGGGAAAGCCTCGAGGGGAAACCACAGATCCTTTGATCCACGCGACGGGAAGCGTGGCATTGCTGCTAAAGCCTGGAAGGAAAGCGCACGTGCATGCCCCCACTCGAGACGAGGCCTGACTCCCCTGGGGAGACTCCAGAAGTACCCAAAGATCCATGTCAGCCCCTGAGAGGAATCCTCGGTTCCGGCCCTGACTCCACACAAGGATTTTTGCCCCGGTATCCACGGGGGAGGAATCCCGAGAGGCCCCGTAGCACCTCGCATGGGGACTGGCCTCTCCTGAGGCCACCAGGGCGGGTCCCTGAGGTCCCCGTCGTAACTCGAGAACACCTGCTGCAACTCGAGAAAATCCAGGAAGTTCTCCCTTCCAGGCGAGATGAGGCCTATTTCCAATGAGGCGTCTGGAGACTAATGACACCTAACCTCTGGAACTTCGAAAGGGTCTTTCACACCCTTGCTGCAACTCAAGAAGTTCACCGCCATACCCGTCTCCACTCGAGAGGAAGCACGATGGTCCCGCCCACATCCAGAGGAGCCCCGTTTCCCCTCGTAGCTCGAGATGAGGGATCCTTCCCCTGCTTTCAACGGGAAAGAATTCCCGGCGTTCCCGTCGCATTTCAAGAGGAGGCACTATCAACAGGAAAGGCGAGAGGAACTCCATGGTCGTACCACCATTCCAAGAGTCCCCCAGATGTCTCAGTCCATTCCAGAGGAACCTCTTTGCCCTGCATTGGCACATCTTTCACGCCGAGGATCGACTCACACCACGGTGGCACGTGGGACAGCCCTGTGGGAAAGCCTCGAGGGAAAGCCTCGAGGGAAAACCACAGATCCTTTGATCCACGCCTCGGGAAGCATGGCATTGCTGCTACAGCCTGGAAGGAAAGCGCACGTGCATGTCCCGACTCGAGACGAGGCCTGACTCCCCTGGGGAGACTCCAGAAGTACCCAAAGATCCATGTCAGCCCCTGAGAGGAATCTTCGGTTCCGGCCCTGACTCCACACAATGTTTTGTCCCCGGTATCGACGGGAGAGGAATCCCGAGAGGCACCCTAGCAAATTGCATGGGGACTGGCCTCTCCTGAGGCCACCAGGGCGGGTACCTGAGGTCCCCATCGTAACTCGAGAACACCTGCCGCAACTCGAGAAAATCCAGGAAGTTCTCCCTTCCAGGCGAGATGAGGTCTATTTCCGATGAGGCGTCTGGAGACTAATGACACCTAACCTCTGGAACTTCGAAAGGGTCTTTCACACCCTTGCTGCAACTCAAGAAGTTCACCGCCATACCCGTCTCCACTCGAGAGGAAGGACGATGGTCCCGCCCACATACAGAGGAGCCCCGTTTCCCCCTCGTAGCTCGAGATGAGGGATCCTTTCCCTGCTTTCAACGGGAAAGAATTCCCGGCGTTCCCGTCGGATCTCAAGAGGAATCACTCTCAACAGGAAAGGCGAGAGGAACTCCATGGTCGTACCACCATTCCAAGAGTCCCCCAGATGTCTCAGTCCATTCCAGAGGAACCTCTTTGCCCTGCACTGGCTCATCTTTCACGCCGAGGATCGACTCACACCACGGTGGCACGTGGGACAGCCCTGTGGGAAAGCCTCGAGGGAAAGCCTCGAGAGAAAACCACAGATCCTTTGATCCACGCCACGGGAAGCGTGACAATGCTCCTACAGCCTGGAAGGAAAGCGCACGTGCATGCCCCCACTCGAGACGAGGCCTGACTCCCCTGGGGAAACTCCAGAAGTACCCAAAGATCCATGTCAGCCCCTGAGAGGAATCCTCAGTTCCGGCCCTGATTCACAACAAGGTTTTTGGCCCCGGTATCGACGGGAGAGGAATCACGAGAGGCCCCCTAGCAACTCGCATGGGGACTGGTCTCTCCTTAGGCCACCAAGGCGGGTCCCTGAGGTCCCCGTCGTAACTCGAGAACACCTGCCGCATCTCGAGAAAATCCAGGAAGTTCTCCCTTCCGGGCGAGATGAGGCCTATTTCCGATGAGGCGTCTGGAGACTAATGACACGTAAACTCTGGAAATTCGAAAGGGTCTTTCACACCCTTGCTGCAACTCAAGAAGTTCACCGCCAAACCCGGCTTCAGTCGAGAGGAAGCACGATTGTCCCGCCCACATCCAGAGGAGCCCCGTTTCCCCCTCATAGCTCGAGATGAGGGATCCTTTCCCTGCTTTCAACGGGAAAGAATTCCCGGCGTTCCCGTCGCATCTCAAGAGGAGGCACTCTCAACAGGAAAGGCGAGAGGAACTCCATGGTCGTACCACCATTCCAAGAGTCCCCCAGATGTCTCAGTCCATTCTAGAGGAAACTCTTTGCCCTGCACTGGCTCATCTTTCACGCCGAGGATCGACTCACACCACGGTGGCACGTGGGACAGCCCTGTGGGAAAGCCTCGAGGGAAAGCCTCGAGGGAAAACCACAGATCCTTTGATCCACGCCACGGGAAGCGTGACATTGCTGCTACAGCCTGGAAGGAAAGCGCACGTGCATGCCCCCACTCGAGACGAGGCTTGACACCCCTGGGAAGACTCCAGAAGTACCCAAAGATCCATGTCAGCCCATGAGAGGAATCCTCGGTTCCGGCCCTGACTCACAACAAGGTTTTTGGCCCCGGTATCGACGGGAGAGGAATCCCGAGAGGCCCCCTAGCACCTCGCATGGGGACTGGCCTCTCCTGAGGCCACCAGGGCGGGTCCCTGAGGTCCCCGTCGTAACTCGAGAACACCTGCCGCAACTCCAGAAAATCCAGGAAGTTCTCCCTTCCAGGCGAGATGAGGGCTATTTCCGATGAGGGGTCTGGAGACTAATGACACCTAACCTCTGGAACTTCGAAAGGGTCCTTCACACCCTTGCTGCAACTCAAGAAGTTCACCGCCATACACGTCTCCACTCGAGAGGAAGCACGATGGTCCCGCCCACATCCAGAGGAGCCCCATTTCCCCCTCGTAGCTCGAGATGAGGGATCCTTTCCCTGCTTTCAACGGGAAAGAATTCCCGGCGTTCCCGTCCCATCTTAAGAGGAGGCACTCTCAACAGGAAAGGCGAGAGGAACTCCATGGTCGTACCACCATTCCAAGAGTCGCCCAGATGTCTCAGTCCATTCCAGAGGAACCTCTTTGCCCTGCACTGGCTCATCTTTCACGCCGAGGATCGACTCACACCACGGTGGCACGTGGGACAGCCCTGAGGGAAAGCCTCGAGGGAAAGCCTCGAGGGAAAACCACAGATCCTTTGATCCACGCCACGGGAAGAGTTACATTGCTGCTACAGCCTGGAAGGAAAGCACACGTGCATGACCCCACTCGAGACGAGGCCTGACTCCCCTGGGGAGACTCCAGAAGTACCCAAAGATCCATGTCAGCCCCTGAGAGGAATCCTCGGTCCCGGCCCTGACTCTACACAAGGTTTTTGGCCCCGGTATCGACGGGAGAGGAATCCCGAGAGGCCCCCTAGCACCTCGCATGGGGACTGGCCTCTCCTGAGGCCACCAGGGCGGGTCCCTGAGGTGCCGTTCGTAACTCGAGAACACCTGCCGCAACTCGAGAAAATCCAGGAATTTCTCCCTTCCAGGCGAGATGAGGCCTATTTCCGATGAGGTGTCTGGAGACTAATGACACCTAACCTCTGGAACTTCGAAAGGGTCTTTCACACCCTTGCTGCAACTCAAGAAGTTCACCGCCATACTCGTCTCCACTCGAGAGGAAGCACGATGGTCCCGCCCACATCCAGAGGAGGCCCGCTTCCCCCTCGGAGCTCGAGATGAGGGATCCTTTCCCTGCTTTCAACGGGAAAGAATTCCCGGCATTCCCATCGCATCTCAAGAGGAGGCACTCTCAAAAGGAAAGGCGAGAGGAACTCCATGGTCGTACCACCATTCCAAGAGTCCCCCAGATGTATCAGTCCATTCCAGAGGAACCTCTTTGCCCTGCACTGGCTCATCTTTCACGCCGAGGATCGACTCACACCACGGTGGCACGTGGGACAGCCCTGTGGGAAAGCCTCGAGGGAAAACCACAGATCCTTTGATCCACGCCAAGGGAAGCGTGACATTGCTGCTACAGCCTGGAAGGAAAGCGCACGTGCATGCCCCCACTCGAGACGAGGCCTGACTCCCCTGGGGAGACTCCACAAGTACCCAAAGATCCATGTCAGCCCCTGACAGGAATCCTCAGTTCCGGCCCTGACTCCACACAAGGTTTCTGGCCCAGGTATCGACGGGAGAGGAATCCCGAGAGGCCCCCTAGCAACTCGCATGGGGACTGGCCTCTCCTGAGGCCACCAGGGCGGGTCCCTGAGGTCCCCGTCGTAACTCGAGAACACCTGCCGCAACTCGAGAAAATCCAGGAAGTTCTCCCTTCCAGGCGAGAAGAGGCCTATTTCCGATGAGGCGTCTGGAGACTAATGACACCTAAATTCTGGAACTTCGAAAGGGTCTTTCACACCCTTGCTGCAACTCAAGAAGTTCACCGCCATACCCGTCTCCACTCGAGAGGAAGCACGATGGTCCCGCCCACATCCAGAGGAGCCCTGTTTCCCCCTCGGAGCTCGAGATGAGAGATCCTTTCCCTGCTTTCAACGGGAAAGAATTCCCGGCTTTCCCGTCGCATCTCAAGAGGAGGCACTCTCAAAAGGAAAGGCGAGAGGAACTCCATGGTCGTACCACCATTCCAAGAGTCCCCCAGATGTCTCAGTCCATTCCAGAGGAACCTCTTTGCCCTGCACTGGCTCATCTTTCACGCCGAGGATCGACTCACACCACGGTGGCACGTGGGACAGCCCTGTGGGAAAGCCTCGAGGGAAAGCCTCGAGGGAAAACCACAGATCCTTTGATACACGCGACGGGAAGCGTGACATTGCTGCTACAGCCAGGAAGGAAAGCGAACGTTCATGCCCCCACTCGAGACGAGGCCTGACTCCCCGGGGGAGACTCCAGAAGTACGCAAGGATCCATGTCAGCCCCTGAGAGGAATCCTCGGTTCCGGCCCTGACTCCACACAAGGATTTTGGCCCCGGTATCGACGGGAGAGGAATCCCGAGAGGCCCCCTAGCAACTCGCATGGGGACTGGCCTCTCCTGAGGCCACTAGGGCGGGTCCCTGAGGTCCCCGTCGTAACTCGAGAACACCTGCCGCAACTCGAGAAAATCCAGGAAGTTCTCCCTTCCAGGCGAGATGAGGCCTATTTCCGATGAGGCGTCTGGAGACTAATGACACCGAACCTCTGGAACTTCGAAAGGGTCTTTCACACCCTTGCTGCAACTCAAGAAGTTCACCGCCATACCCGTCTCCACTCGAGAGGAAGCACGATGGTCCCGCCCACATCCAGAGGAGCCCCGTTTCCCCCTTGGAGCTCGAGATGAGGGATCGTTTCCCTGCTTTCAACGGGAAAGAATTCCCTGCGTTCCCGGCGCATCTCAAGAGGAGGCACTCTCAACAGGAAAGGCGAGAGGAACTCCATGGTCGTACCACCATTCCAAGAGTCCCCCAGATGTCTCAGTCCATTCCAGAGGAACCTCTTTGCCCTGCACTTGCTCATCTTTCTCGCCGAGGATCGACTCTCACCACGGTGGCACGTGGGACAGCCCTGTGGGAAAGCCTCGAGGGAAAGCCTCGAGGGAAAACCACAGATCCTTTGATCCACGCCTCGGGAAGCATGGCATTGCTGCTACAGCCTGGAAGGAAAGCGCACGTGCATGCCCCCACTCGAGACGAGGCCTGACTCCCCTGGGGAGACTCCAGAAGTACCCAAAGATCCATGTCAGCCCCTGAGAGGAATCCTCGGTCCCGGCCCTGACTCCACACAAGGATTTTTGCCACGGTATCCACGGGGGAGGAATCCCGAGAGGCCCCGTAGCACCTCGCATGGGGACTGGCCTCTCCTGAGGCCACCAGGGCGGGTCCCTGAGGTCCCCGTCGTAACTCGAGAACACCTGCTGCAACTCGAGAAAATCCAGGAAGTTCTCCCTTCCAGGCGAGATGAGGCCTATTTCCGATGAGGCGTCTGGAGACTAATGACACCTAACCTCTGGAACTTCGAAAGGGTCTTTCACACCCTTGCTGCAACTCAAGAAGTTCACCGCCATACCCGTCTCCACTCGAGAGGAAGCACGATGGTCCCGCCCACATCCAGAGGAGCCCCGTTTCCCCTCGTAGCTCGAGATGAGGGATCCTTCCCCTGCTTTCAACGGGAAAGAATTCCCGGCGTTCCCGTCGCATTTCAAGAGGAGGCACTATCAACAGGAAAGGCGAGAGGAACTCCATGGTCGTACCACCATTCCAAGAGTCCCCCAGATGTCTCAGTCCATTCCAGAGGAACCTCTTTGCCCTGCATTGGCACATCTTTCACGCCGAGGATCGACTCACACCACGGTGGCACGTGGGACAGCCCTGTGGGAAAGCCTCGAGGGAAAGCCTCGAGGGAAAACCACAGATCCTTTGATCCACGCCTCGGGAAGCATGGCATTGCTGCTACAGCCTGGAAGGAAAGCGCACGTGCATGTCCCGACTCGAGACGAGGCCTGACTCCCCTGGGGAGACTCCAGAAGTACCCAAAGATCCATGTCAGCCCCTGAGAGGAATCTTCGGTTCCGGCCCTGACTCCACACAATGTTTTGTCCCCGGTATCGACGGGAGAGGAATCCCGAGAGGCACCCTAGCAAATTGCATGGGGACTGGCCTCTCCTGAGGCCACCAGGGCGGGTACCTGAGGTCCCCATCGTAACTCGAGAACACCTGCCGCAACTCGAGAAAATCCAGGAAGTTCTCCCTTCCAGGCGAGATGAGGTCTATTTCCGATGAGGCGTCTGGAGACTAATGACACCTAACCTCTGGAACTTCGAAAGGGTCTTTCACACCCTTGCTGCAACTCAAGAAGTTCACCGCCATACCCGTCTCCACTCGAGAGGAAGGACGATGGTCCCGCCCACATACAGAGGAGCCCCGTTTCCCCCTCGTAGCTCGAGATGAGGGATCCTTTCCCTGCTTTCAACGGGAAAGAATTCCCGGCGTTCCCGTCGGATCTCAAGAGGAGGCACTCTCAACAGGAAAGGCGAGAGGAACTCCATGGTCGTACCACCATTCCAAGAGTCCCCCAGATGTCTCAGTCCATTCCAGAGGAACCTCTTTGCCCTGCACTGGCTCATCTTTCACGCCGAGGATCGACTCACACCACGGTGGCACGTGGGACAGCCCTGTGGGAAAGCCTCGAGGGAAAGCCTCGAGAGAAAACCACAGATCCTTTGATCCACGCCACGGGAAGCGTGACAATGCTGCTACAGCCTGGAAGGAAAGCGCACGTGCATGCCCCCACTCGAGACGAGGCCTGACTCCCCTGGGGAAACTCCAGAAGTACCCAAAGATCCATGTCAGCCCCTGAGAGGAATCCTCGGTTCCGGCCCTGACTCCACACAAGGTTTTTGGCCCCGGTATCGACGGGAGAGGAATCCCGAGAGGCCCCCTAGCAATTCGCATGAGGACTGGCCTCTCCTGAGGCCACCAGGGCGGGTCCCTGAGGTCCCCGTCGTAACTCGAGAACACCTGCCGCAACTCGAGAAAATCCAGGAAGTTCTCCCTTCCAGGCGAGATGAGGCCTATTTCCGATGAGGCGTCTGGAGACTAATGACACCTAACCTCTGGAACTTCGAAAGGGTCTTTCACACCCTTGCTGCAACTCAAGAAGTTCACCGCCATACCCGTCTCCACTCGAGAGGAAGCACGATGGTCCCGCCCACATCCAGAGGAGCCCCGTTTCCCCCTCGTAGCTCGAGATGAGGGATCCTTTCCCTGCTTTCAACGGGAAAGAATTCCCGGCGTTCCCGGCGCATCTCAAGAGGAGGCACTCTCAACAGGAAAGGCCAGAGGAACTTCATGGTCGTACCACCATTCCAAGAGTGCCCCAGATGTCTCAGTCCATTCCAGAGGAACCTCTTTGCCCTGCACTGGCTCATCTTTCTCGCCGAGGATCGACTCTCACCACGGTGGCACGTGGGACAGCCCTGTGGGAAAGCCTCGAGGGAAAGCCTCGAGGGAAAACCACAGATCCTTTTATCCACGCGACGGGAAGCGTGGCATTGCTGCTAAAGCCTGGAAGGAAAGCGCACGTGCATGCCCCCTCTCGAGACGAGGCCTGACTCCCCTGGGGAGACTCCAGAAGTACCCAAAGACCCATGACAGCCCCTGAGAGGAATCATCGGTTCCGGCCCTGACTCCACACAAGGTTTTTGGCCCCGGTATCGACGGGAGAGGAATCCCGAGAGGCCCCCTAGCAAATCGCATGGGGACTGGCCTCTCCTGAGGCCACCAGGGCGGGTCCCTGAGGTCCCCGTCGTAACTCGAGAACACCTGCCGCAACTCGAGAAAATCCAGGAAGTTCTCCCTTCCAGGCGAGATGAGGCCTATTTCCGATGAGGCGTCTGGAGACTAATGACACCTAACCTCTGGAACTTCGAAAGGGTCTTTCACACCCTTGCTGCAACTCAAGAAGTTCACCGCCATACCCGTCTCCACTCGAGAGGAAGCACGATGGTCCCGCCCACATCCAGAGGAGCCCCGTTTCCCCCTCATAGCTCGAGATGAGGGATCCTTTCCCTGCTTTCAACGGGAAAGAATTCCCGGCGTTCCCGGCGCATCTCAAGAGGAGGCACTCTCAACAGGAAAAGCGAGAGGAACTTCATGGTCGTACCACCATTCCAAGAGTGCCCCAGATGTCTCAGTCCATTCCAGAGGAACCTCTTTGCCCTGCACTGGCTCATCTTTCTCGCCGAGGATCGACTCTCACCACGGTGGCACGTGGGACAGCCCTGTGGGAAAGCCTCGAGGGAAAGCCTCGAGGGAAAACCACAGATCCTTTTATCCACGCGACGGGAAGCGTGGCATTGCTGCTAAAGCCTGGAAGGAAAGCGCACGTGCATGCCCCCTCTCGAGACGAGGCCTGACTACCCTGGGGAGACTCCAGAAGTACCCAAAGACCCATGACAGCCCCTGAGAGGAATCATCGGTTCCGTCCCTGACTCCACACAAGGTTTTTGGCCCCGGTATCGACGGGAGAGGAATCCCGAGAGGCCCCCTAGCAAATCGCATGGGGACTGGCCTCTCCTGAGGCCACCAGGGCGGGTCCCTGAGGTCCCCGTCGTAACTCGAGAACACCTGCCGCAACTCGAGAAAATCCAGGAAGTTCTCCCTTCCAGGCGAGATGAGGCCTATTTCCGATGAGGCGTCTGGAGACTAATGACACCTAACCTCTGGAACTTCGAAAGGGTCTTTCACACCCTTGCTGCAACTCAAGAAGTTCACCGCCATACCCGTCTCCACTCGAGAGGAAGCACAATGGTCCCGCACACATCCAGAGGAGCCCCGTTTCCCCCTCGTAGCTCGAGATGAGGGATCCTTTACCTGCTTTCAACGGGAAAGAATTCCCGGCGTTCCCGTCGCATCTCAAGAGGAGACACTCTCAACAGGAAAGGAGAGAGGAACTCCATGGTCGTACCACCATTCCAAGAGTCTCCCAGATGTCTCAGTCCATTCCAGAGGAACCTCTTTGCCCTGCACTGGCTCATCTTTCACGCTGAGGATCGACTCACACCATGGTGGCACGTGGGACAGCCCCGTGGGAAAGCCTCAAGGGAAAGCCTCGAGGGAAAACAACAGATCCTTTGATCCACGCGACAGGAAGCGTGACATTGCTGCTACAGCCTGGAAGGAAAGCGCACGTGCATGCCCCCACTCGAAACGAGGCCTGACTCCCCTGGGGAGACTCCACAAGTACCCAAAGATCCATGTCAGCCCTTGAGAGGAATCCTCGGTTCCGGCCCTGATTCCACACAAGCTTTTTGGCCCCGGTATCGACGGGAGAGGAATCCCGAGAGGCCCCCTAGCAACTCGCATGGGGACTGGCCTCTCCTGAGGCCACCAGGGCGGGTCCCTGAGGTCCCCGTCGTAACTCGAGAACTCCTGCCGCAACTCGAGAAAATCCAGGAAGTTCTCCCTTCCAGGCGAGATGAGGCCTATTTCCGATGAGGCGTCTGGAGACTAATGACACCTAACCTCTGGAACTTCGAAAGGGTCTTTCACACCCTTGCTGCAACTCAAGAAGTTCACCGCCATACCCGTCTCCACTCGAGAGGAAGCACGATGGTCCCGCCCACATCCAGAGGAGCCCCGTTTCCCCCTCGTAGCTCGAGATGAGGGATTGTTTACCTGCTTTCAACGGGAAAGAATTCCCGGCGTTCCCGTCGCATCTCAAGAGGAGGCACTCTCAACAGGAAAGGCGAGAGGAACTCCATGGTCGTACCACCATTCCAAGAGTCCCCCAGATGTCTCAGTCCATTCCAGAGGAACCTCTTTGCCCTGCACTGGCTCATCTTTCTCGCCGAGGATCGACTCATACCACGGTGTCACGTG
Source organism: Capricornis sumatraensis (assembly GCF_032405125.1). NCBI lineage: Eukaryota > Metazoa > Chordata > Mammalia > Artiodactyla > Bovidae > Capricornis > Capricornis sumatraensis. Next base: position 2,560,459 of record NC_091075.1, on the reverse strand, counting down.
GGACAGCCCTGTGGGAAAGCCTCGAGGGAAAGCCTCGAGGGAAAACCACAGATCCTTTGATCCACGCGACGGGAAGCGTGGCATTGCTGCTAAAGCCTGGAAGGAAAGCGCACGTGCATGCCCCCACTCGAGACGAGGCCTGACTCCCCTGGGGAGACTCCAGAAGTACCCAAAGATCCATGTCAGCCCCTGAGAGGAATCTTCGGTTCCGGCCCTGACTCCACACAATGTTTTGTCCCCGGTATCGACGGGAGAGGAATCCCGAGAGGCACCCTAGCAAATTGCATGGGGACTGGCCTCTCCTGAGGCCACCAGGGCGGGTACCTGAGGTCCCCATCGTAACTCGAGAACACCTGCCGCAACTCGAGAAAATCCAGGAAGTTCTCCCTTCCAGGCGAGATGAGGTCTATTTCCGATGAGGCGTCTGGAGACTAATGACACCTAACCTCTGGAACTTCGAAAGGGTCTTTCACACCCTTGCTGCAACTCAAGAAGTTCACCGCCATACCCGTCTCCACTCGAGAGGAAGGACGATGGTCCCGCCCACATACAGAGGAGCCCCGTTTCCCCCTCGTAGCTCGAGATGAGGGATCCTTTCCCTGCTTTCAACGGGAAAGAATTCCCGGCGTTCCCGTCGGATCTCAAGAGGAATCACTCTCAACAGGAAAGGCGAGAGGAACTCCATGGTCGTACCACCATTCCAAGAGTCCCCCAGATGTCTCAGTCCATTCCAGAGGAACCTCTTTGCCCTGCACTGGCTCATCTTTCACGCCGAGGATCGACTCACACCACGGTGGCACGTGGGACAGCCCTGTGGGAAAGCCTCGAGGGAAAGCCTCGAGAGAAAACCACAGATCCTTTGATCCACGCCACGGGAAGCGTGACAATGCTCCTACAGCCTGGAAGGAAAGCGCACGTGCATGCCCCCACTCGAGACGAGGCCTGACTCCCCTGGGGAAACTCCAGAAGTACCCAAAGATCCATGTCAGCCCCTGAGAGGAATCCTCAGTTCCGGCCCTGATTCACAACAAGGTTTTTGGCCCCGGTATCGACGGGAGAGGAATCACGAGAGGCCCCCTAGCAACTCGCATGGGGACTGGTCTCTCCTTAGGCCACCAAGGCGGGTCCCTGAGGTCCCCGTCGTAACTCGAGAACACCTGCCGCATCTCGAGAAAATCCAGGAAGTTCTCCCTTCCGGGCGAGATGAGGCCTATTTCCGATGAGGCGTCTGGAGACTAATGACACGTAAACTCTGGAAATTCGAAAGGGTCTTTCACACCCTTGCTGCAACTCAAGAAGTTCACCGCCAAACCCGGCTTCAGTCGAGAGGAAGCACGATTGTCCCGCCCACATCCAGAGGAGCCCCGTTTCCCCCTCATAGCTCGAGATGAGGGATCCTTTCCCTGCTTTCAACGGGAAAGAATTCCCGGCGTTCCCGTCGCATCTCAAGAGGAGGCACTCTCAACAGGAAAGGCGAGAGGAACTCCATGGTCGTACCACCATTCCAAGAGTCCCCCAGATGTCTCAGTCCATTCTAGAGGAAACTCTTTGCCCTGCACTGGCTCATCTTTCACGCCGAGGATCGACTCACACCACGGTGGCACGTGGGACAGCCCTGTGGGAAAGCCTCGAGGGAAAGCCTCGAGGGAAAACCACAGATCCTTTGATCCACGCCACGGGAAGCGTGACATTGCTGCTACAGCCTGGAAGGAAAGCGCACGTGCATGCCCCCACTCGAGACGAGGCTTGACACCCCTGGGAAGACTCCAGAAGTACCCAAAGATCCATGTCAGCCCATGAGAGGAATCCTCGGTTCCGGCCCTGACTCACAACAAGGTTTTTGGCCCCGGTATCGACGGGAGAGGAATCCCGAGAGGCCCCCTAGCACCTCGCATGGGGACTGGCCTCTCCTGAGGCCACCAGGGCGGGTCCCTGAGGTCCCCGTCGTAACTCGAGAACACCTGCCGCAACTCCAGAAAATCCAGGAAGTTCTCCCTTCCAGGCGAGATGAGGGCTATTTCCGATGAGGGGTCTGGAGACTAATGACACCTAACCTCTGGAACTTCGAAAGGGTCCTTCACACCCTTGCTGCAACTCAAGAAGTTCACCGCCATACACGTCTCCACTCGAGAGGAAGCACGATGGTCCCGCCCACATCCAGAGGAGCCCCATTTCCCCCTCGTAGCTCGAGATGAGGGATCCTTTCCCTGCTTTCAACGGGAAAGAATTCCCGGCGTTCCCGTCCCATCTTAAGAGGAGGCACTCTCAACAGGAAAGGCGAGAGGAACTCCATGGTCGTACCACCATTCCAAGAGTCGCCCAGATGTCTCAGTCCATTCCAGAGGAACCTCTTTGCCCTGCACTGGCTCATCTTTCACGCCGAGGATCGACTCACACCACGGTGGCACGTGGGACAGCCCTGAGGGAAAGCCTCGAGGGAAAGCCTCGAGGGAAAACCACAGATCCTTTGATCCACGCCACGGGAAGAGTTACATTGCTGCTACAGCCTGGAAGGAAAGCACACGTGCATGACCCCACTCGAGACGAGGCCTGACTCCCCTGGGGAGACTCCAGAAGTACCCAAAGATCCATGTCAGCCCCTGAGAGGAATCCTCGGTCCCGGCCCTGACTCTACACAAGGTTTTTGGCCCCGGTATCGACGGGAGAGGAATCCCGAGAGGCCCCCTAGCACCTCGCATGGGGACTGGCCTCTCCTGAGGCCACCAGGGCGGGTCCCTGAGGTGCCGTTCGTAACTCGAGAACACCTGCCGCAACTCGAGAAAATCCAGGAATTTCTCCCTTCCAGGCGAGATGAGGCCTATTTCCGATGAGGTGTCTGGAGACTAATGACACCTAACCTCTGGAACTTCGAAAGGGTCTTTCACACCCTTGCTGCAACTCAAGAAGTTCACCGCCATACTCGTCTCCACTCGAGAGGAAGCACGATGGTCCCGCCCACATCCAGAGGAGGCCCGCTTCCCCCTCGGAGCTCGAGATGAGGGATCCTTTCCCTGCTTTCAACGGGAAAGAATTCCCGGCATTCCCATCGCATCTCAAGAGGAGGCACTCTCAAAAGGAAAGGCGAGAGGAACTCCATGGTCGTACCACCATTCCAAGAGTCCCCCAGATGTATCAGTCCATTCCAGAGGAACCTCTTTGCCCTGCACTGGCTCATCTTTCACGCCGAGGATCGACTCACACCACGGTGGCACGTGGGACAGCCCTGTGGGAAAGCCTCGAGGGAAAACCACAGATCCTTTGATCCACGCCAAGGGAAGCGTGACATTGCTGCTACAGCCTGGAAGGAAAGCGCACGTGCATGCCCCCACTCGAGACGAGGCCTGACTCCCCTGGGGAGACTCCACAAGTACCCAAAGATCCATGTCAGCCCCTGACAGGAATCCTCAGTTCCGGCCCTGACTCCACACAAGGTTTCTGGCCCAGGTATCGACGGGAGAGGAATCCCGAGAGGCCCCCTAGCAACTCGCATGGGGACTGGCCTCTCCTGAGGCCACCAGGGCGGGTCCCTGAGGTCCCCGTCGTAACTCGAGAACACCTGCCGCAACTCGAGAAAATCCAGGAAGTTCTCCCTTCCAGGCGAGAAGAGGCCTATTTCCGATGAGGCGTCTGGAGACTAATGACACCTAAATTCTGGAACTTCGAAAGGGTCTTTCACACCCTTGCTGCAACTCAAGAAGTTCACCGCCATACCCGTCTCCACTCGAGAGGAAGCACGATGGTCCCGCCCACATCCAGAGGAGCCCTGTTTCCCCCTCGGAGCTCGAGATGAGAGATCCTTTCCCTGCTTTCAACGGGAAAGAATTCCCGGCTTTCCCGTCGCATCTCAAGAGGAGGCACTCTCAAAAGGAAAGGCGAGAGGAACTCCATGGTCGTACCACCATTCCAAGAGTCCCCCAGATGTCTCAGTCCATTCCAGAGGAACCTCTTTGCCCTGCACTGGCTCATCTTTCACGCCGAGGATCGACTCACACCACGGTGGCACGTGGGACAGCCCTGTGGGAAAGCCTCGAGGGAAAGCCTCGAGGGAAAACCACAGATCCTTTGATACACGCGACGGGAAGCGTGACATTGCTGCTACAGCCAGGAAGGAAAGCGAACGTTCATGCCCCCACTCGAGACGAGGCCTGACTCCCCGGGGGAGACTCCAGAAGTACGCAAGGATCCATGTCAGCCCCTGAGAGGAATCCTCGGTTCCGGCCCTGACTCCACACAAGGATTTTGGCCCCGGTATCGACGGGAGAGGAATCCCGAGAGGCCCCCTAGCAACTCGCATGGGGACTGGCCTCTCCTGAGGCCACTAGGGCGGGTCCCTGAGGTCCCCGTCGTAACTCGAGAACACCTGCCGCAACTCGAGAAAATCCAGGAAGTTCTCCCTTCCAGGCGAGATGAGGCCTATTTCCGATGAGGCGTCTGGAGACTAATGACACCGAACCTCTGGAACTTCGAAAGGGTCTTTCACACCCTTGCTGCAACTCAAGAAGTTCACCGCCATACCCGTCTCCACTCGAGAGGAAGCACGATGGTCCCGCCCACATCCAGAGGAGCCCCGTTTCCCCCTTGGAGCTCGAGATGAGGGATCGTTTCCCTGCTTTCAACGGGAAAGAATTCCCTGCGTTCCCGGCGCATCTCAAGAGGAGGCACTCTCAACAGGAAAGGCGAGAGGAACTCCATGGTCGTACCACCATTCCAAGAGTCCCCCAGATGTCTCAGTCCATTCCAGAGGAACCTCTTTGCCCTGCACTTGCTCATCTTTCTCGCCGAGGATCGACTCTCACCACGGTGGCACGTGGGACAGCCCTGTGGGAAAGCCTCGAGGGAAAGCCTCGAGGGAAAACCACAGATCCTTTGATCCACGCCTCGGGAAGCATGGCATTGCTGCTACAGCCTGGAAGGAAAGCGCACGTGCATGCCCCCACTCGAGACGAGGCCTGACTCCCCTGGGGAGACTCCAGAAGTACCCAAAGATCCATGTCAGCCCCTGAGAGGAATCCTCGGTCCCGGCCCTGACTCCACACAAGGATTTTTGCCACGGTATCCACGGGGGAGGAATCCCGAGAGGCCCCGTAGCACCTCGCATGGGGACTGGCCTCTCCTGAGGCCACCAGGGCGGGTCCCTGAGGTCCCCGTCGTAACTCGAGAACACCTGCTGCAACTCGAGAAAATCCAGGAAGTTCTCCCTTCCAGGCGAGATGAGGCCTATTTCCGATGAGGCGTCTGGAGACTAATGACACCTAACCTCTGGAACTTCGAAAGGGTCTTTCACACCCTTGCTGCAACTCAAGAAGTTCACCGCCATACCCGTCTCCACTCGAGAGGAAGCACGATGGTCCCGCCCACATCCAGAGGAGCCCCGTTTCCCCTCGTAGCTCGAGATGAGGGATCCTTCCCCTGCTTTCAACGGGAAAGAATTCCCGGCGTTCCCGTCGCATTTCAAGAGGAGGCACTATCAACAGGAAAGGCGAGAGGAACTCCATGGTCGTACCACCATTCCAAGAGTCCCCCAGATGTCTCAGTCCATTCCAGAGGAACCTCTTTGCCCTGCATTGGCACATCTTTCACGCCGAGGATCGACTCACACCACGGTGGCACGTGGGACAGCCCTGTGGGAAAGCCTCGAGGGAAAGCCTCGAGGGAAAACCACAGATCCTTTGATCCACGCCTCGGGAAGCATGGCATTGCTGCTACAGCCTGGAAGGAAAGCGCACGTGCATGTCCCGACTCGAGACGAGGCCTGACTCCCCTGGGGAGACTCCAGAAGTACCCAAAGATCCATGTCAGCCCCTGAGAGGAATCTTCGGTTCCGGCCCTGACTCCACACAATGTTTTGTCCCCGGTATCGACGGGAGAGGAATCCCGAGAGGCACCCTAGCAAATTGCATGGGGACTGGCCTCTCCTGAGGCCACCAGGGCGGGTACCTGAGGTCCCCATCGTAACTCGAGAACACCTGCCGCAACTCGAGAAAATCCAGGAAGTTCTCCCTTCCAGGCGAGATGAGGTCTATTTCCGATGAGGCGTCTGGAGACTAATGACACCTAACCTCTGGAACTTCGAAAGGGTCTTTCACACCCTTGCTGCAACTCAAGAAGTTCACCGCCATACCCGTCTCCACTCGAGAGGAAGGACGATGGTCCCGCCCACATACAGAGGAGCCCCGTTTCCCCCTCGTAGCTCGAGATGAGGGATCCTTTCCCTGCTTTCAACGGGAAAGAATTCCCGGCGTTCCCGTCGGATCTCAAGAGGAGGCACTCTCAACAGGAAAGGCGAGAGGAACTCCATGGTCGTACCACCATTCCAAGAGTCCCCCAGATGTCTCAGTCCATTCCAGAGGAACCTCTTTGCCCTGCACTGGCTCATCTTTCACGCCGAGGATCGACTCACACCACGGTGGCACGTGGGACAGCCCTGTGGGAAAGCCTCGAGGGAAAGCCTCGAGAGAAAACCACAGATCCTTTGATCCACGCCACGGGAAGCGTGACAATGCTGCTACAGCCTGGAAGGAAAGCGCACGTGCATGCCCCCACTCGAGACGAGGCCTGACTCCCCTGGGGAAACTCCAGAAGTACCCAAAGATCCATGTCAGCCCCTGAGAGGAATCCTCGGTTCCGGCCCTGACTCCACACAAGGTTTTTGGCCCCGGTATCGACGGGAGAGGAATCCCGAGAGGCCCCCTAGCAATTCGCATGAGGACTGGCCTCTCCTGAGGCCACCAGGGCGGGTCCCTGAGGTCCCCGTCGTAACTCGAGAACACCTGCCGCAACTCGAGAAAATCCAGGAAGTTCTCCCTTCCAGGCGAGATGAGGCCTATTTCCGATGAGGCGTCTGGAGACTAATGACACCTAACCTCTGGAACTTCGAAAGGGTCTTTCACACCCTTGCTGCAACTCAAGAAGTTCACCGCCATACCCGTCTCCACTCGAGAGGAAGCACGATGGTCCCGCCCACATCCAGAGGAGCCCCGTTTCCCCCTCGTAGCTCGAGATGAGGGATCCTTTCCCTGCTTTCAACGGGAAAGAATTCCCGGCGTTCCCGGCGCATCTCAAGAGGAGGCACTCTCAACAGGAAAGGCCAGAGGAACTTCATGGTCGTACCACCATTCCAAGAGTGCCCCAGATGTCTCAGTCCATTCCAGAGGAACCTCTTTGCCCTGCACTGGCTCATCTTTCTCGCCGAGGATCGACTCTCACCACGGTGGCACGTGGGACAGCCCTGTGGGAAAGCCTCGAGGGAAAGCCTCGAGGGAAAACCACAGATCCTTTTATCCACGCGACGGGAAGCGTGGCATTGCTGCTAAAGCCTGGAAGGAAAGCGCACGTGCATGCCCCCTCTCGTGACGAGGCCTGACTCCCCTGGGGAGACTCCAGAAGTACCCAAAGACCCATGACAGCCCCTGAGAGGAATCATCGGTTCCGGCCCTGACTCCACACAAGGTTTTTGGCCCCGGTATCGACGGGAGAGGAATCCCGAGAGGCCCCCTAGCAAATCGCATGGGGACTGGCCTCTCCTGAGGCCACCAGGGCGGGTCCCTGAGGTCCCCGTCGTAACTCGAGAACACCTGCCGCAACTGGAGAAAATCCAGGAAGTTCTCCCTTCCAGGCGAGATGAGGCCTATTTCCGATGAGGCGTCTGGAGACTAATGACACCTAACCTCTGGAACTTCGAAAGGGTCTTTCACACCCTTGCTGCAACTCAAGAAGTTCACCGCCATACCCGTCTCCACTCGAGAGGAAGCACGATGGTCCCGCCCACATCCAGAGGAGCCCCGTTTCCCCCTCATAGCTCGAGATGAGGGATCCTTTCCCTGCTTTCAACGGGAAAGAATTCCCGGCGTTCCCGGCGCATCTCAAGAGGAGGCACTCTCAACAGGAAAGGCGAGAGGAACTTCATGGTCGTACCACCATTCCAAGAGTGCCCCAGATGTCTCAGTCCATTCCAGAGGAACCTCTTTGCCCTGCACTGGCTCATCTTTCTCGCCGAGGATCGACTCTCACCACGGTGGCACGTGGGACAGCCCTGTGGGAAAGCCTCGAGGGAAAGCCTCGAGGGAAAACCACAGATCCTTTTATCCACGCGACGGGAAGCGTGGCATTGCTGCTAAAGCCTGGAAGGAAAGCGCACGTGCATGCCCCCTCTCGAGACGAGGCCTGACTACCCTGGGGAGACTCCAGAAGTACCCAAAGACCCATGACAGCCCCTGAGAGGAATCATCGGTTCCGTCCCTGACTCCACACAAGGTTTTTGGCCCCGGTATCGACGGGAGAGGAATCCCGAGAGGCCCCCTAGCAAATCGCATGGGGACTGGCCTCTCCTGAGGCCACCAGGGCGGGTCCCTGAGGTCCCCGTCGTAACTCGAGAACACCTGCCGCAACTCGAGAAAATCCAGGAAGTTCTCCCTTCCAGGCGAGATGAGGCCTATTTCCGATGAGGCGTCTGGAGACTAATGACACCTAACCTCTGGAACTTCGAAAGGGTCTTTCACACCCTTGCTGCAACTCAAGAAGTTCACCGCCATACCCGTCTCCACTCGAGAGGAAGCACAATGGTCCCGCACACATCCAGAGGAGCCCCGTTTCCCCCTCGTAGCTCGAGATGAGGGATCCTTTACCTGCTTTCAACGGGAAAGAATTCCCGGCGTTCCCGTCGCATCTCAAGAGGAGACACTCTCAACAGGAAAGGAGAGAGGAACTCCATGGTCGTACCACCATTCCAAGAGTCTCCCAGATGTCTCAGTCCATTCCAGAGGAACCTCTTTGCCCTGCACTGGCTCATCTTTCACGCTGAGGATCGACTCACACCATGGTGGCACGTGGGACAGCCCCGTGGGAAAGCCTCAAGGGAAAGCCTCGAGGGAAAACAACAGATCCTTTGATCCACGCGACAGGAAGCGTGACATTGCTGCTACAGCCTGGAAGGAAAGCGCACGTGCATGCCCCCACTCGAAACGAGGCCTGACTCCCCTGGGGAGACTCCACAAGTACCCAAAGATCCATGTCAGCCCTTGAGAGGAATCCTCGGTTCCGGCCCTGATTCCACACAAGCTTTTTGGCCCCGGTATCGACGGGAGAGGAATCCCGAGAGGCCCCCTAGCAACTCGCATGGGGACTGGCCTCTCCTGAGGCCACCAGGGCGGGTCCCTGAGGTCCCCGTCGTAACTCGAGAACTCCTGCCGCAACTCGAGAAAATCCAGGAAGTTCTCCCTTCCAGGCGAGATGAGGCCTATTTCCGATGAGGCGTCTGGAGACTAATGACACCTAACCTCTGGAACTTCGAAAGGGTCTTTCACACCCTTGCTGCAACTCAAGAAGTTCACCGCCATACCCGTCTCCACTCGAGAGGAAGCACGATGGTCCCGCCCACATCCAGAGGAGCCCCGTTTCCCCCTCGTAGCTCGAGATGAGGGATTGTTTACCTGCTTTCAACGGGAAAGAATTCCCGGCGTTCCCGTCGCATCTCAAGAGGAGGCACTCTCAACAGGAAAGGCGAGAGGAACTCCATGGTCGTACCACCATTCCAAGAGTCCCCCAGATGTCTCAGTCCATTCCAGAGGAACCTCTTTGCCCTGCACTGGCTCATCTTTCTCGCCGAGGATCGACTCATACCACGGTGTCACGTGGGACAGCCCTGTGGGAAAGCCTCGAGGGAAAGCCTCGAGGGAAAACCACAGATCCTTTGATCCACGCGACGGGAAGCGTGGCATTGCTGCTAAAGCCTGGAAGGAAAGCGCACGTGCATGCCCCCACTCGAGACGAGGCCTGACTCCCCTGGGGAGACTCCAGAAGTGCCCAAAGATCCATGTCAGCCCCTGAGATGAATCCTCGGTTCCGGCCCTGACTCCACACAAGGATTTTGGCCCCGGTATCGACGGGAGAGGAATCCCGAGAGGCCCCGTAGCACCTCGCATGGGGACTGGCCTCTCCTGAGGCCACCAGGGCGGTTCCCTGAGGTCCCCGTCGTAACTCGAGAACACCTGCCGCAACTCGAGAAAATCCAGGAAGTTCTCCCTTCCAGGCAAGATGAGGCCTATTTCCGATGAGGCGTCTGGAGACTAATGACAACTAACCTCTGGAACTTCGAAAGGGTCTTTCACACCCTTGCTGCAACTCAAGAAGTTCACCGCCATACCCGTCTACACTCGAGAGGAAGCACGATGGTCCCGCCCACATCCAGAGGAGCCCCGTTTCCCCCTCGGAGCTCGAGATGCGCGATCCTTTCCCTGCTTTCAACGGGAAAGAATTCCCGGCGATCCCGTCGCATCTCAAGAGGAGGCCCTCTCAACAGGAAAGGCGAGAGGAACTCCATGGTCGTACCACCATTCCAAGAGTCCCCCAGATGTCTCAGTCCATTCCAGAGGAACCTCTTTGCCCTGCACTTGCTCATCTTTCACGCCGAGGATCGACTCACACCACGGTGGCATGTAGGACAGCCCTGTGGGAAAGCCTCGAGGGAAAGCCTCGAGGGAAAACCACAGATCCTTTGTTCCCCGCCACGGGAAGCGTGACATTGCCGCTACAGACTGGAAGGAAAGCGCACGTGCATGCCCCCACTCGAGACGAGGCCTGACTCCCCTGGGGAGACTCCAGAAGTACCCAAAGATCCATGTCAGCCCCTGAGAGGAAACCTCGGTTTCGGCCCTGACTCCACACAAGGTTTTTGGCCCCGGTATCGACGGGAGAGGAATCCTGAGAGGCCCCCTAGCAACTCGCATGGGGACTGGCCTCTCCTGAGGCCACCAGGGCGGGTCCCTGAGGTCCCCGGCGTAACTCGAGAACACCTGCCTCAACTCGAGAAAATCCAGGAAGTTCTCCCTTCCAGGCGAGATGAGGCCTATTTCCGATGAGGCGTCTGGAGACTAATGACACCTAACCTCTGGAACTTCGAAAGGGTCTTTCACACCCTTGCTGCAATTCAAGAAGTTCACCGCCATACCTGTCTCCACTCGAGAGGAAGCACGATGGTCCCGACCACATCCAGAGGAGCCCCGTTTCCCCCTCGGAGCTCGAAATGTGGGATCCTTTCCCTGCTTTCAACGGGAAAGAATTCCCGGCGTTCCCGTCGCATCTCAAGAGGAGGCACTCTCAAAGGGAAAGCCGAGAGGAACTCCATGGTCGTACCACCATTCCAAGAGTCCCCCAGATGTCTCAGTCCATTCCAGAGGAACCTCTTTGCCCTGCACTGGCTCATCTTTTACGCCGAGGATCGACTCACACCACGGTGTCATGTGGGACAGCCCTGTGGGAAAGCCTCGAGGGAAAGCCTCGAGGGAAAACCACAGATCCTTTGATCCACGCGACGGGAAGCGTGACATTGCTGCTACAGCCTGGAAGGAAAGCGCACGTGCATGCCCCCACTCGAGACGAGGCCTGACTCCCCAGGGGAGACTCCACAAGTACCCAAAGATCCATGTCAGCCCCTGAGAGTAATTATCGGTTCCGGCCCTGACTCTACACAAGGTTTTTGGCCCCGGTATCGACGGGAGAGGAATCCCGAGAGGCCCCTTATCACCTCACATGGGGACTGGCCTCTCCTGAGGCCACCAGGGCGGGTCCCTGAGGTCCCCGTCGTAACTCGAGAACACCTGCCGCAACTCGAGAAAATCCAGGAAATTCTCCCTTCCAGGCGAGATGAGGCCTATTTCCGATGAGGCCCTGGAGACTAATGACACCTAACCTCTGGAACTTCGAAAGGGTCTTTCACACCCTTGCTGCAACTCAAGAATTTCACCGCCATACCCGTCTCCACTCGAGAGGAAGCACGATGGTCCCGCCCACATCCAGAGGAGCCCCGCTTCCCCGTCGTAGCTCGAGATGAGGAATCGTTTCCCTGCTTTCAACGGGAAAGAATTCCCGGCGTTCCCGGCGCATCTCAAGAGGAGGCACTCTCAACCGGAAAGGCGAGAGGAACTCCATGGTCGTACCACCATTCCAAGAGTCCCCCAGATGTCTCAGTCCATTCCAGAGGAACCTCTTTGCCCTGCATTGGCTCATCTTTCTCGCCGAGGATCGACTCACACCACGGTGGCACGTGAGACAGCCCTGTGGGAAAGCCTCGAGGGAAAGCCTCGAGGGAATACCACAGATCCTTTGATCCACGCGACGGGAAGCGTGGCATTGCTGCTAAAGCCTGGAAGGAAAGCGCACGTGCATGCCCCCACTCGAGACGAGGCCTGACTCCCCTGGGGAGACTCCAGAAGTGCCCAAAGATCCATGTCAGCCCCTGAGATGAATCCTCGGTTCCGGCCCTGACTCCACACAAGGATTTTGGCCCCGGTATCGACGGGAGAGGAATCCCGAGAGGCCCCGTAGCACCTCGCATGGGGACTGGCCTCTCCTGAGGCCACCACGGCGGTTCCCTGAGGTCCCCGTCGTAACTCGAGAACACCTGCCGCAACTCGAGAAAATCCAGGAAGTTCTCCCTTTCAGGCGAGATGAGGCCTATTTCCGATGAGGCGTCTGGAGACTAATGACAACTAACCTCTGGAACTTCGAATGGGTCTTTCACACCCTTGCTGCAACTCAAGAAGTTCACCGCCATACCCGTCTACACTCGAGAGGAAGCACGATGGTCCCGCCCACATCCAGAGGAGCCCCGTTTCCCCCTCGGAGATCGAGATGAGGGATCCTTTCCCTGCTTTCAACGGGAAAGAATCCCCGGCGTTCCCGCCACATCTCAAGAGGAGGCACTCTCAACAGGAAAGGCGAGAGGAACTCCATGGTCGTACCACCATTCCAAGAGTCCCCCAGATGTCTCAGTCCATTCCAGAGGAACCTCTTTGCCCTGCACTGGCCCATCTTTCACGCCGAAGTTCGACTCACACCACGGTGGCACGTGAGACAGCCCTGTGGGAAAGCCTCGAGGGAAAGCCTCGAGGGAAAACCACAGATCCTTTGATCCACGCCACGGGAAGCATGGCATTGCTGCTACAGCCTGGAAGGAAAGCGCACGTGCATGCCCCCACTCGAGACGAGGCCTGACTCCCCTGGGGAGACTCCAGAAGTACCCAAAGATCCATGTCAGCCCCTGAGAGGAAACCTCGGTTCCGGCCCTCACTCCACACAATGTTTTTGGCCCCGGTATCGACGGGAGAGGAATCCCGAGAGGCACCCTAGCAAATCGCATGGGGACTGGCCTCTCCTGAGGCCACAAGGGCGGGTCCCTGAGGTCCCCTTCGTAACTCGAGAACACCTGCCGCAACTCGAGATAATCCAGGAAGTTCTCCCTTCCAGGCGAGATCAGGTCTATTTCCGATGAGGCGTCTGGAGACTAATGACACCTAACCTCTGGAACTTCGAAAGGGTCTTTCACACCCTTGCTGCAACTCAAGAAGTTCACCGCCATACCCGTCTCCACTCGAGAGGAAGCACGATGGTCCCGCCCACATCCAGAGGAGCCCCGTTTCCCCCTCGGAGCTCGAGATGCGCGATCCTTTCCCTGCTTTCAACGGGAAAGAATTCCCGGCGCTCCCGTCGCATCTCAAGAGGAGGCCCTCTCAACAGGAAAGGCGAGAGGAACTCCATGGTCGTACCACCATTCCAAGAGTCCCCCAGATGTCTCAGTCCATTCCAGAGGAACCTCTTTGCCCTGCACTGGCTCATCTTTCACGCCGAGGATCGACTCACACCACGGTGGCATGTGGGACAGCCCTGTGGGAAAGCCTCGAGGGAAAGCCTCGAGGGAAAACCACAGATCCTTTGATCCCCGCCACGGGAAGCGTGACATTGCCGCTACAGACTGGAAGGAAAGCGCACGTGCATGCCCCCACTCGAGACGAGGCCTGACTCCCCTGGGGAGACTCCACAAGTACCCAAAGATCCATGTCAGCCCCTGAGAGGAAACCTCGGTTCCGGCCCTGACTCCACACAAGGTTTTTGGCCCCGGTATCGACGGGAGAGGAATCCTGAGAGCCCCCTAGCAACTCGCATGGGGACTGGCCTCTCCTGAGGCCACCAGGGCGGGTCCCTGAGGTCCCCGGCGTAAGTCGAGAACACCTGCCTCAACTCGAGAAAATCCAGGAAGTTCTCCCTTCCAGGCGAGATGAGGCCTATTTCCGATGAGGCGTCTGGAGACTAATGACACCTAACCTCTGGAACTTCGAAAGGGTCTTTCACACCCTTGCTGCAATTCAAGAAGTTCACCGCCATACCTGTCTCCACTCGAGAGGAAGCACGATGGTCCCGCCCACATCCAGAGGAGCCCCGTTTCCCCCTCGGAGCTCGAAATGTGGGATCCTTTCCCTGCTTTCAACGGGAAAGAATTCCCGGCGTTCCCGTCGCATCTCAAGAGGAGGCACTCTCAAAGGGAAAGGCGAGAGGAACTCCATGGTCGTACCACCATTCCAAGAGTCCCCCAGATGTCTCAGTCCATTCCAGAGGAACCTCTTTGCCCTGCACTGGCTCATCTTTTACGCCGAGGATCGACTCACACCACGGTGTCATGTGGGACAGCCCTGTGGGAAAGCCTCGAGGGAAAGCCTCGAGGGAAAACCACAGATCCTTTGATCCACGCGACGGGAAGCGTGACATTGCTGCTACAGCCTGGAAGGAAAGCGCACGTGCATGCCCCCACTCGAGACGAGGCCTGACTCCCCAGGGGAGACTCCACAAGTACCCAAAGATCCATGTCAGCCCCTGAGAGTAATTATCGGTTCCGGCCCTGACTCTACACAAGGTTTTTGGCCCCGGTATCGACGGGAGAGGAATCCCGAGAGGCCCCTTATCACCTCACATGGGGACTGGCCTCTCCTGAGGCCACCAGGGCGGGTCCCTGAGGTCCCCGTCGTAACTCGAGAACACCTGCCGCAACTCGAGAAAATCCAGGAAGTTCTCCCTTCCAGGCGAGATGAGGCCTATTTCCGATGAGGCCCTAGAGACTAATGACACCTAACCTCTGGAACTTCGAAAGGGTCTTTCACACCCTTGCTGCAACTCAAGAAGTTCACCGCCATACCCGTCTCCACTCGAGAGGAAGCACGATGGTCCCGCCCACATCCAGAGGAGCCCCGCTTCCCCGTCGTAGTTCGAGATGAGGGATCGTTTCCCTGCTTTCAACGGGAAAGAATTCCCGGCGTTCCCGGCGCATCTCAAGAGGAGGCACTCTCAACCGGAAAGGCGAGAGGAACTCCATGGTCGTACCACCATTCCAAGAGTCCCCCAGATGTCTCAGTCCATTCCAGAGGAACCTCTTTGCCCTGCATTGGCTCATTTTTCTCGCCTAGGATCGACTCACACCACGGTGGCACGTGAGACAGCCCTGTGGGAAAGCCTCGAGGGAAAGCCTCGAGGGAATACCACAGATCCTTTGATCCACGCGACGGGAAGCGGGGCATTGCTGCTAAAGCCTGGAAGGAAAGCGCACGTGCATGCCCCCACTCGAGACGAGGCCTGACTCCCCTGGGGAGACTCCAGAAGTGCCCAAAGATCCATGTCAGCCCCTGAGATGAATCCTCGGTTCCGGCCCTGACTCCACACAAGGATTTTGGCCCCGGTATCGACGGGAGAGGAATCCCGAGAGGTCCCGTAGCACCTCGCATGGGGACTGGCCTCTCCTGAGGCCACCACGGCGGTTCCCTGAGGTCCCCGTCGTAACTCGAGAACGCCTGCCGCAACTCGAGAAAATCCAGGAAGTTCTCCCTTCCAGGCGAGATGAGGCCTATTTCCGATGAGGCGTCTGGAGATTAATGACAGCTAACCTCTGGAACTTCGAAAGGGTCTTTCACACCCTTGCTGCAACTCAAGAAGTTCACCGCCATACCCGTCTACACTCGAGAGGAAGCACGATGGTCCCGCCCACATCCAGAGGAGCCCCGTTTCCCCCTCGGAGCTCGAGATGAGGGATCCTTTCCCTGCTTTCAACGGGAAAGAATCCCCGGCGTTCCCGCCACATCTCAAGAGGAGGCACTCTCAACAGGAAAGGCGAGAGGAACTCCATGGTCGTACCACCATTCCAAGAGTCCCCCAGATGTCTCAGTCCATTCCAGAGGAACCTCTTTGCCCTGCACTGGCCCATCTTTCACGCCGAAGTTCGACTCACACCACGGTGGCACGTGAGACAGCCCTGTGGGAAAGCCTCGAGGGAAAGCCTCGAGGGAAAACCACAGATCCTTTGATCCACGCCACGGGAAGCATGGCATTGCTGCTACAGCCTGGAAGGAAAGCGCACGTGCATGCCCCCACTCGAGACGAGGCCTGACTCCCCTAGGGAGACTCCAGAAGTACCCAAAGATCCATGTCAGCCCCTGAGAGGAAACCTGGGTTCCGGCCCTGACTCCACACAATGTTTTTGGCCCCGGTATCGACGGGAGAGGAATCCCGAGAGGCACCCTAGCAAATCGCATGGGGACTGGCCTCTCCTGAGGCCACAAGGGCGGGTCCCTGAGGTCCCCGTCGTAACTCGAGAACACCTGCCGCAACTCGAGATAATCCAGGAAGTTCTCCCTTCCAGGCGAGATCAGGTCTATTTCCGATGAGGCGTCTGGAGACTAATGACACCTAACCTCTTGAACTTCGAAAGGGTCTTTCACACCCTTGCTGCAACTCAAGAAGTTCACCGCCATACCCGTCTCCACTCGAGAGGAAGCACGATGGTCCCGCCCACATCCAGAGGAGCCCCGTTTCCCCCTCGGAGCTCGAGATGCGCGATCCTTTCGCTGCTTTCAACGGGAAAGAATTCCTGGCGATCCCGTCGCATCTCAAGAGGAGGCCCTCTCAACAGGAAAGGCGAGAGGAACTCCATGGTCGTACCACCATTCCAAGAGTCCCCCAGATGTCTCAGTCCATTCCAGAGGAACCTCTTTGCCCTGCACTTGCTCATCTTTCACGCCGAGGATCGACTCACACCACGGTGGCATGTAGGACAGCCCTGTGGGAAAGCCTCGAGGGAAAGCCTCGAGGGAAAACCACAGATCCTTTGTTCCCCGCCACGGGAAGCGTGACATTGCCGCTACAGACTGGAAGGAAAGCGCACGTGCATGCCCCCACTCGAGACGAGGCCTGACTCCCCTGGGGAGACTCCAGAAGTACCCAAAGATCCATGTCAGCCCCTGAGAGGAAACCTCGGTTTCGGCCCTGACTCCACACAAGGTTTTTGGCCCCGGTATCGACGGGAGAGGAATCCTGAGAGGCCCCCTAGCAACTCGCATGGGGACTGGCCTCTCCTGAGGCCACCAGGGCGGGTCCCTGAGGTCCCCGGCGTAACTCGAGAACACCTGCCTCAACTCGAGAAAATCCAGGAAGTTCTCCCTTCCAGGCGAGATGAGGCCTATTTCCGATGAGGCGTCTGGAGACTAATGACACCTAACCTCTGGAACTTCGAAAGGGTCTTTCACACCCTTGCTGCAATTCAAGAAGTTCACCGCCATACCTGTCTCCACTCGAGAGGAAGCACGATGGTCCCGACCACATCCAGAGGAGCCCCGTTTCCCCCTCGGAGCTCGAAATGTGGGATCCTTTCCCTGCTTTCAACGGGAAAGAATTCCCGGCGTTCCCGTCGCATCTCAAGAGGAGGCACTCTCAAAGGGAAAGCCGAGAGGAACTCCATGGTCGTACCACCATTCCAAGAGTCCCCCAGATGTCTCAGTCCATTCCAGAGGAACCTCTTTGCCCTGCACTGGCTCATCTTTTACGCCGAGGATCGACTCACACCACGGTGTCATGTGGGACAGCCCTGTGGGAAAGCCTCGAGGGAAAGCCTCGAGGGAAAACCACAGATCCTTTGATCCACGCGACGGGAAGCGTGACATTGCTGCTACAGCCTGGAAGGAAAGCGCACGTGCATGCCCCCACTCGAGACGAGGCCTGACTCCCCAGGGGAGACTCCACAAGTACCCAAAGATCCATGTCAGCCCCTGAGAGTAATTATCGGTTCCGGCCCTGACTCTACACAAGGTTTTTGGCCCCGGTATCGACGGGAGAGGAATCCCGAGAGGCCCCTTATCACCTCACATGGGGACTGGCCTCTCCTGAGGCCACCAGGGCGGGTCCCTGAGGTCCCCGTCGTAACTCGAGAACACCTGCCGCAACTCGAGAAAATCCAGGAAATTCTCCCTTCCAGGCGAGATGAGGCCTATTTCCGATGAGGCCCTGGAGACTAATGACACCTAACCTCTGGAACTTCGAAAGGGTCTTTCACACCCTTGCTGCAACTCAAGAATTTCACCGCCATACCCGTCTCCACTCGAGAGGAAGCACGATGGTCCCGCCCACATCCAGAGGAGCCCCGCTTCCCCGTCGTAGCTCGAGATGAGGAATCGTTTCCCTGCTTTCAACGGGAAAGAATTCCCGGCGTTCCCGGCGCATCTCAAGAGGAGGCACTCTCAACCGGAAAGGCGAGAGGAACTCCATGGTCGTACCACCATTCCAAGAGTCCCCCAGATGTCTCAGTCCATTCCAGAGGAACCTCTTTGCCCTGCATTGGCTCATCTTTCTCGCCGAGGATCGACTCACACCACGGTGGCACGTGAGACAGCCCTGTGGGAAAGCCTCGAGGGAAAGCCTCGAGGGAATACCACAGATCCTTTGATACACGCGACGGGAAGCGTGGCATTGCTGCTAAAGCCTGGAAGGAAAGCGCACGTGCATGCCCCCACTCGAGACGAGGCCTGACTCCCCTGGGGAGACTCCAGAAGTACCCAAAGATCCATGTCAGCCCCTGAGAGGAATCTTCGGTTCCGGCCCTGACTCCACACAAGGTTTTTGGCCCCGGTATCGACGGGAGAGGAATCCGGAGAGGCCCCCTAGCAAATCGCATGGGGACTGGCCTCTCCTGAGGCCACCAGGGCGGGTCCCTGAGGTCCCCATCGTAACTCGAGAACACCTGCCGCAACTCGAGAAAATCCAGGAAGTTCTCCCTTCCAGGCGAGATGAGGTCTATTTCCGATGAGGGATCTGGAGACTAATGACACCTAACCTCTTGAACTTCGAAAGGGTCTTTCACACCCTTGCTGCAACTCAAGAAGTTCACCGCCATACCCGTCTCCACTCGAGATGAAGCACGATGGTCCCGCCCACATCCAGAGGAGCCCAGTTTCACCCTCGTAGCTCGAGATGAGGGATCCTTTCCCTGCTTTCAACGGGAAAGAATTCCCGGCGTTCCCGTCGCATCTCAAGAGGAGACACTCTCAACAGGAAAGGAGAGAGGAACTCCATGGTCGTACCACCATTCCAAGAGTCCCCCAGATGTCTCAGTCCATTCCAGAGGAACCTCTTTGCCCTGCACTGGCTCATCTTTCACGCTGAGGCTCGACTCACACCACGGTGGCACGTGGTACAGCCCTGTGGGAAAGCCTCAAGGGAAAGCCTCGAGGGAAAACCACAGATCCTTTGATCCACGCGACGGGAAGCGTGGCATTGCTGCTAAAGCCTGGAAGGAAAGCGCACGTGCATGCCCCCACTCGAGACGAGGCCTGACTCCCCTGGGGAGACTCCAGAAGTGCCCAAAGATCCATGTCAGCCCCTGAGATGAATCCTCGGTTCCGGCCCTGACTCCACACAAGGATTTTGGCCCCGGTATCGACGGGAGAGGAATCCCGAGAGGCCCCGTAGCACCTCGCATGGGGACTGGCCTCTCCTGAGGCCACCACGGCGGTTCCCTGAGGTCCCCGTCGTAACTCGAGAACACCTGCCGCAACTCGAGAAAATCCAGGAAGTTCTCCCTTTCAGGCGAGATGAGGCCTATTTCCGATGAGGCGTCTGGAGACTAATGACAACTAACCTCTGGAACTTCGAATGGGTCTTTCACACCCTTGCTGCAACTCAAGAAGTTCACCGCCATACCCGTCTACACTCGAGAGGAAGCACGATGGTCCCGCCCACATCCAGAGGAGCCCCGTTTCCCCCTCGGAGATCGAGATGAGGGATCCTTTCCCTGCTTTCAACGGGAAAGAATCCCCGGCGTTCCCGCCACATCTCAAGAGGAGGCACTCTCAACAGGAAAGGCGAGAGGAACTCCATGGTCGTACCACCATTCCAAGAGTCCCCCAGATGTCTCAGTCCATTCCAGAGGAACCTCTTTGCCCTGCACTGGCCCATCTTTCACGCCGAAGTTCGACTCACACCACGGTGGCACGTGAGAGAGCCCTGTGGGAAAGCCTCGAGGGAAAGCCTCGAGGGAAAACCACAGATCCTTTGATCCACGCCACGGGAAGCATGGCATTGCTGCTACAGCCTGGAAGGAAAGCGCACGTGCATGCCCCCACTCGAGACGAGGCCTGACTCCCCTGGGGAGACTCCAGAAGTACCCAAAGATCCATGTCAGCCCCTGAGAGGAAACCTCGGTTCCGGCCCTCACTCCACACAATGTTTTTGGCCCCGGTATCGACGGGAGAGGAATCCCGAGAGGCACCCTAGCAAATCGCATGGGGACTGGCCTCTCCTGAGGCCACAAGGGCGGGTCCCTGAGGTCCCCTTCGTAACTCGAGAACACCTGCCGCAACTCGAGATAATCCAGGAAGTTCTCCCTTCCAGGCGAGATCAGGTCTATTTCCGATGAGGCGTCTGGAGACTAATGACACCTAACCTCTGGAACTTCGAAAGGGTCTTTCACACCCTTGCTGCAACTCAAGAAGTTCACCGCCATACCCGTCTCCACTCGAGAGGAAGCACGATGGTCCCGCCCACATCCAGAGGAGCCCCGTTTCCCCCTCGGAGCTCGAGATGCGCGATCCTTTCCCTGCTTTCAACGGGAAAGAATTCCCGGCGCTCCCGTCGCATCTCAAGAGGAGGCCCTCTCAACAGGAAAGGCGAGAGGAACTCCATGGTCGTACCACCATTCCAAGAGTCCCCCAGATGTCTCAGTCCATTCCAGAGGAACCTCTTTGCCCTGCACTGGCTCATCTTTCACGCCGAGGATCGACTCACACCACGGTGGCATGTGGGACAGCCCTGTGGGAAAGCCTCGAGGGAAAGCCTCGAGGGAAAACCACAGATCCTTTGATCCCCGCCACGGGAAGCGTGACATTGCCGCTACAGCCTGGAAGGAAAGCGCACGTGCATGCCCCCACTCGAGACGAGGCCTGACTCCCCTGGGGAGACTCCACAAGTACCCAAAGATCCATGTCAGCCCCTGAGAGGAAACCTCGGTTCCGGCCCTGACTCCACACAAGGTTTTTGGCCCCGGAATCGACGGGAGAGGAATCCTGAGAGCCCCCTAGCAACTCGCATGGGGACTGGCCTCTCCTGAGGCCACCAGGGCGGGTCCCTGAGGTCCCCGGCGTAAGTCGAGAACACCTGCCTCAACTCGAGAAAATCCAGGAAGTTCTCCCTTCCAGGCGAGATGAGGCCTATTTCCGATGAGGCGTCTGGAGACTAATGACACCTAACCTCTGGAACTTCGAAAGGGTCTTTCACACCCTTGCTGCAATTCAAGAAGTTCACCGCCATACCTGTCTCCACTCGAGAGGAAGCACGATGGTCCCGCCCACATCCAGAGGAGCCCCGTTTCCCCCTCGGAGCTCGAAATGTGGGATCCTTTCCCTGCTTTCAACGGGAAAGAATTCCCGGCGTTCCCGTCGCATCTCAAGAGGAGGCACTCTCAAAGGGAAAGGCGAGAGGAACTCCATGGTCGTACCACCATTCCAAGAGTCCCCCAGATGTCTCAGTCCATTCCAGAGGAACCTCTTTGCCCTGCACTGGCTCATCTTTTACGCCGAGGATCGACTCACACCACGGTGTCATGTGGGACAGCCCTGTGGGAAAGCCTCGAGGGAAAGCCTCGAGGGAAAACCACAGATCCTTTGATCCACGCGACGGGAAGCGTGACATTGCTGCTACAGCCTGGAAGGAAAGCGCACGTGCATGCCCCCACTCGAGACGAGGCCTGACTCCCCAGGGGAGACTCCACAAGTACCCAAAGATCCATGTCAGCCCCTGAGAGTAATTATCGGTTCCGGCCCTGACTCTACACAAGGTTTTTGGCCCCGGTATCGACGGGAGAGGAATCCCGAGAGGCCCCTTATCACCTCACATGGGGACTGGCCTCTCCTGAGGCCACCAGGGCGGGTCCCTGAGGTCCCCGTCGTAACTCGAGAACACCTGCCGCAACTCGAGAAAATCCAGGAAGTTCTCCCTTCCAGGCGAGATGAGGCCTATTTCCGATGAGGCCCTAGAGACTAATGACACCTAACCTCTGGAACTTCGAAAGGGTCTTTCACACCCTTGCTGCAACTCAAGAAGTTCACCGCCATACCCGTCTCCACTCGAGAGGAAGCACGATGGTCCCGCCCACATCCAGAGGAGCCCCGCTTCCCCGTCGTAGTTCGAGATGAGGGATCGTTTCCCTGCTTTCAACCGGAAAGAATTCCCGGCGTTCCCGGCGCATCTCAAGAGGAGGCACTCTCAACCGGAAAGGCGAGAGGAACTCCATGGTCGTACCACCATTCCAAGAGTCCCCCAGATGTCTCAGTCCATTCCAGAGGAACCTCTTTGCCCTGCATTGGCTCATCTTTCTCGCCTAGGATCGACTCACACCACGGTGGCACGTGAGACAGCCCTGTGGGAAAGCCTCGAGGGAAAGCCTCGAGGGAATACCACAGATCCTTTGATCCACGCGACGGGAAGCGTGGCATTGCTGCTAAAGCCTGGAAGGAAAGCGCACGTGCATGCCCCCACTCGAGACGAGGCCTGACTCCCCTGGGGAGACTCCAGAAGTGCCCAAAGATCCATGTCAGCCCCTGAGATGAATCCTCGGTTCCGGCCCTGACTCCACACAAGGATTTTGGCCCCGGTATCGACGGGAGAGGAATCCCGAGAGGTCCCGTAGCACCTCGCATGGGGACTGGCCTCTCCTGAGGCCACCACGGCGGTTCCCTGAGGTCCCCGTCGTAACTCGAGAACACCTGCCGCAACTCGAGAAAATCCAGGAAGTTCTCCCTTCCAGGCGAGATGAGGCCTATTTCCGATGAGGCGTCTGGAGATTAATGACAACTAACCTCTGGAACTTCGAAAGGGTCTTTCACACCCTTGCTGCAACTCAAGAAGTTCACCGCCATACCCGTCTACACTCGAGAGGAAGCACGATGGTCCCGCCCACATCCAGAGGAGCCCCGTTTCCCCCTCGGAGCTCGAGATGAGGGATCCTTTCCCTGCTTTCAACGGGAAAGAATCCCCGGCGTTCCCGCCACATCTCAAGAGGAGGCACTCTCAACAGGAAAGGCGAGAGGAACTCCATGGTCGTACCACCATTCCAAGAGTCCCCCAGATGTCTCAGTCCATTCCAGAGGAACCTCTTTGCCCTGCACTGGCCCATCTTTCACGCCGAAGTTCGACTCACACCACGGTGGCACGTGAGACAGCCCTGTGGGAAAGCCTCGAGGGAAAGCCTCGAGGGAAAACCACAGATCCTTTGATCCACGCCACGGGAAGCATGGCATTGGTGCTACAGCCTGGAAGGAAAGCGCACGTGCATGCCCCCACTCGAGACGAGGCCTGACTCCCCTGGGGAGACTCCAGAAGTACCCAAAGATCCATGTCAGCCCCTGAGAGGAAACCTGGGTTCCGGCCCTGACTCCACACAATGTTTTTGGCCCCGGAATCGACGGGAGAGGAATCCCGAGAGGCACCCTAGCAAATCGCATGGGGACTGGCCTCTCCTGAGGCCACAAGGGCGGGTCCCTGAGGTCCCCGTCGTAACTCGAGAACACCTGCTGCAACTCGAGATAATCCAGGAAGTTCTCCCTTCCAGGCGAGATCAGGTCTATTTCCGATGAGGCGTCTGGAGACTAATGACACCTAACCTCTTGAACTTCGAAAGGGTCTTTCACACCCTTGCTGCAACTCAAGAAGTTCACCGCCATACCCGTCTCCACTCGAGAGGAAGCACGATGGTCCCGCCCACATCCAGAGGAGCCCCGTTTCCCCCTCGGAGCTCGAGATGCGCGATCCTTTCCCTGCTTTCAACGGGAAAGAATTCCCGGCGATACCGTCGCATCTCAAGAGGAGGCCCTCTCAACAGGAAAGGCGAGAGGAACTCCATGGTCGTACCACCATTCCAAGAGTCCCCCAGATGTCTCAGTCCATTCCAGAGGAACCTCTTTGCCCTGCACTTGCTCATCTTTCACGCCGAGGATCGACTCACACCACGGTGGCATGTGGGACAGCCCTGTGGGAAAGCCTCGAGGGAAAGCCTCGAGGGAAAACCACAGATCCTTTGATCCCCGCCACGGGAAGCGTGGCATTGCCGCTACAGACTGGAAGGAAAGCGCACGTGCATGCCCCCACTCGAGACGAGGCCTGACTCCCCTGGGGAGACTCCAGAAGTACCCAAAGATCCATG
Organism: Capricornis sumatraensis; assembly: GCF_032405125.1. Taxonomy (NCBI): domain Eukaryota; kingdom Metazoa; phylum Chordata; class Mammalia; order Artiodactyla; family Bovidae; genus Capricornis; species Capricornis sumatraensis. Next base: position 2,536,179 of record NC_091075.1, on the reverse strand, counting down.
TCAGCCCCTGAGAGGAAACCTCGGTTCCGGCCCTGACTCCACACAAGGTTTTTGGCCCCGGTATCGACGGGAGAGGAATCCTGAGAGGCCCCCTAGCAACTCGCATGGGGACTGGCCTCACCTGAGGCCACCAGGGCGGGTCCCTGAGGTCCCCGTCGTAACTCGAGAACACCTGCCGCAACTCGAGAAAATCCAGGAAGTTCTCCCTTCCAGGCGAGATGAGGCCTATTTCCGATGAGGCGTCTGGAGACTAATGACACCTAACCTCTGGAACTTCGAAAGGGTCTTTCACACCCTTGCTGCAATTCAAGAAGTTCACCGCCATACCTGTCTCCACTCGAGAGGAAGCACGATGGTCCCGCCCACATCCAGAGGAGCCCCGTTTCCCCCTCGGAGCTCGAAATGTGGGATCCTTTCCCTGCTTTCAACGGGAAAGAATTCCCGGCGTTCCCGTCGCATCTGAAGAGGAGGCACTCTCAAAGGGAAAGGCGAGAGGAACTCCATGGTCGTACCACCATTCCAAGAGTCCCCCAGATGTCTCAGTCCATTCCAGAGGAACCTCTTTGCCCTGCACTGGCTCATCTTTTACGCCGAGGATCGACTCACACCACGGTGTCATGTGGGACAGCCCTGTGGGAAAGCCTCGAGGGAAAGCCTCGAGGGAAAACCACAGATCCTTTGATCCACGCGACGGGAAGCGTGACATTGCTGCTACAGCCTGGAAGGAAAGCGCACGTGCATGCCCCCACTCGAGACGAGGCCTGACTCCCCAGGGGAGACTCCACAAGTACCCAAAGATCCATGTTAGCCCCTGAGAGTAATTATCGGTTCCGGCCCTGACTCTACACAAGGTTTTTGGCCCCGGTATCGACGGGAGAGGAATCCCGAGAGGCCCCTTATCACCTCACATGGGGACTGGCCTCTCCTGAGGCCACCAGGGCGGGTCCCTGAGGTCCCCGTCGTAACTCGAGAACACCTGCCGCAACTCGAGAAAATCCAGGAAGTTCTCCCTTCCAGGCGAGATGAGGCCTATTTCCGATGAGGCCCTGGAGACTAATGACACCTAACCTCTGGAACTTCGAAAGGGTCTTTCACACCCTTGCTGCAACTCAAGAAGTTCACCGCCATACCCGTCTCCACTCGAGAGGAAGCACGATGGTCCCGCCCACATCCAGAGGAGCCCCGCTTCCCCGGCGTAGCTCGAGATGAGGGATCGTTTCCCTGCTTTCAACGGGAAAGAATTCCCGGCGTTCCCGGCGCATCTCAAGAGGAGGCACTCTCAACCGGAAAGGCGAGAGGAACTCCATGGTCGTACCACCATTCCAAGAGTCCCCCAGATGTCTCAGTCCATTCCAGAGGAACCTCTTTGCCCTGCATTGGCTCATTTTTCTCGCCGAGGATCGACTCACACCACGGTGGCACGTGAGACAGCCCTGTGGGAAAGCCTCGAGGGAAAGCCTCGAGGGAATACCACAGATCCTTTGATACACGCGACGGGAAGCGTGGCATTGCTGCTAAAGCCTGGAAGGAAAGCGCACGTGCATGCCCCCACTCGAGACGAGGCCTGACTCCCCTGGGGAGACTCCAGAAGTACCCAAAGATCCATGTCAGCCCCTGAGAGGAATCTTCGGTTCCGGCCCTGACTCCACACAAGGTTTTTGGCCCCGGTATCGACGGGAGAGGAATCCCGAGAGGCCCCCTAGCAAATCGCATGGGGACTGCCCTCTCCTGAGACCACCAGGGCGGGTCCCTGAGGTCCCCGTCGTAACTCGAGAACACCTGCCGCAACTCGAGAAAATCCAGGAAGTTCTCCCTTCCAGGCGAGATGAGGTCTATTTCCGATGAGGGATCTGGAGACTAATGACACCTAACCTCTTGAACTTCGAAAGGGTCTTTCACACCCTTGCTGCAACTCAAGAAGTTCACCGCCATACCCGTCTCCACTCGAGATGAAGCACGATGGTCCCGCCCACATCCAGAGGAGCCCAGTTTAACCCTCGTAGCTCGAGATGAGGGATCCTTTCCCTGCTTTCAACGGGAAAGAATTCCCGGTGTTCCCGTCGCATCTCAAGAGGAGACACTCTCAACAGGAAAGGAGAGAGGAACTCCATGGTCGTACCACCATTCCAAGAGTCCCCCAGATGTCTCAGTCCATTCCAGAGGAACCTCTTTGCCCTGCACTGGCTCATCTTTCACGCTGAGGCTCGACTCACACCACGGTGGCACGTGTGACAGCCCTGTGGGAAAGCCTCAAGGGAAAGCCTCGAGGGAAAACCACAGATCCTTTGATCCACGCGACGGGAAGCGTGGCATTGCTGCTAAAGCCTGGAAGGAAAGCGCACGTGCATGCCCCCACTCGAGACGAGGCCTGACTCCCCTGGGGAGACTCCAGAAGTGCCCAAAGATCCATGTCAGCCCCTGAGATGAATCCTCGGTTCCGGCCCTGACTCCACACAAGGATTTTGGCCCCGGTATCGACGGGAGAGGAATCCCGAGAGGCCCCGTAGCACCTCGCATGGGGACTGGCCTCTCCTGAGGCCACCACGGCGGTTCCCTGAGGTCCCCGTCGTAACTCGAGAACACCTGCCGCAACTCGAGAAAATCCAGGAAGTTCTCCCTTTCAGGCGAGATGAGGCCTATTTCCGATGAGGCGTCTGGAGACTAATGACAACTAACCTCTGGAACTTCGAAAGGGTCTTTCACACCCTTGCTGCAACTCAAGAAGTTCACCGCCATACCCGTCTACACTCGAGAGGAAGCACGATGGTCCCGCCCACATCCAGAGGAGCCCCGTTTCCCCCTCGGAGCTCGAGATGAGGGATCCTTTCCCTGCTTTCAACGGGAAAGAATCCCCGGCGTTCCCGCCACATCTCAAGAGGAGGCACTCTCAACAGGAAAGGCGAGAGGAACTCCATGGTCGTACCACCATTCCAAGAGTCCCCCAGATGTCTCAGTCCATTCCAGAGGAACCTCTTTCCCCTGCACTGGCCCATCTTTCACGCCGAAGTTCGACTCACACCACTGTGGCACGTGAGACAGCCCTGTGGGAAAGCCTCGAGGGAAAGCCTCGAGGGAAAACCACAGATCCTTTGATCCACGCCACGGGAAGCATGGCATTGCTTCTACAGCCTGGAAGGAAAGCGCACGTGCATGCCCCCACTGGAGACGAGGCCTGACTCCCCTGGGGAGACTCCAGAAGTACCCAAAGATCCATGTCAGCCCCTGAGAGAAATCCTCGGTTCCGGCCCTGACTCCACACAAGGTTTTTGGCCCCGGTATCGACGGGAGAGGAATCCCGAGAGGCCCCCTAGCAACTCGCATGGGGACTGGCCTCTCCTGAGGCCACCAGGGCGGGTCCCTGAGGTCCCCGTCGTAACTCGAGAACACCTGCCGCAACTCGAGAAAATCCAGTAAGTTCTCCCTTCCAGGCGAGATGAGGCCTATTTCCGATGAGGCGTCTGGAGACTAATGACACCTAACCTCTGGAACTTCGAAAGGGTCTTTCACACCCTTGCTGCAACTCAAGAAGTTCACCGCCATACCCGTCTCCACTCGAGAGGAAGCACGATGGTCCCGCCCACATCCAGAGGAGCCCCGTTTCCCCCTCGTAGCTCGAGATGAGCGATCCTTTCCCTGCTTTCAACGGGAAAGAATTCGCTGTGTTCCCGTCGCATCTCAAGAGGAGGCACTCTCAACAGGAAAGGCGAGAGGAACTCCCTGGTCGTACCACCATTCCAAGAGTCCCCCAGATGTCTCAGTCCATTCCAGCGGAACCTCTGTTCCCTGTACTGGCTCATCTTTCACGCCGAGGATCGACTCACACCACCGTGGCACGTGGGACAGCCCTGTGGGAAAGCCTCGAGGGAAAGCCTCGAGGGAAAACCACAGATCCTTTGATCCACGCGACGGGAAGCGTGACATTGCTGCTACAGCCTGGAAGGAAAGCGCACGTGCATGCCCCCACTCGAGACGAGGCCTGACTCCCCTGTGGAGACTCCAGAAGTACCCAAAGATCCATGTCAGCCCCTGAGAGGAATCCTCGGTTCCGGCCCTGACTCCACACAAGGTTTTTGGCCCCGGTATCGACGGGAGAGGAATCCCGAGAGGCCCCTTATCACCTCACATGGGGACTGGCCTCTCCTGAGGCCACCAGGGCGGGTCCCTGAGGTCCCCGTCGTAACTCGAGAACACCTGCCGCAACTCGAGAAAATCCAGGAAGTTCTCCCTTCCAGGCGAGATGAGGCCTATTTCCGATGAGGCCCTGGAGACTAATGACACCTAACCTCTGGAACTTCGAAAGGGTCTTTCACACCCTTGCTGCAACTCAAGAAGTTCACCGCCATACCCGTCTCCACTCGAGAGGAAGCACGATGGTCCCGCCCACATCCAGAGGAGCCCCGCTTCCCCGGCGTAGCTCGAGATGAGGGATCGTTTCCCTGCTTTCAACGGGAAAGAATTCCCGGCGTTCCCGGCGCATCTCAAGAGGAGGCACTCTCAACCGGAAAGGCGAGAGGAACTCCATGGTCGTACCACCATTCCAAGAGTCCCCCAGATGTCTCAGTCCATTCCAGAGGAACCTCTTTGCCCTGCATTGGCTCATTTTTCTCGCCGAGGATCGACTCACACCACGGTGGCACGTGAGACAGCCCTGTGGGAAAGCCTCGAGGGAAAGCCTCGAGGGAATACCACAGATCCTTTGATACACGCGACGGGAAGCGTGGCATTGCTGCTAAAGCCTGGAAGGAAAGCGCACGTGCATGCCCCCACTCGAGACGAGGCCTGACTCCCCTGGGGAGACTCCAGAAGTACCCAAAGATCCATGTCAGCCCCTGAGAGGAATCTTCGGTTCCGGCCCTGACTCCACACAAGGTTTTTGGCCCCGGTATCGACGGGAGAGGAATCCCGAGAGGCCCCCTAGCAAATCGCATGGGGACTGCCCTCTCCTGAGACCACCAGGGCGGGTCCCTGAGGTCCCCGTCGTAACTCGAGAACACCTGCCGCAACTCGAGAAAATCCAGGAAGTTCTCCCTTCCAGGCGAGATGAGGTCTATTTCCGATGAGGGATCTGGAGACTAATGACACCTAACCTCTTGAACTTCGAAAGGGTCTTTCACACCCTTGCTGCAACTCAAGAAGTTCACCGCCATACCCGTCTCCACTCGAGATGAAGCACGATGGTCCCGCCCACATCCAGAGGAGCCCAGTTTAACCCTCGTAGCTCGAGATGAGGGATCCTTTCCCTGCTTTCAACGGGAAAGAATTCCCGGTGTTCCCGTCGCATCTCAAGAGGAGACACTCTCAACAGGAAAGGAGAGAGGAACTCCATGGTCGTACCACCATTCCAAGAGTCCCCCAGATGTCTCAGTCCATTCCAGAGGAACCTCTTTGCCCTGCACTGGCTCATCTTTCACGCTGAGGCTCGACTCACACCACGGTGGCACGTGTGACAGCCCTGTGGGAAAGCCTCAAGGGAAAGCCTCGAGGGAAAACCACAGATCCTTTGATCCACGCGACGGGAAGCGTGGCATTGCTGCTAAAGCCTGGAAGGAAAGCGCACGTGCATGCCCCCACTCGAGACGAGGCCTGACTCCCCTGGGGAGACTCCAGAAGTGCCCAAAGATCCATGTCAGCCCCTGAGATGAATCCTCGGTTCCGGCCCTGACTCCACACAAGGATTTTGGCCCCGGTATCGACGGGAGAGGAATCCCGAGAGGCCCCGTAGCACCTCGCATGGGGACTGGCCTCTCCTGAGGCCACCACGGCGGTTCCCTGAGGTCCCCGTCGTAACTCGAGAACACCTGCCGCAACTCGAGAAAATCCAGGAAGTTCTCCCTTTCAGGCGAGATGAGGCCTATTTCCGATGAGGCGTCTGGAGACTAATGACAACTAACCTCTGGAACTTCGAAAGGGTCTTTCACACCCTTGCTGCAACTCAAGAAGTTCACCGCCATACCCGTCTACACTCGAGAGGAAGCACGATGGTCCCGCCCACATCCAGAGGAGCCCCGTTTCCCCCTCGGAGCTCGAGATGAGGGATCCTTTCCCTGCTTTCAACGGGAAAGAATCCCCGGCGTTCCCGCCACATCTCAAGAGGAGGCACTCTCAACAGGAAAGGCGAGAGGAACTCCATGGTCGTACCACCATTCCAAGAGTCCCCCAGATGTCTCAGTCCATTCCAGAGGAACCTCTTTCCCCTGCACTGGCCCATCTTTCACGCCGAAGTTCGACTCACACCACTGTGGCACGTGAGACAGCCCTGTGGGAAAGCCTCGAGGGAAAGCCTCGAGGGAAAACCACAGATCCTTTGATCCACGCCACGGGAAGCATGGCATTGCTTCTACAGCCTGGAAGGAAAGCGCACGTGCATGCCCCCACTGGAGACGAGGCCTGACTCCCCTGGGGAGACTCCAGAAGTACCCAAAGATCCATGTCAGCCCCTGAGAGAAATCCTCGGTTCCGGCCCTGACTCCACACAAGGTTTTTGGCCCCGGTATCGACGGGAGAGGAATCCCGAGAGGCCCCCTAGCAACTCGCATGGGGACTGGCCTCTCCTGAGGCCACCAGGGCGGGTCCCTGAGGTCCCCGGCGTAACTCGAGAACACCTGCCGCAACTCGAGAAAATCCAGTAAGTTCTCCCTTCCAGGCGAGATGAGGCCTATTTCCGATGAGGCGTCTGGAGACTAATGACACCTAACCTCTGGAACTTCGAAAGGGTCTTTCACACCCTTGCTGCAACTCAAGAAGTTCACCGCCATACCCGTCTCCACTCGAGAGGAAGCACGATGGTCCCGCCCACATCCAGAGGAGCCCCGTTTCCCCCTCGTAGCTCGAGATGAGCGATCCTTTCCCTGCTTTCAACGGGAAAGAATTCGCTGTGTTCCCGTCGCATCTCAAGAGGAGGCACTCTCAACAGGAAAGGCGAGAGGAACTCCCTGGTCGTACCACCATTCCAAGAGTCCCCCAGATGTCTCAGTCCATTCCAGCGGAACCTCTGTTCCCTGTACTGGCTCATCTTTCACGCCGAGGATCGACTCACACCACCGTGGCACGTGGGACAGCCCTGTGGGAAAGCCTCGAGGGAAAGCCTCGAGGGAAAACCACAGATCCTTTGATCCACGCGACGGGAAGCGTGACATTGCTGCTACAGCCTGGAAGGAAAGCGCACGTGCATGCCCCCACTCGAGACGAGGCCTGACTCCCCTGTGGAGACTCCAGAAGTACCCAAAGATCCATGTCAGCCCCTGAGAGGAATCCTCGGTTCCGGCCCTGACTCCACACAAGGTTTTTGGCCCCGGTATCGACGGGAGAGGAATCCCGAGAGGCCCCCTAGCATCTCGCATGGGGACTGGCCTCTCCTGAGGCCACCAGTGCGGGTCCCTGAGGTCCCCGTCGTGAGTCCAGAACAGCTGCCGCAACTCGAGAAAATCCAGGAAGTTCTCCCTTCCTGGCGAGATTAGGCCTATTTCCGATGAGGCGTCTGGAGACTAATGACACCGAACCTCTGGAACTTCGAAAGGGTCTTTCTCACCCTTGCTGCAACTCAAGAAGTTCACCGCCATACCCGTCTCGACTCGAGAGGAAGCACGATGGTCCCGCCCACATCCAGAGGAGCCCCGTTTCCCCCTCGTAGCTCGAGATGAGGGATCCTTTCCCTGCTTTCAACGGGAAAGAATTCCCGGCGTTCCCGTCGCATCTCAAGAGGAGGCACTCTCAACAGGAAAGGCGAGAGGAACTCCATGGTCGTACCACCATTCCAAGAGTCCCCCAGATGTCTCAGTCCATTCCAGAGGAACCTCTTTGCCCTGCACTGGCTCATCTTTCACGCCGAGGATCGACTCACACCACGGTGGCACGTGGGACAGCCCTGTGGGAAAGCCTCGAGGGAAAACCACAGATCCTTTGATCCACGCGACGGGAAGCGTGACATTGCTGCTACAGCCTGGAAGGAAATAGCACGTGCATGCCCCCACTCGAGAGGAGGCCTGACTCCCCTGGGGAGACTCCAGAAGTACCCAAAGATCCATGTCAGCCCCTGAGAGGAATCCTCGGTTCCGGCCCTGACTCCACACAAGGTTTTTGGCCCCCGTATCGACGGGAGAGGAATCCCGAGTGGCCCCCTAGCAACTCGCATGGGGACTGGCCTCTCCTGAGGCCACCAGGGCGGGTCCCTGAGGTCCCCGTCGTAACTCGAGAGCACCTGCCGCAACTCGAGAAAATCCAGGAAGTTCTCCCTTCCAGGCGAGATGAGGCCTATTTCCGATGAGGCGTCTGGAGACTAATGACACCTAACATCTGGAACTTCGAAAGGGTCTTTCACACCCTTGCTGCGACTCAAGAAGTTCACCGCCATACCCGTCTCCACTCGAGAGGAAGCACGATGGTCCCGCCCACATCCAGAGGAGCCCCGTTTCCCCCTCGTAGCTCGAGATGAGGGATCCTTTCCCTGCTTTCAACGGGAAAGAATTCCCGGCGTTCCCGTCGCATCTCAAGAGGAGGCACTCTCAACAGGAAAGGCGAGAGGAACTCCATGGTCGTACCACCATTCCAAGAGTCCCCCAGATGTCTCAGTCCATTCCAGAGGAACCTCTTTGCCCTGCACTGGCTCATCTTTCACGCCAGGATCGACTCACACCACGGTGGCACGTGGGACAGCCCTGTGGGAAAGCCTCGAGGGAAAGCCTCGAGGGAAAACCACAGATCCTTTGATCCACGCGAAGGGAAGCGTGACATTGCTGCTACAGCCTGGAAGGAAAGCGCACGTGCATGCCCCCACTCGAGACGAGGCCTGACTCCCCTGGGGAGACTCCAGAAGTACCCAAAGATCCATGTCAGCGCCTGAGAGGCATCCTCGGTTCCGGCCCTGACTCCACACAAGGTTTTTGGCTCCGGTATCGACGGGAGAGGAATCCCGAGAGGCCCCCTAGCAACTCGCATGGGGACTGGCCTCTCCTGAGGCCACCAGGGCGGGTCCCTGAGGTCCCCGTCGTAACTGGAGAACACCTGCCGCAACTCGAGAAAATCCAGGAAGTTCTCCCTTCCAGGCGAGATGAGGCCTATTTCCGATGAGGCGTCTGGAGACTAATGACACCTAAACTCTGGAACTTCGAAAGGGTCTTTCACACCCTTGCTGCAACTCAAGAAGTTCACCGCCATACCCGTCTCCACTCGAGAGGAAGCACGATGGTCCCGCCCACATCCAGAGGAGCCCCGTTTCCCCCTCGTAGCTCGAGATGAGGGATCCTTTCCCTGCTTTCATCGGGAAAGAATTCCCGGCGTTCCCGTCGCATCTCAAGAGGAGGCACTCTCAACAGGAAAGGCGAGAGGAACTCCATGGTCGTACCACCATTCCAAGAGTCCCCCAGATGTCTCAGTCCATTCCAGAGGAACCTCTTTGCAACGCACTGGCTCATCTTTCACGCCGAGGATCGACTCACACTACGGAGGCACGTGGGGCAGCCCTGTGGGAAAGCCTCGAGGATAGCCTCGAGGGAAAACCACAGATCCTTTGATCCACGCGACGGGAAGCGTGACATTTCTGCATCAGCCTGGAAGGAAAGCGCACGTGCATGCCCCCACTGGAGACGAGGCCTGACTCCCCTGGGGAGACTCCAGAAGTACCCAAAGATCCATGTCAGCCCCTGAGAGGAATTCTCGGTTCCGGCCCTGACTCCACACAAGGTTTTTGGCCCCGGTATCGACGGGAGAGGAATCCCGAGAGGCCCCCTAGCAACTCGCATGGGGACTGGCCTCTCCTGAGGCCACCAGGGCGGGTCCCAGAGGTCCCCGTCGTAACTCGAGAACACCTGCCGCAACTCGAGAAAATCCAGGAAGTTCTCCCTTCCAGGCGAGATGAGGCCTATTTCCGATGAGGCATCTGGAGACTAATGACACCAAACCTCTGGAACTTCGGAAGGGTCTTTCACATCCTTGCTGCAACTCAAGAAGTTCACCGCCATACCCGTCTCCACTCGAGAGGAAACACGTTGGTCCCGCCCGCATCCAGAGGAGCCCCGTTTCCCCATCGTAGCTCGAGATGTGGGATCCTTTCCCTGCTTTCAACGGGAAAGAATTCCCGGCGTTCCCGTCGCATCTCAAGAGGAGGCACTCTCAACAGGAAAGGCGAGAGGAACTCCATGGTCGTACCACCATTCCAAGAGTCCCCCAGATGTCTCAGTCCATTCCAGAGGAACCTCTTTGCCCTGCACTGGCTCATCTCTCACGCCGAGGATCGATTCACACCACTGTGGCACGTGAGACAGCCCTGTGGGAAAGCCTCGAGGGAAAACCACAGATCCTTTGATCCACGCGACGGGAAGCGTGACATTGCTGCTACAGCCTGGAAGGAAAGCCCACGTGCATGCCCCCACTCGAGACGAGGCCTGACTCCCCTGGGGAGACTCCAGAAGTACCCAAAGATCCATGTCAGCCCCTGAGAGGAATCCTCGTTTCCGGACCTGACTCCACACAAAGTTTTTGGCCCCGGTATCGACGGGAGAGGAATCCCGAGAGGCCCCCTAGCATCTCGCATGGGGACTGGCCTCTCCTGAGGCCACCAGGGCGGGTCCCTGAGATCCCCGTCGTAACTCGAGAGCACCTGCCGCAACTCGAGAAAATCCAGGAAGTTCTCCCTTCCAGGCGAGATGAGGCGTATTTCCGATGAGGCGTCTGGAGACTAATGACACCTAACCTCTGGAACTTCGAAAGGGTCTTTCACACCCTTGCTGCGACTCAAGAAGTTCACCGCCATACCCGTCTCCACTCGAGAGGAAGCACGATGGTCCCGCCCACATCCCGATCCTTTCCCTGCTTTCAACGGGAAAGAATTCCCGGCGTTCCCGTCGCATCTCAAGAGGAGGCACTCTCAACAGAAAAGGCCAGAGGAACTCCATGGTCGTACCACCATTCCAAGAGTCCCCCAGATGTCTCAGTCCATTCCAGCGGAACCTCTGTGCCCTGCACTGGCTCATCTTTCACGCAAGGATCGACTCACACCACGGTGGCACGTGGGACAGCCCTGTGGGAAAGCCTCGAGGGAAAGCCTCGAGGGAAAACCACAGATCCTTTGATCCACGCGAAGGGAAGCGTGACATTGCTGCTACAGCCTGGAAGGAAAGTGCACGTGCATGCCCCCACTCGAGACGAGGCCTGACTCCCCTGGGGAGACTCCAGAAGTACCCAAAGATCCATGTCAGCCCCTGAGAGGAATCCTCGGTTCCGGCCCTGACTCCACACAAGGTTTTTGGCCCCGGTATCGACGGGAGAGGAATCCCGAGAGGCCCCCTAGGAACTCGCATGGGGACTGGCCTCTCCTGAGGCCACCAGGGCGGGTCCCTGAGGTCCCCGTCGTAACTCGAGAACACCTGCCGCAACTCGAGAAAATCCAGGAAGTTCTCCCTTCCAGGCGAGATGAGGCCTATTTCCGATGAGGCGTCTGGAGACTAATGATACCTAACCTCTGGAACTTCGAAAAGGTCTTTCACACCCTTGCTGCAACTCAAGAAGTTCACCGCCATACCCGTCTCCTCTCGAGGGGAAGCACGATGGTCCCGCCCACATCCAGAGGAGCCCCGTTTCCCCCTCGTAGCTCGAGATGAGGGATCCTTTCCCTGCTTTCAACGGGAAAGACTTCCCGGCGTTCCCGTCGCACCTCAAGAGGAGGCACTCTCAACAGGAAAGGCGAGAGGAACTCCATGGTCGTACCACCATTCCAAGAGTCCCCCAGATGTCTCAGTCCATTCCAGAGGAACCTCTTTGCCCTGCACTGGCTCATCTTTCACGCAGGATCGACTCACACCACGGTGGCACGTGGGACAGCCCTGTGGGAAAGCCTCGAGGGAAAGCCTCGAGGGAAAATCACAGATCCTTTGATCCACGCGAAGGGAAGCGTGACATTGCTGCTACAGCCTGGAAGGAAATCTCACGTGCATGCCCCCACTCGAGACGAGGCCTGTCTCCCCTGGGGAGACTCCAAAAGTACCCAAAGATCCATATCAGCCCCTGAGAGGAATCCTCGGTTCCGGCCCTGAATCCACACAAGGTTTTTGGCCCCGGTATCGACGGGAGAGGAATCCCGAGAGGCCCCCTAGCAACTCGCATGGGGACTGGCCTCTCCTGAGGCCACCAGGGCGGGTCCCTGAGGTCCCCGTCGTAACTCGAGAGCACCTGGCGCAACTCGAGAAAATCCAGGAAATTCTCCCTTCCAGGCGAGATGAGGCCTATTTCCGATGAGGCATCTGGAGACTAATGACACCTAACCTGTGGAACTTCGAAAGGGTTTTTCACACCCTTGCTGCGACTCAAAAAGTTCACCGCCATACCCGTCTCCACTCGAGAGGAAGCACGATGGTCCCGCCCACATCCAGAGGAGCCCCATTTCCCCCTCGTAGCTCGAGATGAGGGATCCTTTCCCTGCTTTCAACGGGAAAGAATTCCCGGCGTTCCCATCGCATCTCAAGAAGAGGCACTCTCAACAGGAAAGGTGAGAGGAACTCCATGGTCGTACCACCATTCCAAGAGTCCCCCAGATGTCTCAGTCCATTCCAGAGGAACCTCTTTGCCCTGCACTGGCTCATCTTTCACGCCGAGGATCGACTCACACCACGGTGGCACGTGGGACAGCCCTGTGGGAAACCCTCGAGGGAAAGCCTCGAGGGAAAACCGCAGATCCTTTGATCCACGCGACGGGAAGCGTGACATTGCTGCTACAGCCTGGAAGGAAAGTGCACGTGCATGCCCCAACACGAGACGAGGCCTGACTCCCCTGGGGAGACTCCAGAAGTACCCAAAGATCCATGTCAGCCCCTGAGAGGAATCCTCGGTTCCGGCCCTGAGTCCACACAAGGTTTTTGGCCCCGGTATCGACGGGAGAGTAATCCCGAGAGACCCCCTAGCAACTCGCATGGGGACTGGCCTCTCCTGAGGCCACCAGGGCGGGTCCCTGAGGTCCCCGTCGTAACTCGAGAACACCTGCCACAACTCGAGAAAATCCAGGAAGTTCTCCCTTCCAGGCGAGATGAGGCCTATTTTCGATGAGGTGTTTGGAGACTAATGACACCCAAACTCTGGAACTTCGAAAGGGTCTTTCACACCCTTGCTGCAACTCAAGAAGTTCACCGCCATACCCGTCTCCACTCGAGCGGAAGCACGATGGTCCCGCCCACATCCAGAGGAGCCCCGTTTCCCCCTCGTAGCTCGAGATGAGGGATCCTTTCCCTGCTCTCAAGGGCAGAGAATTCCCGGCGTTCACGTCGCATCTCAAGAGGAGGCACTCTCAACAGGAAAGGCGAGAGGAACTCCATGGTCGTACCACCATTCCAAGAGTCCCCCAGATGTCTCAGTCCTTTCCAGAGGAACCTCTTTGCCCTGCACTGGCTCATCTTTCACGCCGAGGATCGACTCACACCACGGTGGCACGTGGGACAGCCCTGTGGGAAAGACTCGAGGGAAAACCACAGATCCTTTGATCCACGCGACGGGAAGCGTGACATTGCTGCTACAGCCTGGAAAGAAAGCGCACGTGCATGCCCCCACTTGAGACGAAGCCTGACTCCCCTGGGGAGACTCCAGAAGTACCCAAAGATCCCTGTCATCCCCTGAGAGGAATCCTCGTTTCCGGCCCTGACTCCACACAAGGTTTTTGTCCCCGGTATCGACGGGAGAGGAATCCCAAGAGGCCCCCTAGCAACTCGCATGGGGACTGGCCTCTCCTGAGGCCACCAGGGCGGGTCCCTGAGGTCCCCGACGTAACTCGAGAGCACCTGCCGCAACTCGAGAAAATCCAGGAAGTTCTTCCTTGCAGGCGAGATGTGGCCTATTTCCGATGAGGCGTCTGGAGACTAATGACATCTAACATCTGGAACTTCGAAAGGGTCTTTCACACCCTTGCTGCGACTCAAGAAGTTCACCGCCATACCCGTCTCCACTCGAGAGGAAGCACGATGGTCCCGTCCACATCCAGAGGATCCCCGTTTCCCCCTCGTAGCTCGAGATGAGGGATCCTTTCCCTGCTTTCAACGGGAAAGAATTCCCGGCGTTCCCGTCGCATCTCAAGAGGAGGCACTCTCAACAGGAAAGGCGAGAGGAACTCCATGGTCGTACCACCATTCCAAGAGTCCCCCAGATGTCTCAGTCCATTCCAGAGGAATCTCTTTGCCCTGCACTGGCTCATCTTTCACGCCAGGATCGACTCACACCACGGTGGCACGTGGGATAGCCCTGTGGGAAAGCCTCGAGGGAAAGCCTCGAGGGAAAACCACAGATCCTTTAATCCACGCGAAGGGAAGCGTGACATTGCTGCTACAGCCTGGAAGGAAAGCGCACGTGCATGCCCCCACTCGAGTCGAGGCCTGACTCCCCTGGGGAGACTCCAGAAGTACCCAAAGATCCATGTCAGCCCCTGAGAGGAATCCTCGGTTCCGGCCCTGACTCCACACAAGGTTTTTGGCCCCGGTATCGACGGGAGAGGAATCCCGAGAGGCCCCCTAGGAACTCGCATGGGGACTGGCCTCTCCTGAGGCCACCAGGGCGGGTCCCTGAGGTCCCCGTCGTAACTCGAGAACACCTGCCGCAACTCGAGAAAATCCAGGAAGTTCTCCCTTCCAGGCGAGATGAGGCCTATTTCCGATGAGGCGTCTGGAGACTAATGACACCTAACCTCTGGAACTTCGAAAGGGTCTTTCACACCCTTGCTGCAACTCAAGAAGTTCACCGCCATACCCGTCTCCACTCGAGAGGAAGCACGATGTTCCCGCCCACATCCAGAGGAGCCCCGTTTCCCCCTCGTAGCTCGAGATGAGGGATCCTTTCCCTGCTTTCAACGGGAAAGAATTCCCGGCGTTCCCGTCGCATCTCAAGAGGAGGCACTCTCAACAGGAAAGGCGAGAGGAACTCCATGGTCGTACCACCATTCCAAGAGTCCCCCAGATGTCTCAGTCCATTCCAGAGGAACCTCTTTGCCCTGCACTGGCTCATCTTTCACGCCAGGATCGACTCACACCACGGTGGCACGTGGGACAGCCCTGTGGGAAAGCCTCGAGGGAAAGCCTCGAGGGAAAACCACAGATCCTTTGATCCACGCGAAGGGAAGCGTGACATTGCTGCTAAAGCCTGGAAGGAAAGCGCACGTGCATGCCCCCACTCGAGACGAGGCCTGACTCCCCTGGGGAGACTCCAGAAGTACCCAAAGATCCATGTCAGCCCCTGAGAGAAATCCTCGGTTCCGGCCCTGACTCCACACAAGGTTTTTGGCCCCGGTATCGACGGGAGAGTAATCCCGAGAGGCCCCCTAGCAACTCGCATGGGGACTGGCCTCTCCTGAGGCCACCAGTGCGGGTCCCTGAGGTCCCCGTCGTAACTCGAGAACACCTGCCGCAACTCGAGAAAATCCAGGAAGTTCTCCCTTCCAGGCGAGATGAGGCCTATTTCCGATGAGGCGTCTGGAGACTAATGACACCTAACCTCTGGAACTTCGAAAGGGTCTTTCACACCCTTGCTGCAACTCCAGAAGTTCACCGCCATACCCGTCTCCACTCGAGAGGAAGCACGATGGTCCCGCCCACATCCAGAGGAGCCCCGTTTCCCCCTCGTAGCTCGAGATGAGGGATCCTTTCCCTGCTTTCAACGGGAAAGAATTCCCGGCGTTCCCGTCGCATCTCAAGAGGAGGCACTCTCAACAGGAAAGGCGAGAGGAACTCCATGGTCGTACCACCATTCCAAGAGTCCCCCAGATGTTTCAGTCCATTCCAGAGGAACCTCTTTGCCATGCACTGGCTCATCTTTCCCGCCGAGGATCGACTCACACCACGGTGGCACGTGGGACAGCCCTGTGGGAAAGCCTCGAGGGAAAGCCTCGAGGGAAAACCGCAGATCCTTTGATCCACGCGACGGGAAGCGTGACATTGCTGCTACAGCCTGGAAGGAAAGCGCACGTGCATGCCCCCACTCGAGACGAGGCCTGACTCCCCTGGGGAGACTCCAGAAGTACCCAAAGATCCATGTCAGCCCCTGAGAGGAATCCTCGGTTCCGGTCCTGACTCCACACAAGGTTTTTGGCCCCGGTATCGACGGGAGAGGAATCCCGAGAGGCCCCCTAGCAACACGCATGGGGACTGGCCTCTCCTGAGGCCACCAGGGCGGGTCCCTGAGGTCCCCGTCGTAACTCGAGAACACCTGCCTCAACTCGAGAAAATCCAGGAAGTTCTCCCTTCCAGGCGAGATGAGGCCTATTTCCGATGAGGCGTCTGGAGATTAATGACACCTAACCTCTGGAACTTCGAAAGGGTCTTTCACACCATTGCTGCAACTCAAGAAGTTCACCGCCATACCCGTCTCCACTCGAGAGGAAGCACGATGGTCCCGCCCACATCCAGAGGAGCCCCGTTTCCCCCTCGTAGCTCGAGATGAGGGATCCTTTCCCTGCTTTCAACGGGAAAGAATTCCCGGCGTTCCCGTCGCATCTCAAGAGGAGGCACTCTCAACAGGAAAGGCGAGAGGAACTCCATGGTCGTACCACCATTCCAAGAGTCCCCCAGATGTCTCAGTGCATTCCAGAGGAACCTCTTTGCCCTGCACTGGCTCATCTTTCACGCCAGGATCGACTCACACCACGGTGGCACGTGGGACAGCCCTGTGGGAAAGCCTCGAGGGAAAGCCTCAAGGGAAAACCACAGATCCTTTGATCCACGCGAAGGGAAGCGTGACATTGCTGCTACAGCCTGGAAGGAAAGCGCACGTGCATGCCCCCACTCGAGACGAGGCCTGACTCCCCTGTGGAGACTTCAGAAGTACCCAAAGATCCATGTCAGCCCCTGAGAGGAATCCTCGGTTCCAGCCCTGACTCCACACAAGATTTTTGGCCCCGGTATCGACGGGAGAGGAATCCCGAGAGGCCCCCTAGCAACTCGCATGGGGACTGGCCTCTCCTGAGGCCACCAGGGCGGGTCCCTGAGGTCCCCGTCGTAACTCAAGAGCACCTGCCGCAACTCGAGAAAATCCAGGAAGTTCTCCCTTCCAGGCGAGATGAGGCCTATTTCCGATGAGGCGTCTGGAGACTAATGACACCTAACCTCTGGAACTTCGAAAGGGTCTTTCACACCCTTGCTGCGAATCAAGAAGTTCACCGCCATACCCGTCTCCACTGGAGAGGAAGCACGATGGTCCCGCCCACATCCAGAGGATCCCCGTTTCCCCCTCGTAGCTCGAGATGAGGGATCCTTTCCCTGCTTTCAACGGGAAAGAATTCCCGGCGTTCCCGTCGCATCTCAAGTGGAGGCACTCTCAACAGGAAAGGCGAGAGGAACTCCATGGTCGTACCACCATTCCAAGAGTCCCCCAGATGTCTCAGTCCATTCCAGAGGAACCTCTTTGCCCTGCACTGGCTCATCTTTCACGCCGAGGATCGACTCACACCACGGTGGCACGTGGGACAGCCCTGTGGGAAAGCCTCGAGGGAAAACCGCAGATCCTTTGATCCACGCCACGGGAAGCGTGACATTGCTGCTACAGCCTGGAAGGAAAGCGCACGTGCATGCCCCCACTCGAGACGAGGCCTGACTCCCCTGGGGAGACTCCAGAAGTACCCAAAGATCCATGTCAGCCCCTGAGAGGAATCCTCGGTTCCGGCCCTGACTCCACACAAGGTTTTTGGCCCCGGTATCGACGGGAGAGGAATCCCGAGAGGCCCCCTAGCAACTCGCATGGGGAGTGGCCTCTCCTGAGGCCACCAGGGCGGGTCCCTGAGGTCCCCGTCGTAACTCGAGAACACCTGCCGCAACTCGAGAAAATCCAGGAAGTTCTCCCTTCCAGGCGAGATGAGGCCTATTTCCGATGAGGCGTCTGGAGACTAATGACACCAAACCTCTGGAACTTCGAAAGGGTCTTTCACACCGTTGCTGCAACTCAAGAAGTTCACCGCCATACCCGACTCCACTCGAGAGGAAGCACGATGGTCCCGCCCACATCCAGAGGAGCCCCGTTTCCCCCTGGTAGCTCGAGATGAGGGATCCTTTCCCTGCTTTCAACAGGAAAGAATTCCCGGCGTTCCCGTCGCATCTCAAGAGGAGGCACTCTCAACAGGAAAGGCGAGAGGAACTCCATGGTGGTAACACCATTCCAAGAGTCCCCCAGATGTCTCAGTCCATTCCAGAGGAACCTCTTTGCCCTGCACTGGCTCATCTTTCACGCCGAGGATCGACTCACACCACGGTGGCACGTGGGACAGACCTGTGGGAAAGTCTCGAGGGAAAGCCTCGTGGGAAAACCACAGATCCTTTGATCCACGCCACGGGAAGCGTGACATTGCTGCTACAGCCTGGAAGGAAAGCGCACGTGCCTGTCCCCTCTCGAGACGAGGCCTGACTCCCCTGGGGAGACTCCAGAAGTAACCAAAGATCCATGTCAGCACCTGAGAGGAATCCTCGTTTCCGGCCCTGACTCCACACAAGGTTTTTGGACACGGTATCGACGGGAGAGGAATCCCAGAGGCCCCCTAGCAACTCGCATGGGGACTGGCCTCTCCTGAGGCCACCAGGGCGGGTCAATGAGGTCCCCGTCGTAACTCGAGAACACCTGGCGCAACTCGAGAAAATCCAGGAAGTTCTCCCTTCCAGGCGAGATGAGGCCTATTTCCGATGAGGCGTCTGGAGACTAATGACACCTAACCTCTGGAACTACGAAAAGGTCTTTCGCACCCTTGCTGCAACTCAAGAAGTTCACCGCCATACCCGTCTCCACTCGAGAGGAAGCACGATGGTCCCGCCCACATCCAGAGGAGCCCCCTTTCCCCCTCGTAGGTCGAGATGAGGGATCCTTTCCCTGCTTTCAACGGGAAAGAATTCCCGGCGTTCCCGTCGCATCTCAAGAAGAGGCACTCTCAACAGGAAAGGCGAGAGGAACTCCATGGTCGTACCACCATTCCAAGAGTCCCCCAGATGTCTCAGTCCATTCCAGAGGAAGCTCTTTGCCCTGCACTGGCTCATCTTTCACGCCGAGGATCGACTCACACTCGGTGGCACGTGGGACAGCCCTGTGGGAAAGCCTCCAGGGAAAGCCTCGAGGGAAAACCACAGATCCTTTGATCCAGGCCATGGGAAGCGTGACATTGCTGCTAAAGCCTGGAAGGAAAGCGCACGTGCATGCCCCCACTCGAGACGAGGCCTGACTCCCCTGGGGAGACTGCACAAGTACCCAAAGATCCATGTCAGCCCCTGAGAGGAATCCTCGGTTCCGGCCCTGACTCCACACAAGGTTTTTGTCCCCGGTATCGACGGGAGAGGAATCCCGAGAGGCCCCCTAGCAACTCGCATGGGGACTGGCCTCTCCTGAGGCCAACAGGGCGGGTCCCTGAGGTCCCCGTCGTAACTCGAGAACACCTGCCGCAACTCGAGAAAATCCAGGAAGTTCTCCCTTCCAGGCGAGATGAGGCCTATTTCCGATGAGGCGTCTTTAGACTAATGACACCTAACCTCTGGAACTTCGAAAGGGTCTTTCACACCCTTGCTGCAACTCAAGAAGTTCACCGCCATACCCGTCTCCACTCGAGAGGAAGCACGATAGTCCCGCCCACATCCAGAGGAGCCCCATTTCCCCCTCCTAGCTCGAGATGAGGGATCCTTTCCCTGCTTTAAACGGGAAAGAATTCCCAGCGTTCCCGTCGCATCTCAAGAGGAGGCACTCTCAACAGGAAAGGCGAGAGGAACTCCATGGTCGTACCACCATTCCAAGAGTCCCCCAGATATCTCAGTCCATTCCAGAGGAACCTCTTTGCCCTGCACTGGCTCATCTTTCACGCCGAGGATCGACTCACACCACGGTGGCACGTGGGACAGCCCTGTGGGAAAGCCTCCAGGGATAGCCTCGAGGGAAAACCACAGATCCTTTGATCCAGGCCACGGGAAGCGTGACATTGCTGCTAAAGCCTGGAAGGAAAGCGCACGTGCATGCCCCCACACGAGACGAGGCCTGACTCCCCTGGGGAGACTCCAGAAGTACCCAAATATCCATGTCAGCCCCTGAGAGGAATCCTCGGTTCCGGCCCTGACTCCACCCAAGGTTTTTGGCCCCGGTATCGACGGGAGAGGAATCCCGAGAGGCCCCCTAGCAACTCGCATGGGGACTGGCCTCTCCTGAGGCCACCAGGGCGGGTCCCTGAGGTCCCCGTCGTAACTCGAGAACACCTGCCGCAACTCGAGAAAATCCAGGAAGTTCTCCCTTCCAGGCGAGATGAGGCCTATTTCCGATGAGGCGTCTGGAGACTAATGACACCTAACCTCTGGAACTTCGAAAGGGTCTTTCACACCCTTGCTGCAACTCAAGAAGTTCACCGCCATACCCGACTCCACTCGAGAGGAAGCACGATGGTCCCGCCCACATCCAGAGGAGCCCGGTTTCCCCCTCGTAGCTCGAGATGAGGGATTCTTTCCCTGCTTTCAACGGGAAAGAATTCCCGGCGTTCCCGTCGCATCTCAAGAGGAGGCACTCTCAACAGGAAAGGCGAGAGGATCTCCATGGTCGTACCACCATTCCAAGAGTCCCCCAGATGTCTCAGCCCATTCCAGAGGAACCTCTTTGCCCTGCACTGGCTCATCTTTCACGCCGAGGATCGACTCACACCACGGTGGCACGTGGGACAGCCCTGTGGGAAAGCCTCCAGGGAAAGCCTCGAGGGAAAAGAACAGATCCTTTGATCCAGGCCACGGGAAGCGTGACATTGCTGCTAAAGCCTGGAAGGAAAGCGCACGTGCATGCCCCCACACGAGACGAGGCCTGACTCCCCTGGGGAGACTCCAGAAGTACCCAAATATCCATGTCAGCCCCTGAGAGGAATCCTCGGTTCCGGCCCTGACTCCACACAAGGTTTTTGGCCCCGGTATCGATGGGAGAGGAATCCCGAGAGGCCCCCTAGCAACTCGCATGGGGACTGGCCTCTCCTGAGGCCACCAGGGCGGGTCCCTGAGGTCCCCGTCGTAACTCGAGAACACATGCCGCAACTCGAGAAAATCCAGGAAGTTCTCCCTTCCAGGCGAGATGAGGCCTATTTCCAATGAGGCGTCTGGAGACTAATGACACCAAACCTCTGGAACTTCGAAAGGGTCTTTCACACCGTTGCTGCAACTCAAGAAGTTCACCGCCATACCCGACTCCACTCGAGAGGAAGCACGATGGTCCCGCCCACATCCAGAGGAGCCCCGTTTGCCCCTCGTAGCTCGAGATGAGGGATCCTTTCCCTGCTTTCAACAGGAAAGAATTCCCGGCGTTCCCGTCGCATCTCAAGAGGAGGCACTCTCAACAGGAAAGGCGAGAGGAACTCCATGGTGGTAACACCATTCCAAGAGTCCCCCAGATGTCTCAGTCCATTCCAGAGGAACCTCTTTGCCCTGCACTGGCTCATCTTTCACGCCGAGGATCGATTCACACCACGGTGGCACGTGGGACAGACCTGTGGGAAAGCCTCGAGGGAAAGCCTCGTGGGAAAACCACAGATCCTTTGATCCACGCCACGGGAAGCGTGACATTGCTGCTACAGCCTGGAAGGAAAGCGCACGTGCCTGTCCCCACTCGAGACGAGGCCTGACTCCCCTGGGGAGACTCCAGAAGTACCCAAAGATCCATGTCAGCCCCAGAGAGGAAACCTCGGTTCCGGCCCTGACTCCACACAAGGTTTTTGGCCCCGGTATCGACGGGAGAGGAATTCCAGAGTCCCCCTAGCAACTCGCATGGGGATTGGCCTCTCCTGAGGCCACCAGGGCTGGTCCCTGAGGTCCCTGCCTTAACTCGAGAACACCTGCCGCAACTCGAGAAAATCCAGGAAGTTCTCCCTTCCAGGCGAGATGAGGCCTATTTCCGATGAGGCGTCTGGAGACTAATGACACCTAACCTCTGGAACTTCGGAAGGGTCTTTCACACCCTTGCTGCAACTCAAGAAGTTCACCGCCATACCCGTCTCCACTCGAGGGGAAGCACGATGGTCCCGCCCACATCCAGAGGAGCCCCGTTTCCCCCTCGTAGCTCGAGATGAGGGATCCTTTCCCTGCTTTCAACGGGAAAGACTTCCCGGCGTTCCCGTCGCACCTCAAGAGGAGGCACTCTCAACAGGAAAGGCGAGAGGAACTCCATGGTCGTACCACCATTCCAAGAGTCCCCCAGATGTCTCAGTCCATTCCAGAGGAACCTCTTTGCCCTGCACTGGCTCATCTTTCACGCAGGATCGACTCACACCACGGTGGCACGTGGGACAGCCCTGTGGGAAAGCCTCGAGGGAAAGCCTCGAGGGAAAATCACAGATCCTTTGATCCACGCGAAGGGAAGCGTGACATTGCTGCTACAGCCTGGAAGGAAATCTCACGTGCATGCCCCCACTCGAGACGAGGCCTGTCTCCCCTGGGGAGACTCCAAAAGTACCCAAAGATCCATATCAGCCCCTGAGAGGAATCCTCGGTTCCGGCCCTGAATCCACACAAGGTTTTTGGCCCCGGTATCGACGGGAGAGGAATCCCGAGAGGCCCCCTAGCAACTCGCATGGGGACTGGCCTCTCCTGAGGCCACCAGGGCGGGTCCCTGAGGTCCCCGTCGTAACTCGAGAGCACCTGGCGCAACTCGAGAAAATCCAGGAAATTCTCCCTTCCAGGCGAGATGAGGCGTATTTCCGATGAGGCATCTGGAGACTAATGACACCTAACCTGTGGAACTTCGAAAGGGTTTTTCACACCCTTGCTGCGACTCAAAAAGTTCACCGCCATACCCGTCTCCACTCGAGAGGAAGCACGATGGTCCCGCCCACATCCAGAGGAGCCCCATTTCCCCCTCGTAGCTCGAGATGAGGGATCCTTTCCCTGCTTTCAACGGGAAAGAATTCCCGGCGTTCCCGTCGCATCTCAAGAAGAGGCACTCTCAACAGGAAAGGTGAGAGGAACTCCATGGTCGTACCACCATTCCAAGAGTCCCCCAGATGTCTCAGTCCATTCCAGAGGAACCTCTTTGCCCTGCACTGGCTCATCTTTCACGCCGAGGATCGACTCACACCACGGTGGCACGTGGGACAGCCCTGTGGGAAACCCTCGAGGGAAAACCGCAGATCCTTTGATCCACGCGACGGGAAGCGTGACATTGCTGCTACAGCCTGGAAGGAAAGTGCACGTGCATGCCCGACACGAGACGAGGCCTGACTCCCCTGGGGAGACTCCAGAAGTACCCAAAGATCCATGTCAGCCCCTGAGAGGAATCCTCGGTTCCGGCCCTGACTCCACACAAGGTTTTTGGCCCCGGTATCGACGGGAGAGGAATCCCGAGAGGCCCCCTAGCAACTCGCATGGGGACTGGCCTCTCCTGAGGCCACCAGGGCGGGTCCCTGAGGTCCCCGTCGTAACTCGAGAGCACCTGCCGCAACTCGAGAAAATCCAGGAAGTTCTCCCTTCCAGGCGAGATGAGGCCTATTTTCGATGAGGTGTCTGGAGACTAATGACACCCAAACTCTGGAACTTCGAAAGGGTCTTTCACACCCTTGCTGCAACTCAAGAAGTTCACCGCCACACCCGTCTCCACTCGAGAGGAAGCACGATGGTCCCGCCCACATCCAGAGGAGCCCCGTTTCCCCCTCGTAGCTCGAGATGAGGGATCCTTTCCCTGCTCTCAACGGGTGAGAATTCCCGGCGTTCACGTCGCATCTCAAGAGGAGGCACTCTCAACAGGAAAGGCGAGAGGAACTCCATGGTCGTACCACCATTCCAAGAGTCCCCCAGATGTCTCAGTCCTTTCCAGAGGATCCTCTTTGCCCTGCACTGGCTCATCTTTCACGCCGAGGATCGACTCACACCACGGTGGCACGTGGGACAGCCCTGTGGGAAAGACTCGAGGGACAACCACAGATCCTTTGTTCCACGCGACGGGAAGCGTGACATTGCTGCTACAGCCTGGAAAGAAAGCGCACGTGCATGCCCCCACTTGAGACGAAGCCTGACTCCCCTGGGGAGACTCCAGAAGTACCCAAAGATCCCTGTCAGCCCCTGAGAGGAATCCTCGTTTCCGGCCCTGACTCCACACAAGGTTTTTGTCCCCGGTATCGACGGGAGAGGAATCCCAAGAGGCCCCCTAGCAACTCGCATGAGGACTGGCCTCTCCTGAGGCCACCAGGGCGGGTCCCTGAGGTCCCCGACGTAACTCGAGAGCACCTGCCGCAACTCGAGAAAATCCAGGAAGTTCTCCCTTCCAGGCGAGATGTGGCCTATTTCCGATGAGGCGTCTGGAGACTTATGACACCTAACATCTGGAACTTCGAAAGGGTCTTTCACACCCTTGCTGCGACTCAAGAAGTTCACCGCCATACCCGTCTCCACTCGAGAGGAAGCACGATGGTCCCGCCCACATCCAGAGGAGCCCCGTTTCCCCCTCGTAGCTCGAGATGAGGGATCCTTTCCCTGCTTTCAACGGGAAAGAATTCCCGGCGTTCCCGTCGCATCTCAAGAGGAGGCACTCTCAACAGGAAAGGCGAGAGGAACTCCATGGTCGTACCACCATTCCAAGAGTCCCCCAGATGTCTCAGTCCATTCCAGAGGAACCTCTTTGCCCTGCACTGGCTCATCTTTCACGCCGAGGATCGACTCACACCACGGTGGCACGTGAGACAGCCCTGTGGGAAAGCCTCGAGGGAAACCCTCGAGGGAAAACCGCAGATCCTTTGATCCACGCCACGGGAAGCGTGACATTGCTGCTACAGCCTGGAAGGAAAGCGCACGTGCATGCCCCCACTCGAGACGAGGCCTGACTCCCCTGGGGAGACTCCAGAAGTACCCAAAGATCCATGTCAGCCCCTTAGAGGAATCCTCGGTTCCGGTCCTGACTCCACACAAGGTTTTTGGCCCCGGTATCGACGGGAGAGGAATCCCGAGAGGCCCCCTAGCAACACGAATGGGGACTGGCCTCTCCTGAGGCCACCAGGGCGGGTCCCTGAGGTCCCCGTCGTAACTCGAGAACACCTGCCGCAACTCGAGAAAATCCAGGAAGTTCTCCCTTCCAGGCGAGATGAGGCCTATTTCCGATGAGGCGTCTGGAGACTAATGACACCAAACCTCTGGAACTTCGAAAGGGTCTTTCACACCGTTGCTGCAACTCAAGAAGTTCACCGCCATACCCGACTCCACTCGAGAGGAAGCACGATGGTCCCGCCCACATCCAGAGGAGCCCCGTTTGCCCCTCGTAGCTCGAGATGAGGGATCCTTTCCCTGCTTTCAACAGGAAAGAATTCCCGGCGTTCCCGTCGCATCTCAAGAGGAGGCACTCTCAACAGGAAAGGCGAGAGGAACTCCATGGTGGTAACACCATTCCAAGAGTCCCCCAGATGTCTCAGTCCATTCCAGAGGAACCTCTTTGCCCTGCACTGGCTCATCTTTCACGCCGAGGATCGACTCACACCACGGTGGCACGTGGGACAGACCTGTGGGAAAGCCTCGAGGGAAAGCCTCGTGGGAAAACCACAGATCCTTTGATCCACGCCACGGGAAGCGTGACATTGCTGCTACAGCCTGGAAGGAAAGCACACGTGCCTGTCCCCACTCGAGACGAGGCCTGACTCCCCTGGGGAGACTCCGGAAGTAACCAAAGATCCATGTCAGCACCTGAGAGGAATCCTCGTTTCCGGCCCTGACTCCACACAAGGTTTTTGGACCCGGTATCGACGGGAGAGGAATCCCAGAGGCCCCCTAGCAACTCGCATGGGGATTGGCCTCTCCTGAGGCCACCTTGGCTGGTCCCTGAGGTCCCCGTCGTAACTCAAGAACACCTGCCGCAACTCGAGAATATCCAGGAAGTTCTCCCTTCCAGGCTAGATGAGGCCTATTTCCAATGAGGTGTCTTGAGGCTAATGACACCTAACCTCTGGAACTTCGACAGGGTCTTTCACACCCTTGCTGCAACTCAAGAAGTTCACCGCCATACCCGTCTCCACTTGAGACGAAGCACGATGGTCCCGCCCACATCCAGAGGAGACCCGTTTCCCCCTCGTAGCTCGAGATGAGGGATCCTTTCCCTGCTTTCAACGGGAAAGAATTCCCGGCGTTCCCGTCGCATCTCAAGAGGAGGCACTCTCAACAGGAAAGGTGAGAGGAACTCCATGGTCGTACCACCATTCCAAGAGTCCCCCAGATGTCTCAGTCCATTCCAGAGGAACCTCTTTGCCCTGCACTGGCTCATCTTTCACACCGAGGATCGATTCACACCACGGTGGCACGTGGGACAGACCTGTGGGAAAGCCTCGAGGGAAAGCCTCGTGGGAAAACCACAGATCCTTTGATCCACGCCACGGGAAGCGTGACATTGCTGCTACAGCCTGGAAGGAAAGCGCACGTGCCTGTCCCCACTCGAGACGAGGCCTGACTCCCCTGGGGAGACTCCAGAAGTACCCAAAGATCCATGTCAGCCCCAGAGAGGAAACCTCGGTTCCGGCCCTGACTCCACACAAGGTTTTTGGCCCCGGTATCGACGGGAGAGGAATTCCAGAGTCACCCTAGCAACTCGCATGGGGATTGGCCTCTCCTGAGGCCACCAGGGCTGGTCCCTGAGGTCCCTGCCTTAACTCGAGAACACCTGCCGCAACTCGAGAAAATCCAGGAAGTTCTCCCTTCCAGGCGAGATGAGGCCTATTTCCGATGAGGCGTCTGGAGACTAATGACACCTAACCTCTGGAACTTCGGAAGGGTCTTTCACACCCTTGCTGCAACTCAAGAAGTTCACCGCCATACCCGTCTCCACTCGAGGGGAAGCACGATGGTCCCGCCCACATCCAGAGGAGCCCCGTTTCCCCCTCGTAGCTCGAGATGAGGGATCCTTTCCCTGCTTTCAACGGGAAAGACTTCCCGGCGTTCCCGTCGCACCTCAAGAGGAGGCACTCTCAACAGGAAAGGCGAGAGGAACTCCATGGTCGTACCACCATTCCAAGAGTCCCCCAGATGTCTCAGTCCATTCCAGAGGAACCTCTTTGCCCTGCACTGGCTCATCTTTCACGCAGGATCGACTCACACCACGGTGGCACGTGGGACAGCCCTGTGGGAAAGCCTCGAGGGAAAGCCTCGAGGGAAAATCACAGATCCTTTGATCCACGCGAAGGGAAGCGTGACATTGCTGCTACAGCCTGGAAGGAAATCTCACGTGCATGCCCCCACTCGAGACGAGGCCTGTCTCCCCTGGGGAGACTCCAAAAGTACCCAAAGATCCATATCAGCCCCTGAGAGGAATCCTCGGTTCCGGCCCTGAATCCACACAAGGTTTTTGGCCCCGGTATCGACGGGAGAGGAATCCCGAGAGGCCCCCTAGCAACTCGCATGGGGACTGGCCTCTCCTGAGGCCACCAGGGCGGGTCCCTGAGGTCCCCGTCGTAACTCGAGAGCACCTGGCGCAACTCGAGAAAATCCAGGAAATTCTCCCTTCCAGGCGAGATGAGGCGTATTTCCGATGAGGCATCTGGAGACTAATGACACCTAACCTGTGGAACTTCGAAAGGGTTTTTCACACCCTTGCTGCGACTCAAAAAGTTCACCGCCATACCCGTCTCCACTCGAGAGGAAGCACGATGGTCCCGCCCACATCCAGAGGAGCCCCATTTCCCCCTCGTAGCTCGAGATGAGGGATCCTTTCCCTGCTTTCAACGGGAAAGAATTCCCGGCGTTCCCGTCGCATCTCAAGAAGAGGCACTCTCAACAGGAAAGGTGAGAGGAACTCCATGGTCGTACCACCATTCCAAGAGTCCCCCAGATGTCTCAGTCCATTCCAGAGGAACCTCTTTGCCCTGCACTGGCTCATCTTTCACGCCGAGGATCGACTCACACCACGGTGGCACGTGGGACAGCCCTGTGGGAAACCCTCGAGGGAAAACCGCAGATCCTTTGATCCACGCGACGGGAAGCGTGACATTGCTGCTACAGCCTGGAAGGAAAGTACACGTGCATGCCCGACACGAGACGAGGCCTGACTCCCCTGGGGAGACTCCAGAAGTACCCAAAGATCCATGTCAGCCCCTGAGAGGAATCCTCGGTTCCGGCCCTGACTCCACACAAGGTTTTTGGCCCCGGTATCGACGGGAGAGGA
The DNA here is from genome assembly GCF_032405125.1 of Capricornis sumatraensis. Taxonomy (NCBI): domain Eukaryota; kingdom Metazoa; phylum Chordata; class Mammalia; order Artiodactyla; family Bovidae; genus Capricornis; species Capricornis sumatraensis. The sequence goes on along the minus strand of NC_091075.1, from coordinate 2,508,111 downwards.
ATCCCGAGAGGCCCCCTAGCAACTCGCATGGGGACTGGCCTCTCCTGAGGCCACCAGGGCGGGTCCCTGAGGTCCCCGTCGTAACTCGAGAACACCTGCCGCAACTCGAGAAAATCCAGGAAGTTCTCCCTTCCAGGCGAGATGAGGCCTATTTTCGATGAGGTGTCTGGAGACTAATGACACCCAAACTCTGGAACTTCGAAAGGGTCTTTCACACCCTTGCTGCAACTCAAGAAGTTCACCGCCATACCCGTCTCCACTCGAGAGGAAGCACGATGGTCCCGCCCACATCCAGAGGAGCCCCGTTTCCCCCTCGTAGCTCGAGATGAGGGATCCTTTCCCTGCTCTCAACGGGAGAGAATTCCCGGCGTTCACGTCGCATCTCAAGAGGAGGCACTCTCAACAGGAAAGGCGAGAGGAACTCCATGGTCGTACCACCATTCCAAGAGTCCCCCAGATGTCTCAGTCCTTTCCAGAGGATCCTCTTTGCCCTGCACTGGCTCATCTTTCACGCCGAGGATCGACTCACACCACGGTGGCACGTGGGACAGCCCTGTGGGAAAGACTCGAGGGACAACCACAGATCCTTTGTTCCACGCGACGGGAAGCGTGACATTGCTGCTACAGCCTGGAAAGAAAGCGCACGTGCATGCCCCCACTTGAGACGAAGCCTGACTCCCCTGGGGAGACTCCAGAAGTACCCAAAGATCCCTGTCAGCCCCTGAGAGGAATCCTCGTTTCCGGCCCTGACTCCACACAAGGTTTTTGTCCCCGGTATCGACGGGAGAGGAATCCCAAGAGGCCCCCTAGCAACTCGCATGAGGACTGGCCTCTCCTGAGGCCACCAGGGCGGGTCCCTGAGGTCCCCGACGTAACTCGAGAGCACCTGCCGCAACTCGAGAAAATCCAGGAAGTTCTCCCTTCCAGGCGAGATGTGGCCTATTTCCGATGAGGCGTCTGGAGACTTATGACACCTAACATCTGGAACTTCGAAAGGGTCTTTCACACCCTTGCTGCGACTCAAGAAGTTCACCGCCATACCCGTCTCCACTCGAGAGGAAGCACGATGGTCCCGCCCACATCCAGAGGAGCCCCGTTTCCCCCTCGTAGCTCGAGATGAGGGATCCTTTCCCTGCTTTCAACGGGAAAGAATTCCCGGCGTTCCCGTCGCATCTCAAGAGGAGGCACTCTCAACAGGAAAGGCGAGAGGAACTCCATGGTCGTACCACCATTCCAAGAGTCCCCCAGATGTCTCAGTCCATTCCAGAGGAACCTCTTTGCCCTGCACTGGCTCATCTTTCACGCCGAGGATCGACTCACACCACGGTGGCACGTGAGACAGCCCTGTGGGAAAGCCTCGAGGGAAACCCTCGAGGGAAAACCGCAGATCCTTTGATCCACGCCACGGGAAGCGTGACATTGCTGCTACAGCCTGGAAGGAAAGCGCACGTGCATGCCCCCACTCGAGACGAGGCCTGACTCCCCTGGGGAGACTCCAGAAGTACCCAAAGATCCATGTCAGCCCCTGAGAGGAATCCTCGGTTCCGGTCCTGACTCCACACAAGGTTTTTGGCCCCGGTATCGACGGGAGAGGAATCCCGAGAGGCCCCCTAGCAACACGCATGGGGACTGGCCTCTCCTGAGGCCACCAGGGCGGGTCCCTGAGGTCCCCGTCGTAACTCGAGAACACCTGCCGCAACTCGAGAAAATCCAGGAAGTTCTCCCTTCCAGGCGAGATGAGGCCTATTTCCGATGAGGCGTCTGGAGATTAATGACACCTAACCTCTGGAACTTCGAAAGGGTCTTTCACACCATTGCTGCAACTCAAGAAGTTCACCGCCATACCCGTCTCCACTCGAGAGGAAGCACGATGGTCCCGCCCACATCCAGAGGAGCCCTGTTTCCCCCTCGTAGCTCGAGATGAGGGATCCTTTCCCTGCTTTCAACGGGAAAGAATTCCCGGCGTTCCCGTCGCATCTCAAGAGGAGGCACTCTCAACAGGAAAGGCGAGAGGAACTCCATGGTCGTACCACCATTCCAAGAGTCCCCCAGATGTCTCAGTCCATACCAGAGGAACCTCTTTGCCCTGCACTGGCTCATCTTTCACGCCAGGATCGACTCACACCACGGTGGCACGTGGGACAGCCCTGTGGGAAAGCCTCGAGGGAAAGCCTCGAGGGAAAACCACAGATCCTTTGATCCACGCGAAGGGAAGCGTGACATTGCTGCTACAGCCTGGAAGGAAAGCGCACGTGCATGCCCCCACTCGAGACGAGGCCTGACTCCCCTGTGGAGACTTCAGAAGTACCCAAAGATCCATGTCAGCCCCTGAGAGGAATCCTCGGTTCCAGCCCTGACTCCACACAAGATTTTTGGCCCCGGTATCGACGGGAGAGGAATCCCGAGAGGCCCCCTAGCAACTCGCATGGGGACTGGCCTCTCCTGAGGCCACCAGGGCGGGTCCCTGAGGTCCCCGTCGTAACTCGAGAACACCTGCCGCAACTCGAGAAAATCCAGGAAGTTCTCCCTTTCAGGCGAGATGAGGCCTATTTCCGATGAGGCGTCTGGAGACTAATGACACCTAACCTCTGGAACTTCGAAAGGGTCTTTCACACCCTTGCTGCAACTCAAGAAGTTCACCGCCATACCCGTCTCCACTCGAGAGGAAGCACGATGGTCCCGCCCACATCCAGAGGAGCCCCGTTTCCCCCTCGTAGCTCGAGATGAGGGATCCTTTCCCTGCTTTCAACGGGAAAGAATTCCCGGCGTTCCCGTCGCATCTCAAGAGGAGGCACTCTCAACAGGAAAGGCGAGAGGAACTCCATGGTCGTACCACCATTCCAAGAGTCCCCCAGATGTCTCAGTCCATTCCAGAGGAACCTCTTTGCCCTGCACTGGCTCATCTTTCACGCCGAGGATCGACTCACACCACGGTGGCACGTGGGACAGCCCTGTGGGAAAGCCTCGAGGGAAAACCGCAGATCCTTTGATCCACGCGATGGGAAGCGTGACATTGCTGCTACAGCCTGGAAGGAAAGCGCACGTGCATGCCCCCACTCGAGACGAGGCCTGACTCCCCTGGGGAGACTCCAGAAGTACCCAAAGATCCATGTCAGCCCCTGAGAGGAATCCTCGGTTCCGGTCCTGACTCCACACAAGGTTTTTGGGCCCGGTATCGACGGGAGAGGAATCCCGAGAGGCCCCCTAGCAACTCGCATGGGGACTGGCCTCTCCTGAGGCCACCAGGGCGGGTCCCTGAGGTCCCCGTCGTAACTCGAGAACACCTGCCGCAACTCGAGAAAATCCAGGAAGTTCTCCCTTCCAGGCGAGATGAGGCCTATTTCCGATGAGGCATCTGGAGATTAATGACACCTAACCTCTGGAACTTCGAAAGGGTCTTTCACACCATTGCTGCAACTCAAGAAGTTCACCGCCATACCCGTCTCCACTCGAGAGGAAGCACGATGGTCACGCCCACATCCAGAGGAGCCCCGTTTCCCCCTCGTAGCTCGAGATGAGGGATCCTTTCCCTGCTTTCAACGGGAAAGAATTCCCGGCGTTCCCGTCACATCTCAAGAGGAGGCACTCTCAACAGGAAAGGCGAGAGGAACTCCATGGTCGTACCACCATTCCAAGAGTCCCCCAGATGTCTCAGTCCATTCCAGAGGAACCTCTTTGCCCTGCACTGGCTCATCTTTCACGCCAGGATCGACTCACACCACGGTGGCACGTGGGACAGCCCTGTGGGAAAGCCTCGAGGGAAAGCCTCGAGGGAAAACCACAGATCCTTTGATCCACGCGAAGGGAAGCGTGACATTGCTTCTACAGCCTGGAAGGAAAGCGCACGTGCATGCCCCCACTCGAGACGAGGCCTGACTCCCCTGTGGAGACTTCAGAAGTACCCAAAGATCCATGTCAGCCCCTGAGAGGAATCCTTGGTTCCAGCCCTGACTCCACACAAGATTTTTGGCCCCGGTATCGACGGGAGAGGAATCCCGAGAGGCCCCCTAGCAACTCGCATGGGGACTGGCCTCTCCTGAGGCCACCAGGGCGGGTCCCTGAGGTCCCCGTCGTAACTCAAGAGCACCTGCCGCAACTCGAGAAAATCCAGGAAGTTCTCCCTTCCAGGCGAGATGAGGCCTATTTCCGATGAGGCGTCTGGAGACTAATGACACCTAACCTCTGGAACTTCGAAAGGGTCTTTCACACCCTTGCTGCGAATCAAGAAGTTCACCGCCATACCCGTCTCCACTGGAGAGGAAGCACGATGGTCCCGCCCACATCCAGAGGATCCCCGTTTCCCCTTCGTAGCTCGAGATGAGGGATCCTTTCCCTGCTTTCAACGGGAAAGAATTCCCGGCGTTCCCGTCGCATCTCAAGTGGAGGCACTCTCAACAGGAAAGGCGAGAGGAACTCCATAGTCGTACCACCATTCCAAGAGTCCCCCAGATGTCTCAGTCCATTCCAGAGGAAACTCTTTGCCCTGCACTGGCTCATCTTTCACGCCGAGGATCGACTCACACCACGGTGGCACGTGGGACAGCCCTGTGGGAAAGCTTCGAGGGAAAACCGCAGATCCTTTGATCCACGCCACGGGAAGCGTGACATTGCTGCTACAGCCTGGAAGGAAAGCGCACGTGCATGCCCCCACTCGAGACGAGGCCTGACTCCCCTGGGGAGACTCCAGAAGTACCCAAAGATCCATGTCAGCCCCTGAGAGGAATCCTCGGTTCCGGCCCTGACTCCACACAAGGTTTTTGGCCCCGGTATCGACGGGAGAGGAATCCCGAGAGGCCCCCTAGCAACTCGCATGAGGACTGGCCTCTCCTGAGGCCACCAGGGCGGGTCCCTGAGGTCCCCGTCGTAACTCGAGAACACCTGCCGCAACTCGAGAAAATCCAGGAAGTTCTCCCTTCCAGGCGAGATGAGGCCTATTTCCGATGAGGCGTCTGGAGACTAATGACACCTAACCTCTGGAACTTCGAAAGGGTCTTTCACACCCTTGCTGCAACTCAAGAAGTTCACCGCCATACCCGTCTCCACTCGAGAGGAAGCACGATGGTCCCGCCCACATCCAGAGGAGCCCCGTTTGCCCCTCGTAGCTCGAGATGAGGGATCCTTTCCCTGCTTTCAACGGGAAAGAATTCCCGGCGTTCCCGTCGCATCTCAAGAGGAGACACTCTCCACAGGAAAGGCGAGAGGAACTCCATGGTCGTACCACCATTCCAAGAGTCCCCCAGATGTCTCAGTCCATTCCAGAGGAACCTCTTTGCCCTGCACTGGCTCATCTTTCACGCCGAGGATCGACTCACACCACGGTGGCACGTGGGACAGCCCTGTGGGAAAGCCTCGAGGGAAAACCACAGATCCTTTGATCCACGCGACGGGAAGCGTGACATTGCTGCTACAGCCTGGAAGGAAAGCGCACGTGCATGCCCCGACTCGTGACTAAGCCTGACGTCCCTGGGGAGACTCCAGAAGTACCCAAAGATCCATGTCAGCCCCTGAGGGGAATCCTCGTTTCCGGCCCTGACTCCACACAAGGTTTTTGGCCCCGGTTTCGACGGGAGAGGAATCCCGAGAGGCCCCCTAGCAACTCGCATGGGGACTGGCCTCTCCTGAGACCACCAGAGCGGGTCCCTGAGGTCCCCGTCGTAACTCGAAAACACCTGCCGCAACTCGAGAAAATCCAGGATGTTCTCCCTTCCAGGCGAGATGAGGCCTATTTCCGATGAGGCGTCTGGAGACGAATGACACCTAACCTCTGGAATTTCGAAAGGGTCTTTCACTCCCTTGCTGCAACTCAAGAAGTTCACCGCCATACCCGTCTCCACTCGAGAGGAAGCACGATGGTCCCGCCCACATCCAGAGGAGCCCCGTTTCCCCCTCGTAGCTCGAAATGAGGGATCCTTTCCCTGCTTTCAACGGGAAAGAATTCCCGGCATTCCCGTCGCATCTCAAGTGGAGGCACTCTCAACAGGAAAGTCGAGAGCAACTCCATGGTCGTACCACCATTCCAAGAGTCCCCCAGATGTCTCAGTCCATTCCAGAGGAACCTCTTTGCCCTGCACTGGCTCATCTTTCACGCCGAGGATCGACTCACACCACGGTGACACGTGGGACAGCCCTGTGGGAAAGCCTCGAGGGAAAGCCTCGAGGGAAAACCACAGATCCTTTGATCCACGCGACGGGAAGCGTGACATTGCTGCAACAGCCTGGAAGGAAAGCGCACGTGCATGCCCCCACTCGAGACGAGGCCTGACTCCCCTGGGGAGTCTCCAGAAGTACCCAAAGATCCATGTCAGCCCCTGAGAGGAATCCTCGGTTCCGGCCCTGACTCCACACAAGGTTTTTGGCCCCGGTATCGACGGGAGAGGAATCCCGAGAGGCCCCCTAGCAACTCGCATGGGGACTGGCCTCTCCTGAGGCCACCAGGGCGGGTCCCTGAGCTCCCCGTCGAAACTCGAGAACACCTGCCGCAACTCGAGAAAATCCAGGAAGTTCTCCCTTCCAGGCGAGATGAGGCCTATTTCCGATGAGGCGTCTGGAGACTAATGATACCTAACCTCTGGAACTTCGAAAGGGTCTTTCACACCCTTGCTGCAACTCAAGAAGTTCACCGCCATACCCGTCTCCACTCGAGAGGAAGCACGATGGTCCCGCCCACATCCAGAGGAGCCCCGTTTCCCCCTCGTAGCTCGAGATGAGGGATCCTTTCCCTGCTTTAAACGGGAAAGAATTCCCGGCTTTCCCGTCGCATCTCAAGAGGAGGCACTCTCAACAGGAAAGGCGAGAGGAACTCCATGGTCGTACCACCATTCCAAGAGTCCCCCAGATGTCTCAGTCCATTCCAGAGGAACCTCTTTGCCCTGCACTGGCTCATCTTTCACGCCGAGGATCGACTCACACCACGGTGGCACGTGGGACAGCCCTGTGGGAAAGCCTCGAGGGAAAGCATCGAGGGAAAACCACAGATCCCTTGATCCAGGCCAAGGGAAGCGTGACATTGCTGCTACATCCTGGACGGAAAGCGCACGTGCATGCCCCCACTCGAGACGAGGCCTGACTCCCCTGGGGAGACTCCAGAAGTACCCAAAGATCCATGTCAGCCCCTGAGAGGAATCCTCGGTTCCGGCCCTGACTCCACACAAGGTTTTTGGCCCCGGGATCGACGGGAGAGGAATCCCGAGAGGCCCCCTAGCAACTCGCATGGGGACTGGCCTCTCCTAAGGCCACCAGGGCGGGTCCCTGAGGTCCCCGTCGTAACTCGAGAACACCTGCCGCAACTCGAGAAAATCCAGGAAGTTCTCCCTTCCAGGCGAGATGAGGCCTATTTCCGATGAGGCGTCTGGAGACTAATGACACCTAACCTCTGGAACTTCGAAAGGGTCTTTCACACCCTTGCTGCAACTCAAGAAGTTCACCGCCATACCCGTCTCCACTCGCGAGGAAGCACGATGGTCCCGCCCACATCCAGAGGAGCCCCGTTTCCCCCTCGTAGCTCGAGATGAGGGATCCTTTCCCTGCTTTCAACGGGAAAGAATTCCCGGCGTTCCCGTCGCATCTCAAGAGGAGGCACTCTCAACAGGAAAGGCGAGAGGAACTCCATGGTCGTACCACCATTCCAAGAGTCCCCCAGATGTCTCAGTCCATTCCAGAAGAACCTCTTTGCCCTGCACTGGCTCATCTTTCACGCCGAGGATCGACTCACACCACGGTGGCACGTGGGACAGCCCTGTGGGAAAGCCTCGAGGGAAAACCACAGATCCTTTGATCCACGCGACGGGAAGCGTGACATTGCTGCTAAAGCCTGGAAGGAAAGCGCACGTGCATGCCCCGACTCGTCACTAAGCCTGACGTCCCTGGGGAGACTCCAGAAGTACCCAAAGATCCATGTCAGCCCCTGAGGGGAATCCTCGGTTCCGGCCCTGACTCCACACAAGGTTTTTGGCCCCGGTATCGACGGGAGAGGAATCCCGAGAGGCCCCCTAGCAACTCGCATGGGGACTGGCCTCTCCTGAGACCACCAGAGCGGGTCCCTGAGGTCCCCGTCGTAACTCGAAAACACCTGCCGCAACTCGAGAAAATCCAGGAAGTTCTCCCTTCCAGGC